>NC_057803.1:485043141-485643141 GCF_018294505.1 Triticum aestivum
TCTTTGCCGATCTCGATTGTGGTTTTTCATCTAAGTATGTGATGATTTTTTAGAAAATGAAGTATGTGGTGATTAATAATGCAAAATTTTATTAACTTCGATGCCATGGTATACGTAGTGGTTTAAATAACTTGTGTTTCTTATACTGAAAAGTAATTCAGAATTTGTTTCTGTTTCAATTAGAGCCCTGATGCAGACAAGGATTGTGTGGTTGTACATGTCACTCGCTATGAGGCGGACTACCTGAATATACGCACTGGAAAAACAGAGTTCTTAGGCTGTTGGATCCTGGAAGCCATTTGCGGTTATACCAATGAAGAGTTGTATTCTAGCCTCACTGTTGTCAGGCGTGTTATCCAAGGTGTACTGAAGCACCAGAAGTTCAAAGCTACTCCTTAATTTGTGAGGAATATTGTTCTTGTAAAGCTTACGCAGGAAGATGACGTGGCATGCCTCCAGAAACAAGTTTATCAGTGGCAAGGCCACAAGGTTGTCTTCATGAAGGTTCACAGGATTGAGCTGTTGCGGGACGTCCTCGATGATGTTCATGGCAAGGTCCGTCTTGTGTCCAGCACAAATTAGATTGAGGCATGAAATAGTTGCCTCAACTAGTGTTTAATAGTAGTTTGGATTGTGTCTAATTATCCGAACCTTGCCTATTATCGACCCCTCTGGGGCTATTACTCTGTTTGAATCCGTCTATGGGAACTGCTGCTACTTTTGTGTGCCCGTGAATCATGTGAGAACCATCGTAATTGTTGCCGAAACAGATGCGTCCTCACTAGTTTTTTCATGAATATGGCATGGTAAGACATAAGTTGTCACGGTTTATCATACGTGCAGTGTGTGTTTTGATGAAATAGAGCACTCCTTCGAGAACCGTGCGCTGATGTATACATAAGTACTTGTAAACTCTGTTGGTGCTACCCCACTTGTAAGCAGTTGTGCAAAACACGGCACATTGGCTCAGCTCGCTTCAACACTAGGCTATCAACCAGCTAACAATCAACAATCTGCTGTCTGACATATAAGAAACTATGTATCTTGTTATAGTGGTTCATGCAGTTAATTGAGGCCACAATGTAATAAATTCCAAACGTTCACACGCTAGTCCAGCGCTCATGTGGAACACTCACATTAAACTCGTCTTCATAAAAAACTTGAAAAGCATAAGTTAAGCAATTTTATACATCTCAATGATTCATAGAACATAACAAACATATACTAGTTCACAGCAAAAGACAAAGTTGTGAGAAGATTTACAAATCAGGAAAAAACAAGCAATGCTTCTCTCTGAGCAAAGGGCCTCCCGACAGGCTTAAATTTCCTGGAGTTCACTCTGGTTGTTTCTTGTTGCCACCATTCAGGGTTAGGTTCCCTCATTCCAGAATAACCAATTATAATTGTGGTCTCAGCTGGAATGCTGAACTGAACCATGCAGTGTACTGACCAGCTGAAATGCTTGTGTATTCCACTAAATTTAAGCACCGCTATTTGTAGAAATAAGCAGACCACAATGCATCTTGTCCGCGCACCTGTCCAAAAAACCGTCGTGCAGCCGTGCCAGCTAGTCCTTGGTCCATGGATGAACTGGTAGAAAGTGCATTCCGGACTAGGATGCAGTTGTTTTCGCTCGTCCCTGCACTGCAATCAGGAAGTAAAACGTACGAATCAGCTTCTTTTAGATTGCGTTGGTCATTCTTTACTACCAATGTAGGGATACCTTGAAGACGGGAGGTTAGACGACGGCAGTGAGGGATAGCCATCTCATTTTGCGCAGTTGTACTAAAACTGAGGTGTGTGCTTTTGATTGAGTGGATAGAAACGATACGGAGACAGACATCCTGAAACGATATGGAGACAGACATCCCTGTTTGCGCAAATAAGAAATACGGTTATTTAAACAGTGACAGATATTACTACTTTCCCCCGTTTCCTCTTAGAACCCGGTCCTAGATTCATGCTACAGCTTTTCCACTTTCTTCCCTATTTGAACCAACGCTTTGAGTCGACTGTATGAAATAGCTTTACTTCTAAACTACTACTACTACTACTATAATGCGGTAGTTTTGAAATTGGATTTACCACTCCATCTTCGGTTCTCCCGCCCAAACAAGCATTGGCTCAAAATCCACTGTTCATTTCCCCTCTCATGCATATCACTGGCGTCCATCAAACAAAGGATGACATGATCTGACAGCTAAGAGCTGCCGGATTCGCTCCCGCTCCTTGTGCACATGGCCGACTCTGCACTCCAAGTAAACAAATAAAGAAGTCTCCGTTGAATCTGGATTGCACCTACTGAAGTTGAGAAATGTCTAGAAACTGCTGCCACCTCCTCACATGCAAGTACGACAAGTTGGCAAATAGCTAGCACATTTTGGTTCCCCGTTGTCACCTGGGAAATAAACACTCTACTACTAACTTATTTTTTTAGATTACTGTAAAAATGGATTTTTTAGATGCCGCTATACTGCAAAGTTTACACTGTTCACATAACATAACATTGCATGGCTAATGCTAGCTAAAGTTTTATTCTGCTTCATCGAGAAATGTAATATTTTTATTATTCGCAGAAAAAGTGTAATATTTTATTTTAGTCATACATAAGCTATACCTCAAGCTAATACAGGACATGAGTGTCTGTCAGACCTAAATGACTTATTTAGTTGCACAAAATAGTCCATAAACATGCATGTAAACCGTCAAACAACTCTGGAACTATACATCAGTGGAACCCAGGAAACAGCATATAATAAAACTACAACTTTTATCTTGTAATCAAATTCTTACTTGGAACTCAGTTTGATTTGTGCAAGTGATTTGCTTCTTATTTCAGAATAGTCCTTAGATCATGCAAAAAAACACAATATGATATCTACTCAAGATACGAGTACCCATTTCTCTCACTAAAAAGAAGGTATATGAGTATCTATCATACAGAACATACATGCAAAGCACGTGCCTTAGTGGAAGTCTAGGTGGCTTTGGAACAGCGGATGGAAGTAGAAAAGGATCCACACGAAGGGAGCTGGGCAGTAGAGCAAGGCAGGTTTCGAAGGAATATATACCTGAGGGTCGTCGGCATGTCGCAAAGACGGCGTCAGGAGGCCGCATCTTGGCCACAATACTGCAGGGAGCAAGAAGGGGTCGGAGGCCCTCCCGAGCCAGCGCTCTCTCGGAGAGAACAGTATGGCCGCCGATCGGGGCGCGTGGGCAGCCGTTGGCCTCCTCCCTCGCTGCCGACGACGACGTGAACGATGCACCTACACCCCTGCCCCGGTCGAGGTTGTCCGGCCGGATTTGTGACCAGCCGTGAGCTGAGAGAGAGTGTGGCCACCTATGTGTTGCTTAGATCTGGAGAGCATGAGAGATTGAACGAGAGGAACCCTAGTAAAGCAAGCGCTAAGGCTCCTGCTTTTATATATAGTGGAGTGATTTTGTTGTACCAACTTCAAAAAAATGTGCTCCTACGTGTACCCGTGGGTGGGTGTGAGAGAACTAGTGCGTGCGTGCACCGCTTCTCTTCGTGAGAGTACAATATACTATGCCCAAAGAACGTTCGCTGCAAGAGTAATTGTACAAGTGTGTGACGTGTGAGCTAAAATAAAATTTGCGCGCCGTCTTTTGTTTTTTAGAAGTTATGAGGGTAGGGTGTGAAGAGCACATATGTGCGTGACGTCTACCTACAGATAGACGGTGGGTGCGACGTGCGAGTCTACGAGAGGACTCGGGAGAGTCGTGACTCGTGAGGGTGTGTGTGCGTGAGAGAGAGGGGGCACGTATCAATGCAATGCATGTGTTCGTAAATCATTATCCGACAAACGTTCGCCACAAGCCTTCTCCTGGCGAACGTCGTAAGGACTGTTAGATCGGCATCCGACAGTGTCAGTTTTGCCATGTCATTTAACAGAACAGCCACTCCTCCTACACACAAATCTTCCACGTGAGTGTTAGCAACTGCCGTATGCTCCCTCTGTTCCGAAATGCAGTGCATATAGCTTTATGGAAAATTCGAACCTTGCAAATTTTTACCGAGTTTTCGTGTACCAAATTGCACATGTAGAATACCATGTATATATCATTTCATTCATCTTCGAGAGGTAACTATAAAGTTGGGTGAGGAGTCCACAAAGAAAGACCATCGTATCACCCGCAACAATTTCAAGCATCCTTTAGTGTCGAGGAATATCATAGGAACTCTATGTGATATGATTTTTATAGGATTTTTTCCTTTAGAGCCAATTGGTTCATAGGAATAGATTCATATATAACACATTTCAAAGGAAAGAAACATGATATCATTTCTATAGCTTTAGAGCCACTTGGTTCATATGAATGGATTCCTATACTCCCTTAATTTCAAAGGAAAATAAACATTAGCATATATTCAATAGAAAAGTTCCTATGATATGAACCAAATTACATCTCTTTTCTAATCCCTCCTCATAGGAATTGAGAAACATGTCATCTCTAGATTCAATAGAAAAGTTCCTATGATGTGAACCAAATGACATCTCTTTTCCAATCCCTACTCATAGGAATTGAGATGCTCCATGTCATCTCTTTCCCTACAACTTCCATGTATACATCTTCTATTCCTAAATAGATAGTACAAACCACTAGTAGCTTTTTTCCAAAACATGCAACTATGGCACAAAAACTATATAGTGTGCCAATAACTTTGAAAGATGATCGCTGGATGAAGCTAACCCGACAGTGCAGAGATAGGCAAATCCCAGCACTACTGGCCGTTGGATATCATCAACATTCCACCAGATCTGCCACATGTACAATTTAGAAGACTCCATGGTTGAACTTAATTATAATGCACAAACCTCAAAACACAAGCACTTCTCCTTTGTTCTAGAATCTTATGTATCATAATTGATTTTTTTCTAAATGAATTGCCATTATTTGTTTTTTACTTTATGATTTACTCCCTCCGTTCCAAAATAGATGACCCAACTTTGCACTAACTTTGTACAAAGTTAGTGCAAAGTTGGGTCATCTATTTTGGAACGGAGGGATTACAATGCACAACCCCATGAATCTTAACATTTTTATAAAACTTATTAAATTTGAATGAGATGAACTATAAGAACTAAACGAACATCTACATCATGCATATATGACTCAAAGCTTTACATGCTATAGTGTGTATTTATTCATAATTTGGTTTCGAAATCTCATGCGTTCAATACGTGTGTACCTTACTAGTTTTGAGTACAGTAGCAAATTTCATGCGGCCCCGAGTATATCAAAATGCAGGGCCCATGCATCATTGCCTTTCGGTCGAACCTACATCCAAAAAAATTTGTACGTACTATATCTCCACTGGTCCCCGAACCCGTCTTTTGTAAAACCAAGCGGCCCACACATATTTAAGGCGTCGGCTCGAACCCATTTACTTTGATGTGGCCCCGCACGCCATAGTACTCCTACAAACCCTACCGCTGCACTCATCATCAGTTTTCTTCAAGAGGATGAGGGAGAAGCCGATTTGTAGTGGAGGCGCTTTCAAAAAAAGGATCTTTAGTGGAGAGCCCTACCCTAGGGTGCCCTAGGTAGCTGCCGCACGCATCATTGTTTTCTCTTTTCTTTATGCTCTTGCGCCCTAGAGTGAAATGATGGTTGCTTCGTCCGTCCAGCTTAATGCGGGAAAGGTGGGGCTTTGTGATTTGACCCCTCATCGCTCATTTTCTACTACTGCGGCGCTATGACCGGGGTGCCTCCAATTCCAACCGATGCTCCGAACCGTAATTAGGTGCATCGCACGTGGAACAAGACGGTGGATGAGCCACATGTCGGCCAAAGGGGTCCTGCTAAGTGTGTCACCATTTCGTGTGCAGACCGACCCTGCTTGAGTTGCTATGCCAACACGACAGGAGCAGCCTACCACATGGTTTTGCTCCTTGGTGAATCCCAACTATATTGATCTAAAAAGATACATGCTGAACTACCCTCTCCATCTTGTTTTTTTTTATTTTTAGGCGTCTCGGTTTATAGGGCCTGCACGTAGTTCTTGGTCATCCATTTGACTAACTAAATATGAGTTACTATGTCACAAAAAGTATATCATTGGATTCTTAAGAGGATGTAGTTGTATTTAAAAGTCGAGGGCGGGGCTTTTCCTGCGTGGTAGGCGGCGGGATAGTTCCACCTAGTCGGTCCGACAGAGACGCGAGAAGACGAGGGAGTAGGCTGCTGCAAACGTAGGGTTGTGTGATTTGACAGCGAGTTACTGCTGGACAGGTGGGGCCCCATGATTTGACTTGTCATTATCATTTTAACTACGGCTCTACGACCGGCGTGAGTCTCCCAGATTCCTGACCACCTCCATATAGGTGCCTCTCCCAATGCTCCACCATGTAGTAGAGGTTGGCTATTGCATGAGAGCCCACTTCTCCACTTTTTCCTTGCCTCTCTTTCCTCCACATATGCAAAAATGCCATGTAAAGCGCACTATTGTACTTACTTTTACTTGCTCCTACAAGTGCTTAAGCTTGCCACATAGGCATAAAGTCTG
Organism: Triticum aestivum; assembly: GCF_018294505.1. Lineage (NCBI taxonomy): Eukaryota > Viridiplantae > Streptophyta > Magnoliopsida > Poales > Poaceae > Triticum > Triticum aestivum. The sequence goes on from NC_057803.1 coordinate 485,049,671, forward strand.
ATGTGGCAAGTTAATCAAGAAGAGAGAGACTAGTTTGGTGACCCAAGGAAGAAACGGTGTTAAGCGCGTGTACCTTGGTGAAAAGACAATTTTGAGTCTATAACTAATTAAATGAAGCAAACTTAGCAACACCATTTCATTGGAAGAGGTCACTCCTTGGCAAATGCAATAAATACACGCGCTTAGCACCGTTTCTTCCTTGAGTACGAAGAAAGAGATAGAGAGGAGTAAAAAATACACTTATAGCCAACCTTGTTGTAGTATGAGTGACTAAGTGATGACTATGTATGACATGCCAACATCAGATAGCCTAATGCACCGTGTTAAATCTCCAAGGGCACGACCGCACGAGCGACGCGACGGTCGTGGTAGGCGCGACCATGATACAGGCTGCTGGCAGCCCTTGGATCTGAGATCAAACGGTCGCATGCTAAGTTGCTGAAAATTTGCAGAATAACCCTCCAGGATAGGATATTCACCCATAGGTCTAGAATCACGCCATGCAACCATTCGATCTCAGATCCAAGGGCTCTCGGAAGCCCATATCATGGGAGAATGGAAAGCCACTACCCTGTCGTTTGCACACTGGCAGTTCGCTCCTACTCGTCCCCGCACGTCCTTCAATACTACGGCGGTTCGCTCCTAGTCGTCCCGTCCATTCACATTACGGCAGTTCCACTAATCCTAACCCTCCTCCCAAATCCATGGTGTCCCAAATCTCCATGATCGGCGATGAGTACAAGGTTAGAACCATCATCGGCGATGAGTTCGACGTCATCTACACCTGTTCTTCCGCGACGGTGAAAGGATGCCTTTCTCGCTTCAGACGCATGTTCGAAAACTCAGATGATGAGTGGGTCGCTGGGCTAGATGTTGAGTACACCACAGTCCTGGGATGAGAGAAGGATCTAAAGGACAAAGAGAGGAAGATGCCCGCCGTGATCCAGGTTTGCGTACATAACGTTTGCTTGGTCTACCATATATGCCATGCCGACGTTGAGTGCCAGGATTCTAAGAACTTCCTCAAGGACAAAACAGTGAAATTCGTTACGGTAGACTTTACGAATGATGAAGAAGTCTTGGGTCGGATAGGCCTCGTTGTAGGCAACCCCTTCGACCTCCAGAAGAATCGGCTGGTGCCCTCTCGTCAGCCTTCAATGCTGACCCTGGCAGGAGCCATGGTTCATCCTTCATACGGTAAACTGGATAAACCTCCATACACGTTTCATCGTCATGCATGGCAGCGGAATGTACTAGATATAGACCACATCCACTACGCTGCAATGGATGGCTACCTTTGTTTCAATATCTACAAGGGTTGGATGAAGAGCAACAGCCAAGTGTGCGGTTCAAGCAAAGAAGTATCGGCCAAGAGGGATAGGGACAAGGACGAAGTCGAGGACGTGGACGAGGACTCCGAGTAAGGTGGCAGTGTCGTTGCTCATGGTGGTTCTAAACTTCTAATGCAGTGTCTACCGGATTAGTTGCATAGTTTAATTTCATGTGTGCTTAGTTTAATTTGAGGGGTGTGTTGTGCTGAGCCCCCAGCAGAACTATGTTATGTTTCTTCTCGTTACTTTAACTCTTCAGTATGTACATACTACTAGTATTACTTTAATAGAATTTAGCACCCCAATTAAGCACATACTAGCTTTTTTAATAGTACTATATGCATAATTTGGCGATGAGCGCTCTCTATATGTACCACCTTTTTTTAATTTCAATTTTTGCTCCATGGCGCAATCCATCGATAGTACTACTGTACAAAAGTATACATTTTTTAAAAGGCTAGAGTACTATTCATCACATATATAGCCAGTTAAATTCTCAACCTAGAACGACGTGCATGCCATGTAGTAAACCGATACGGAGGAAGTATAGTAAAAATGAGGTGATTTTACCGAGCGATCGGCGGGGGAGCATGGCCTGTCATGCGGTCCCACATGTCATGATGTACCAAGGCGATGCGCGTGTCCCTCTTGAGTCAGAAGCAATACTAGTACGTGGTCTGAGATGATGGCGAACCGAAGTGTTAAATAATGGTTGCTTCGTCCGTCTGGGAAAGTGCGGCATTGTGATTTGACGTCTCATTGCTCATTACTACTATTGGGTCGATACGAGTGGGGTGCGTCCCCCCTGCTGTTCTGCACTGTTATTTGGGGCTTGACACGTCGACCCGGTTGCTATATGTCCCACATGTCGGCGACAGGAAGTACAGAATTCATGAAAGGGAGCATCGACGGAGGAGTATACTACAGAATTCATGAAAGGGTGCGACTTAGTTTTGGAATAATCTATTTTTACGGAGTACGTACCCACTAGGGTTTATAGGGCTCATCTAAAAAACATTCATTTTACGTTTGATATGTCTCAATTCTACTATACTAATAGTAGTACCATTACATGTTGGATTTCAAGGTGCGTTAGATCACCCGACGCAAGCAGTGTCAAGAGGGAACTAACCAATGCATGTACAAGTTCAAGGAAATTTAGTGGTCATTCATGCATTCGTTCTAATTAATGCCTCGATAAACATAACTTCTTGAGAAAAACGAGCGTACTAATTACTTGTGCAAACTACGAAATTAATTCGACCACTCACCGTCTACCTTGGTTGGAGAGATTTTGAAATTGAGCCATAAATTGGAAAGGAGGGAGTAGTAACTTTTGTCTCGATTACTATTTGTGGCCTTGTATAGATGCAAAATGTACTTTTTTATAGTGGCCTTGTATAAGTAAATGGAGGGAGTACTAACCGGAGTACATAGTAGGGACGAGGAGTAAACGGAGGGAGTAGTAAAATTTTCTCCTCGTGCTACGAGCCACCGCGCGCGTGGGCGAGGGAGCGGGCGTAATGCGTAGTAAGCAAGCTTCACCTCATCCTATGAGCCACCGCGCCCGTGGGCGGGGGAGACGGCGTACTAAGCAAGCTTCTCCTCGTTCTGCGAGTTGACGGGACACATCAAAACTACTCTAGTGTATAGAGCCTTGCCTCTAAGGTAGGCCCCACATGGTTTGCCTCTTTTTTTAATTTAACATAACGCGTCAAGTCGCAATATGTTTGTTCACCCGTGGTAGACGATCCTCCCTCGACCAAGTGGACAACCAGTACACGTGCCAAATTACCACATGGGCTGCCTTTTTCGTATAGAAATGAGCTCCACCGTGTACCCGCGCAGGTGTGGTTGGGAAAGAGACGGGAGTACATGCGCCGTGCGTGCACCTCTTCTCTTCGTGCACGTCCCCCACCTACGTGGGTGTGTGTGAGAGAGATACAAACCTAGACGTAATGCACCGTCCATCCCCATGCCTCCGCCCAGTCCGACCACCAGTCACCACCACGCCCCACCCCTCCTCACCTTATCTCTCATCTTTCTCCCTCCATTTTTATATACAAGGGGCCAGTATCAAAATTACAATTTGCAGATATACAAGGCCACTAACACTAATCGATGCAATATTAATGGTGTTTGCCTCGTGGTACTAGCAAAGGAGGACATTAATTATCCCTTGCATGCATGCGGGAGTTTGTAAAAAAATGCATCTTGATGTTCCGTGCAATGCACGGGCATCTTGCTAGTCCATGAAAACAACACATGGCAAAATTCCACGGGATTTGAATCTATTGGCGACCCTTTTGTCCACCGGTGCCTTTGCCACCGATGAACGATGAATGGCTCGGGTGCTGATGCTATCATGCATCCTCCAGCGCGCATGTTGGAGATGAGCTCGCACGAGCTGTGTTTTTTTGTCCCACAACGCCGCCCGAGCCGCCTGCAGACCTACCGGCGACCCGCAAATTATGCCATCCAACCGTAGCCGCACACATTATGACAGCAACTCAACCAACCAGACAAAATTCATGCAAACACATAGACAAACTGATATTTCATATAAACAACGACGGAAATCATATAAAACACCAGATTTTGATACAAACATGACGGATTTCATTACATTCAAATGAACTACGCGGTGCTAGTTCTGGACAACACGGGTATATAATACCTGGCCTAAATGGTCGCCCGCCGATCGATTTGTGTTCCTCATGTCCGGCAGCACGATCACCGGACTGCCGGGAGCCCCGGAGGTATATGCTTCAGCACAAAGGACGGCTCGCTTCCCCACTGCCCAACTGATATCATTGGCTGGTGCCAAAGATGATGGTGGCCGGCACCGGTTTGAGTTCATCACCGGCCACTACTTCGCCTTGGTCGGCACCGGCTCGAGTTCATCCTAACATTCCCTCTTCCGTGGAGCCCATGCGGGGTCGACGAAGGTCCTCGCAAAAAAGGATCCGGCAAGACACCTACTGTGTTCGCCGGCATCGCCTCTGCGATGGCCTTCATGGGACCCAAGTGGCGGCGGCCTCCCGTGTTCTACTTCTCCTCGATGATGGCGGCGGACGCGGAGGCGCTAGCCACCCACTCGTCGCTCTCCGTGCACCCGGCTTCTATCGCGGCTTGCATGGCACGGCCACCGGCATGGGAGTCTCGGCCACAGAAACAGGAGACGCGATACGAGGCGGCGGCGTGGACGGCAGCAACGACGCCCGTGCGCCGCTCCTTGTCGAGCTGGCCTGGAGCGGCGAGTTGCTGAACCACGCGCCGGCTTGGGGCGGCAACTGGCTCCGTCGGACGAGGGGAGGGAGGTGGATCAGCGAGCTGCATAGCTCGTATCCGGCGGGCTACCCAGCCGGCTTGGATGCGGAATAACTACTCTTCGTAAGCCATTGTAAGAGTGGAAAAATGGTGGAGGAGATAGGGGAGCGGCGGAGGTGTGCGATTCTTGGCCGACGTTTGGCCTCGTTTAAATAGGAGAATAAAATAGATGGCGGGCGGGAGGATCTCGGCCGGCGTTGCGTTTAACGCCTGCCCGGTCATGAACGGACGTGTGTCCAGAGTGGGTTTCTCGGCTTCCACACGGGCGGGTTTCAAGGAGGCGTTTGAATGCGGCACGGAGGCGTGTTCAGTCGGGCGTGCCGCGAGTGGCGCCCTCGACTCTGACCTAGGACACCGCACCATTCTTCCACTGACATGTGGGCTCTGTGGGTGCATGGCATGCATGTCAGTGACCCAATGCAGGCAGCGCACGGCAGAGGAACCTTTGGTGGGCCAGGGCGGTCAGAAGCGGGCATTTCATAAACCGATGATTGTTCGTTGAGTGTGACGTCATCTTTTTCATGTAGATAAGCCTACTATGTTGATAGCCCGTTCGATACATTGTGATTCATAAAGACCGCCGCAAACATCAATGTTCTGCTTATCACAGATAAGATTGATTAATACCTGTAACAATCCATGTCCTTAACAAAGGGTGCATGCACGTATAGGTTGAACGTGTGTCTTGCGTCGTGTGCTGTGTGCATGCACGCGTGCGAGTGTTGCGTGCGTGCAAGGGTATGTTTCATTGTTGCATGCATGGGTGCGTACGTGCGTGTGTTCATGAGTGCATGTGTACGTGTCTGTGTTGCACGCTAGCATGCGTGTGTGTGTACGTGTCAGTGTTGCACGCCTACATGCGTGCGTGTCTTGCGTGCGTGTCTTGCATGCGTGCATGTGTACGTGCGTGGTGAGGCTACACGTCAGTCAACTGACTTTTTCATCTCTGGTCATTAGATTTTCCAGCCGTTGGATACGAAATCAAGGGCCTCCAGTTTATCATCAAACTCCACCCCCCCTGAGCCGCCAGCCACCACCGGCCGAACCGCCAGCCCCTGCCGCCCACGGCCGGCCTGCCCTCCCCAAAACCACTCCCCACCGCCGGTCCGCTGCCGCACCGGCCATCCCTCTAGCCCCCCCCCCCAAGCTTTTTCTCCAGGGATTCCCACCCCACCGCCTAATGAACGCCCCCCAACCGCCGGTGACTGCCAACCAGAGGTCTCACGACTTCGAATACCCACCGACCACTAATTTATTACCATTTCTGTCCTTCATATACGCGCTGACGGGTGGGCCCTATGGTAATGTGCGCTGCTGAATGTGGACCGTTTGACTGGTCAATTGATCGTGTTATCAACAAATTACGGAGCTGTATGGTGAGCCAGTGACCGTATGATCACCCTAAAATGTACTCCTATTTTATTAACACAGTACAGACTCAAACTACCATTTCTTTCTTTCATATACGGGCTGACAGGTGGGCCCCACGGTTACGCGCCCCGATGGTGCAACACTAGTTGCGCCGCGTGGAACGTTTGACTGGTCAATTGATTGTGTCATCAACAAAATACGGAGTTGTACGGGTGAGCTAGTGACCGTATAATCATGATATGTATTTGTTTAACACGGTACAGACGCAAGGGCTCATATATATGCGCAAGCACTCACCTCTATAAGCGCACACACGCGAACCCTACCCCTATGACCACCTTCGAGAGAGTGGGCCAGCATATATGATCTTGAGATTTTACGAAGTCACCATAGGTGCCTCGTAGTCGAGTGGAACGTCTCCTCCCACTGAACGTACGTCGCCGGAAAATACTGAAATTAACACAAGATAAATGCGAGCACCGGGACTTTAACCTTCGTGGGCTCGAGAAACCACAATCCTCTAACCATCCAACCACATGTTGGTTAGCACGACAAAATGTATGTGGTGACCGTGATGAGCTTATTCTGAAGTCCAGTGACCATATCGTGCTTTCGCTTCAAATACAATGACCGTAAGTGTCGTCAACAAAATACGGAGCACGCATCAAATGCAAAGTCCGTCAGTGTCATCAACAAAATATGGAGACGTATCGTGAGCTAGATACCGTTGTACTATTGTATATGCTTATTTTCTTAGTGGCCGATTGCGTGTGTGGTGTGGTGGGCACATCATTTCTAGTTGTGGTGGGTCAACATGAAGACTCATGGGTCGGTTCCATCCTGCGCCACATATAGGTTGGACCGAGACGTGTTATACGAAGACCCATGTGGAGGACTCGGCGTACAACACGAAGCTACCAGAGTCGCGGAGGACTCTATCCCCACTGGTGATAAGCCGACTATATATGATTTGTAACCCTAGGCCCTTAGTATGTTATACAAGCTTGGGGGCTAGTTCGTCGATAGTATACACACACGCACAATGCCTGGTATTCACGTGTACTTTGTACACACCCCTATCACTAATATACAGTACCAGGAGTAGGCTCTTTCTTCAACTGCAATTGAATTCTAGCATGTGCATGTGTTTATTTCATATTATCGATCCATAGAGTGAGAGCGGTTTGAAATACAGGCAATGGATGCTTTTGCAATTCATATATAAACATTAATTAGTGCACTCCATGTTGTTAGTGTGAAGCACTTTATACATTTGTCACTTGCATGGATACATTCCAAATTGCTAGCTACGAAATAGAATACATGTCGAATTCAACATAAAGGGGGTTTCGAAGATTCGAATTCATAGGAAGTGCATTCATCTATTTGAACCCGAGATAATGGCATTTGTAAATCAGATGTAAAAGGGGGCATCAATCTTTGTTGTGAGTTTGAACATGCTATATATATTCATACGCATATCTAACTTTTTTTGCAACCAAGGAGATTATATCTGGAACCATGCATGAACTGAGGTAAGTTGCATATTTTTAATATATACTCGTGTACAATGTATATTCAAATGTACCCCCTCCATTCCAAAATAATCGTAGCTTTAGGATTTTCAAGAGTAAAGATTTGTGAAGTTTGACAAATCCTGAAAGTTCAATTCAAGAGAACCGAAAACATTAATGCTTCTGCTCCCAAATATTGAACGAAGCGCCAAATAGGCCTCTGGTCACCCGAAACCGCGCGAGACTAATGTTTTGGTGGTAGGAAATTACTGTCCTGACTCTGGCCCGTGTAGCCTATCGGCCCGATGTCCAAAGGTCTAAACCGGGGTAGGTTTGTAACTTCACCAAGACGCCAGAGAAGCATTCATACGCCGTGGGTGCCTACCCATGCGCTCGGCCGAAATCTATCCCGCCCACATTTGGGACACCTGACATGACCATCCTACCCCCAACCCGCAATATGTCCGAAATTTTAGATGGGGGGAAAGTTTGTAACTTTCCCCAAATTTCAAACAAGCGCGTCTCAAACCGAAACATTGTTCCTCCTTAGTTCCCCGCCTCCCTCCGTTTCCCCATTCATACTCCGTGGGCGCGAAAACGCCCTCTCCACCAGCCGTGAAACCCCAGCCTCCTCCGTCCTCCACCCCATAGCGGCCAATCCACCGCCGCCCTCCTCCATCACACCGGAGCCGGTACCCCGATGTCATCGTCCAACGCAACCGCAACCGCAATGCCCTCAAGGACTTCGCAGCTGAAGCCGAGGCAGAGCTGCCTCCACGAGCCGACGCCGACGTGCGCCGTACCAGAACCACTCCGACCACGCCGTCCTACGCCTCACTGCTGCGGCACCACTGTCGCAACCGTCCACCGCACCGGAGCTGTTCCCGCTACGCCGTCGTTCGCCGCCTCGGATCTGCTTCCCTGCCGCCGACAGACGGCCACCGCACCACACTCAACAACTTGGCCATGGGTTCGTCCAAGGCTGCACCGTCCTCCACATTTTCTGGTTTCTGGCGAACAACAAGAAGATCGTCGGAAAACCAGAAGGAGGACACAGCACTGCCAGCAGAAAGAGGTACTCCTCTTCCCTTATTCATGCAAATCTTATGTCTCCGCTCACACCGTATTCATCCCACGAAAGAAACTAGTTGAGCGCTTCTTACTGCATCTTCTTCGTGACACTAAATGCACAAGGTTTCCTCCCTTTACTATTTCACCTTTTCTAGAGGTCAGTAGCCCGCCTGGATTTCAATTTAGGGTCAGTCGAACAACAATTAAAAGAAGTAGCACCCACTTAGGCACGCGGAGCACCTAGTCTGCCTGTTCCCCGGGGAAGCGGCGCATCGGTGTCTATCATAGGGGTGTCGGGTACAGGAGCTGCTTGCGCCCGATCTGGAGGTCGAAGGGGCTTGAATGGATGGCCGGGGGGCGGTGCGGTGAGGTCGTGGGGAGGGCACAGGCAGGGGAGGAATACGGGGCTGGTGGTCGCTGGCGTTTCGAGGAAGATCGTCAACACTGACTCGCTGGAGGTAGATGAAGGCAATTTGCCCGTTCTTTGTACATCGGATGGTGCAGAAAAAATGGACTGACCTATTTGCTTTCAGTCGACTGTTATTTTCGTAGAATCCTGTAGTAATTTAGTGTGCCATGTATGTTGTAGAGCTATCATATGTCTCCCATCATTTATTTCTCACCGACCTGCTATCTGCTACCTTTACACTGTACTAATTGTGCACACACTTCACCCATACTCACACTATTGTTTTTTATGCATGGGTATTTCAGACTCTGACGCAGTGTTGATGAATGCAGAAAAGAAAAGACAGAAGTTGCTCCAGTGTAATTCGAAGATAAGCACTAAGCGTTCCAGCACTCTAACGGGTGCAGTGTCAGCAGTTGGAGACAGTAAACGTAGCTCTGCAGTTGATGATCTCAATTGCCACACACAACCATCCCAGGTGCTTGCTTTAACTTCGCGCTGTCAAATGTGGTTGCATGTTGCATATGGTGTCTAGCTTGTATTGCTTCCAATTTGGTTAAATTGCATCTGCTTACTTTACACATTATACCTTTGATAATGACATGCCTTCCTGTTTTTGATACATACTACATATGTCTATTAACCATGTTCGTACATCAAACTAATGCTCTTTTGTATCCCTCGTCAATCACTTATGATGAGACAGTCACCCGGGTGGGTTTCTGTGAGACGCCATACTCGTTTAAAGAGTGCAGTGTCATCCTCCCCACATGATTCTCAAGAAACAGCAAGGCTAAATGAAGATAGTCAACGTAGCTCTCTAGTTGATCACCGCAATTCCCCCACACCACCATCGCAGGTGCTTGCTCTTACTTGGCAGTGTGATATGTAGTGTTCGTCTTACATGAAAGTAGTGTTCGTCAGTATCATGCATCAATGAGTTCTGAAGAGCAAATTTTATTCCTTTTTCTTGTGGGTTTGACTTGACAAGGCAAAATCAAGAAAGAGGAAGGAAAAGAGTAAGGAAGGCGATGATGGTGGTCCTCTGCAGCAACGTAAACGGAGCATCTGTACCGATTCTCCTTGTACTGATAGTGCATTACAAGGTCCAAGTCTCCGCTCCCCTACTCCACCATCCAAGGTGCTTGCTCTAACTTGGCAGTGTGATATCTGGTTGCATGTTGCATATGGTGTCTAGCTCGTATTGCTCCTAATTAGTGTAAACTGCATCTGCTTAGCTTACACATGATACATGTGAATATGACACGCTTTCCTGTTTTTGGTACATACTATATCTTATGATAAGGCACCTTTAAGTCGCCACTGTGATATTGGTTGTGTCTTGCATATGATTTCTAGCATGTACTGCTTCTAATTTGTTGAAACGCCATACAGTTTGAACTTGGCAGAGTGATATTGGTTGCATCTTTCATATGGTGTCTAGCTTGCAGTGCTTCTAATTTGTTGAAATGCCTTCTGCTTAGTTACCACATCATAGGTGTGAATATGTCACACCATCCTGTTTTTCATACATATTCCATCCTCGCATCATGTGTTTGCCTTTCATCCGAGTAGTGTTCGTCAGTATCATGCATGAATGAGTTCTGAAGAGCGAATTTTATTCCTTTTTCTTATCGGTTTGACTTCACAATGCAAAATCATTACAGCTGAAGGAAATTAGTCCGGCAGTGGATGATGGTGGTCCTTCGGAGCAACTCAAACAGGGGGTCTCTACAGATTCTACTCCGCCATCCTCCCAACAAGATTCGCAAGACAACACAAGGCTGGACAGTCAACGTAGTTGTGTAGATGATGAGCACATCTCCCCTACTCCACCATCACAGGTGCTTGCTCTAACTTGACACTATTATATGTGGTTGCATGTTGCGTATGATGTCTAGCTTGTATTGCTTCTAACTTGAATTGCATCTGCTTACTTTACACATAATGCCTGTGAATATGACACGTGTTCCTGTTTCTAGAACATACGTGTACATGATGAGCACATCTCCCCTACTCCACCATCACAGGTGCTTGCTCTTACTTGGAACTGTTATACGTGGTTGTGTTTTCCGTATGATGTCTAGTTTGTATTGCTTCTGGTTATGTTGAATTGCATCTGCGTAGCTTACAACTTATACCTGCAACGATCACTTACCCATAAGACACATTTAACTTGGGACTGTGATGTAGGTTGCATCTTGCATTGTCTTCTAGCTTGTACTGCTTCTAATTTCTTGAAATGGCACTTACGATGAGACACTTTTTACCTGATAGAGTGATATTGGTTGCATGTTCATATGGTGCCTAGCTTTCATTTCTTCTAATTTTGTTGAAATGCCTTCCGCTTACTGTTTTTTCATACATATTCCATCCTCCTATCGTACGTGTGAATATGAAACGCTGTCTTTTTTTGTATATATTCCATCCTCCTATCCTGCGCTTGCCTTACATCAAAGTAGTGTTCGTCTGTATCATGCATCAACCAGTTATGCAGAGCTAATTTTATTCATCTTCTTGTGGTTTTGACTTCATAAGGCAATATCAGAAAATAGGAAGGAAAAGAGTAAGTTAGGGGATGTTGGTGGTCCTCCGCACCGACGCAAACAGAGACTCTCTAGATTTGCCACTGCTACTGCTAATGAAGTTGAAGTCCCAAGTCTACATGATGAGTTCATCTCCCATACTCCACCATCGCAGGTGCTTGCTCTAAGTTGACAGTGTGATAATTGGTTTCATGTTGCATATGTTGTCTAGCCTGTATTTCTTCTATTTTGATTAAATTGCACCTTCTGAGTTTATACGTTATACATGTGCATATGACATGGCTTTCTGTGTCTAGAATACACTGCATCTATCTATCATACCATGTTCTTACATCAAAGTACTGTTGTTGTGTATCCCGCATCAGTCACTCATGATTGGACGCTTTTAACATGGCAGTTTGATAGTGGTTGCATCTTGCATTGATTTCTACGTTGTACTGCTTCTAATTTTTCGAATTGCCACTTATGACAATACACTTTTAACTTGGCAGAGTAATATTGGTTGCATCTTTCATATGGTGTCTAGCTTGCGTTACTTCTATTTTCTTGAAAATCCTTCTGCTTAGTTTGCACATCGTAGCTGTGAATATGGCATGCCGTCCTGTTTTTCTTACATATTCCATCCTCATACGGTTGTCTTACATCAAAGTATTGCTTGTCCGTATCATGCATCAATGAGTTCTGAAGAGTGATTTTATTCTTTTGTGTTGTGGGTACAGCTTGACATGGCAAAGTCAAAAAAGAACAAGGATAATAATATAGTAGGGAGTGTTGTTACTCGTCGGGTGAAACAGAAAAGTTTCTGCCGTCGAGATTCTGCTGGTACTTATAGTGCAGTAGAAGGTCCAAGTCCACCGGCTAAATCTACAAACAAAGTATCACCTGCTCCACCAGCTACAGCATCCGCTTCAACTGTACCAGCATCTCAACCAGTTACTCGTTCATTTGCTCCGGAACTGGCCAGTTCCCAAGCTTCCCTCACACCTAACACTACTTACAAAGCACTGCTGACACAACAGGACTTGGCAAGATCAGATGAACCTCATGAGCATCAACACCAAGACGGTACCTGACCGAGTCAAGTTGCAGTTGCATGCTCCTTTATATGTACTCTCACAGTTTGATGTACACTAACACTTTCCATATTCGTTGTTGAACTAGCACCACGGTGCAAGCGGAAACAGACATCAGGGATAATGCTTGACAGATTAACAAAATCTAAAGGAGGAACAATGGAGATCCATTTTGAGGCAGGTTTAAAAAGGCCACGTGATGCTACAGGGTCAGCCAAGTTATTATTGGGGATGTGCATATCCCCGTTGAGGTAACTTAGTGTTATTCGAAATTTCTCCGATTTCATGATTATCAGAATGAGTTGTTAACAAGACTTGATCAACCTTGTTAGTGGATTCCTTTTGATGAGCATGAGATGGATGAAACTAGAAGCACAAACTTCTGTACCCTCTCTATACTTTCTGTTATTTAGTAGAAATAAAGTAAAAATAGTATTTTTCTGTCTGTTTCCTGACTTATCCGTGCAATATAAAAATATCCCGAAAATAAAAGTTCTCAGAATGACATGCCAATTTAATATGATTTTTTTGGGAATATTTGAGGATTTACTGTGCAAAAATTACCGCGGGAGGAGCTGCCACCTGGCCACGAGGGTGGTGGGCACCCCCCACCCTCTAGGGTGCGCCCCCTACCTCATGGGCCCATGGTGGCCCTCCTCCACTTATCCCAGCACCCATCTTCTTCCTCTGTCTCACACAAACCCGAAAAACCAACTCAAGCATGAGTTCCAACCACTTTTGCTGTGATTTTCGATCTCCTTGCTCAAAGCACCTCTCGCAAAACTGCTTGGGGAGATTGTTCCTTGTTATGTGACTCCTCCATTGGTCCAATTAGTTTTTGTTCTAGTGCTTTATTCTTTGCAATTTGTGCTGCATAGGTGACCATGTTCTTGAGATTGCATGTCAAATTTATATGGTTCTAAGTAGTTCTAATGCTTGATATAGGCTCTAGGCACATGTAGGTGTAGTTTCTATCAGTTTTATTGAAGTTGGTTCACTTTTGTTTAAAGTTACTAAAAATTTCAGAATTTTTCAGAGAAAAACAATATGCTTAGGAAGATGTTCCAAGGTGGTTCCTCTAACAAGCAAGGACCCAGGATTGCTATGCACGATGCTGGCGAGGATCCACCAAGAGACGCTCCAGTACACCCTTGCGAATGGCCGTCGGAAAATTTTATGGACCATGCGGGAATTAAAGAAGAATTCAAAGCATATTTGCGCAATGCAGGTCTAGAGGATTTTGAGGCTAACAAATGCCCCCAGTATCATGATCTCACAAGTTCATTTGTGAGGAGGTTTGAGTATTCATCTTCGCGTAATTCTCCTTCAGTCATGTTTGATCTTTATGACAAATCTTATACCATGGACTTAGAGGATTTCACTTCTGCATGGAAACTTCCATCATGGGGTAGTGTTAGGGATCCCCCTAAATCTGAATTTAGAAACGTTCTTGCTAGTATAACTGTGGGGGAATCTAGAGATATAACGCAGGCTACCATAGGGAGCATTCACTTTCCTGCTATACATTATTTTGCTCTCTTCATCGGTAGATGCATAAATACTAAGGATTAAGCATGTCACCATGTGTGTCCCTGATCTTAGCTTTCTTAGGAGTGCTGTGTTAGGAGACCAATCTTATCATATGGGAGCCACTGTAGCTCGTAGGTTGCATCATAATAGACATAATGGAGATTTCTTTGGAGGAATTTAGGCAACCCGCTTAGCTCATTTTCTTGACATAGATATTCGTCAGAGTGATACGGAGTTGCCTCCTGTATATTTAGATTATAACTCTATGGCTTCGCACCAGTTTGTCAAGGGGCCTGAATCACCTCTCTTATATTGTTTAATTTTTGATAAACGACGTGTTTTCCGTATTACTATCACTGGTCATGCCTTCTTTGGTTCACGGACAAAAAGAAGATATGTTATTACCATAGAGGAGGCAGAAGAGTACGAGAGGAGAGCGGAGGCAGCTCGACTCCACGCTGCAGCTCAGCAGGCGATAACCGCTGCACATCAATATGATCCCAACTATTCTTCGTCCTAGTACGACCCCAGCTACACCTATGGGTATCCGCCAGGCTATCCCTGGCAATAGACCAACTTAGGCCAAAAGCCTAAGCTTGGGGGAGTACGTATTTCTCACCGACATTACATTTATGTTCACACACACTCATTGCTAGATGTCGGTGCTCATACTTTTTCACTGTAATATCCATGCTAGTTTATTTTCTTTTATGCTTTCTTCTTGTGTGTTTGTTAAACCTTAAGAAAAACCAAAAAAATAGTAGTAGTTTATTTTTCTGCTATAGTAGTAATAATTAAAAAGAAAACCCAAAAATATTTCCCGTTCTTCTTTTGCTTGTTAGGAGCTTTCCCATGTAAATAATTTTATTTCTTTTCTTTTCTTTGGGGGTCAGTAGGAGAAGACCATAATTAAATTGTTGAAATGACTCTTATATGCATTATTGTTGATTTAACCCAGAGCCCATATTGCCTTGTCTTCTCCTGTTTATTGAATGCTCGCAGATTCCAGCTTAGTCCAATGCACGTACACTCTTATTATTATTCACACCGTTCGGTCGTGCAAGAAGGCAATTATGATGATATATGATGGACTGACTGAGATGAGAAAAGCTGGTATGAACTCGACCTCTTTTGTTTTTGTAAATATGATGAGTCCCTCGTTCTTGATTCACCTTATTATGAATAAACATGTTTGCAATGACAATTAGGGATCGTAGTTGCTTGTGCCATGCTTGATTAGCTATGAGTTATAATGATTTACCTTGTGTGCCAACATGCTATTGAGATGATTACGATGTGGTATGATGAGGTGGTATCCTCCTTTGAATGATTTAAGTGACTTGACTTGGCACATGTTCACGCATGTAGTTGAAACAAATCAACATAGCCTTCACGATATTTATGTTCATGGTGAATTATATCCTACTCATGCTTGCATCCAATGTTTATTAATGTTAATGCATGTACATGGTTGTTGTCGCTCTCTAGTTGGTCGCTTCCCAGTCTTTTGCTAGCCTTCACTTGTACTAAGCGGGAATACTGCTTGTGCATCCAATCCCTTAAACCCCAAAGTTATTCCAGATGAGTCCACTATACCTTCCTATATGCGGTATCTACCAGTCGTTCCAAGTAAATTTGTATGTGCCAAACTCTCAACCTTCAAATAAACATTCTGTTTTGTATGCTCGAATAGCTCATGTATCAATCAAGGCTGTCCTTATCTTCCGTTTTAGGCGGGTTATTCTCAAGAGGAGTGGACTCCGCTCCTCACTCACAAGAAAATGGCTGGTCACTGGGATGCCCAGTCCCATGCTTTATGCAAACTAAATCAAAATTAATTGCAAACAAAACTCCCCCTAGGACATGATGTATGTTGGAGGCACTCATTGTTTCGAGCAAGCCATGGATTGATGTTTGTTGGTGGAGGGGGAGTATAAACTTTACCATTCTGTTTGGGAACCGCCTATAATGTGTTTAGGATGGAAGATATCACCATCTCTTAGTTGCTATGTTGACAATGAAAGTATACCGCTCAAAATACAATTTATCTCTATTGCAAAACCAAGCTCTGGCACCTCTACAAATCCATGCTTCCCTCTGCGAAGGGCCTATCCATTTACTTTTATGTTGAGTCATCACCCTCTTATTAAAAAGCACTAGCTAGAGAGCACAGCTGTCATTTGCATTCATTACTATTAATCTATGTTGGGTGTGACTATGATTGGATCTCTTTTACCATGAATTACAATGTCTAGTCGGTCCATGATCTTTAAAGGTGCTCTGCATTTATGTTTTGCGGTCTCAGAAAGGGCTAGCGAGATACCATCTTGTTATATCATATTATGATTGTTTTGAGAAAGTGTTGTCATCCGAGATTTATTATTATGGCTTGCTAGTTGATTATTCTATTGATATGAGTAATTATGAGACCTGAGAATTATTGCAAATATGGTTAGTTATGATCTATGCTGAAAACTTGAATGCTGGCTTGACATAGTTACAACAACAAGAGCAAACAGAGTTTGTAAAAGTTTTTTTTTCTTTTTTTCAGTTTGTCAACTGAATTGCTTGAGGACAAGCAAGGGTTTAAGCTTGGGGGAGTTTATACGTATCCGTCGTATCTACTTTTTCAAACACTTTTGCCCTTGTTTTGGACTCTAATTTGTATGATTTGAATGGAACTAACCCGTACTGACGTTGTTTTCAGCAGAATTGCCATGATGTTGTTTTATGTGCAGAAAACAAATATTCTCGGAATGACCTGAAACTCCACGGAACATCTTAGAAAAAATAATAAAAAATCATCGCCAAAGATGAAGACCAGGGGGCCCACACCCTTCTCATGAGGGTGGGGGGCGCCACCCCCTAGGGCGCGCCCCCTACCTCGTGGGCCCCCAAGAAACCCTCCGACGCCAACTCCAACTCTATATATTCGCTTTCGGGGAGAAAAAAATTAGAGAGAAGAAATCATCATGTTTTACGATACGGAGCCGCCGCCAAGCCCTAAAACCTCTCCGGAGGGCTGATCTGGAGTCCGTTCGGGGCTCCGGAGAGGGGGATTCGTCGCCGTCGTCATCATAAACCATCCTCCATCACCAATTTCATGATGCTCACCGCCGTGCGTGAGTAATTCCATCATGGGCTTGCTAGACGGTGATGGGTTGGATGAGATTTATCATGTAATCGAGTTAGTTTTGTTAGGGTTTGATCCCTAGTATCCATTATGTTCTGAGATTGATGTTGCTATGACTTTGCAATGCTTAATGCTTGTCACTAGGGCATGAGTGCCATGATTTCAGATCTGAACCTATTATGTTTTCATGAATATATGTGAGTTCTTGATCCTATCTTGCAAGTCTATAGTCACCTACTATGTGTTATGATCCGGCGACCCCGAAGTGACAATAATCGGGACCACTCCCGGTGATGACCATAGTTTGAGGAGTTCATGTATTCACTATGTGCTAATGCTTTGTTCCGGTTCTCTATTAAAAGGAGGCCTTAATATCCCTTAGTTTCCAATAGGAACCCGCTGCCATGGGAGGGTAGGAAAAAAGATGTCATGCAAGTTCTTTTCCATAAGCACGTATGACTATATACGGAATACATGCCTACATTACATTGATGAATTGGAGCTAGTTCTGTGTCACCCTATGTTATGACTGATACATGATGAACCGCATCCGGCATAATTATCCATCACTGATCCGGTGCCTATGAGTTTTCCATATACTGGTTCTCGCTTATTTACTTTCCCGCTGCTACTATTACAATCACTACAAAATAACAAAAACATTACTTTTGCTGTCTATACTTTTATTGCTGCTACCACCACTATCATATTACTGTGCTACTAAACACTTTGCCGCAGATACTAAGTTTCCAAGTTGGGCTGAATTGACAACTCAGCTGCTAATACTTGAGAATATTCTTTGGCTCCCCTTGTGTCGAATCAATAAATTTGGGTTGAATACTCTACCCTCGAAAGCTGTTACGATCCCCTATACTTGTGGGTTATCACTCCGCCTCCGTCGCTTGCCTCTTATACCCACAGATTTTGCACCGCGCATACATAACTACGCACTCAAAATACCTTGGTCATCGGCGGAGGCACAAAATGGACAAGCCTACAAATCGGTTAGTCCGGACTTTAACCTTTCCTATTTTCTAACAATTTATATATATTTTTGTTATAGGTAAATTCATACTTGTCCGTCCCATGGACCTTAAGGGACTCTTTATGAGTCCAGCTTCCCCGCAAATAACTGGGGAACGCTCCCTTTACGGAAGCCTTTTCGTAGAAGCACAGGCAGCGCAGATGTGCGCCAGGAGGTCCAAAAGATTTTTTGTAGACCAAAAGTTCTATTTGAAACATGTACAAAGCCTCTTCCCTAACCATCGACCCCTGGCACGTAAAATGGCCTGCGTGGTGGTGTCATAATCTGTAAGATTACGTTCGACGTATCAATCAGATTTTAGTGACCATAATCCGTCTTTAGTATTTGCTTTTCCAAATGAACCTTACTTCTTCGGTTTTTTCACGCATACACCTCGGCGCGAATCGCCAGGGGCTTGATACCGCAACATATGGGTTGCCGAAAAAGCCCGAACAACTCTATAGCGCACTTCAGCGTCACGAGTTTGGCCTTATATGCATCAGCTCCAAATCATGTCTTTGGTCAATAGTTGGGTTGCCCGGATCTTGTGCTTGCTACCCTACGTTTCGCCCTATCGGCTAGGGTAGTAAAGGGAGAACTTCTATGATTGTGTTTCTGGTTCACCTGGTCAAACACCTCAGTAGAGAAAGCCGAAAACTGACTGTCATGACGCGGCGAGAGCTGGGCAACCACTCGGTGACTTATCAGAATCTTTTGCGATCTCTTCTTTATTACACGAAGGACCGTTTTCCGGTCACCTATGTAATGCAACCGTATTCGGATAACTGCGTACATACCAGGGGCTACACCGTAGACCCACCGTAAAACTCCTATGGCTAAGTGAAGGTGTTAAAGCCCTATAGTCCGATTGCCTCGTTCGCCGCACTGACACCTTCATTCTGGACCAAGACGTTGGGTCAAGAGTAATCAGGTGCTATTCCGAACACCCACGTATTATATGCGAGGGGGCTGAAGCCGATGACTAGCAAACTTTCAGGATATAAAAAACGGCCGCACAGGAGGAAATAATGGCAAGAATATATAACACAGCTTTAATGTATCATCATATTGTTTTTACAATTCCAGTACATTTATTCAAATATAATATCCTTCGAGCACTGACCCTCTATCAAGCGGGCGCCCTCTAGGACGTCCTCCAAATAATGCCCCGGCGTGCGATGGTCCTTGCCCCCAGGCGGACCCTCGGTTGCAACATCGGTGGCCTTCATCTTTGCCTAGTGCATCTTGACGCGGGCGAAGGCCCGCGCACCTTCTATGCACGCCAACCGCTTGACGGCGTCAATACACGACACTGCATCGACAAGCTGATGTACCAAACCAAAATAACTGCTCGGAACTGGTTCGGCTGGCCATAGCTTAACTACGACATCCTTCATGGCAGCTCCAGACATCTTGTGTAGCTCGGCCCACTGGGCCATCTGTTCGTTCAGCAGCGCCGGACGGTTTGCCTCATTGAATTGCGACCAGAAAAGCCTCTCGCAGCACGTCCCTCATGTGCCTGGAAGAACTGCGCCGCGTCATAAACACTCCTTGGCAGATCCAAGAATGCGTCTGGAGAACTCCACACTTGGTTAAGCAAAGAATACTTTGGGTCGCCAAACTTAGTTTGTAAAAGAAAGGGCATACCAGCTGCTATCTCCTCAGCCTGTCGGATCTCCTCCCGAGCCGCTCTAGAATTGGATCGCGCTTCTTTTGCCTCTAGTAAGGCCTCGTTGAGTTAGGCTGCCTTGGTTTTGTTATCCTCCTCGAGAGATTTGCACCTATTAGTAGCATCCTTCAGCTCTCGCTCCACGACGGATATTCTGTCCTGGCACTGGCGCAGGGCGGCCTGTTCGGCCTTAAAATCTGCAGCCGCCTTCTTGGTAGTTGCGTCGCTCACTCTGGCCTGCTCCTTGCCCCGGGCAAGTTCAGCTCGACGGGTCTCAACCGCGGCAGCACCATCTACAGTTATGCATTTGATTTTCAGCCTCGTGCTCATAATACTATATATGCATAAACAAGCTACCCCAACACATACCTTGTGCTTCGTCGAGCCGCCTGTTAATAAGAGTGATGTCCTCATCCGCTAACTCAAGCTTCTGCTTTAGATCTGCAACTTCTGTAGTTGGGGCGGTCGCCATGGACGTAACAGCATGTGTTCAGATCAATAAGGTTACTTCCTGAGCATGTCTTTTTGATCCTCTAATCGCCTCCCCGTGGAAGCCGACCAGAGCCTCAGGGGCTACTATCTGTACACAGGTGCATTGTGCATGAAAAATAGTTAAAACTATTACATTACATACCTCGAAGCCTCTCAACAGGCCCAGGAAACCTTCATTCAATCTGCTTCTCATGGATAGAACTCTTTCAACCACCGTACCCATTAAGGTACGATGTGCTCTGAGATGGACACACTTTGTAATGTGCTTGTCAGAGTATTCGGCACCTCTGGATTCCTGGAGGCTGCCGTGGGAGTATGCATTCCCTTCAAAGGGATACATCTGCTCGACCCTAGGGTCGTCTTCGGCTGTAACCCGAATAGTTTTGGGCCTTCATTGCTAGCCCCCATAGGGGCTGCACCCCCCGGACCCTTAAGGATCGAAGTACTGCCCTCGGGTGTTGTTTTCATTGTCCCCCATGCCGCTTGATGGTCAGGGGAGATTCTCCGACATGACACCTCGAAGTCATCCGCCCTAGGAGGCGAGCAAGCATGAGAAGGCATCTCGCTTTCCATCATCCCCGGAGATAAGTCCCCTGATGAGGAGGACTGCCGGGGTGGATTGTGGGCTGAACTTCAAGCATATAGTTTAAATATTACCCCTGTAACTCGAAAAGAGCGGGATGTCTAGAACATCCTTGTTCACTTATGATTTGGCAAGGGGCTTGTCCTTAGAGAGGTGCCTTGCGACGATGTCGGCTTCGAAACCCGAACCATAGTGTAGGGATGCCTTCCCTCTCTTTGGTGCTTCCACCTCCAAGTCTTCGGATGCAGTTCTTTTCCTCCCATGAGGGGAAGGAATATCACCTTCTCCTTCCCCTTCGTCTTTAGAAGAGGGGAGCTGTAGCCCCTCCGTGCATAGTATCCGGCATACCTGCAGAATGGAGGCCGCTTTCAGCCTCTTTGCTCTTTTTCTTGTCCTCTAGCGCTGGAACTTGATACGGCGCCAGGACCAGCAACCTCGTCAACACAGGATCGGTCGAGTCTTCAGGAAGTGGAGCTGAACATCTAATTTGTTCCACTTTCTTTATCCAGCCCTAGTTGAAGATAGAACTCTCAATAAACTGCAATGGGATAATCAACCAAGTTGCGATCAGAAGTTGGGTGCTTACCGAGGTATCCGGATGGTTGCAGTTGAGACCGACGTCCTCTGATGTGTCCGGCCGCTGCTCTAGAGTTTTTAAGAACAGTTCACCCATCCCTTCGTGTGTTGTGCCGAAAAATTGATGAAGGGTCCGCGGTCCCTCCAGATTGAACTCCCACATACGGAGAGGCCGTCGCTGGTACGGGAGGATCCGGCGGACTAGCATCACTTGGACCACATTGACGAGGCCAATGTCCCTCTCGAGGATACTCTGGATACGACTTTGCAGCATTTTTACTTCATTATTTGATCCCCGTCTAGCCCCTTATTTATCCATGATGCGAGCTGCAGTGGAGGGCCGGATCGGAACACGGTTGCGGCTGCCCATTTGGTGCTGCGGGGTTCGGTGATATAGAACCACTCCTTTTGCCATAAGTTGGAGGTTTCCGCGAAGGTGCCTTTTGGCCAGACAGTGCTGACGAGCTTGCTCACCATAGCACCACCGCACTCCGCTTGTTCCCTGTTAACTAGTTTTGGCTTCACATTGAAAGTCTTGAGCCATAGGCCAAAGTGTGGGGGGCACGGAGAAAGGCTTCGCACACAACGACAAACGCCGAGATGTGAAGAAAAGATTCTGGAGCCAGATCATGAAAATCTAGCCCATAATAGAACATGAGGCTGCGAACGAAGGGGTGAAGAGCGAACCCTAACCCGCGGAGGAAGTGGGAGATGAATACAACCCTCTTGCCGGATTTTGGTGTGGGGGTGACCTGCCCTTTCATAGGGAGCCTGTGGGGGATCTCAGCAGTCAGGTACCTCGCCTTCCGAAGCTTCGCGATATCCTCCTCGATGACCAAGGAGGCCGCCCACCTACCTTGGGAGATGGATCCGGACATAACTAGACGACCGGATAACAATGGGAGAAATCGAATCCTGGGTGCTGGAGCTTGAGGTTGGGAAGGTTGAGGAAGAGGAAGGACGGGCATGTGCCCCTTTATAAAGGCAAAGAATATTGAATGCCTCCTCATGGGCCTTTATGCTCGCCTATTCCCAAGGGATCTCCACCAACACGATTGCATTTCCGGTGCCCACATTAATGAGGATCCCGTGATAAAGGGACGCGACCTCTGCTTCGACAAGACGTGTCAATGAAAACCGCGTCATGAAATGTGAGGCGGGAGGCTAAAAGAAGGTTTGAAATAATGACCAGGTGGAGTCGTGGCGTCTCACTATAAAAAGATGTCAGTAGATGGGACTTGTTAAATTTTATACTTTCTGCGGTTGTGCGTGGTACTCATTTTGCAGAGCCGGGCTCGTCTTCCATGTTCAAAAGACCGCTTTGGAGTATTTGGAGGAGGACCCGCCTTGCAATGCCGAAGACAGTCTACGCGCCGGACACATCATCATTTAAGCGTAGTTCAGGGGCTACTAAGGGAGTCCTCGATTAAAGGGTCCTCGGGCGTCCGGCCCGTGTGACATGGGCCAGACTGTTGGGCCATGAAGATACAAGATAGAAGACTTCCTCCCGTGAACGGATGGGACTCTCCTTTGCGTGGATGGCAAGCATGGCATCTGGATGTATTATTTCCTTTCCCTGTAACCGACTTTGTGTAACCCTAGTCCCCTCCGGTGTCTATATAAATCGGAGGGTTTAGTTCGTAGACACAAGGACAATCACAAGCATACAGGCTAGACTTCTAGGGTTTAGCCAGAACAATCTCGTGGTAGATCAACTCTTGTAATCCTCATACTCATCAAGATCAATCAAGCAGGACATCGGGTATTACCTTCATCAAGAGGGCCCGAACCTAGGTAAAACATCGTGTCCCATGTCTCCTGTTACCATCGACCATAGACACACAGTTCGGGACACCCTGCCCGAGATCCGCCAGTTTTGACACCGACAGTGGTTCTAATGCAATTTTTACCAGATTAGTTGCTTAGTTTAATTTCATGTGTGCTTAGTTTTATTTGAGGGGTGTGTTGTGCTGAGCCCCTAGCAGAACTATGTTATGTTTCTTCTTGTTACTTTAAATCTTCAGTACGTACATACTAGTATTTCTTACAGTTCATCTTTTAGTTGGTATAGTACTTCCACTCGTTTCTTCACATTATATACGTACAATATATATGGCCAACATCATATAGCCAGCAGTTTAGTTGTCAAAGAATTTCAGGGTGCTTAGTTTTGTCAAAGAATTTCAGAGTGCTTAGTTTTATTTGAGGGGTGTGTTGTGCCGGACACCATTATTGTGACTCAAATCTCTTTTGCCATGTTATAATGACATAAATACCGATGGACCAACATGCCAGCTCTCCCTCTATCTCACTACAGTAAAATAAAGTGTGGAGCCTACTTGATCCCAACAGCGTTCTTATTTTCCAGTAAAATTATTCGCTTGATTACTCCTGACAAGTGGGCCACACTTATCATTGTGAGAATCGGCTTATTTTTGTCATAAACATGGTCAACATGTTTGACATGAAAATAACAATGTCTAATGGCATTTTTGAGCAAACATCTAACTTAATGATGGCATTTTTTAGATATCTAATTGCATTTTTGAGCAGGCATCTCATGGATCGATGGCATTTTCGAGTAGTTGTAACTTCTAATGGCGAAACTGAGTAGTGATACACAGCTAGTGGCATAAATAATAAGAACCCAAGAATTAAATAGGTATGCTAATTTCTTTAATAGAATTTAGCACCCCTTTTAAGCACGTACTAGCTATTTTAATAGTACTATATGCATAATTTGGCGATGAGCGCTCTCTATATGTACCACCTTTTTTACTTAATTTCATCTTGTTAGTTTTGCTCCATGGTGCAATCCATCAATACTACTGTTGTACAAAAGTATACTTTTGAAAAGGCTAGAGGGCAGGGCAGTGTAGCTTGGTCGGTTTCAAGAGAGGCGAGGGCCTTTGTGATTTGAAGGCTCATTACTACTGGAAGGCGGGGCCATGTGATTTGACTGCTCGTATAAATGTGCTGACGACCTGAGGAGGAGCAAAGAACCGTGCAGTATACTCAAGTTTTCCACTAGGGTACGACGGAGGAGAATGAAACACGGCAGCCCAGTGCCATATGGCGATAAAAAATGACCTAATTTGCTAGTCAACTCATTGTTAGCGTTGTTCTATTCATGCCTCACAGAGAACGTGACACGTGCGGCGAAACACCCGAAGCAAAGGAAGAAACACAGAAGCAAAAGAAGAAGGAAGATTATCACCCCAAAAAAAGAAGGAAGACGCACACACAAGTCTGGGGCGCTTCTCTCTAGTACATGAAGGGTTGCTGGCCGCGGAGTCGTAACTGCTTCTTCATCTCCTCCACAACCTCCATCTCCTTGCACGTCTCCTCCGCCATCTTCTTCATTTTTTCCATGACGCGGGATTTCTCAACGCGAGCCTTCATCATATGTTCCACGGCTGCATTATGTACCTTGACAGCAGTCGGGTGCTCGATGCGGAGCTTCGCCAACTCCTCCTTCTGTTCCATGACGAGGGCCTGCAGCATCTTCATCAAGGAACTACTATTTTCATGCAGCTTCTTACAGCCGGCGTTCTCCTCCTTCAGCAGGTCGAGCTCGTGGCAGAGCTTCGCCTTGTCCTCGTGAAGTTGTAGGATTTCACCGGTCGCCTTCTTCTCCGAGGCAATGCTCTTCTTCAGCAGCATCACCAAGCATGTGGTCAACTCCCCCTTCTCATTGAGCTCAGTGAGCATGTCATCGAGGCTCTCCTTCAGCAGCTCCACCAAGCCGTGGATGAACTCCTTCTGCTTATTGAGGTGCTTATTGAGTTGATCGGGCATACTCCTGGGAGCCATCGCCTGCCCGTGAGAGATCTTTAGAGGTCTCTGGGAGGCGGCGAGCCCTCTCTTTCTTTCCGCGGCCTTGGTTGCCGCTCCCTTGTTACGAGTAGTTCTCGACCTAGAGCTCTGCACACTGTCCATGGCAAGGACGGACGAAGAAGAAGGACTTGTGAGGAGGAAGGTAGAGTAATTTTCGGTTAGGTAGTTCCCCTTTTTATAACCTAAGTACTAGCACTAGTACTAAAACCTGCATAGTGGGAACACGTACAGGTTTGGTACGTACTAGTAGGTGTGAGTAGGCTTGCACTTAATTGTAGCACTAGTACTTTGGAATGTGATGGGAAGAAGGTAAAGAATAATTGATGGTTTTGGTTTCGAGGCCCGAAATGGCTCCCGATGAGTTTAGTGGAACATAAATTTCAAATACTCCCTCCATCTCAGTTTACAAGGCTTGCACATGTATCTAGGTCATCAATGTAACTTATATAAAATAAATTGTTTAACATAAAAAATATATCATTAAAAAATAGAATATTTGAAGTTCGTAATGATATATTTTTCGTAATGTATGCCTTTTATTAAGTTGGTCAAATTAACGACCTAGGTACACGTACAAGACTTGTAAACTAAGATAGAGGGAGTACTACACTGCTCAAATGCGGTCGCACAAGTCAGTGATGTAACCGGTCGTACATGTCAAACCAAGCCGATGTGTGTCCCTTTGGTGAGACGCGGGTCCGACCGACCGTCTGTTGGTGTGACCGACCATGAAGTATTACGCGATGGAGACTTCGGGTTGTGGCTTCGGTTGATTGTCACGACCAAGCATTCTAAAACTAGTGATAAATCAATTACCATCTTTTTCCAAACGACCAAGTATTTTCACAGGAATACAATAAATACATATAGATGGAGTGATTGTCAAGGTTACAAACTGACATGGCGTTGCAAGTTTAGTGCAGCAGCAACCGACTAGGTCATTGCATTGCTAGCGGGGAAGGAGGGCAGCTCACCTCGCCTACGGTGCATGCCCAGTGGCGCCGTCGCAACTGGTCCCGAGGTTTGGTTTCTCCTGCCGCCCATTTGAACAGTTGTACCGGGTGCTCATGACATTGCGCAGGCATGCGCGTTCTTTCCTCCGCATTCGACTCCGTGAATATGATCTCTGCCATTAGCCCTAGCTCGAAATCAACGTGACGCTACCATATGCTGACATCCCTCAGCATCTCTCCCCTGAGATTGACTTGCGCCTCCGCCTTATGTTGCGCCAGGCGCAGCTCCTTGGAACTTCTCTCCAATCGATGTGACGCTTCCTCAATCCGATTTGCCCTTGCTGCCTACCACCTGAAACGTAGCCCTGGCATGTCCTCTGGCGCCACCGATATGTGATTCCAAAGCAATGGATCCCCTCTAAAACACATGTGGGTTTCGCTCAAATGCGGCAGTGCTGCGGGCCGCGGCAAGAGGGCAGCCCGCGGGATCCTGGTATCTAAGGGATTCTCCATGGCGGGATCCGGTGGGCGAGGCGGGGAGGCGATCCTAGGCGCTAGGAGAGCCCTACGAGGCTAAGATAAAGATAGTACAACTCCACTCCGTCCATATTTAAATACAAAGGCCACCAACAGTAGCCCTGGCAAAAATTGATCATGCTGCATGTGTCCTGGTTTATTGGCCTCCTTTTTTGTGCCACTTTTTATGACATGCATAAATATTATGTTACTTAAAAATATTGTCAAAAATTGGCACAAAATACGAAGGAGACCAATGAAAGTAGCAATCCATGATTTAACTACTCACATGCATGCAATGGAGTAGTAATGTCTTTCTTCCTCCGTCACGTCCACTCAATTTGCATGCGCTGTATTAATTGACCATCAATGAAGTGAAGGACTTTACATGCGTCAAATTATCACATGGGGTGGATCTTCATACAAAAATGCACCCCCCCCCCGTGTACCCCGCGTGTGCATGATAGGGAATGAGTGCGTGCGTGGCGTGCGTGCACATCTTCGCTTTGTGCATGTACCGCCAGTGTGCCTCAGAGTGGACGAGTACATTCTTCTGGAACTAGCAGCACGTCACTTTGATCAATCCACACAAGGAGGTCGCGACAATGCCTCCACATGTGCCACGTGGTTTCATGAACTGTAAGAGAGACATTGTGTAGCATACCATTGGAATTCTAATTTACGTGTTTAGCACATACTCGAAGTACTAGTAAGGTACATGTGCATTGCACACATCAGATTTGGCAACCAAATTATGAATAAATACCACACTATAGCATGTAAGTTTTGAGTCATATATGCCTAATGTAGACGTTCGTTTAATTCTTATAGTTCATCTCATTCAAAATCAATTAGTTTTTATAAAAAAGCTAGAGCCTCATTGATTCATAGGATTTCCAAAATGGGGGAATAGGAAAAACATGGGATTAGAGTGGAATGTCGTCTTGAATCCTACAGGATTGTACGAGTGTTTGATTGTGCATAGAAAAAACGCAGGATTCTTTCAAAGAGGTTTGAGTGGATGGGATGTTTCCTATGAAATCTAGTGCAAATGAATCCTATGGAAAAATTCCTATGGTTTACAATCCTACGAATCAAACAACCAAGATAGGAAAAATTCCTAAGGAATAGAATCCTCCAAAATTCCTTTGAGAATCCTTTGAATCAAAGAAGCCCTTAATCTATTTTATGATTCATGTAATTGTGCATTGTAAAGCATAAAGTAAAAACAAATAATGGCAATTCAACTAGAAAAAAAGTTTGGGCAGTTATGGTATGGAAGATTCTAGAACAAAAGAGAAGCACTTGTGTTTTGAGGTTTGTGCATTATGCTTAAGTTCAACCATGGAGTCTGCTAGATTGTACATGTGGCAAAATCCGATGGGGGCTAGAAGATGGTGCGAGGGGCCAAGTGGAGGGAGACTATGAAGGAGTGCACAAGTGTGATATCGATATTTGAAGAGAGGGGGCGAGAACGTGCGATGTTGCGCGTAGTGGCGGAGCCATGAAAAATAAATGTAGCTAGGGGGCAAGCATTGCTAATCCTTTACAGGAGGGCCAATTCATCAACTTAAACCATTTTACCAGCAATTGTCTAATGATCAAATTCATATTAGCCTCGATATATAGTGATGTTAGGGGGGGAGGGCCCTTGCTGCCCCCTGTCTCCGCCACTATGCGCGCGTCTGAGAGATGAAGCGGAAGGCATGGATGATGAGAGGGGGACGTTGGATATATAATTAATGTGGATGTATTAGCTATGTAATCCTATATAGAGAGGTATAGATTGATCGATGTGGACATGGGAAAGAGGGTGAGACCTCACTTGATATATAGATTGATCAGTTTGTGTGGAAAACTGGGAAAGACCTAGCTATATACACACACACATAGAGGAACATCGATCATTGCGCATGCACGTGAGAGATAAAGAATGCCCGATATGATGGAGAGGGGGAGGGGTGTGTGTGTGTGCATGCATGGGAGACCGACCTGAAGAAAAAGATTGCATGTGTGCGATGGATAATGCCGAATGGTAGTGTGTGTGCATGCATGCACAAGAGAAAGTTAGTGGTACAATTATAAAGAGAAGACGACTGTGTGGGTGTAAAAGACTAGGTGAGATCATAATCAATGTAAAGTTGAATTCAAATATTTGAATAAGAGATCATGATGTTTGAAACCCATGCATGGATGAATATAACTGAGATATGTGCGGTGTGGTTTGGAAACGAGCATGTTGTATTGTATACACATTGAACAAGGTCAGACTAATTTGAATTTGAGATACCGATGGCAGACATCGTTTGGCCACATTGCATCTGTGCATGGACACACTATTCTAATTGGAGATGATGGGTGGCTTTCGCATCACATATCTATATCTATACGCCTATATATTATATTTTATATTTTTTATATAGTGTGCGGATAACTTTAACTTTGAAAGATGGTCGTTGGATGAAGCCAATCCGATGGTGCAGAGATGACAAATTTGAGCACAACTGGCAGTTGGATATCATCTAGATTCCACCAGATTTTGCCACATGTACAATCTAGAAGACTCCATGGTTTAACTTAAGCATAATGCACAAACCTCAAAACACAAACACTTCTTCTTTGTCCTAGAATCTTCCGTATCATAATTGCCCAAATGTTTTTCTACATGATTTGCCATTATTTGTTTTTTATTTTATGCTTTACAATGCACAATTCCATGAATCTTAAAATGGATTAGCTTTCTTATAAAAACTAGATGATTTTGAATGAAATGAATTATAAGAATTAAATGAACATCTACATCATGCATATATGACTCAAAGCTTACATGCTATAATGTGGTATTTATCCATAATTTGGTTGTCAAATCTCATGCGTGGAATGCACGTGTACCTTACTAGTCTAAATGGTGTTTGTGTGTGTTGTGCATGTTAAACACATTGTACGTAGTATCATACATGGTTTAGATTCCGAACATCTAGCTAGATCATACATGTACTATGATTTGAATTCAACATAAAATGGATACATATATTTGAATTTGATATCGTATGTACATGTAGTTCGTATTTATATAGGAATTTACTTCTCCTATATTCATGACATGTGTTGTGAAGATAACATTTAGATGGTTGTATAACTAACCCGAGTACAATCCCATTCAAACAGGGAAACTGTACTCAAATTTAGTCCATATGCTAGACAAATCACATTGTTTTTTTATTGTTCAGGGAAGTGCAAATTGTTTTGGTACTGTACATGTTATGTTTGTTGTCCCGATTTTATTTGTTGTATTTGAATGCATTTCTAGTAATATAGTAAAACGGGACATGGCTCTCTCTAGTGATGAGGTGCGAATTGTATTTTTTGGGGTACACATTAAGCATGTTCTCCCGAAATTTCAAGCCGCGCCTTGTTATGCCGAAATTAGAAGCTAGCGTCTCTGTCTATCGTGATGCGAAACTCCCGCCTCTTTAACCCGCGCCTTGTTACCCCGAAATATTGAAGATATATCTTTGTCTCATTGTGCTTCAAAAACTCCCTCCATTTCAACCCGCGCCTTGCTATCCCAAAATTACAACGGGCGCGAAAACTACCACCTCCTGTGAAATCTCGACACGCGAAATGCCCGTGATACCCCTGAACTGAAAGAATTGCCTAGCTCAAATCGATGGGGGTACTTTCGTAACTTACCCCACATTTCGGACAAGCGCGTCCCTAAGCCATGGTTCCCCATTCCCATCCCATCGCCCACCCATTCGTACACCGAGGCCACAAAAACCCGTGAATCCCCACACCCTCCTTCGTTCGGCACCCAGTCGGAGCCTCTTCCCCGACGAAGTCCTCCACAGCAACACCTCGATGTCCGTCATCTACCATACCGGATGAGGATCTGTCGTCGATCTCGTCGTCCCGCCAGTTCAGCCACCCCGTCCTCCACCTCCAAGGAGCTGCCCCGATGTTCCCCTCGTCTTTTGCACCACCTCCATTCCCACACCACCGTCTTCACCTGCACCACAGGAAGAGTAGCATCATTAGCGTTTCCTCGGATGAAGCTAAGGCCTAATCGGCGCCACCAAAGAGGTTGTACACTAATCACCGCATTTTCTTCTTGATTTGATCTCACAGTGCTATCGGGGCTCGGTCCCGAGCCGACATGGTGCGGCTCCATCCACGGCGGCATCACCGGCCACTTCCTCCATGGCGTCTCTCCCTCGGCGGCGACGTCCACATCACTAGGAGCTACTGCTGCTTTAGTTCTCACTTGTGCTGCTGCTCTGCTCTTGCTCTCGGTTCCCTGCCTGGTCTACTCTTGCTCTTGCTCTTGCTCACGCTGCTGCTCCTCGCTCTTGCTCTTGCTTGCAATGCTGCTCCGATTTGGCTACACTTTAGTCGACTGAATCGACATTTGGGTCAGTCAATTTTCAGGGGGTGGGGGGCTCATCGGAGTTAATGAAGAACCGGCCGCAGCGGGAGGGGGCTCGCTGGAGAGGTACCCCACTATATATCTTATGGTTTAGGGTGGGGGCGGTGGTCGCCGGCAGTGGTGGTGCGGTGGCATGTGGATCGCCAGAGAAATAGCTCGGCACGGGGGGGGCTAGAGGGATGGTCGAGGCGGCGGCGGACCGGCGGTGGGGAGTGGTTTCCGAGTGGGCGGGACTGCGCACCACCAGCCGTGGGCGGCGGGGGCGGCGGTTTGGCCGGTGGTGGCTGGTGGCTCCGGGGGTGGAGGTTGAAGATGAACTGCTACACAACCAGCTGCCCCGGCCCTCGCGCGCGCTGCTGCTACTGCTTTTCTTCTACTAGTGCGTTCAGTTTGAACAGTAAAATTCAGTTTCGACAGCAAAATTCAGTTTTGACAGTTAAGTTCAGTTTCGACAGTTAAATTCATTTTCGACAGTTAAGTTTAGAGATGAGCGGCTGATGTATTTTACATCTAGCACTTTGTGGTTATGTATTTTATGTCATCTATTGGAGATTCTCTTAGAATTCCACTCAGGTTAACGTTGTCTCTCTTGTCCTACTTCAGCCTCAGCATCGTACAACTCACGGGAGCAACTCCAATGACGAAACCCTCCATCACAGCGGAGCAGTACCCCGGGCTCCATCTCCAGACGCCTAAGATCTTCTTCCCCTCCTCCGACAGCCAAGTCAGTCGGAGCATCCTCACCGACCAACCCAATCACGCTGAGATCGACATGGCTTCGCCAAAGAGGTTGTACACTTGTTGCATCTCTTTTTTACTCTACATGTTATATATATTGTCCACTGAGCACACGTAGTAACGTGAAATGCGATTATTTTATCTTACTATATGACAAGCAGTGAGGTACCAGGCAACTTAGCTATCCATGATGGACTCTCTTGAACACCATCATTATTTATCTCTGCACGTTTGAGTTGTGCATTTGTCGATGGGCCTGGGAGTTGAGCTAGTAGGGCAGTGGCCTGGGTCCAAAGTAGTAGAAGTAGCACAAAAACATTTTTTGAGTGTAGGCTTTTCCTTGCTCAAGCCTGCCTACTAGAATCATCTGTGCTTGAAAGGAAAAGTGAAGGTAAAACATAGGAATTGGAAAGTTTCCTATGGTACTACTATTCATGCATTTGGTTCAAAGGAATGGAGAAAAGGAAAACTATAGGATTTGTTCCTTTAATGTCTCCTTGAAAGAAAAACCGTAGGAATTTTAATTTCCACTTGTCCTCCTTTTCAAATTCCTGTTCATGAAGCACAATACTAAGAGATAGTAGCATAATAGCATTATAACCATACATTTTCTTGTGGTTTGACTTAATCTCACCATGCTTCTTTGCATCCTGTGATCTTCCAATTCTGGTGAACTAAACACCCAGATTGGCAGAAATCATGTATTTTTAAATTCTCTGTTTTGCACGTGCATTCCTATCCTATTCATGTCTATTTCCTATCCCTGCATTGTGAGAATCCTCAAATTCAAACAAGCCCTTACACAATTACTTCTGTTAAAGATATGTGTCAAAGAAAACCTTGTGTGGTTTGTCCTACTCCTGCTGTGATGTGTTCCACCCCAGCTCAGCTCCTCCAACGACAGAAGGGTTCACCATAGCAGGGATCCGCTCTCCAGACTGTCTTTCGCCGCCTCAGATCTTCTTCCCTGCCACCGGCAGCCACGACAACTGTATTACCATCATCAACTGAGCAGATGACCTTGAGGACTACACGGGTCCGCAAGAGAGACCGCACTCTTCCGTGTCTGCTTATGTTATGCATCGCTTAATATGATGACATGCTACTTTATCGTCGTGTTCACCTATTAGACTCCGAGTTAGGTCTAAACTAATGCTGAAACTTAAGTTTTGAAATGGTTGTGGGGTACATATTGGGGCAGCAATCAGTACTATCTGTCTACTATCTGGTTAATCTCGGGTGTCTACTATGAGTTTCATGTTGGGTGAAAACAAACATTAAAGGATCCATTATCTATATTTTTTAACTAAAACTATTATCTACCTGCTATCATTGGTTTTGGGTCTATCCACGGTTTGCTACCATCACTTTGGATTCGTGCATGCACTCCTTACATAATCTCACTATGTTTTATTCCTATGCATGTCAGTTATTGTACACAATGGAACTGAACATGTAGAGCAAAAGAGATGACCCTTGCATGGCAAAAAAAATCATGGAGACGTCGCTCCATGGTGGGCGTAAAGACAGCCCCCCTCCACCCATTTCGGATCATAATCAAGAGGAAGATAATTGTTCTGAGGGGGATTCAGAAGGAGAAGACCACTCCTATTTACCCCCTGAGGTCTTCGCTCTAACTTGGCATGCTGATGTTGGTAATATCATGCATATGGTGCCTTGCATTGCTTAGTTTATACATGAAATATGTCATCTGCTTACTTTAGACATGCTTTGTGTGAATGCCATCTTTTAGTTTCTTTATTGTATATGTGAATCATGCAATGCCATCTTGTTTGGCTAGGCATCATATATGTGAATTTTGCAATGCCATCCTGGTTAGCCAGTCATCTTCTATGAATTATATCATGCCATCATTTTTTTATTACGTGTTAAATTTGTCAACAATTTTAATACATTCAATTACTCTTCCTATGCATCAGCCATTCAGCACGGTCATGGAAAAATCTGGAGTGTGAAAGTGCAACTATCCCTGGGTGGTTTTGGTAATTCCTAACAACATATAGCTCATTGAGCTAACATTATTCCAAGATTAATATTTCAGGAAAAGCTCAATGAATGGCATGGCATGGATGAGGAAAGTGGATCCCTCAAAATTCTAAGGACAAAAAGTTTGGCTCAAGCTTGAAGCTCAAGACTCAACATTTTATATTTTAGTGATCCAAGATCACATTGAGTCTATAGGGAAAGCCAATACTATCAAGGAGGGATGAGGTGCTGCTTAATGGCTTGCTTGCTCAAAATGCTTAGTGATATGCTCCAAAACCCTCAACTACCTTCCCACACCCACATATGACCTAAACCAAAAGTCAAACTCGGCCCCACTGATTCTTTCTATCTGGTGCCACCGAGTTTCAAATGTCATAGCCACTGCCACAAACCCTAGGCAAATCGGTCTCACCGATAGGGATCTTAGTCTCACCGAGATGGGATTGTAATCTCTCTGTTTCCCTTCGTAATGTTTCGGTCTTACCGAGATGAGCGATCGATCCCACCGAGATTGCAATCTAAACTCTCTGTTTCCCTTTTGTAACACTTCGGTCTCACCGAGATGAGCGAATCGGTCCCACCGAGTTTACCTGACCAACTCTCTGGTTAGCTTATTACCAAAATCGGTCCTACCGAGTTTGTGTAATCGGTCACACCGAGATTACGTTATGCCCTAACCCTAACCATATCGGTCCTACCGAGTTGCATGTTAGTCCCACCGAAAATCCTAACGGTCACTAGGTTTGCTGAATTGGTCCGACCGAGTTTAACCATTCGGTCCCACCGAGTTTGGCAAATTGTGTGTAACGGTTAGATTTTGTGTGGAGGCTATATATACCCCTCCACCCACTCTTCATTCGTGAAGAGAGCCATCAGAACATACCTACACTTCCAATACACATTTTCTGAGAGAGAACCGCCTACACTTGTGTTGAGGTCAAGATATTCCATTCCAACCATATGAATCTTGATCTCTAGCCTTCCCCAAGTTGCTTTCCACTCAAATCTTCTTTCCACCAAATCCAAATCCTGTGAGAGAGAGTTGAGTGTTGGGGAGACTATCATTTGAAGCACAAGAGCAAGGAGTTCATCATCAACACACCATTTGTTACTTCTTGGAGAGTGGTGTCTCCTAGATTGGCTAGGTGTCACTTGGGAGCCTCCGACAAGATTGTGGAGTTGATCCAAGGAGTTTGTAAGGGCAAGGAGATCGCCTACTTCGTGAAGATCTACCGCTAGTGAGGCAAGTCCTTCGTGGGTGATGGCCGTGATGGAATAGACAAGGTTGCTTCTTCGTGGACCCTTCGTGGGTGGAGCCCTCCGTGGACTCGCGCAACCGTTACCCTCCGTGGGTTGAAGTCTCCATCAACGTGGATGTACGATAGCACCACCTATTGGAACCACGACAAAAACATTCGTGTCTCCAACTGTGTTTGAATCCTCCAAACCCTTCCCGTTACATTTTTGCAAGTTGCATGCTTTACTTTCTGCTGCTCATATACTCTTTTGCATGCTTGCTTGAATTGTGTTGAGGTTGCTTGACTTGTACTAAGATAGCTAAAATCTACCAAGAACTAAAATTGGGAAAAGGCTAGATTTTTATTTGGTCAAGTAGTCTAATCACCCCCCTCTAGACATACTTTCGATCCTACAAGTGGTATCAGAGCTTTGGTCTCCATTTACTTTGATTTCCATAGCTTTTGGTGGTCATAGCCTTGGTTTCACAACCTAGGAGAGTATGGCGTCTAGCGAGGGAAATTATCACCATAGAGGTCCTTACTTTGATGGCACTAATTTTGCTAGTTGGAAGCATAAGATGAAAATGCATATTCTTGGACATAACCCCGCCGTTTGGGCTATTGTGTGTATTGGCTTGCAAGGTGAATTCTTTGACGGGAAAGAACCGAACCATGAAGCCACCGCGAAAGAGTTGAAAATGCTGCAATATAATGCTCAAGCTTGTGATATCCTGTTCAACGGATTGTGCCCCGAAGAATTCAACAAAATCAGTCGACTTGAGAATGCAAAGGAAATTTGGGATACTTTGATTGATACGCACGAAGGTACCGACTCCGTCAAGGAATCCAAATTGGATGTGCTTCAAATTCAACTTGACAAGTTCAAAATGAAGGATGGTGAAGGTGTTGCTGAAATGTACTCTAGGCTTGCTCTTATCACAAATGAGATTGCCGGCTTAGGGAGTGAAGAGATGAGCGATAGATTCATCATCAAGAAGATCCTAAGAGCCTTGGATGGAAAATATTATACCATGTGCACATTGATCCAAATGATGCCCAATTACAAAGATCTCAAGCCAACGGAAGTCATCGGAAGAATTGTTTCTCATGAGATGTCACTCAAGGATAAAGAGGAACTTCACAACAAATCAAGTGGTGCTTACAAAGCCTCATGTGAAGCCCCCACATCATCGAGTGAGAAACAAACCTTCAATGAAGAATTGAACTTAATGGTGAAGAACTTCAACAAGTTCTACAAGAGTAGAAGCAAAGAGAGAAGCTCCAAGTCAAGGTCCTACAATGACAAAAGATCTTCTAGTTAAGAGCGAAACTGCTACAATTGTGGAAGGCCCGGACACTATTCCAATGAGTGTACGGCCCCCTACAAGAGAAGAGAAGATTATCCCAAGAGAAGAAGTAGAAGAGAAGAATCACCATCTAGAGAAAGAAGGAGTAGAGATGATCGTTATGAACAAAGACCCTCACGGAGAAGTAAGGATTCGGAAAGAAAGGACAAGTCATCAAGGAGCTACACAAAACGAAGACATCAAGCTCATGTTGGTGAATGGGTATCCGGCTCCGACTCCGATGACCACTCCGAGAGAAGCTATCACTCTGACTCCGAATATACTCAAGATGAAGGTGTTGCCGGTCTAGCACTTGTGACAACCAACTCCTACGACATATTTGACTCACCAAATGAAGGAGTTGGAACATGCTTCATGGCTAAAGGCCCAAAGGTATCACACCCCAAGTATGTTGATTTCAATAGTGATGAAGATGACTTGTTAGGTGATGATGATTTACTTGTTGACAACTCTAGTGATGAATACTATGATGAAATGTCAATTAATCATGCTAATCAAGATAAAATGAATGACAATGATAAGGAGAAGATTGAGTCTCTAACTAAAGAACTAAACACTCTTAAGTTAGCTCATGAAACTATCTTAGGAGATCATCGAGAACTTCTAAGGACTCATGAGAAATTACGCTTTGAAAAGCTCAACCTTGAGCAAGTGCATGAGTTCTTAAAAGCAATCAATGATGATCTTCGCAAGAAAAGTTCTTCTTACATCGCCAAGCGTTTACTCTTATCCACTTACATGCCTCAAGTAAAGTCTAGTAACAAGAACAAGAAAGATTCTTCCTCTAGTAGTAACAATAATCATGCTAAATCCAATATTGTTGCTTCTAGTAGTTCTCTTGATTCCACTAATGATTCTCTTAGCCAAGTTACACTTGAGCAAGAAAATAGCTTATTGAAGGGAATTATAGAGAAAGGTGTTTACAAGAGCCTTGCCGGAAGTAAGCAATTCGAGGAAATTGTACGCAAGCAAGGAAGGCACCGGAAGAATCAAGGTGTTGGTTTTGAATGAAAGTTCAATGCCAATGGAGTTGAGTGGGAAGAAGATCAATACCCCAAGAAGAAGTTTGTTCCTCCACAAGAGAAGTATGATCCTACTTCTTTCAAAGGGACACAAGCTCAAGATGATCTTCCACCACAAGACCACAAGCAAAAAGGCAAGGACAAGCTTCACGAGGAAATTTATGCATTTGAAGAAGCTCCTAAGGCCTTGGTCAAGTGGGTTCCCAAGACTACTTCAAGTTCCACTTCATCAAGTACAACTACAACACCGAGGATTCCCATCAAGATGGTGTGGATCCCGAAGAAGAACTAGAGAGTTCTTGAGGGTGACTCCGCCAACATACTTCACTCTTGTCATCTTGGCAAGAACAAGTGCAATCAACTTCCACATCTTGCACTAGTTCAAGGAGTCACAAACCCTCTTGTTGGTAAGACAAGGGACAAGGTAACCTAAAAGCTTTCATAGACATCATCTTGTGTGTGCATCACTCTATGTCTATGGATATCCTTGTTTGTTCCTTGTGGGACTAACCTGTGTAGGTATTGAAAGTGCAACTCACTCCAATGGATAGCTCCAAATGATCTACATCAACATTGAGCATCCACATCTTCAACATCTACATGAAGTCATCATCGACAAAACCCAAATTTAGTTCATCCCTCTTAGGGGGGATCTCACATCTAGGGGGAGCTTTACTCTAAGAATTGAGCTAAAGCAACTCTAATGGTGTGAACACAACAATGCTTTATGTAAAAGTGGTAACCCCACTTGTGCTTAAACGATGAGTATGACCTATGATCAAATGTTCTCATTTGACTCCTAAGTCAATATACTCATATATAGATGACCTAGTCATCGCAAATTGTTTGATAGATGCTAGAATTGGTTGTGCATGCTTTGCCACATATTTCAATTGCCATTTTATTGTGTGAGCATGTTGATTGCATATTTCACTCATTCGAGGACATCCACTTGTTGTTTTGATTGATTGTTTTCTTTTCTTTTGCCAAGTGGATGGACAAGAATGCCTAAGAACCCTCTCTAGCTATCTATGCTTTTCTCGTCTCAAACTCTATTCATGCTACATCACAAAATTTGATCAAGTCAGATTCGAACCACTCTGTGTGAGGAGCACTCGGAGTCCCCGATTCGTCATAGACTTAAACTTCCAAAACTTCTTTGTGCTTTTCGGTCTGACCGATTCCTCCATTTCGGTCATACCGAGATCACTAAGTCGATCTAGGTTTTCAATCTCGGTGCAACCGATTTGAACCTTTCGGTCACACCGAGTTTCAGTAACTGCTTGCAGTTATGAATCTCGGTGCCACCGAGTTGTTCCACTCGGTCACACCGACAGGGTCGGGCTATATATACTCACGGGCAAAATTTTGGAAATTTCTCCGAAACCCCTTCGCCCGCGCATAGCTCGCTCTGCCTCCAGGGTCTCCGGATCGTCTTCCTCGTCGCCAGCCGCCTCCTGTCGCTGGTCTCTGCCGCCGTCAACGGAATTCTTCCCCGCCTTTGTCGCCGTAGCGAGTTCATCACCGAACTAGGGTATGGACTCGATCATAGTGCTATCCCCGTCCGATTCCTAGCACATTGTGTTCACTATGATTCTTACCATGATTGAAACGCTTCTATCTAGTCAAAACACTCCGTAGATTAGAGTTGAATTGAAAATTTAGGGTTAGGTTTCCGCCAAAACCATCTCGGACCATCCGAGTTGTGGAACTCGGTACCACCGATTCGGCTCAGGCCATTGCACATGTAATTTTCGGTCTGACCGAGAATTGCAAATCGGTGTGACCGAGTTCAGGACTTTGTGAAACCCTAGCAGTCTCGGTGCTACCGAACTGTGACTCGGTCTGACTGAGTTCACTAGTTTAGGTTCCAACAGCTGATTCGGTATCATTGAGTTTACAAATCGGTTGATCCGAAATGCTTTCTGTGGAAAACTAAAACTAAGTTTTTGATTCATTCTTTTGCAAAAACCTTTGTATTTTGTGATGCTCATCCACTCTATCTCATCTATATCTATTCACAGGGTCTGCGGTCAGTGTTTGCAATATGTCTAATCAGAGTGACAGCCAGAACAGGTCAGAGGAGCAGGTTCACCTGAGTGAGGGCACTAGTCCCTCTAGCCGTTCAGATGATGGTAGCAGGAGCACTTCCAGCAACTTGCCCAAAGTTGCCACCAGAACAAGGAAGAAGAAAACTTCAGAGTCTGAGGATGAAGACTATGTGGCAGTTGAGGATGAGGCCACTTCCAAGAAGAAAGTGGTTAAGAAGGAATATAGCACTACTGCTGCCACCAAGCCAGGCATGAAGCAAAAGGTTCCTGCAAAGAGAATTCTAATGTCTAAGGCCAGTGCATCTACTCAAGTCCCTTTGGGATCCGAACCCAAAGAGGCCACTGCAGAAGGGAAGAAAAGGAAGGAAAGGGTCAAGAAGACCATGGCCAGAGTGATTGGAAAGTCTTCCATGATGGAAGAAGAAGAAGAAGAAGAAGAGGTTGCTGCACCAGCACCCAAGGCACAGAAGCTTATGGGTGATGCTATCAGGACAGGGGCTGCTTCATCAAAGCCCAAAGAAGCACCCAAAGCAGCCTCCAAGCCCAAGAGTGCACCTAAGAGGAATACCAGGAGTATGCCAGCTACTGAGAAGAAGAAGGCCCAGTGCCTGAAGTTGCTGCTGATGAAGATGATGAAGGACAAGTCTTGAGGAAGCTCAAACCCAAGATTCCAGACCACAATGATGTTCATCCTGTGGCTGAGAACATGAAGATCAGGAGAGACTCAGGGTTGAGGCTATGGAGAGAGTCAGATCCATATGCCACCAGGAGAAGGACTGCTGTTGATTACAGGTTCCACACAAAGGAACAACAGGATTTCTATGAGACAATCTTCTTGGACAAGAAGCCTATAGTGTGTGAAATGAGGTGGGTCGACTGGAAGTATATCAAGGAAAATGAGGAACACTATCCTGGTGTGTTTGACAGCTTCAGTGCTTGTGGAGTTGCAGACTTTGTTGGGTAGAAGCTCACAAAGTGGAATGAGGAGCTCATAATGCAATTCTACTCCACAGCACACTTTTATCCAGATGGCAGGATAGTATGGATCTCAAGGTACAAGGTACCACTCAACTATTGAGGAATGAGCAAATCTGATCAATGATCCTAAGGAAGAAGAAGATGACTTGGATGTCTGTGCCAAGAAGAAGATGGATCACAACTCTATGGCAAACATGTACAAGGAGATTCCTGAAGATGATCTTGAGACTCACCAGTTTGGGTCAGTAAAACACTTGCTGTCAGGGCTGCCTACAATCAATTGGATCCTTAGGCACACTCTCTTGCCCAAGTCTAGTGATCACAGAATGATCAGAGGCCATGCAATTAACTTGCTACATATATTTGATGTGCCACAGAAGTTCAAGGTCATGAGCCTTATAGTTGAGACTATCAAGAGGACTGCAGCAGACCAGAAAAGAAGTTGTGGATATGCCCCACAAATCCAGGAGTTGATAAACTCAAAGATGGGCACAGGCACATACCTGTTGGATAAGGAACACTTGCCTATCTACCCAGACTTCGAGGACAATCAAGTTGTGATGAATGAGAATGAACCATCATCAGTACAAGCTCAAGAGAAGAAGGAGAAAGCAAAGAAAGAGAAGGCTGCCAAGATGCCAACTCAAGAGGAGGCATCTGAGTACTTTTTGAAAAGCAAGCAGGACCAGCTTGGTTATTTGATAGCATCAACTCTGAGGATTGAGAAGGGGTTGGCCACCCTGACTCAAAACCAGGAGAGCTTGGAAAGAATCATGGAGCAAAAATTCTATGATTTAGATGTCAAAGTAACTGAGATTCAGTCAGTTGTGGAGCAGCTACAAGATGATATGCAGGAGAGGAAGGGCAGAACAACCACTGATGCATTTGCCAGAGTGCCTCGAGCTCAGAGATCAACTGCAGTGCCAGTAACAGACACCAGAGCCACTTCATCTGCACAAGCTACAGCTTCAGTGCCACCAGCTCCAGCACCTACCCCAGCAGCTCCATCTACTTCGACTGAAGCCTTCGTTCTTGGAGTTCTCCGGACACCACCACCTGAAGACCAAGCCTGAGAGACGTTTTAGTGCTATGCATTATCTATGAACTTTTTGGTAACTTGTTGCCAAAGGGGGAGAAAAATGTATAGATCATAGGCTTCGAGAGAGAGAGTTTGCTTTTGTTCTCTCTTGTCTTCTTGGTTGAACTTTGTTTGTCTTTTGATTGCTTGAGATACTATACTATTATCTGTGAGACATTGATGATCATGTGGTTGATCATAAGCTACACTTATGCTTGTTAGATGATATTATCTTACTTATCCTTATATGATCATTCACTTTGCTTGGTGATGAGTGCATGTATTCAATCTTATCATTTTGAGCGCTCCACCAAGATGTATGTGACATGGAAGAGTAACCCATGATCCTAACTCATTGTGCATTTGCAGTCCAAAGCAAATCTTAAGATATGCACAAATTTAGGGGGAGCTCTTGCTTTTCACATACTTCTCAAAGCGACAATATCTTTCACTCTTATTATCATTTGTCGAAGCTTTGATCTATATGTTGTCATCAATTACCAAAAAGGGGGAGATTGAAAGTGCAACTATCCCTGGGTGGTTTTGGTAATTCCTAACAACATATAGCTCATTGAGCTAACATT
Organism: Triticum aestivum; assembly: GCF_018294505.1. Classification (NCBI taxonomy): domain Eukaryota; kingdom Viridiplantae; phylum Streptophyta; class Magnoliopsida; order Poales; family Poaceae; genus Triticum; species Triticum aestivum. Next base: position 485,092,118 of record NC_057803.1, read on the forward strand.
ATTCCAAGATTAATATTTCAGGAAAAGCTCAATGAATGGCATGGCATGGATGAGGAAAGTGGATCCCTCAAAATTCTAAGGACAAAAAGTTTGGCTCAAGCTTGAAGCTCAAGACTCTACATTTTATATTTTAGTGATCCAAGATCACATTGAGTCTATAGGAAAAGCCAATACTATCAAGGAGGGATGAGGTGTTGCTTAATGGCTTGCTTGCTCAAAATGCTTAGTGATATGCTCCAAAACCCTCAACTACCTTCCCACATCCACATATGACCTAAACCAAAAGTCAAACTCGGCCCCACCGATTCTTTCTATCCGGCGCCACCGAGTTTCAAATGTCATAGCCACTGCCACAAACCCTAGGCAAATCGGTCTCACCGATAGGGATCTCGGTCTCACCGAGATGGGATTGTAATCTCTCTGTTTCCCTTCGTAACGTTTCGGTCTTACCGAGATGAGCGATCGGTCCCACCGAGATTGCAATGTAAACTCTCTGTTTCCCTTTTGTAACACTTCGGTCTCACCGAGATGAGCGAATCGGTCCCACCGAGTTTACCTGACCAACTCTCTGGTTAGCTTATTACCAAAATCGGTCCTACCGAGTTTGTGTAATCGGTCACACCGAGATTACGTTATGCCCTAACCCTAACCATATCGGTCCTACCGAGTTGCATCTCAGTCCCACCGAAAATCCTAACGGTCACTAGGTTTGCTGAATCGGTCCGACCGAGTTTAACCATTCGGTCCCACCGAGTTTGGCAAATTGTGTGTAACGGTTAGATTTTGTGTGGAGGCTATATATACCCCTCCACCCACTCTTCATTCGTGGAGAGAGCCATCAGAACATACCTACACTTCCAATACACATTTTCTGAGAGAGAACCACCTACACTTGTGTTGAGGTCAAGATATTCCATTCCAACCATATGAATCTTGATCTCTAGCCTTCCCCAAGTTGCTTTCCACTCAAATCTTCTTTCCACCAAATCCAAATCCTGTGAGAGAGAGTTGAGTGTTGGGGAGACTATCATTTGAAGCACAAGAGCAAGGAGTTCATCATCAACACACCATTTGTTACTTCTTGGAGAGTGGTGTCTCCTAGATTGGCTAGGTATCACTTGGGAGCCTCCGAAAAGATTGTGGAGTTGAACCAAGGAGTTTGTAAGGGCAAGGAGATCGCCTACTTCGTGAAGATCTACCGCTAGTGAGGCAAGTCCTTCGTGGGTGACGGCCGTGATGGAATAGACAAGGTTGCTTCTTCGTGGACCCTTCGTGGGTGGAGCCCTCCATGGACTCGCGCAACCGTTACCCTCCGTGGGTTGAAGTCTCCATCAATGTGGATGTACGATAGCACCACCTATTGGAACCATGACAAAAACATCTGTGTCTCCAATTGCGTTTGAATCCTCCAAACCCTTCCCGTTACATTCTTGCAAGTTGCATGCTTTACTTTCCGCTGCTCATATACTCTTTTGCATGCTTGCTTGAATTGTGTGGAGATTGCTTGACTTGTACTAAGATAGCTAAAATCTGCCAAGAACTAAAATTGGGAAAAGGCTAGATTTTTATTTGGTCAAGTAGTCTAATCACCCCCCCCCTCTAGACATACTTTCGATCCTATAGAGTGGAAACAAGGTCTTCAGAGCAGACAATGCTATCTGACGAAGTGCATGTCTTGCTGGTTACGGATAGCTCCTCAGAGGAGGATTCGGAGACAAATGACCAGTCCTATCCCCCCCCCCCCGAGGTGCATGCTCTAACTTGGCAGGGTTATGTTGCTCATATCGTGCGTATGGTATCTTGCATTGTTATGTCATTTGCTTAGTTTAGACATGCTTTGTGTGAATGCCACATGTTTAGTGTCTAATTACCATATATGTGAATTATGCAATGTCATCTTGTGGCAAGATATTATATATGTGAATTATGCAATGCTATCTTGTTGCAAGATATTATATATGTGAATTATGCAATGCCATGCTATTTGGACAAGCGTCATATATGTGAATTATATCATGTTGTCCTTTTTTATATTTCTCATTGCATTTGTCGATAATGTTTGTATATTCAACTGCTCTTCCTGTGCATCAGCCATTTGAATTGGTGATGGAGAAATCTGGAGTGAAAACAAGGTCTTCAGAGCAGACAATGCTACCTGCTGAAGAAAATATCTTGCTGGTTATAGATAGCTCTTCAGAGGAGGATTCAGAGGTAGATGACCAGTCCTATTATCCCCCTGAGGTGTATGTTCAAACTTGGCAGGGTTATATTACTCATATCATGCATATGTTGTATTGCAATGCTTAGTTTTTACATCATATACACAATATTGAATGCCATCTCCTTAGTTGACACATCATATATGTGATTGCCCTCCGCTCATTTGCTTAGTATATAAATCATATATTTGAATTATATCATGCCATGATGTTTACATAGACAGCATGTATCTGAATTATGGCATGCCAACCCATTTTCTAAAGACATAATATAGTTATATCATCTCATCTTGTTTACATAGTCATCATATTTTGAATTATGTCATTCTATCTGTGAATTATCTCATGCCATCATGTTTCCATCGACGGCATGTTTGTGATTTATGGCATAACAACCACTTTAATAGACACATCGTATAGTTATATCATGTCATCATGTTTACATAGTCATCATATTTGTAATTATGCCATTATATCCTGTTTAGTTAGCCCTCATACATGTGAAATTGTGTCATGCTATCGTGTTTAATTAGCCATCATATATGTGAAATTATGTCCTGCTATTCTATTTGGTTAGACAACATAAATGTGAATTATTTCATCCCCTGTTTTCTTCCCTACTATCCATTACACCTGTCTATCTTACAATGTCTGTATATTCAATTAATATTCTTGTTTATTAGCCATTTCAATTGGAGGGGGTGATGGCAGTATCTATGGGAGTAAAAACACGGTCTTCAGAAAAGATCGTGTTACCTGTCGATACAGGTAGAACCATGGTTGTACTTTCCCAAGAACCAGCCCCACCACACATAACCCAGACTCACGCAGATTGTACCCTACTCAGTTGGACAGAGAACCAGCTACACCCTTCTAACCCCAACCCCAGCAGATAGTAACCCTGTTCCAGTTGACACAGCATCGTCTCCACCATAGAGCACCCAAACACGAGCAGTTAGTAAGGCAACTGCAGTGCCCAAAGCACGAGGACCACCACTCCGAACCCCAAGTCAACGCTTAAAGCAGAAGAAGAATTGTTCTTGGGTCAGGTTCCGTAGCTATGGTTCGTACTACTTTGCTCTTGCATCACTGTATTTACTTATACAACTAATTTCAAATTTGAAGGATGCAATTGAAACTCCAATGGCGCAACAGGTATGTTTTAAACCTGTTTCTTTAACATGTTTGCTGTTGTAACTTGTTCTATGTTGATTTCAGTTTCAATTGAATAAACAGTTATGTTATCATGCCATGCACATTACAAGTGATGTTATTGCAGTCTAGTTTCCCAAACTTATATTCCGTCTATGTTGCTTTGTCTTAAATAGATATGATTCGAACTGTCTCTATCTTGATTTGGCAACATAAACTAGAATGATATAGACCATACAGTGACCATACTACATAGATATATGTTTGTTTCATGTTGTTATCTTGTCCACCTTACTACTGAACTGGTTTACCAAAATAAGTTTCATATACAACATGGTAAACATGTGATGTGTTTGTTTGTTTCTCTTTTAGAACACGGATAAAATATTGGAGAAGAGTACCCCATTCTGCAATGGTAAAGGAAGTAATGCAGATAAGGTTAAAGATAGTGACACATCCCTATTGGTCTCCAAAAAATGATAAAAACTATATTGAAAACACTGAGATAACCCCAAAGTCATGTCTTGATGTAGTGTTTGAGTTACTGGCTACTACTGCTGGCACCAGCTCTTCGAACTCGTTGCCTGAATCAGTTCGGCTTCTTCAGTCTCAACTTCAAGTTGAAAGACATCGATCAGATGTTATGCGACAGGAAGCCGAAGGACTGAGGAAGTCCCTGCAGAATTCAGATGCATACTTTCTGGTGAAACAGCAAGCGCTGAAGGACTTAAGCGCCAAACAAGAGGAAGTTAATAAGCTTGCTAAGCATCTTGCCAGCATTATGGGTACCCAGGATATTGTTTCTTGAGCTCTTCTGGAGTGGTTTCAGTTCTGGACTTGTTTTGCTGCGACGTTTATATGCTGTTGTGTTCCCTATATTTGCACTGGTGGCGAACTTTGATGCCCAGTGGATGTAATATGTGTAATAGCCATGATAGCCTAGTGTAAGTTGCTTGCTTATTTATTTCCTTGTTGTCTTGTTTATTTGTTTGCTTGTAGTCAGTGCAATTCTTTTTCTATGGTTTGCTAGTGGCCGCAATAACCTATTTTTTAAAACTAGGCCACAATAACCATGAGCTACATATTTACTATAGTTACCATGGGCCTCCTACGGGCCATAGAAACAATGGGCCTTCTAAGGGTTGTAGAAACAATGGGCCTTCTATGGGTCGTGGCATCAATGGGCCTTCTACGGGCCGCATGATCGATCGGCCAAACATGGGCCAATAATAGATCGCATCATGGGCTGTAAACGGGCTAGATTTGGAATCGTCCGTTCATGGGCCGACAATGACGGGTCGTCGTTAATCGGCCATATTTGATGACGCTATGAAAATGGCCCAATGGATTAACGGGCCGCAAGTGGGCCGATTGTAACCACGGGCTGAATTTGGCCCACAAGCAGAAAAGGCCAGTAACGGGCCGTAAGTAACCGAATGCTGGAAATGAGCCCAAGAATAAATGGGCCCTGAGAAGGCCGAAAGATAACACGGGTTGGAAACGGCCCAATGGAATAATGTGTCGTTAATGGGTGTAAAGCGGTACATTGTTCATTGCAGGCCAGATTCACCACGGGTCATTAATGGGCCAAGAGTTACAAATGGCCTCGTATGGGCCGAAAGACATCATGGGGCATACATGGGACGGATGTTACAACATGCTAGAATCATATTGGACGGCCCAGAAGAAGCTACTGGGCTTAATTCCAATAGGTCGTAACGGGTCGTGAGTTAGCGGGCCATAAATGGGCTATATACAAACAGGCCGTTAACAGGCTTTCCGTGGGCTGGCCCATTACCTTTTGACCAATTCAAACGGGCCGGCCTTTTCACCAGAATGGGACTCTGTTGGGTCGTGCCACGTGTCGACGTATCATAGGCGCCCCTGTCCAATGAATGGATGACATATGTCCCAACGGTGAGCCAACACGTGTTTCCTCCAGCCAATGAGAATTTTACACGTGGAAAATCCTCATTGGTCCGGGCTGTTAGCGGGTTATCGGATCCAAAACCGGACCCAATAGCTTAACAGTGAGCCGTTACGGTGGATGCCACATGTCGGTCACCCTTGACGAAAGCACTTCCATGACACAGCATTTATCGTCATGGAAGTGGACACTTCTGTGATGATAATTTTGGTAATGTCATGGAACACTTCTACGACAGCACATGCATCACAATCTTGATTCTGTCATAAAATTGTCATGGATGTACATGCATGAGAGAAAACGTGACCTACTGTGACAAACACGTATCATCACGAAAGTGCATTTTTTAGTGCAAGTATATGTTCTTTCACGATCCCAACTGGAGGCCTTCTCTTGTACTCTGCCGGAGGGGGAATCGATCACGGAGGGCCTCTACATCAACCTTCTCGCCCTTCCGATGATGCGTGAGTAGTTTACCATAGACCTATGGGTCCATAGCTAGTATCCAGATGGCTTCTTCTCTCTCTTTGATCATCAATACAATGTTCTCCTCGATGTTCTTGGAGATCTATTCGATGTAATTCTTTTTTGTGGTGTGTTTATTGGGATCCAATGAATTTTGGGTTTATGATCATATTATTCATGAGAAATATTTGTGTCTTTTCTGAATTCTTATATGCATGATCGTTATAGCTTTGTATTTCTCTTCGATCTATCTGTTTGGTTTGGCCAACTAGATTGATTTATCTTGCAACGGGAGAGGTGCTTTGTGATGGGTTCAATCTTGCGGTGCTCAATCCCAGTGACAGAAAGGGAAAGTACATGTATTTGTATTGTTACCATTAAGGATAAAATAATGGGGTTTATTCATATTTCTTGGATTTACTTTGTCTACATCATATCATCTTGCGTAAGGCGTTACTCTGTTTTTATGACTTAATACCCTAGATGCATGCTGGATAGCGGTCGATGGGTGGAGTAATAGTAGTAGATGTAGGAAGGAGTTATTCTACTTGTCTCGGACGAGATGCCTATATACATGATCATTGCCTTGAATATCGTCATAACTATGCGCTTTTCTAGCAATTGCCCAATAGTAATTTGTTTACCCACTTCATGTTTTTTGTTCGAGAGAGAAGCCTGATGCGTCTCCAACGTATCTATAAGTTTTGATTGTTCCATGCTATTATAGTATCAATCCTGGATGTTTTATATACATTTACAAGCAACTTTATATCATTTTGGCACTAACCTACTAACTTAGTGCCCAATGCGAGTTGCTATTTTTCCTTGTTTTTGACTTTGCGGAATATCAGTGCCAAATGAAGTCCAAATGCCACGAAACTTTTTAGAGATTTTTTCTCGCAATAAGAGACCCTGGAAGCTTCGGGAAGGAACAAGGAGACGAAGGAGTGGCCCACTAGGCACCAAGGCGCACCCTGGTGGGTAGTGGGGCCCACAAGCCTCCGTTTGACCTAAATCCGCCTATATAAATTCCCAAAAATCAAAAAACCTACCAAGGAGTCCACGAAATACTTCTTACGCCGCCGCAAGCCTCTGTTCTCGAGAGGATCCCATCTAGGGACCCTTTTTCGCACTCTGCCGGAGGGGAAAACGATCATAGTGGGCTTCTTCATCATCCTTGTTGCCCCTCCGATGACGTGTGAGTAGTTTACCACAGACCTACGGGTCCATAGTTATTTGCTAGATGGCTTCTTCTCTCTCAATGTTCTTCAATACAATGTTCTCCTTGATGTTCTTTGAGTTCCATCCGATGTAATTCTTTTTTGCGATGTGTTTGTTGGGATCCGATGAATTGTGAGTTTATGATCAGATCTACCAATGAATATTATTTGAGTTTTCTCTGAACTCTTTTATGCATGATTTATATAGCTTCATATTTCTTCTTTGATTTATTGGTTTGGTTTGGCCAACTAGATTGATTTATCTTGCCATGGGAAGAGGTGCTTTGTAATGGCCTCGATCTTGCGGTGCCCAATCCCACTAACAGAAAGGGACATGACACATATGTATCGTTGCTATTAAGGGTAACAAGATGGGGGGTTTATTCATACGTGAGTTTGTCTTGTCTACGTCATGTTACCTTTCTTAAACCATTACTCTGTTTTTCCATGAACTTAATACACTAGATGCATGCTAGATAGCGGTCCATGTGTGGAGTAATAGTACTAGATGCTGAATCGTTTTGGTCTAATAATGTGACACACCGATAGTCAAGCTACAGTAAACAACTGTTAATAATGCCAAGTCATTGTAATTAAAATTTTGCTAAACCTAGCTCGTTTCAAAATTAGTTCAAATACGAATTCAAATAACAAATCAAATTATAGTGTCATAAAATAGTGAATTAAAAATGTTCATTAGGTTTTAAATATTCCTTAGATAATTTTCATGCATCAACCAACATTTTTCTAAAGGTTTAAAATGCCCCTGGATATGAAAACAGTAACCAAGACCACCACATTTAGGTCATTTCCATTTTTGTAAAAATATGAAACAACTACTAATCGCTCCCAAACTTTTTAGTGGCAGTGAGGTATGTTGAATACTAAATGTTGAAACCAGCCATGCATTTTACAAAAACTGATTATTGTTAAAAGTGCAACAGAAAACAAAATAGAAAAGAAAAGAAAAGAAAAACAAAATACAAAAAAAGAGAACACCCCCCCCCCTCGTTGGGCCACGGCCCAGATGGCCTCGGGGCCAATCAGGTCGGCCCACCCGTTGTCCCGGTATAATCCCCACCCCACCCCACTAACCCTAGACCCCCACTCCTCCCACTCACCCCCACGATCCCCCTCGCCCCCTCCCCCTCTCCCGATCTAGGTGGCGCCCCGCCCCTGGCGCTGCTGGCGCTCATCGATCGCCGCCCCGCCGCGCCTCTCTCCTCCCCTGCCCCACCGTCTTCGCCGGTGTCACCATGCCCCGCCCCGCGTCAGACTCCACCTCGACTGCCTCCTTGCCGGACCTCGCGCCCTCATCCTCTTCCCCGCCGGCCTCCTCGAACACCTCCTCAAGCCCACTGCCTTCCCCCTGCAGCACCCCTGTGAGCCACCGCATCCCCTCCTCACTCCCTCTCTCCCGTCGTTGAGCCCCGCTCACCTCACACCCCGACGCGCCCCGCTCGTGGCCATGTGTGCCCCCGCACAGCCCCTGCACCTCCCCTCCCGCTCGCCCGTGGTGGAGTGCACCCCCTGGCCGCGGCCTTCGCACGCACGTCCCACCGTGCCCGTCAGCTCCGACCACCGCTGCACGCCGTCGCCGTTGTAGCCCATCCCCGCTCAAAGCGATGCCGCCGTTGCACGCGCGCTGCTCCTCCGGTTCGAACGAACCGCTCCGCCATCCAAATGGTTGTCGGAGACCTTATTCCGACCACCGCCGCCGCGTCGGGCCTCATCACCGGCGCACGCGCGCTGTTTTGCCGGTTGGGCCACTCCCTATGGGTTCCGGCGCTAACCACGGTGGTTAGCCCTAAGCTAACCTCCCTAATCCACCCTTGTGACACTGACCTATGGGCCCACTTAATTAATTAAATTAACTAACTAATTTAGTTAAGCTAACAGGGAATGACAAGTGGGCCCCTAGCTATTTAAACCACATTAACTAAAAACATGTTTTATATATAACAATCACTGACGGTGGGACCTACTGTTCAGGATTGACCAATCATCAGTCAAAATGTTGACTGCTGATTAGGCTGCTGACTCAGCCCCCCCCCCTAGCCCCACTAGTCAGCCTCTGCTGATTGGGCAGTTGACCCAGTCAACTGCCCCCCCCCCTTGTCAGCCACACATGCACATCTCTGGGTGCACTTCTGTGTACCCATAGCTTTTAGTGTTTAATTTATTTTCAAATTAATTTAATTCCAGGAATTTAGAAAATGAATTAAAACTTTAAAATTAATATAAAATAATCCGTAGCTCGGATGGAAAAACTTTGTACATGAAAGTTGCTCAGAACAACGAGACGAATCCGAATACACAGCCCGTTCGTCCGCCACACATCCCTAGCATAGCAAACACGCAACTTTCTCCCTCCGGTCCGTCTGTCCAAAAATGCAAAACACTGGGAATACTTTCCCGGATATTTTCCCCTTTGCCGGTATCACCTAGTACTGCATTAGGTCACCTCTAGCATCGCGTATTGCCATGTTATGCTCTGTGATGCTTTGATTGCTCTGTTATTTATTGTGTTCCCCTCCGTTACTTCTTTCCGGTAGACCCCGAGACCGCTGTCAGTACCCCTGTGATCGACTACATCGACGACGAACCCTTCTTGCCAGAGCAACCAGGCAAGCCCCCCCCTTGATCACTAGATATCGCCTACTCCTTCTCCCTACTTCTTGCATTAGATTAGTGTAGCATGTTACTGCTTTTGATTAATCCTATTCTGCTGCATAGCCTGTCTTTGTTGCTACAATTGTTGATGCCTTTACCTGCAATCCTACATGCTTAGTATAGGTTGATAGTACTTCATCAGTGGCCCTACATTCTTGTCCGTCTGCCGTGCTATTCTATCGGGTCGTGATCACTAGGGAGGTGATCACGGGTATATATTATATATCTTATACATGATACATGTGATGACTAAAGATGGGTCGGCTCGTAGAGTACCCGCGAGTGATTCACAGATTGGGGGCTGAAAGGACCTTTGTCTCGACGGCCCTCTGTGTGGATCTTTGTGGAGGAGCAACAGGGCAGGTTGAGACCACCCAGGTGAGAGGTGGGCTTGGCCTTGGTCGGCGTTCGCGGTTACTTCAAGATAACACGCTTAACGAGATCTTGGTATTTGATCTGAGTCTGGCCACTAGCCTATATGCACTAACCAACTACGCGGGGACAGTTATGGCACTCGATGTTGTGGTATCAGCCGAAGCCTTCGTGACGTCAGCGACTGAGCGGCGCGCGCCGGGTTGGACCGTGTAACGCAACTTCCTTTGTAATGGATGTTGCTAGGTCTGCTCACTGGCCGCGTACGCAACATGCAGGTGTGCAATGGGTGACGGGCCCAGACCCCTATGCCATAGGATTTAGACCGGCGTGCTGACCTCTCTATTGTGCCTAGGTGGCGCTGCGACGTGTTGATCTTCCGAGGCCGGGCATGACCCAGAAAAGTGTGTCCGGACAAAGGGGATCGAGCGTGTTGGGAAATGTGGTGCATCCCTGCAGGGAAGTTGATCTATTCGAATAGCCGTGTCCCTCGGCAAAAGGACGACCCAGTGTTGTACCTTGACCTTATGACAACTAGAACCGGATACTTAATAAAACACACCCTTCCAAGTGCCAGATACAACCGGTGATCGCTCTCTCGCAGGGTGACGAGGGGAGGATCACCGGGTAGGATTATGTTATGTGATGATACTTGGTGAACTTACCATCTACTCTCTTCTACATGCTGCAAGCTGGAGGCGGCCAGAAGCGTAGTCTGCGATGGGACTAGCTATCCCCCTCTTATTCCAGCATTCTGTAGTCCAGTCCACATATACTACCCCCTTTCATTCATACCAATGCATATGTAGTGTAGCTCCTTGCTTGCGAGTACTTTGGATGAGTACTCACGGTTTCTTTGCTCCCCCTGTTTCCCCCTTTCTATTTTCGATTGTTGCGACCATACATTGGATTCCAGGAGCTAATCACCACTGTTGTTGACAACTGCTACTGTTGGGGAACGTTGCAGAAAAGAAAAAAAATCCTACGTTTCACCAAGATCAATCTATGGAGTCAACTGGCAACGAGAGGAGAGTGCATCTACATACCCTTGTAGATCGCGAGCGGAAGCGTTCAGAGAACGGGGATGATGGAGTCGTACTCGCCGTGATCCAAATCACCGATGACCAAGTGCCGAACGGACGGCACCTCCGCGTTCAACACACTACGGAGCGGATGACGTCTCCTCCTTATTGATCCAGCAAGGGGGAAGGAGAGGTTGATGAAGATCCAGCAGCACGACGGCGTGGTGGTGGATGCAGCAGTGATCGCAACAGGGCTTCGCCGAGCTTCTGCGAGAGGGAGAGGTGTAGCAGGGGAGAGGGAGGCGCCAAGACTTGAGGTGCGGCTGCCTTCCCTCCCCCCCTTTATATAGGCCCCCTGGGGGACGCCGGCCCTAGAGATGGGATCTCCCAAGGGGGGCGGCGGCCAAGGGGGGTAGAGTGCCCCCCAAGGCAAGTGGAGGCGCCCCCCCCCACCCTAGGGTTTCCAACCCTAGGCGCATGGGGTTCCAAGGGGGGCGCACCAGCCCACTATGAGCTGGTTCCCCTCCCCACTTCGGCCCATGGGGCCCTCCGAGATGGGTGGCCCCACCCGGTGGACCCCCAGGACCCATCTGGTATTGTACCGGGACCCCAAATCTTTCCCGATGGCCGAAACTACACTTCCTATATATAATTCTTCACCTCCGAACCATTTCGGAACTCCTCGTGACATCCAGGATCTCATCCGGGACTCCGAACAACTTTCGGATTATACTCATATCTCTACAACCCTAGCGTCACCGAACCTTAAGTGTGTAGACCCTACGGGTTCGGGAGACATGTAGACATGACCGAGACGGCTCTCCGGCCAATAACCAACAGCGGGATCTGGATTTCCATGTTGGCTCCCACATGCTCCTCGATGATCTCATCGGATGAACCACGATGTCAAGGATTCAAGCAACCCCGTATACAATTCCCTTTGTCAATCGGTACGTTACTTGCCCGAGACTCGATCGTTGGTATCCCAATACCTTGTTCAGTCTCGTTACCGGCAAGTCACTTTACTCGTACCGTAATGCATGATCCCGTGATCAACCACTTGATCACATTGAGCTCATTATGATGATGCATTACCGAGTGGGCCCAGAGATACATCTCCGTCATACGGAGTGACAAATCCCAGTCTCGATTCGTGCAACCCAACAGACACTTTCGGAGATACCTGTAATGTACCTTTATAGCCACCCAGTTACGTTGTGACGTTTGGCACACCCAAGGCATTCCTATAGTATCCGGGAGTTGCACAATCTCATGGTCTAAGGAAATGATACTTGACATTCAGAAAAGCTACAGCAAATGAACTACACGATCTTTGAGCTAAGCTTAGGATTGGGTCTTGTCCATCACATCATTCTCCTAATGATGTGATCCCGTTATCAATGACATCCCCATGTCCATAGCCAGGAAAACATGACTATCTGTTGATCAACGAGCTAGTCAACTAGAGGCTCACTAGGGACACATTGTGGTCTATGTATTCACACATGTATTACGATTTCCGGATAATACAATTATAGCATGAATAATAGACAATTATCATGAACAAGGAAATATAATAATCATTTTATTATTGCCTCTAGGGCATATTTCCAACAGTCTCCCACTTGCACTAGAGTCAATCATCTAGTTACATTGTGATGAATCGAACACCCATGGAATTCTGGTGTTGATCATGTTTTGCTCTAGGGAGAGGTTTAGTCAACGGATCTGCTACATTCAGGTCCGTATGTACTTTACAAATTTATATGTCTCCATTTTGAACACTTTCACGAATGGAGTTGAAGTGACACTTGATATGCCTGGTCTTCCTGTGAAACCTGGGCTCCTTGGCAAGGGCAATAGCTCCAGTGTTGTCATAGAAGAGAGCCATCGGGCCCGACGCATTGGGTATGACTCCTAGGTCGGTAATGAACTCCTTCACCCAGACTACTTCTTGTGCTGCCTCCGAGGCTGCCATGTACTCCGCTTCACATGTAGATCCCGCCACAACGCTCTGCTTGCAACTGCACCAGCTTACTGCCCCACCATTCAAAATATACATGTATCCGGTTTGTGACTTAGAGTCATCCAGATCTGTGTCGAAGCTAGAATCGACGTAACCCTTTACGACGAGCTCTTCGTCACCTCCATAAACGAGAAACATTTCCTTAGTCCTTTTCAGGTACTTTAGGATATTCTTGACCGTTGTCTAGTGTTCCATGCTGGGATTACTTTGGTACCTACCTACCAAACTTACGGCAAGGTTTACATTAGGTCTGGTACACAGCATAGCATACATGATAGACCCTATGGCCGAGGCATAGGGGACGACACTCATCTTTTCTCTATCTTCTGCCGTGGTCGGGCATTGAGCCATGCTAAATCTCGTACCTTGCAATACAGGCAAGAACCCCTTCTTTGACTGATCCATCTTGAACTTCTTCAATATCTTGTCAAGGTACGTACTTTGCGAAAGACCAATGAGGCGTCTCGATCTATCTCTATAGATCTTGATGCCTAATATATAAGCAGCTTCTCCAAGGTCCTTCATCGAAAAACACTTGTTCAATTAGGCCTTTATGCTTTCCAAGAATTCTATATCATTTCCCATCAACAGTATGTCATCCACATACAATATGACAAATGCTACAAAGCTCCCACTCACTTTCTTGTAAATGCAGGCTTCTCCATAAGTCTGCATAAACCCAAACGCTTTGATCATCTCATCAAAACGAAGGTTCCAACTCCGAGATGCTTGCACCAGCCCATAAATCGAGCGTTGGAGCTTGCACACCTTGTCAGCATTCTTAGGATCAACAAAACCTTCCAGCTGCATCATATACAATTCTTCCTTAAGGAAACCATTAAAGAATGCCGTTTTGACGTCCATTTGCCATATCTCATAATCATAGAATGCGGCAATTTCTAACATGATTCGGACGGACTTCAGCTTCGCTACGGGTGAGAAAGTCTCATCGTAGTCAACCCCTTGAACTTGTCGATAACCCTTAGCGACAAGCCGAGCTTTATAGATGGTCACATTACCATCCGCGTCTGTCTTCTTCTTAAAGATCCATTTATTTTCTATGGCTCTCCGATCAACGGGCAAGTCAGTCAAAGTCCATACTTCGTTTTCATACATGGATCCTATCTCGGATTTCATGGCTTCCAGCCATTTGTCGGAATCCGGGCCCGCCATTGCTTCTTCATAGTTCGAAGGTTCACCGTTGTCTAACAACATGATTTCCAAGACAGGGTTGCCGTACCACTCTGGTGCGGAACGTGTCCTTGTGGACCTACGAAGTTCAGTAGCAACTTGATCTGAAGTTTCATGATCATCATCATCAACTTCCTCTCTAGTCGGTGCAGGCACCTCAGGAACATTTTCTTGAGCTGCACCACTTACCGGTTCAAGAGGTAATACTTCATTAAGTTCTACCTTCCTCCCACTTATTTCTTTCGAGAGAAACTCTTTCTCTAGAAAGGACCCATTCTTGGCAACAAAGATCTTGCCTTCGGATCTGAGGTAGAAGGTATACCCAACAGTTTCTTTAGGGTATCCTATGAAGACGCATTTTTCCGACTTGGACTTTTCAGGTTGAAGTTTCTTGACATAAGCATCACATCCCCAAACTTTTAGAAACGACAGCTTAGGTTTCTTCCCAAACCATAATTCATACAGTGTCATCTCAACGGATTTCGACGGAGCCCTGTTTAAATTGAATGCGGCAATTTCTAAAGCATAGCCCCAAAATGATAGCGGTAAATCGGTAAGAGACATCATAGATCACACCATATCTAATAGAGTGCGATTACGACGTTCGGACACACCATTGCGCTGAGGTGTTCTAGGCGGCATTAGTTGTGAAACTGTTCCACATTTTCTTAAGTGTGTGCCAAATTCGTGACTCAAGTATTCTCCCCCACGATCTGATTGCAAGAACTTGATTTTCCTGTCACGTTGATTCTCAACCTCACTCTGAAATTCCTTGAACTTTTCAAAGGTCTCAGACTTGTGTTTCATTAAGTAGACATACCCATATCTACTCAAGTCATCAGTGAGGGTGAGAACATAACGATAGCCACCGCGAGCCTCAACACTCATTGGACCGCACACATCAGTATGTATGATTTCCAATAAGTTGGTTGCTCGCTCCATTGTTCCTGAGAACGGAGTCTTGGTCATTTTACCCATGAGGCATGGTTCGCACATGTCAAATGATTCGTAATCAAGAGACTCTAAAAGTCCATCTGCATGGAGCTTCTTCATGCGTTTGACACCTATGTGACCAAGGCGGCAGTGCCACAAGTATGTGGGACTATCATTATCAACCTTACATCTTTTGGTATTTACACTATGAATATGTGTAGCATTACGCTCGAGATTCATTAAGAATAAACCATTCACCATCGGAGCATGACCATAAAACATATCTCTCATATAAATAGAACAACCATTATTCTCGGATTTAAATGAGTAGCCATCTCGAATTAAATGAGATCCTGATACAATGTTCATGCTCAAAGCTGGCACTAAATAACAATTATTGAGGTTTAAAACTAATCCCATAGGTAAATGTAGAGGTAGCGTGCCGACGGCGATCACATCGACCTTGGAACCATTCCCGACGTGCATCGTCACCTCGTCCTTCGCCAGTCTCCGCTTATTTCGCAGCTCCTGCTTTGAGTTACAAATGTGAGCAACCCCACCGGTATCAAATACCCAGGAACTACTACGAGTACTGGTAAGGTACACATCAATTACATGTATATCACATATACCTTTTGTGATGCCGGCCTTCTTGTCCGCTAAGTATTTGGGGCAGTTCCGCTTCCAGTGACCACTTCCCTTGCCATAAAAGCACTCAGTCTCGGGCTTGGGTCCATTCTTTGGCTTCTTCCCGGCAGCTTGCTTACCGGGTGCGGCAACTCCCTTGCCGTCCTTCTTGAAGTTCTTCTTACCCTTGCCTTTCTTGAACTTAGTGGTTTTATTCACCATCAACACTTGATGTTCCTTTTTGACTTCTACCTCTGTTGATTTCAGCATTGCAAATACTTCAGGAATGGTCTTTTCCATCCCCTGCATATTGAAGTTCATCACAAAGCTCTTGTAGCTTGGTGGAAGCGACTGAAGGATTCTGTCAATGACCGCGTCATCCGGGAGATTAACTCCCAGCTGAGTCAAGCGGTTATGCAACCCAGACATTTTGAGTATGTGCTCACTGACAGAACTATTTTCCTCCATCTTACATCTGAAGAACTTGTCGGAGACTTCATATCTCTCGACCCGGGCATGAGCTTGGAAAACCATTTTCAGCTCTTTGAACATCTCATATGCTCCGTCTCGCTCAAAATGCTTTTGGAGCCCCGGTTCTAAGCTGTAAAGCATGCCGCACTGAACGAGGGAGTAATCATCAACACGTGTCTGCCAAGCATTCATAATGTCTTGGTTCTGTGGGACGGGTGCGTCACCTAGCGGTGCTTCTAGGACATAATCTTTCTTGGCAGCTATGAGGATGATCCTCAGGTTCCGGACCCAGTCAGTATAGTTGCTGCCATCGTCTTTCAGCTTGGTTTTCTCTAGGAACGCGTTGAAGTTGAGGACACCGTTGGCCATTTGATCTACAAGACATATTGTAAAGATTTTAGACTAAGTTCATGATAATTAAGTTCATCTAATCAAATTGTTCAATGAACTCCCACTTAGATAGACATCCCTCCAGTCATCTAAGTATAACATGATCCGAGTTGACTAGGCCGTGTCCGATCATCACATGAGACGGACTAGTCAACATCGGTGAACATCTTCATGTTGATCGTATCTTCTATATGACTCATGCTCGACCTTTTGGTCTTCTGTGTTCCGAGGCCATGTCTGTACATGCTAGGCTCGTCAAGTCAACCTAAGAGTATTGCGTGTGTAAATCTGACTTACACCCGTTGTATGTGAACATTGGAATCTATCACACCCGATCATCACGTGGTGCTTCGAAACAACGAACTGTCGCAACAGCGCACAGTTAGGGGGAACACTTTCTTGAAATTATTATGAGGGATCATCTTATTTACTACCGTCGTTCTAAGTAAACAAGATGCAAAAACATGATAAACATCACATGCAATCAAATAATAGTGACATGATATAGCCAATATCATATAGCTCCTTTGATCTCCATCTTGGGGCTCCATGATCATCTTGTCACCGGCATGACACCATGATCTCCATCATCATGATCTCCATCATCATGTCTTATTGAAGTTGTCTCGTCATCTATTACTTCTACTACTATGGCTAACGCTTTAGCAATAAAGTAAAGTAATTACATGACGTTTATGTTGACACGCAGGTCATAAATAAATAAAGACAACTCCTATGGCTCCTGCCGGTTGTCATACTCATCGACATGCAAGTCGTGATTCCTATTACAAGAACATGATCAATCTCATACATCACATATATCATTCATCATTCATCACAACCTTTGGCCATATCACATCACAAAACACTTGCTGCAAAAACAAGTTAGACGTCCTCAAATTGTTGTTGCAAGTTTTTACATGGCTGCTATAGGTTTCTAGCAAGAACGTTTCTTACCTACGCCAAAACCACAACGTGAATTGCCAATTTCTATTTACCCTTCATAAGGACCCTGTTCATCAAATCCGATCCGACTAAAGTGGGAGAGACAGACACCCGCCAGCCACCTTATGCAACTAGTGCATGTCAGTCGGTGGAACCGGTCTCACGTAAGCGTACGTGTAAGGTTGGTCCGGGCCGCTTCATCCCACGATGCCGCCAAATCAAGATAAGACTAGTAACGGCAAGAAAATTTACAATATCGATGCCCACAACTACTTTGTGTTCTACTCGTGCATAGTAACTATGCATAGACCTAGCTCATGATGCCACTGTTGGGGAACGTTGCAGAAAACAAAAAAAATTCCTACGTTTCACCAAGATCAATCTATGGAGTCGACTAGCAACGAGAGGAGAGTGCATCTACATACCCTTGTAGATCGCGAGCGGAAGCATTCAGAGAACGGGGATGATGGAGTCGTACTCGCCGTGATCCAAATCACCGATGACCAAGTGCCGAACAGACGGCACCTCCGCGTTCAACACACGTACGGAGCGGATGACGTCTCCTCCTTCTTGATCCATCAAGGGGGAAGGAGACGTTGATGAAGATCCAGCAGCACGACGGCGTGGTGGTGGATGCAGCAGTGATCGCAGCAGGGCTTCGCCGAGCTTCTGCAAGAGGGAGAGGTGTAGCAGGGGAGACGGAGGCGCCAAGACTTGAGGTGTGGCTGCCCTCCCTCCCCCCCCCCTTTATATAGGCCCCCTGGGGGGCGCCGGCTCTAGAGATGGGATCTCCCAAGGGGGCGGCGGCCAAGGGGGGTGGAGTGCCCCCCAAGGCAAGTGGAGGCGCCCCCCCACCCTAGGGTTTCCAACCCTAGGCGCAGGAGGGGCCAAGGGGGGGCGCACCAGCCCACTATGGGCTGGTTCCCCTCCCCACTTCGGCCCATGGGGCCCTCCGGGATGGGTGGCCCCACCCGGTGGACCCCTGGGACCCATCCGGTGGTCCCGGTACAATACCGGTGACCCCGAATCTTTCCCGATGGCCAAAACTACACTTCCTATATATAATTCTTCACCTCCGGACCATTCCGGAACTCCTCATGACGTCCAGGATCTCATCCGGGACTCCGAACAACTTTCAGATTACTGCATACTCATATGTCTACAACCCTAGCATCACTGAACCTTAAGTGTGTAGACCCTACGGGTTCAGGAGACACGTAGACATGACCGAGACGGCTCTCCGGCCAATAACCAACAGCGGGATCTGGATACCCATGTTGGCTCCCACATGCTCCTCGATGATCTCATCGGATGAACCATGATGTCGGGGATTCAAGCAACCCCGTATACAATTCCCTTTGTCAATCGGTACGTTACTTGCCCGAGACTCGATCGTCGGTATCCCAATACCTTGTTCAGTCTCGTTACCGGCAAGTCACTTTACTCGTACCGTAATGCATGATCCCGTGATCAACCACTTGATCACATTGAGCTCATTATGATGATGCATTTCCGAGTGGGCCCAGAGATACCTCTCTGTCATACGGAGTGACAAATCCCAGTCTCGTTTCATGCCAACCCAACAGACACTTTCGGAGATCCCTGTAATGTACCTTTATAGCCACCCAGTTACATTGTGACATTTGGCACACCCAAAGCATTCCTACGGTATCCGGGAGTTGCACAATCTCATGGTCTAAGGAAATGATACTTGACATTCAGAAAAGCTACAGCAAACGAACTACACGATCTTTGAGCTAAGCTTAGGATTGGGTCTTGTCCATCACATCATTCTCCTAATGATGTGATCCCGTTATCAATGACATCCCCATGTCCATAGCCAGGAAAACATGACTATCTGTTGATCAGCGAGCTAGTCAACTAGAGGCTCACTAGGAACACATTGTGGTCTATGTATTCACACATGTATTATGATTTTCGGATAATACAATTATTGCATGAATAATAGACAATTATCATGAACAAGGAAATATAATAATCATTTTATTATTGCCTCTAGGGCATATGTCCAACAGCTACTACTCGGGAGGTGCCTACTACTACGTGCAGGCCGCTGACGACGGCCAGGAGTAGTTTAGGAGGATCTCAGGCAGGAGGCATGCGCCTCTTTCGATCTGTATCCCAGTTTCTGCTAGCCTTCTTAAGGCAAACTTGGTTAACTTATGTCTGTACTCGGATATTGTTGCTTCCGCGGACTCGTCTATGATCGAGCTCTTGTATTCGAGCCCTCGAGGCCCCTGGCTTGTAATATGATGCTTGTATGACTTATTTTATTTGTAGAGTTGTGTTGTGATATCTTCCCATGAGTCCCTGATCTTGATCGTACACGTTTGCGTGTATGATTAGTGTACGGTCAAATCGAGGGCGTCACGAGTTCGTATCAGAGCCAACTGCCTGTAGGAATCCCCCTTCCAATTCCTTGGCTGAAGTTGAGTCTAGTCACTGAAAAACTTTTCTAACATGGTTGTGTGACTTACGGGCCCACGTCGCCATTTGGGTGGTATTAGGATCTTTTACTCCTCGTCTATACTCTGGGATTCTGATCTCTCTTCTCTTTGGGTTAAAGGTTTTACTAACTCTAACATTAGGATCTCGTGATCACATCCACTGAAACGCCCTCGATGCGGCTATCTCTCCCATGTGTCGAAGCACGACTTAGAGGCATAACCGCATTGAAAGCAATGTCGCAAGTGAGGTAATCTTCGCAAACAACCCATGTAATACAATAAGGGAAAAAATACATAGTTGGCTTACAATCGCCACTTCACACAATTACATGAATAACGCATTACAACATCCAAAAACAATCAGGGTCCGACTACAGAACCAAAATAAAAGAAGAACCCCAAAAGCGACAAGTTCCCCGATCGACCCCAACTGGGCTCCACTACTGATCAACTAGAACGAAACAACACAAAGGACAAGATCTTCATCGAGCTCCTCCTTGAGCTTGGTTGCGTCACCTGCTCGGTAACATCGGCACCTGCAAAGTGGTTTTGGAAGTATCTGTGAGTCACGGGGACTCAGCAATCTCACACTCTCGCGATCAAGACTATTTAAGCTTATGGGTAAGGTAAAGGTATGAGGTGGAGCTGCAGCAAGCGACTAGCATATATAGTGGCTAACATACGCAAATCAGAGCGAGAAGAGAAGGCAAAGCATGGTCGACAAAAGTATGATCAAGAAGTGATCCTAGAACAACCTACGTCAAGCATAACTCCAACACCGTGTTCACTTCCCGGACTCCGCCGGAAAGAGACCATCACGGTTACACACGCGGTTGATGTATTTTAATTAAGGTCAACTTCAGGTTTTCTACAACCGGACATTAACAAATTCCCATCTACCCATAACCGCGGGCATGGCTTTCGAAAGTTCAAATCCCTACAGGGGTGTCCCAACTTAGCCCATCACAAGCTCTCACGGTCAACGAAGGATATTCCTTCTAGCGGGAAGACCCGATCAGACTCGGAATCCCAGTTACAAGACATTTCGACAATGGTAAAACAAGACCAGCAAAGCCACCCAGATGTGCCGACAAATCCCGATAGGAGCTGCACATATCTCGTTCTTAGGGCACACCGGATGAGCCAGACGTCGGGTGGGCCAGCCCAGAGTTGCCCCTGGTAGCTCCAGACATCGCTCAGTTTGGACCAACACTCAGAGGAGCACTGGCCCGGGGGTTTAAATAAAGATGACCCTTGAGTCTGCAGAACCCAAGGGAAAGAAAAGGCTAGGTGGCGAATGGTAAAACCAATGTTGGGCCATGCTGGAGGAGTTTTATTCAAGGCGAACTGTCAAGGGGTTCCCATTATCACCCAACCGCGTAAGGAACGCAAAATCCGGGAACATAACACCGATATGACGGAAACTAGGGCAGCAAGAGTGGAACAAAACACCAGGCATAAGGCCGATCCTTCCACCCTTTACCAAGTATATAGAGGCATTAATTAAATAAGATATATTGTGATATCCCAACAAAATATCCATGTTCCAAACATGGAACAAGCTCCAATCTTCACCTGCAACTAACAACGCTATAAGAGGGGCTGAGCAAAGTGGTAACATAGCCAAACAACGGTTTGGTAGGACAAGGTGGGTTAGAGGCTTGGTTCAACAATATGGGAGGCAAGATAAGCAAGTGGTAGGTATCGCAGCATAGGCATAGCAAAAGCGAGCAACTAAGCAAGCAAAGATACAAGTGATTTCGAGGGTATGGTCATCTTGCCTGAGATCTCGCAAGGAAGAAGAACGAGTCCATGAAGAAGACAAACGGACATAGACGAACGGGTCCTCACAAATGCGACGTTACCGGAACCAACCCAAAGAAGCAACGCCAGAAAGAAAGCAAACAATATAGTAAAACAACCATCACATAATCATGGCACGATGCGCAAACAAGTATGATGCATGTCCGGTTTAATGAAGCATGGCATGGCAAAGTGCACAAACAAAACTACAAATTAAGTGGAGCTCAATATGTAACGGAGTTCCATATTGAAGAAAACACCACATGACTTATTTAGTTCACTACCGGTTAGGTACTCAACAATATTAAATGTTGGTTAACATGTCAAGAGGTGAAGCAAAGTAAAACTACCTATCTAGGCAAGTTTAAATGAGGCCGGAACAACAAAACAACAAGTCCGGAAGATCCTCATGAGCATTAGTAATTTAATGCAAACATCAATTTAAACATTTTAATTGTTGTTATCATGATGTGGATGACATGAACAAGTTTATGCAATTTTAAGAAAATGTTGACATGAAAAGATATGAGGCATTTGTCATCGTGGCGGAAAGAAAGGGTGCCACAGCGACGATAACGGAAACGGTGCCACACAACGTTCCGGTTCCGGCAACTCATTGAGACATCGGTGCAAAAGAAAGTGTGGTGGGAGCGTGCAAAAGATGGAAGGTGGGGTGCTCCCGGTAACCGGGTTCCCACATGACGATGACAAGGTAAAAGAGGGCAACATGCACCGACAACTCGAGCACGGTGCAAGCACGAGCATCTCATACATCGCAAGCATTCGTTCAAGGACGTCATCTCGGGGTTATACCTTCAAAGCGTGCAAGCGGGACAGTTCTCGTTTCGGTGCAAAGTAGAGGAAGTAGACGTTCTCGCGACGGAGGTAGTGGAAGTAGTCGTTCTCGCACGCTCTAGGGTCGACGGTAGAGGTACTCGTGATCTTGGCGGCGGTAGTGGTACATGTCATCGGTAGTCGAACTTAGTGATCCGAAGGGGTACTTGGCGAACAACGGTCGTCAAAGTATTTGTCGGTCCATGAAGTCGATCTCAGAGGTCTTGTCGGATCCACAGCGACGGTTGTTGTTCACTCGATGGCCTTTGGCGACGGTAGTCGCACACGGTTCATAGAGGTACTTGACGTCCACGGCGTCGACGGTAGGCGTTCTAGGCATCGGGCTTTCAGGTGCTTGCCGGGCTTGAAGAACCAAAGGGGTACTCGTGGTGTCGACCTTGGTGACGGAAGTGGTACACATTGTGGGGTACTTGTCGAAAGGAATCCATAGAGGCGGTCTTGTGTCCCTACATTCAATGGTCTTGGCAATGATAGAAGGGGCAGCGGGGCAGCATCACGTAGCATGCTTGGTGAGGGGCTACAAGTGAGAGGCCATGGCAGCGGCAAGGTTTGGCCGGGAAGATCTGAAGCAGGTGACAGCAGCAGGGCGATGCGCTGTCCGACCGAGAGGAGGGGAGGCACATGAGGTCGAGGCCGCCAGAGGTGCGCAGCATGGCTCCTCTGGTCCATGGCAGGAGGCCATGGCGAACAGGCGGCGTCCATGGTCGGCGGGCCAGCGACGGCACAACACGCCAGCGTGCAGGGCTCGTGGTCGCCGGCGGGGTTGCGACGTGGCACTCGGCGTGGGAAGAGAAGCAGGGCGCGGAGGAGCTTGAGCGCGGGATGGCGGCCTGGTGGCGTGGGCGCTCCTGCGGACGACTGAGCAGGAGAGGTGGGGTTGAGGACGACAGGTCCAGGCGGCGAGGGGATCGGGGCGAAGCCCTTCCTGGCGCTGGTAGTGTGCGTGTGTGAGGCGTCACTGGGAGAACGAGGGAGAGGGAGATGGGGAACGAGGCCCCTGGCGGCGCTACGGGAGGGAGAGAGAGACGAGTGAGGAAGAGATCGGGCTAGGGTTAGAAGTTGTGGGGGTTGGCTGGGCCTTGGAGGCCGGCCCAGTAGAGAGGGCGGCTGCGCCTAGACGCGGATGGGACTGCCTGGCTGGGCTCTCTTCTCCCTCTTACTTATTTCTAAAACAAAAAAAACAAAGAAGAGAAGAAAAAGGAAGGAGAAGTTAGGGGAAGAAGTTGGGCATGGGGTTAATTTTCCTGGACTCACAAAAATGTGAGGAACTTAAATAAAATGGCAAGAGGGTTTTTGGAGAGCAATAGATTCGCACATGTTGAATTTAATTCAACATGTTTGAATTTTGAAACCCATTTGAAAGGACTCTAAATGGGCTGATATTTTTTAGAGGGGTCTCAATAAAAGAGATGAGATATATTGGCAGTGTTTGAAGGTCAAACTCGAAGAGGAATAGACATGGAAAATATTTTGCACATGTGTTATGGGTGATTCCAAAAATGAAATATTTAATATAGCTCCCTAATATTGGGAGGGTATGTTATAAAGAGAAGTCACCAGGTGAATTCCCTCGGTTTAAATGGATCAAAGATCCATTCCATTTATTTAGTTGAGTTGCAAAAGATTTATGAGAAGATGGCATGATGACATGATGCAATGCACATGATGCAATGATGAATGCAATGAACCAAACAAATCACACGACGAAACCTGGAAACCATGGAAGGCATCTGAATCTCTGGTCTTGGGGTGTTACATCTTGGGAAACAATGATGAAGGCACATGTGATGGCCTGGCTTATTAGGGATGATAGACTACTCATATAAATAAGGAATTCCTTCTTTTCCGGGAGCCCATTCGGACAGAACTCCAAAGTAAAGCGTGCTCAGCTTGGAGTAGTGTCAGGATGGGTGACCGACCGGGAAGTTGCTCCCGGATGCGCACAAGTGAGGACAAAGTGCACAGAAAAGACTAGTATTGATCTGTGGGGATAGTCTAGATCCCACCAGGAGTAACGACCACCGGCGGGTGTGTCCGGGGCATTACAAGTTGGTATCAGAGCCGACCGTCGCGGTTACACGGATGGTTGCGAACAGGTGTGTGGTCATGTTGTTCATGACGTTTGTGACCCGTCGTGGCACCCGACATGGCACATGTACCGGACTGGATGCACAGACGTATGTGCCAAGAGGGAACGTTCCTGTGGCCTGACGAGGATGTCGATTCCTCTGAGTGGGGGTGTATGTGATGGCCTGGCTTATTAGGGATGATAGACTACTCATATAAATAAGGAATTCCTTCTTTTCCGGGAGCCCATTCGGACAGAACTCCAAAGTTAAGCGTGCTTAGCTTGGAGTAGTGTCAGGATGGGTGACCGACCGGGAAGTTGCTCCTGGGTGCGCACAAGTGAGGATAAAGTGTGCAGAAAAGACTAGTATTGATCTGTGGGGCCAGTCTAGATCCCACCAGGAGTAACGACCACCGGCGGGTGTGTCCGGGGATTACATCCACCCAGTGAGCCCCTTATTACAGATGATTGCCTACTGCACCAGAATATTTTGAAGATACTCTACGATGTTCTCTCAAGACTTTGTGCCAACGCTTCTGCAATTCCCTACCATCGAAATATCCCTATGGATAAATACACACACCTGTCGTCCTTACTTTTATTCCCAGTTGATCTTGTTATTACAAGATACCCAAAATTCTCTCTATTGTTCCGAGAATCATTTGAGCTTACCGCCTTGCAGTTCTTGCCACAAGAATACCCCCTATGATAATTCCGCACGCTTATCGAGTATCCGCTCATCCCCAGTTGTTCATGTGTTTCACAAAGGTCTTTGAAATACCATTCGATCTCCTGAAAATCCTCAATAGCCTATTGCTCTTGAAATTCTTACTCGCTTGCATTATGATTGATCCCATAAGTATGGTTACTATGGTAATCTTATTAGCATCCTTTGTCATTATCATTGTGAGTCTGTTGATTCAATATGTTGCGGTTGCTCGCAATCCTCGGTCGAATTCTAGAATTCATCCTTCCGGCTTAGACATCATTTTGAACAGGAGCTGGTTATCGACCAATCAAAATGTTGTCGATTGTACCCCTAAGGCTATTCAACTTATCCATCCCTAATCAGAGTGTTGCTTCCGATCCCTTGACTTGGAATTCATAATTCCTTTGCAATTGAGCTTTGAATTGGTCATTTGTTTCCACCATCTGATCTCCTTGCATTCTTCTTCTTCTGGTTGAGTATGGATGCTCACATCAGATCCCTTGTGGACCCCTAGATCCTTTGTTGGATTTTATCCGACAACGTCCTTCATATCCAATAACCTTGTCAGTTCTTCCCCTGATATATAATGCCTTTGGTAAATTGTATCTTCCGCTTTTGTCAACCATGCTCTGCTTCCGAGCTTGAGTTATTTACCATTGAAGTTTGTGGTATACGTTCCTAAGCTGCCCTGATGGGATGAACCTATGCCTTCCTTAATCTGTGTGAATTCGAAAGTTTTCATGGGTCATACTCCTCTGGTAATTCACCAGGTAGGTTTTGACATTGAAATCATTTTTATCTAGAGCGGTGAATGAAAGGTTATGCATTGAAGAAGTGGGAGTCGACCTTGAACCTTGTGTTCATGCCCATGCACACGATGTAGATCTTATCATTAAAGCTTCTCTTAAATTAATTATTCGCTTGGTATAAGTTCATCTTATATCTGGGATCTGGC
Source organism: Triticum aestivum (assembly GCF_018294505.1). NCBI lineage: Eukaryota > Viridiplantae > Streptophyta > Magnoliopsida > Poales > Poaceae > Triticum > Triticum aestivum. The sequence continues at coordinate 485,118,609 of NC_057803.1, forward strand.
CTTTTGCAATCGTGGTTCCGGCCATGTTCTCCTTTTAAATACCATTTCTTAGACAAGTTAAAGCACTTGTCTTCTGTTGATCGATACATCTCTGCAACCTCTATTTTGATCTTCCTTGAGTATTAACATCTAGTATCTCGAGAATTGTGTTGCTTCATGCGAGTCTTCATCTAGTATTGCTTCTCGCCGATCTCAGATTCCCCCTGGTTCTGAGTTATTAGTCACTCGAGAACACCGATAAGTGAATAGATTCCGCACTCCGATTCAATAACTCTAAGTAATTCTCGTTGCTTACAAGTTTAATAATCATTTAAGTCATTCCTAGCCTGATCGGCTATATCATAGCGTGCTAAATTTTAACTATGCTATCTGGTCCTTCTTCCCGGAGCACAATTTTTGATGATGAGCTAAGCTTACGTCGCTTTTCCTCATCATATCATTTTTCCTTGTACAACAATCTTGATTCCGAGTTTGTGACGTAACCGTGGTTCCAATAACCTTTCGCTTCATCATTACTTTGACTTGATGTCATCACCAATCGATTACACCTCAATGAAATCTCTCGACAATTGTGTCGTGATCATCATCAACAATGATTTTCCCTCTTCAAGGTTGTGAATTGAATTCATGATGGGAAATACCATCCTTGCCCCTTGATGATTTGTGTTATCGTCGACAGCATCCTTGTCTTCCCTCAACACAAATGTGTTCATGTTTTGGATTGAACCTTGAGTCCCTTGCTATACAGCATATGTTCTTCTTTACCTTGGAGTATTACCATCTTTTATGTCAAGAATGTTGTGAGAATTGCTCCACCTCTTAAGAATTCTTGGTATAGTGATACTTATCACCATCACCATTCCTTTCCTGGTCACCATGTTGTTTCTTACTGGAGTACCGACAAATGGACTGTGATGTGTAATTCCAAAACTTCTAGCAACCTATTACTTCAAGTAAATGGTTGATAGCTTGATTCTTAGTCTATTGATTATTGAATCACCATTCTAACATTGATCGTGCTACTTAATCCCTACTTCCAAGTGCACTTTCAATCAATGTTTAATTGTGTATGTTTCCTCGAGCATACATCATTATATCATTTGATCTGACAAATGTTACCTCCTTGTTCACATAATTGTAGAAATCCATCTTTTGGGAATCTCAATGAATTGTCGCTGAGTTCATCAGCCACCTCCTCATCCTCTCCTTTGTTTAATGATGTACTCATGATTCGAAACTTGTTTCCATATATAGTTCATTTCCCGAGAATCTTGCAACTCCATCTCGTCTAATTGTGTTGCACCCCTTCCTTCTTAGGCATCCCGAGTCTGAGGTATCTTGACACTAATCAAATCTGAATCTCGGTCGGATATGATGGTTGGAACATATTTCCAAGAGTTATAACCTTGGTCTTTATATGACCCGGTAAGGTGATGTCATGCCTAGCACACCTAGCCGGAGGCCCTATTGTTATAGATTCCTTTTCAGCAAGGTTATCCATTCTTCCATGAGGAAATTGTAAGACTTATTCTACAAGTTATTCCTGATGGATCTTTTGTGTTTCCAAAGTCTGATCTTCATCTCATGACCATGTCAATGCTATCTCGAAGCATGTCTATGGTACTCCGATTTTCAACAAGAACATTTGAAGCCCAATGCTAAATGTTTCCTGCTCAATTATTCAAACACCATTGTATGGGTAATGTCATGAAATTTCTGTCCCCTACCTAAAGAGTTTTCTAATTATATCATGTCATGGATATCATGCTCTGCTTGTCCTTGGGAAGGATATACCCTTGAAATCTGTGTTTAAACACATTTTCCTTTCCATTTTTCTGTATAATCTGATAATCATATTTTCCTTTCCATTGGTTGGTTAACGTTTCTTGTGATCTATATGATCTAAGCAGTAATATTCTCCTGCTTATGTAAACACCTCGGTGAGAAATTCAGTCAACAAGACCCTGTTACTATTGTTGATGACATTCCGGTAGCCACCGATGGACGAGAACTTTGCCTATTGGTCCGCCTTGTTCAACGAGCAGGGAAATGGTTCTCTTCGTCCCTCGCCCTTGGTACCGATGTTGTTGCCGACATAACTGACAGGCTATCCTCTAACATGCCTTGCTTACATGATCATGCAAGACGTCACCACCCTTCCTACTTTTAACCCCCATGGTGGGCCCATAACCCACAGTTACACAGGATCAAAACCTGACTCTCTTGTACACCCCATGTTCCCAAAGTTATTCCTCGTGTGTGGCCTCGTATGGGATTCACGAGCCACCGTCCGAGAGATCATCAATTCTGATATCAGACACAATACTTATTCCCGTTGCTTTGAACCTCGCTCACCGTCTGTTTCAGGCATCGAACATTTGCCTATAGCTTGAAAATTCTCATGCCTACTTTAATTCTCTCGATGTATTTCCTCAGTTCCGACTCGAGAGATACTCATATGTTCATTCATGGGATAACCCCAAATGATTATCCTTATAACATTCTATCATGCCAAGCTCCCCCTTACCTAATCGTAAGTATGATAAAGACCCTGAAGTAAGGGTGATGACTTCATCATGATGAAAAGAAATAGAGAATTGAAGACAACAATGAAAGGGATTAACTTCTTTGAGAAGAGCAACCAAGACCAAGAAGACTCGTTAGAATTTTGTAACCAGAACCTTCCCCCATTACTCCGCCTCTTAAATCTCGGGATGAGATTTCTTGTAGTAGAGGAGAATTGTGACACCCCGATAGTTAAGCTATAGTAAACCCCTATTAATGATGCCAAGTCATCGTAATTAAAATTTTGCTAAACCTAGCTCGTTTCAAAATTAGTTCAAATAGAAATTCAAATAAGAAATCAAATTATAGTGTCATAAAATTAGTGAATTAAAATTGTTCATTAGGTTTTAAATATTCCTTAGATAATTTTTGTGCATCAATCAACATTTTCTAAAGGTTCAAAATGCCCCTGGATATGAAAACAGTAACCAAGACCACCACATTTAGGTCATTTCCATTTTTGTAAAAATATGAAACAACTACTAATCGCTCCCAAACTTTTTAGTGGCAGTGAGGTATGTTGAATACTAAATGTTGAAACCAGCCACGCATTTTACAAAAATGGATTATTGTTAAAAGTGCAACAGAAAACAAAATAGAAAAGAAAAGAAAAGAAAAGAAAATACAAAAAAGAGAACACCCCCCCCTCGCTGGGCCACGGCCCAGATGGCCTCGGGGCCAATCAGGCCGGCCCACCCGTTGTCCCGGTATAACCCCCACCCCACCCCACTACCCCTAGACCCCCACTCCTCCCACTCACCCCCACGATCCCCCTCGCCCCCCCCCCTCTCCTGATCTGGGAGGCGCCCCGCCCCTGGTGCTGCCGACACTCATCGATCGCTGCCCCGTCGCGCCTCTCTCCTCCCCCGCCCCACCGTCTTCGCCGGCGTCGCCATGCCCCGCCCCACGTCGGACTCCACCTCGACCGCCTCCTTGCCGTACCTCGCGTCCTCATCCTCTTCCCCGCCAGCCTCCTCGAACACCTCCTCGAGCCCACTGCCTTCCCACTGCAGCACCCCTGTGAGCCGCTGCCTCCCCTCCTCACTCCCTCTCTCCCGTAGTTGAGCCCCTGCTCACCTCACACCCCGACGCGTCCCGCTCGTGGCCATGTGTGCCCCCGCACAGCCCCTGCGCCTCCCCTCCCGCTCGCCCATGCCGGAGCGCACCCCCTGGCCGTGGCCTCCGCACGCACGTCCCGTCGTGCCCGTCAGCTCCGACCACCGCTGCACACCGTCGCTGTTGTAGCCCAACCCCGCTCGAAGCGATGCCGCCGTTGCACGCGTGCTGCTCCTCCGGTTCAAACGAACCCCTCCGCCGTCTAAATGGTTGCCGGAGGCCTTATTCCGACCACCGCCGCCGCGTCGGGCCTCATCGCCGGCGCGCGCGCTGTTTTGCCGGTTGGGCCACTCCCTGTGGGTCCCGGCGCTAACCACGGTGGTTAGCCCTAAGCTAACCTCCCTAATCCACCCTTATGACACTGACCTATGGGCCCACTTAACTAATTAAATTAACTAACTAATTTAGTTAAGCTAACAGGGAATGACAAGTGGGCCCCTAGCTATTTAAACCACATTAACTAAACATGTTTTATATATAACAATCACTGACGGTGGGACCTACTGGTCAGGATTGACCAGTCAGTAGTCAAATTGTTGACTGCTGATTAGGCTGCTGACTCAGCCTCCCTGGCCCCACTAGTCAGCCTCTACTGACTGGGCAGTTGACCCAGTCAACTGGCCCCCCTTGTCAGCCACACATGCACATCTCTGGGTACACTTCTGTGTACCCATAGCTTTCAGTGTTTAATTTATTTTTGAATTAATTTAATTCCAGGAATTTAGAAAATGAATTAAAACTTTAAAATTAATATAAAATAATCCGTAGCTCGGATGGAAAAATTTTGTACATGAAAGTTGCTCAGAACGACGAGATGAATCTGAATACGCAGCCCGTTCGTCCGTCACATATCCCTAGCATAGCAAACACGCAACTTTCCCCCTCTGGTCCGTCTGTCCAAAAATGCAAAACACTGGGAATACTTTTCGGATGTTTTCCCCCTTTGCCGGTATCACCTAGTGCTGCAATAGGTCATCTCTAGCATCACGTATTGCCATGTTATGCTCTGTGATGCTTTGATTGCTCTGTTATTTATTGTGTTCCCCTCCGTTACTTCTTTCCAGTAGACCCCGAGACCGCTGCCAGTACCCCTATGATCGACTACATCGACAACGAACCCTTCTTGACAAAGCAACCAGGCAAGCCCCCCCACCCCTTAATCACCAGATATCGCCTACTCCTTCTCTCTACTTCTTGCATTAGAGTACTGTAGCATGTTACTGCTTTCGATTAATCCTATTCTGCTGCATAGCATGTCTTTGTTCCTACAATTGTTGATACCTTTACCTGCAATCATACATGCTTAGTATAGGTTGCTAGTACTTCATCAGTGGCCCTACATTCTTGTCCGTCTGCCATGCTATACTATCGGGTCGTGATCACTAGGGAGGTGATCACGGGTATATATTATATATCTTATACATGATACATGTAATGACTAAAGACGGGTCGGCTCATAGAGTACCCGTGAGTGATTCACGGGTTGGGGGCTGAAAGGACCTTTGTCCTGACGGCCCTCTGTGTGGATCTTTGTGGCGGAGCGACAGGGCAGGTTGAGACCGCCCTGGTGAGAGGTGGGCCTGGCCCTGGTCGGCGTTCGCGGTTACTTGAAGATAACACGCTTAACGAGATCTTGGTATTTGATCTGAGTCTGGCCACTGGCCTATACACACTAACCAACTACGCTGGGACAGTTATGGGCACTCGATGTGGTGGTATCAGCGGAAGCCTTCGTGACGTGAGCGACTGAGCGGCGCGCGCCGGGTTGGACCGCGTAACGCAACTTCCTTTGTAATGGAGGTTGCTAGGTCTGCTCACCAGCCATGTACGCAACGTGCAGGTGTGCAATGGGCGATGGGCCCATGTGACGCCCCGAGCCCGATGCACCAGGTGTCTTCCAGTTATTTGCTGGCGTTGCCATGTCTTTCGCTTGCGTTTTGCATCTTGTCATGTCATCATGTGCATTGCATCATCATATTTTCAAAACTTGCATCCATCCGGGTTCCCAGTTCCGTCTGTTGTCCGTTCTGAGCCCAACCACACTTGCACGCGCCCGCGGCACGTCTGAAATATTATTTTATAAGTGGCCGGAAAATGTTCTCGGATTGGGTTGAAAGTTGGCGTGCGGTGTTGTTTTGTTGTCAGTAGACCGTCTGCCAAGTTTCATCACATTCGGAGTCTGTTTGACGCCCCAATGGATAACTATAGCAGCATTATAGTCGGTCTATCGTCGGACATTTTTGGTCTCCGGAAACAGTCGCCGGGCCTTTCTCTCTTCTCTTTTCTCAGCCTGAGGCCTTCTGCACAGTCCGCTACCACTCACCGCTAGGCCTAACCTTACCTCTCTCGTCAGCCCGCGGCCCTCCTCGCGCGCGTCCGAAAACTGTCCCGAACCCGACCCGGATAGTCGTCACCGTTGGGTCTGGATCATCCCCAAACATCTACAAAACATCTCTATTTTGTTAATTGGACTTCCTAACATATATTTTCTCGGCCGTCCGATTATAATCGTACGGACCGAATACCTCCTAACCTAATCCCACCTACTATATAAACAGGCTAACCCTAGTCCTAACTTGTCCCATCCTCATATTCCCTGCCGCCGCCACCACTCACCATCCCACCTCAGGATCTCCTCCTGATCCAAATTCTCTCCGACCCTCTCCCTTGATTTCCGCTGCCACCCAACCAGTGCACTCCTTCCAAATCCATCGATCCCCTCCTCTGCCTTTAGGAGCGCCAGCGCCGTGAGCTCTGCTTCACGGACGTCGAGGTCTCGCCGTCCGCACCCCTCCTAGCCACCTATAAGAAGTCCCGCTTGGCGTCCGTGCCCCTAGGGTTTCCCTCTTGCCACCGCCACCCCTTTCCTTCCCTCTGTTTCTCCTTCTTCCTAAGGAAACAGAGGAGTAGAGAACCACCGAGCGCGTTCCGCCATCGTTTGTGAGGCCTCCTCGTCGTCTTCTTGAACTTCAAGCAAGGCCAGGAGCAAGAAGGGTCCAAGGGCGTCGTGATCTTCTTCCTCTACTTCGTCTGCTTCCTCTGCGTCACCAAGTCCCGCGCCTGGCGTCCTCCCCTGCTTCCTTCTTCCTCAGACGGGAACCGCGTCGAGTTCAGAGCTCGTCCGCGTTGCCGCTGGTTCGTCTCCGTGCTCGTCTGTGTGTCCTAGGGTGAGCTAGGTATACCTACTTCCCTCCCTCTTCTTCCTGTCGCGTTTAGGTCACCGGAGTCACTACTAGATCCATGCCATCGTCGTGCCCTCGCTTCTCCAGCGAATCTCTGAAACTTTCAGAGAAACGCTGGCGTGCCCCATCGGATCTTGTCCCTGCTCGCCTCGCTCGGTCATGTGCTTCGCTTCACCTTGTTGCCTCGCTGCAGCCTTGCCTCAAGTGCCGCACACACGCCCCGCTGCATGTCTGCACGCCCCGCCGTGGTCGTGGCCGAGCGTCTCGACCTACAAGCCCGACCCTATCTCTCTGTCTTGCTCCGCTTGGTTAAGACCCAATGTATGCATCTTCAGCGAGTCCACACACATCTCCAACACTCGTAGAAGCCCCGCATGCACGCGAGCATCTTGCAGTGCACCCCCCCCCCTCCTTTGTCCGCACCCGCGCCATGCTCGCATCCTTGCCAGTTTTTCTTCGCTCACGCCCAACAGCTGCCGCATAGTCGCACGTCGTGCCTCAGCCGGGACGAGCTTCTGCTCGAGGCTTATGCTCCGGCCCCTCTCGCAGCTCTCCGCAAGCACGCATGCACCGTCTTTTGTTTCCGCACGCCCGCTGCAGGTTCATAACCCCAACGGCCGTCTCTTTTGCTTGCCCTCGCCGTCGGTTGTCGCCGTGCAGCCATGGCCAAGCTCGACATGTTCCTGAATAGCTCAAAAGAGCCTGGGAGCTCGATTTATCACGAACTCATACCAAGCCCAGTTGCTAGCGCAGCCAGTATCCAACCAGGAGGTCTGGAGTTCGAATCTCAGGTGCCCCCTATTTCTTTTTATTGCCTTGCTTATTCTCTCTCACATGGTGCGTTGAATCGAGCCCGTGCATATTTTTTTCAGTATGTGCATTTTACCATTTCCCAGTGCATTCTTATTTACAGTAATGCCATCAGTTTAAAATGCTCATAACTAAATATCCATGCATCCAAATGAAACATGTCATATATGCATCTTGCTCAGTTTTTCATGTTCTTTAACAATATGCAACTTTCACCCCTGTTAAAACTGATTAAAATTGTTGTTTGCATTGTTTTGCACAAATGACATGTTAAAAAAGTTTATTTCACAACTTAATAACCGTAGCTCAGTTTTAAATAATCTTTATATGTAAATGGGGTAGAAAAATGCCTAGTTTAACATGGTGGCATCACTTTGCATGTTTAACAACTATAAAATATGGTTTAGGGCAGAACAGTACCAAACCTAATATATGCATATGAGGATTTTTCCGGAATTGTTGTTCGTTGTTTCTGGCCTCATTTAAACTTGACTAGATAGGTAGTTTTGTTATGCTTCACCTCTTGCCATGTTAACCAACATTTAATATTGTTGAGTACCTAAACGAGAGAGAACTAAATAATTGATGTGGTGTTCCGTCAATATGCAACTCGTTGCATATTGAGCTCCACTTAACTTGTAGTTTTGTTTGTGCCCTTTGCCATGCCATGCATATTTAAACCGGACATACATCATACTTGATTGTGCATCATGCCATGTTTATGTGGTGGTTGTTTACTATGTTGTTTCCTTCTTTCCGGTGTTGCTTCTTCGGGCTAGTTCTGATAACGTCACGTTTGTGAGGATCCGTTCGACTATGTCCGTTTGTCTTCTTCATGGACTCGTTCTTCTTCCTTGCGCGATCTCAGGCAAGATGACCATACCCTCGAAATCACTTCTATCTTTGCTTGCTAGTTGCTTGCTCTATTGTTATGCCTATGCTGCGATACCTACCACTTGCTATAAAATGCCTCCCATATTGCCATGTCAAGCCTCTAATCCACCTTGTCCTAGCAAACCGTTGTTTGGCTATGTTACCGCTTTGCTCAGCCCCTCTTATAGCGTTGCTAGTTGCAGGTGAAGATGGAGTTTGTTCCTTGTTGGAACATGGATATTTGTTGGGATATCATAGTATCTCTTATTTCAATTAATGCATCTATATACTTGGTAAAGGGTGGAAGGCTCGGCCTTATGCCTGGTGTTTTGTTCCACTCTTGCCGCCATAGTTTCCGTCATACCGATGTTATGTTCCTTGAGTTTGCGTTCCTTACACGGTTGGGTTATAATGGGAACCCCTTGACAGTTCGCCTTGAATAAAACTCCTCCAGCAAGGCCCAACATTGGTTTTACCATTAGCCACCTAGCCTTTTTCCCTTGGGTTCTGCAGACTCAAGGGTCATCTTTATTTTAAACCCCCGGGTCAGTGCTCCTCTGAGTGTTGGTCCAACCTGTCAGCTGCCGGTGGCCACCAGGGGCAACTCTGGGCTGGCCTACCGGAACCTTGGACAATCCGGTGTGCCCTGAGAACGACATATGTGCAGCTCCTATCGGGATTTGTCGGCACATTCGGGTGGCTTTGCTGGTCTTGTTTTACCATTGCCGAAATGTCTTATAACCGGGATTCCGAGTCTGATCGGGTCTTCCTGGGAGAAGGAATATCCTTCGTTGACCGTGAGAGCTTGTGATGGGCTAAGTTGGGACACCCCTACAGGGATTTGAACTTTCGAAAGTCGTGCCCGTGGTTATGGGCAGATGGGAATTTGTTAATGTCCGGTTGTAGAAAACCTGAATCTTAACTTAATTAAAATGAATCAACAGAGTATGTGGCCGTGATGGTCTCTTTTCGGCGGAGTCCGAGAAGAGAACACGGTCTCGAGTTATGCTTGAACGTAGGTTGTTCTAGGATAACTTTTTGATCATAGTTTATCGACCATGCCTTTGCCTTCTCTTCTCGCTCTCTTTTGCGTATGTTTAGCTACCATATATGCTAGTGCTTGCTGCAACTCCACCTCATACTTTATACCTACCTATAAGCTTAAATAGTCTTGATCGCGAGGGTGTGAGATTGTTGAGTCCCCGTGACTCACAGATTCCTCCAAAACCAGATGCAAGGACCGATGATACCGCTCCAGGAGATTCGACTGAGCTCAAGTGGGAATTCGATGAGGGTTCAGGACGATACTACGTTTCCTTTCCAGACGATCAGTAGTGGTGCCCAGTTGGGTCGATTGGGGACATTATTGCATTTGGGGTTGTCTTTATTTTGGTTCCATAGTCGGACCTTGATTGTATCTAGATGAATGTAATGATATTTATGCTATTGTGTGACATGGCGATTGTAAGCCAACTATGTACCTCTTTTCCTTATTTATTACATGGGTTGTGTGAAGATTACCCCACTTGCGACATTGCCTACAATGCGGTTATGCCTCTAAGTCAGGCTTCAACACGTGGGAGATATAGCCGCATCGTGGGCGTTACAGCCCAGACCCCTACGTCATAGGATTTAGTGAAGGAAATATGCCCTAGAGGCAATAATAAAGTTATTATTTATTTCCTTATATCATGATAAATGTTTATTATTCATGCTAGAATTGTATTAATCCGAAATTTAGTACATGTGTGAATACATAGACAAACATAGTGTCACTAGTATGCCTCTACTTGACTAGCTCATTAATCAAAGATGGTTGAGTTTCCTAGCCATGGACATGAGTTGTCATTTGATTAACGGGATCACATCATTAGGATAATGATGTGATTGACTTGACCCATTCTGTTAGCTTAGCACTCGATCGTTTAGTATGTTGCTATTGCTTTCTTCATGACTTATACATGTTCCTATGACTATGAGATTATGCAACTCCCGTTTACCGGAGGAACACTTTGTGTGCTACCAAATGTCACAACGTTACTGGGTGATTATAAAGGTGCTATACAGGTGTCTCCGCAGGTATTTGTTGGGTTGGCGTATTTCGAGATTAGGATTTGTCACTCCGATTGTCGGAGAGGTATCTCTGGGCCCACTCGGTAATGCACATCACTTAATCCTTGCAAGCACTGCAACTAATGAGTTAGTTGCGGGATGATGTACTAAGAAACGAGTAAAGAGACTTGCTGGTAACGAGATTGAACTAGGTATTGAGATACCGACGATCGAATCTCAGGCAAGTAACATACCGATGACAAAGGGAACAACATATGTTGTTATGTGGTCTGACCGATAAAGATCTTCGTAGAATATGTGGGAGCCAATATGAGCATCCAGGTTCCGCTATTGGTTATTGACCGGAGACGTGTCTCGGTCATGTCTACATAGTTCTCGAACCCGTAGGGTCCGCACGCTTAAAGTTTTGATGACGGTTATATTATGAGTTTATGAGTTTTGATGTACCGAAGGTTCTTCGGAGTTCCGGATGTGATCACGGACATGTTGAGGAGTCTCGAAATGGTCGAGACATGAAGATTGATATATTGGAAGCCTATATTTGGATATCGGAAGTGTTCCGGATGAAATCGGTATTTTACCGGAGTACCGAGGGGTTACTGGAACCCCCTGGGGGATTAATGAGCCATAGTGGGCCTTAGTGGAGAAGAGGAGAGGCGGCCAGGGCAGGGCCGCGTGCCCCTCGCCCCTAGTCCGAATAGGACAAGGAGAGGGGGGCGGCGCCCCCCTTTCCTTCCTCTCTCCCTCCTCTTTCCCCCCTTCTCCTAATCCAACAAGGAAGGGAGGGGGTCCTACTCCCAGTGGGAGTAGGACTCCTCCTAGCACGCCTCCTCCTGTCCGGCCGCACCTCCCCCCTTGCTCCTTTATATACGGGGGCAGGGGCACCCCATAGACACAACAATTGATTTGATCTTTTAGCCGTGTGCGGTGTCCCCTCCACCATAGTCCACCTCGATAATACTGTAGCGGTGCTTAGGCGAAGCCCTGTGTCGGTAGAACATCATCATCATCACCACGCTGTCGTGCTGACAAAACTCTCCCTCAACACTCGGCTGGATCGGAGTTCGAGGGACGTCATCAGGCTGAACGTGTGTTGAACTCGGAGGTACCGTGCGTTCGGTACTTGATCGGTCGGATCGTGAAGACGTGCGACTACATCAACCGCATTGTGCTAACGCTTCCGTTTTCGGTCTACGAGGGTACATGGACAACACTCTTCCCTCTCGTTGCTATGCATCACCATGATCTTGCGTGTGCGTAGGAAATTTTTGAAATTGCTACGTTCCCCAACAGTGGCATCCGAGCCAGGTTTTATGCGTAGATGTCATATGCACGAGTAGATCACAAGTGAGTTGTGGGCGATATAAGTCATACTGCTTACCAGCATGTCATACTTTGGTTCGGCGGTATTGTTGGATGAAGCGACCCAAACCGACATTACGCGTACGCTTACTTGAGACTGGTTCTACCGACGTGCTTTGCACACAGGTGGCTGGCGGGTGTCAGTTTCTCCAACTTTAGTTGAACCGAGTGTGGCTACGCCCGGTCCTTGAGAAGGTTAAAACAGCACTAACTTGACAAACTATCGTTGTGGTTTTGATGCGTAGGTAAGAACGGTTCTTACTCAGCCCGTAGCAGCCACGTAAAACTTGCAACAACAAAGTAGAGGACGTCTAACTTGTTTTTGCAGGGCATGTTGTGATGTGATATGGTCAAGACGTGATGAGATATAAGTTGTTGTATGAGATGATCATGTTTTGTTGAAGTTATCGGCAACTGGCAAAAGCTTTATGGTTGTCTTTCTATTGCATAAGATGCAAGCGCCAAATAATTGCTTTACTTTATTGCTATGCAATATCAATAGTTGCAAGAGCAATAGTTGGCGAGACGACCATGTGACAACACATTAATATAGATCAAGATGATGGAGATCATGGTGTCATGCCGGTGAGGATGGAGATCATGATGATGCTTTGGAGATGGAGATCAAAGGCACAAGATGATGATGGCCATAGCATGTCACATATTATGATTGCATGTGATGTTTATCTTTTATACATCTTATCTTGCTTAGTTCGGCGGTAGCTTTATAAGATGATCTCTCACTAAATTTGAAGGTATGTGTTCTCCCTGAGTATGCGCCGTTGCCAAAGTTCGTCATTCCCAGACACCACGTGATGATCAGGTGTGGTAAGCTCTACGTCCATCTACAACAGGTGCAAGCTAGTTTTGCACACGCAGAATACTCAGGTTAAACTTGACAAGCCTAGCATATGTAGATATGGCCTCGAAACACTGAGACCGAAAGGTCGAGCATGAATCATATAGTAGATATGATCAACATAGTGATGTTCACCATTGAAAGCTACTCCATTTCACGTGATGATCAGTTATGGTTTAGTTGATTTGGATCACGTGATCACTTAGATGATTAGAGGGATGTCTATCTAAGTGGGAGTTCTTAAGTAATATGATTAATTGAACTTTAATTTATCATGAACTTAGTCATGTTAGTATTTGCATATCTATGTTGTAGATCAATTGCTCGCGTTTAGCTCCCCTGTTTTATTTTTGAAATGTTCCTAGAGAAAACTAAGTTGAAAGATGTTAGTAGCAATGATACGGATTGGATCCGTGATCTGAGGATTTTCCTCATTGCTGCACAGAAGAATTATGTCCTTGATGCACCGCTAGGTGACAGACCTATTGCAGGAGCAGATGCAGACGTTATGAACGTTTGGCTAGCTCAATATGATGACTACTTGATAGTTTAGTGCACCATGCTTAAACGGCTTAGAATCGGGACTTCAAAGATGTTTTGAACGTCATGGACCATATGAGATGTTCTAGGAGTTGAAGTTAATATTTCAAGAAAATACCTGAGTTGAGAGATATGAAGTCTCCAACAAGTTCTATAGCTAAAAGATGGAAGAGAATAGCTCAAGCGGTGAGCATGTGCTCAGATTGTCTGGGTACTACAATCACTTGAATCAAGTGGGAGTTAATCTTCCAGATAAAATAGTGATTAACAGAATTCTCTAGTCACCATCACCAAGTTAGTAGAACTTTGTGATGAACTATAGTATGCAAGGGATGACGAAAAAGATTCCCGAGCTTTTCATGATGATGAAATCGATAAAGGTAGAAATCAAGAAAGAGCATCAAGTGTTGATGATTAACATGACCACTAGTTTCAAGAAAAGGGGCAAAGGGAAGAAAGGGAACTTCAAGAAGAACGGCAAGCAAGTTGCTGCTAGAGTGAAGAAGCCCAAGTCTGGACCTAAGCCTGAGACTAAGTGCATCTACTGCAAAGGGACTGGTCACTAGAAGCGGAACTACCCCAAGTAATTGGCGGATAAGAAGGATGGCAAAGTGAACATAAGTATATTTGATATACATGTTATTGATGTGTACTTTACAAGTGTTTATAGCAACCCCTCAGTATTTGATACTAGTTTAGTTGCTAAGATTAGTAACTCGAAACAGGAGTTGCAGAATGAACAGAGACTAGTTAAGGGTGAAGTGACGATGTGTGTTGGAAGTGGTTCCAGGATTGATATGATCATCATCGCACACTCCCTATACTTTCAGGATTAGTGTTGAACATAAATAAGTGTTATTTGGTGTTTGTGTTGAGCATGAATATGATTTGATCATGTTTATTGCAATACGGTTATTCATTTAAGATAGAGAATAATTGTTGTTCTGTTTACATGAATAAAATCTTATATGGTTACACACCCAATGAAAATGGTTCATTGGATCTCGATCATAGTGATACACATATTCATAATATTGAAACCAAAAGATGCAAAGTTAATTATGATAGTGCAACTTATTTGTGGCACTGCCGTTTAGGTCATATTGGTGTAAAGCGCATGAAGAAACTCCATGCTAATGGGCTTTTGGAATCACTTGATTATGAATCACTTGATGCGTGCGAACCATGCCTTATGGGCAAGATGACTAAGACTACGTTCTCCAGAAAAATGGGGCGAGCAACTGACTTATTGGAAATAATACATACTGATGTATGTGATCCGATGAGTGTTGAGGCTCGCGGCAGGTATCGTTATTTTCTGACCTTCACAGATGATTTGAGTAGATATGGGTATATCTACTTGATGAAACATAAGTCTGAAACATTTGAAAAGTTCAAAGAATTTCAGAGTGAAGTGGAAAATCATCGTAACAAGAAAATAAGGTTTCTACGATATGATCATGGAGACAAATATTTGAGTTATGAGTTTGGTCTTCAAATTAAAACAATGTGGAATAGTTTCACAAATTCGTGCCACCTGGAACACCACAACATAATGGTGTGCTCGAACGTCATAACCGTACTTTATTGGATATAGTGCAATCTATGATGTTTCTTACCGATTTACCACTATAGTTTTGGGGTTATGCATTAGAGACAGCTACATTCACGTAAAAAGGGCACCATCTAAATTCGTTTGAGACGACACCGCATGAACTGTGGTTTGGCAAGAAACCAAAGTTATCGTTTCTTAAAGTTTGGGGTTGCGATGCTTATAAGAAAAAGTTTCATCCTAATAAGCTCAAACCCAAATCAGAGAAATGTGTCTTCATAGGATACACAAAGGACACAATTGGGTACACCTTCAATCACAGATCCGAAGGCAAGATATTCGTTGCTAAGAATGGATCCTTTCTAGAGAAGGAGTTTCTCTCGAAAGAAGTGAGTGGGAGGAAAGTAGAACTTGATGAGGTAACTGTACCTGCTCCCTTATTGGAAAGTAGTTCATCACAGAAATCTGTTCCTGTGACTACTACACCAATTAGTGAGGAAGCTAATGATGATGATTAAGTAACTTCAGATCAAGTTACTACCAAACCTCGTAGGTAAACCAGAGTGAGATCCGCACCAGAGTGGTATGGTAATCCTGTTCTGGAGGTCATGTTACTTGACCATGACGAACCTACGAACTATGAGGAAGCGATGGTGAGCCCAGATTCCGCAAAATGGTTTGAGGCCATGAAATCTGAGATGGGATCCATGTATGAGAACAAAGTGTGGACTTTGGTTGACTTGCCCGATGATCGGCAGGCCATCGAGAATAAATGGATCTTCAAGAGAAAGATGGACGCTGATAGTAGTGTTACTATCTACAAAGCTAGAATTGTCGCAAAAGGTTTTTTCGACAAGTTCAAGATGTTGACTACGATGAGAGTTTCTCATTCGTATCTATGCTTAAATCTGTCCGAATCATGTTAGCAAATTGTCGCATTTTATGAAATCTGGCAAATGGATAAACAAAACTGCATTCCTTAATGGATTTATTAAAGAAGAGTTGTATATGATGCAACCAAAAGGTTTTGTCAATCCTAAAGGTGCTACCAAAATATGCAAGCTCCAGCGATCCATCTATGGACTGGTGCAAGCATCTCGGAGTTGGAATATATGCTTTGATAAGTTGATCAAAGGATGTAGTTTTATACAGACTTGCAATGAAGCCTGTATTTACAAGAAAGTGAGTAAGAGCACTACAACATTTCTGATAAGTATATGTGAATAACATATTGTTGATCAAAAATAATGTAGAATTATTCTGCAAAGCATAAAGGAGTGTTTGAAAGGAGTTTTTCAAAGAAAGACCTCGGTGAAGCTTCTTACATATTGAGCATCAAGATCTATAGAGATAGATCAAGATGCTTGACAAGTTTTTCAATGAGTACATACCTTGACAAGTTTTTGAAGTAGTTCAAAATGGAACAGTCGAAGAAAAGAGTTCTTGCTTGTGTTACAAGGTGTGAAATTGAGTAAGACTCAAAGCCCGACCACGGCAGAAGATAGAAAGAGAATGAAAGTCATTCCCTATGCCTCAGCCATAGGTTCTATAAAGTATGTCATGCTGTGTACCAGATCTATTGTGTACCTCACCATAAGTTTGGCAAGGGAGTACAATAGTGATCTAGGAGTAGATCACTGGACAATGGTCAAAATTATCCTTAGCGGAATAAGGATATGTTTCTCGATTATGGAGGTGACAAAAGGTTCATCGTAAAGAGTTACGTCGATGCAAGCTTTGACACCGATCTAGATGACTCTAAGTCTCGATCTAGATACATATTGAAAGTGGGAGCAATTAGCTAGAGTAGCTCCGTGCAGAGCATTGTTGACATAGAAATTTGCAAAATACATACGGATCTGAATGTGGCAGACCCATTGACTAAACTTCTCTCACAAAGTAAAACATGATCACACCTTAGTACTCTTTGGGTGTTAATCACATAGCGATGTGAACTAGATTATTGACTCTAGTAAACCCTTTGGGTGTTGGTTACATGACGATGTGAACTATGGGTGTTAATCACATGGTGATGTGAACTATTGGCGTTAAATCACATGGTGATGTGAACTAGATTATTGACTCTAGTGCAAGTGGGAGACTGAAGGAAATATGCCCTAGAAGCAATAATAAAGTTATTGTTTATTTCCTTATATCATGATAAATGTTTATTATTCATGCTAGAATTGAATTAACCGGAAACTTAGTACATGTGTGAATACATAGACAAACATAGTGTCACTAGTATGCCTCTACTTGACTAGCTCGTTAATCAAAGATGGTTGAGTTTCCTAACCATGGACATGAGCTGTCATTTGATTAACGGGATCACATCATTAGGAGAATAATGTGATTGACTTGACCCATTCTGTTAGCTTAGCACTAGATCGTTTAGTATGTTGCTATTGCTTTCTTCATGACTTATACATGTTCCTATGACTATGAGATTATGCAACTCCCATTTACCGGAGGAACACTTTGTGTGCTACCAAACGTCACAACATAACTGGGTGACTATAAAGATGCTCTACAGGTGTCTCCGAAGGTATTTGTTGGGTTGGCGTATTTCAAGATTAGGATTTGTCACTCCGACTGTCGGAGAGGTATCTCTAGGCCCACTCGGTAGTGCACATCACTTATGCCTTGCAAGCCTTGCAACTAATGAGTTAGTTGCGGGATGATGTATTACGGAACGAGTAAAGAGACTTGCCGGTAACGAGATTGAACTAGGTATTGAGATATCGATGATCGAATCTCGGGCAAGTAACATACCGATGACAAAGGGAACAACGTATGTTGTTATGCGATCTGACTGATAAAGATCTTCATAGAATATGTGGGAGCCAATATGAGCATCCAGGTTCCACTATTGGTTATTGACTGGAGACGTGTCTCGGTCATGTCTACATAGTTCTCGAACCCGTAGGGTCCGCACGCTTAAAGTTTCGATGACGGTTATATTATGAGTTTTGATGTACGGAAGGTTGTTCGGTGTTCCGGATGTGATCACGGACATGACCAGGAGTCTCGAAATGGTTGAGACATGAAGATTGATATATTGGAAGCCTATATTTGGATATCGGAAGTGTTCCGGGTGAAATCAGAATTTTACTGGAGTACCGAGGGGTTACTGGAACCCCCCGGGGGATTAATGGGCCATAGTGGGCCTTAGTGGAGAAGAGGAGAGGCGGCCAGGGCAGTGTCGCGCGCCCCTCCCCCCTAGTCCGAATAGGACAAGGAGAGGGGGCGGCGCCTCCCCTTTCCTTCCTCTCTCCCTCCTCTTTCCCCCCTTCTCCTAATCCAACAAGGAAGGGAGGAAGTCCTACTCCCGGTGGGAGTAGGATTCCTCCTGACGCGCCTCCTCCTGGACGGCCGCACCTCCCCCCCCCCCCCCCTTGCTCCTTTATACACGGGGGCAGGGGGCACCCCATAGACACAACAGTTGATTTGATCTTTTAGCCGTGTGCGGTGCCCCCTCCACCATAGTCCACCTCGATAATACTGTGTCGGTGCTTAGGCGAAGCCCTGCGTCGGTAGAACATCATCATCGTCACCACACCGTTGTGCTGACGAAACTCTCCCTCAACACTCGGCTGGATCGGAGTTCGAGGGATGTCATCGGGTTGAACGTGTGCTGAACTCGGAGGTACCGTGCGTTCGGTACTTGATCGGTCGGATTGTGAAGACGTACGACTACATCAACCGCGTTGTGCTAACGCTTCCACTTTCGGTTTATGAGGGTACGTGGACAACGCTCTCCCCTCTTGTTGCTATGCATCACCATGATCTTGCGTGTGCGTAGGAAATTTTTTGAAATTACTATGTTCCCCAACATTTAGACCGGCGTGCTGACCTCTCTGTTGTGCCTAGGTGGGGCTGCGACGTGTTGATCTTCCGAGGCTAGGCATGACCCAAAAAAGTGTGTCCGAACAAAGGGGATCGAGCGTGTTTGGAAATGTGGTGCACCCCTGCAGGGAAGTTGATCTATTCGAATAGCCGTGTCCCTCAGTAAAAGGACGACCCGGAGTTGTACCTTGACCTTATGACAACTAGAACCAGATACTTAATAAAACACACCCTTCCAAGTGCCAGATACAACCGGTGATCTCTCTCTCATAGGGCGACGAGGGGAGGATCACCGGGTAGGAATATGCTATGCGATGATACTTGGTGAACTTACCATCTACTCTCTTCTACATGCTGCAAGATGGAGGCGGCCAGAAGCATAGTCTTCGACAGGACTAGCTATCCCCCTCTTATTCCGGCATTATGCAGTTTAGTCCACATATACTACCCCATTTCATTGATAGCAATGCATATGTAGTGTAGCTCCTTGCTTGCGAGTACTTTGGATGAGTACTCACGGTTGCTTTGCTCCCCCTGTTTCCCCCTTTCTATTTTCGATTGTTGCGACCATACCTTGGAGTCTAGGAGCCAGTCGTTGACGACTGCTACTACTCGGGAGGTGCCTACTTGTAACACCCCGGATGTAACTTTCCCAATTTGTACTCCAACTCTTGCCGTTTCCGGCGTTAAGTTATATTTATTTCCTTGGGTTCGGTTCTTTGTCTCCGTGTGTTGTTATCGTTGTCATGCATCTCATATCATGTCATCATGTACATTGCATTTGCATACGTGTTCATCTCATGCATTCGAGCATTTTCCCCGTTGTCCGTTTTGCATTCCGGCGCTTCGTTCTCCTCCGGTGGTCATTTCTAGCTTTCTTTCGTGTGTGGGGATTAAACATTTCCGGATTGGACCGAGACTTTCCAAGCGGCCTTGGTTTACTACCGGTAGACCGCCTGTCAAGTTTCGTACCATTTGGACTTCGTTTGATACTCCAACGGTTAACCGACGGACTGAAAAGGCCTCGTGTGTGTTGCAGCCCAACACCCCTCCAATTTGGCCCAAAACCCACCAAACTCTGCTCCATGTCCTAGAGCGTCCGATCACGATCGCGTGGCCGAAAACCGCACCTCTTTTGGACTCTCCTAGCTCCCTCTATGCCTATAAATAGGTCTCCCTCGAAATATCCCGGATCCCCTCTCCCCGAAACCCTAAAAAAATCGTCTCCGCGCCGGCCGGACACGTCCATCCGGGCCGGACACGTCCGCCGCCGACCCCTCGCCCAATCGCTGCGCGCCACATCACCGGGCCACGCCCCACTTCGCCGTGCCGCCGCCGAAGCCCGCAGGGCCCGCGGGGAGCCGTCCCCGGCCCGCACGCCCGCAGCCGCCAGCGCCGCCCAGCGCCTCCTCGCGCCCGCGCCCGCCCGGTCGGAGCTTGCCGCCCGCCGGAGCTCGCTGCCCGCCGCCGCTCGCCGCCCGCGGCCGCCGGCGCCCCGCGCCGTGGGAGCCGCCCCGCCGACGACCTCGCCCCGGCCGGCCTCCTCCATGTCTCCCTCTCCCCCGGCAACCTCCTCCAGCGTCGTCCCCGCCACCGGTGAACAGTGCTCGCCGGAATCACCTCGGTTTGCATGCGCGAGATCCAGATCTGGAAACCCTAGGTCATTTTTTTCTCCAAGTCCCAGGATTTTCAGTCCATATGCTCCTGTTCGAGGCCCCGTAACTTTGCACCCGTAGCTCCAATTTGGGCATATAGCATATCAAAATGTTCACCTCGAAGAGTACATCACTTCATTCCATTGCATCATTTTCATTTGAGCTCATCTTGATGCCCGAAATGCTGTTAGAAGAGGGCTACTTGAGTTAATTGTCAGATCTGTTACTCCGTTTAGCACTTTTGTCATTTTTGCCATGATTATTGTGTGCATGATATGCCCGTCAGTTCTTCATATGTTTTGTTAAGGGTTTTGTCATCTTTCCAGAGGTGCAACCCATGTATTTTTAGGATGTGTGTAGTGTCTTGTGCAAGCTTGCAAAGTGAGGCACCCGGTAATTCTGTTTTCAGGGACTTAGTGATTTCACTAAGTCCTGGGATTGTTTATCTCATGATGCCATATGTTTGTGTTGTTTCCTAGTGATCCGTGCCTCTTTTGAGGATGATCAGTAAGGGAGTTTTGTTAACCTTGTAGTTCTCTATCCATCCATGTCTTTGTTTGCAATTATGGAGCACCCTAGCTTGAGTCAATCGAGCTCTACTTTTGCTTCGTTGTGAATCTGGGCAGATCGTCAACTTGTTTGCGATTTTGCCGATGTTATTGTGGTTGATCCGTGCATGCTATGCCATTGTTCTTGCCATGTCTAGCTTGCATTTTGTGCCTTCTTAAGGGATGTATGCTTTTCTTGCCATGACTTGCACCGTGGTGAGTGCATCGAGCTCGTAAACATGCCTTCGTGAGTTATGTTTCAGCATGTCCCAGTTTTCACTAAGTCTGAAAACTGATTATGTTTTTGCTATGTTCGTGTGCTTGTTAGTATATTTTGTGATCCCTTTTGGCTCAAGGTCACTAAGGGACTTTTGTTAAGCTTGTTGAGTAGCTCCATGCCATGTCTTTCCTTGTCATGTTCAGGTCCTGTAGCATGTTGTTTTGTTGCTCCGAAGAGGGCTATATGATCTGAAATTCCAGACAAGTGTTAATTTCACTAAGTCTGAGATCTGTTTTGCCATTTGCGTTTTTGCCATGCTTGTTTGAACCTGTTAGTGGATGATTTGGCCGTAGCTCAGTGCTAGACTTTTGTTAAGCATCTTGAATGCTTCCCTGCCATGTATTTTGTTGTCATGTTTGGGTGCTGTAGCATGTTCATCTCATTGCATTTAGATGCCTACTTGCTGTAAATCGCAGACCGGTGTCATTTTTGAATCGCTTGCCATTTCCAAACCGTAACTCCGATTCCGGCGTTCTTTATATCGTTTTCAAGCGATTTCATCTCATCTTTCCAGTGGCACACTTGGTTTTCCAAGTTGAGGCCAGGTTCATGCATTTCCTGTCATATCTTGCATTTTGCATCCCGCATCGCATCCCGCATAGCATATCTTCATTTCATCATATTGCTTGGTCTTGCACGTGGTTGATTGTATCCTTGTTGCTTGTTTGTCTTGTTTGGGTAGAGCCGGGAGACGAGTTCGCTAACGAGGAGCCCGTTGAGTTTGCTTTTGAGGATCCAGTCAACTCTGACAACTGTGCAGGCAAGATGATCATACCCTCGAAATCACTACTATCTTTGCTATGCTAGTTTGCTCGCTCTTTTGCTTTGCCAATGCTACGATGCCTACCACTTGCTTGCAAGCCTCCCAAATTGCCATGTCAAACCTCTAACCCACCATGTCCTAGCAAACCGTTGATTGGCTATGTTACCGCTTTGCTCAGCCCCTCTTATAGCGTTGCTAGTTGCAGGTGAAGATTGGAGGCCGTTCCTTGTTGGAACATCTTTTATTTACTTGTTGGGATATCATTATATTGCCTTGTTATCTTAATGCATCTATATACTTGGTAAAGGGTGGAAGGCTCGGCCTCTCGCCTAGTGTTTTGTTCCACTCTTGCCGCCCTAGTTTCCGTCATATCGGTGTTATGTTCCCGGATTTTGCGTTCCTTACGCGGTTGGGTTATAATGGGAACCCCTTGACAGTCCGCCTTGAATAAAACTTCTCCAGCAATGCCCAACCTTGGTTTTACCATTTGCCACCTAGCCTTTTCCCTTGGGTTTCGCGGACTCAAGGGTCATCTTATTTTAAACACCCCCTGGGCCAGTGCTCCTCTGAGTGTTGGTCCAACCTAGAGCACCGTGCGGGGCCGTCCCTTGGCAACTTGAGTTACTTGGCTCCCGTACACTTAGCTTATCCGGTGTGCCCTGAGAACGAGATATGTGCAGCTCCTATCGGGATTTGTCGGCACAGCGGGTGGTGTTGCTGGACTTGTTTTACCATTGTCGGAGTTGTCTTGAAGTACCGAGATACCGAGTCTGATCGGAACATCTTGGGAGGAGGTCTATTCCTTCGTTGACCGTGAGAGCTTGTCATGGGCTAAGTTGGGACTCCCCTGCAGGGATTGAACTTTTGAAAGCCGTGCCCGCGGTTATGGGCAGATGGGAATTTGTTAATGTCCGGTTGTAGATAACTTGAACCTTAACTTAATTAAAATGAATCAACTGAGTGTGTTACCGTGATGGCCTCTTCTCGGCGGAGTCCGGGAAGTGGACACGGTGTTGGAGTAATGTCTGCGCAGGTTGCTCTCTAGTATCTTGCTCGCGCCTTGCCTCCTCTTCTCGCTCTCCTTTGCGAATAAGCTAGCCACCATATTTGCTAGTCGCTTGCTGCAGCTCCACTCATATTTTACCTTGCCATTCCTATAAGCTTAAATAGTCTTGATCGCGAGGGTGCGAGATTGCTGAGTCCCTGTGGCTCACAGTTTACTATTACACCAGATGCAGGGCCTGATGATTCCGCTCCAGGAGACGCGTATGAGCTCAAGTGGGAGTTCGACGAAGACTCTCAACGATACTATGTTTCCTTTCCCGATGATCAGTAGTGGTGCCCAGTTGGGGGTGAACGGGACCGTTGTCGCATGTTGGGTTCTCTTTTATTTTGGCGCCGTAGTCGGGCCATGAGTGTTTGGATGATGTAATGTTATTTATGTACTTGATTGACGTGGCGAGTGTAAGCCAACTATGTTATCTCCCCTTTATTATTCATATTACATGGGATGTTGTGAAGATTGCCTAACTTGCGACATATGCCTTCAATGCGATTATGTCTCTAAGTCGTGCCTCGACACGTGGGAGCTATAGTCGCATCGAGGGTGTTACAAGTTGGTAATCAGAGCCTTCCCCGACCTTAGGAGCCCCATTGCTTGATCGTTTTTAGCGGCCGAGTTGTGTCTAGAAAAATGTTTTGAGTCATTTAGGAATTATATATCGGAGAGATTAGGAATTCTTTTTACTTCCCAGTCTCCTCATCGCTCTGGTAAGGCATCCTGACGTAGAGTTTTGACTCTTCTCTTCTCAAATTTCACTAAAAAAATTTTAGGATCACGCGGGTATCTTGGAATCGTTCCGATGGTTTTATGATGAGAACATTGTCTTGGTGCCTCCTGTCAGGGGTTTAGTGGAAGTGTCCCGGGGAGTTGAGCTCTGAGGTGTTGTCATCATAATTTTATCGTTGCAGTTCTGGAATACCTGAGTTTAGTACGCCGACATCGAAAATCTCTTTTATGCAGTTCGTTGGTGAGATAACCTCGACGCCACCCAGTACTGGGGCGGGAGTTCGGGAGTATCGCCATAACTTGTATAACGGATGCTTTTCGAAGGTTGAGGTAGATGGTTTCCGAAGGTTTCTTGGTTATGTGTTGAAGGATGGATACAGCTGGATGTAGGATTTGCTAGTTTGGGTGAGATATTATGCTTCCCCTGTATCCCCAACACCTGATTGCATAACCGGAAAGGTTCGGAAGTTTCATAGGTGGGAATTCTAGTAGCTCTAGTTTTTCTTCCACGGATATTGGTTTGAGATTGGGATTTCTTACCGATTATTCGTTCTTGATCCGTACCTTGTTGATTTATTTCTCTACCTTAATTCTACGTGGCTTCTCAATTTATGGATATGTGACCATTTCAAGAGGAATGCATTCGTTCATTTTGTTCGGATGTGAAGACTATATGTTGCAATTTTCATTCCGTTGGATTCAGCTTCAATATTTATCTGTCAATGTGCTAATGGTGGTCAACCTCTTCAGGATGGCTCCTCCAATGCGCACGACTCCGAATCCTGATCCGCCACCACCTCCACCTCCTCCGGAGGCATGGCAAGCTGTGATGGCCGCAACCAATGCAAACACACAGCTGATCATGCAAATTCTTCAAGAGCGCAATCAAGGCAGTCAAGGGAATCAAGGCAGCAATCAGAGTCACTTTGCTACACTCAACCAGTTCCTTGCTAATGGGCCAAAGACTTTCAGCAATTGTGTTGAGGCAACCGATGCTGACGATTGGCTTGTGGATCTGTGCAAGCATTTCGAGTGCAGTAACGTCAGGCCTGAGGACTTTGTTAAGTTCGCTTCCTTCCAACTCAAAGATCAAGCTGCAGAATGGTTCCAGCAGTACAAGGACTCCAGAGGTGGACGTGTTATCACTTGGGATGATTTCCGTCGAGATTTCCGAGCTCATCATATTCCCCAGAGCGTGGTTGAAAGCAAGCGTGAGGAATTCCGCAATCTGAAGCAAGGCTCTTTGTCTGTCTATGACTACAACAAGTTGTTTCAGAAGCTCGCCCGCTTTGCCAAGCAGGACGTCCCGGATGAGAAGAGCATGATATATCAGTTCAGGGGTGGTCTCAGAGAAGAAATTCAGCTCGCTCTTGTCCTCTTCGAGCCCTTGAGATATGATGAGTTCTACAACATGGCACTGAAGCAAGAGGCTGCTCAGTTGAGGTGTGATGCTTCCAAGAAGCGAGTCAGAGATGTTACTCCTTCTTGCTCTACTCAAGTGGCCAAGCAGCAGAAGTTTTGGCTTCCTCCTCCTCCGTTCCGTCAGCCGTATCAGCAGAAGAGCAAAGGTGGCAGTGGTTCTTCCCACCCACCCAACCCTGGCTTTCAGAACAAGACTTCGTCTCAAGCTCCAAGATCGAGTGTTCCGTATCACCATCCGCTTTCAGAGGTCACATGCAACAAGTGCCAACAGAAGGGTCACTATGCCAACAAGTGTCTCAACCAGAGGCGTCTTCCTCCTCCTCCTCCTGTCAGATCGACAAGTACAGCTGTGGTCAAGCATAACCCCAAGCATGCCAAGGTCAATTTGATGAATGCAGCTCAGGCAGAGGACTCGTCAGATGTGATCATGGGTAACTTTCCAGTTAACTCTTTTCCAGCAAAAGTTCTTTTTGACACTGGTGCATCGCATTGTTTCATGTCAAGATCATTTGTTTCCAAGCATGACTTCGTTTCACAAATGTTGGGTAAACCTATGGGAGTGGTTTCTCCGGCTAAGTCTATGAGGGCTACTTCAATAGTCCCGGATGTTTCTATCATGATGGGTGATTTCAAGTTTCTGGCTTCTCCAATGGTTCTTGGTAACTCGGATATTGATCTTATTCTCGGAATGGATTGGCTTTCTAAGCACAAGGCTCAGCTTGATTGTGCAGCCAGGCAGATTCAATTGACTCATTCGTCTGAGGATGTAATTGTCTTTGCCGCTCGTGATGATACTATCCGTCTGTTTTCTCTCAATGAGAAGGGTGAATTGGATGCCATCTCTCAAATTCCAGTCGTTTGCGAATATCAAGACGTCTTTCCAGAAGAGCTCCCAGGAATGCCTCCGCACCGGCCAGTTGAATTCGTTATTGATCTTGAGCCTGGTACGGAACCGGTGTGCAAACGTCCTTACAAGCTCGGACCTGAAGAGTTGAAGGAGCTGAAGAAGCAACTCGATATGCAAGAGAAAATGGGTCTCATCCGGCCTAGTTCTTCTCCGTGGGGTTGTGGTGTTCTTTTTGTAAAGAAGAAGGATGGAACGGACCGACTTTGTGTTGATTACCGTCCAGTGAACAAGAAGACCATCAAGAACAAATACCCACTTCCCAACATCAATGAGCTGTTCGAACAACTCAAAGGTGCCCAAGTATTCTCCAAGCTTGATCTCCGTATGGGTTATCACCAGATTCGCATTCGTGAAGAAGATATTCCCAAGACGGCTTTCAGGACAAGCTTTGGTTCTTATGAATACACTGTCATGTCTTTTGGCCTCGCCAACGCTCCTCCGACGTTCTCTCGCATGATGAACTTCATCTTCAACGCCTACACCAATGACTTCGTTTTGGTCTATCTCGACGACATTCTGGTTTTCTCCAAGAACAAGGAAGATCATGCCAAGCATTTGCGTTTGGTTCTCGATAAGCTCAGAGAACATCAGTTCTACGCCAAGTTCTCCAAGTGTGAATTTTGGCTTGATGAGGTTCTTTATCTTGGTCATATCATCTCTGCCAAGGGCATTGCCGTGAATCCTGAGAAGGTGTCTGCAATTGTGAATTGGGAACCTCCTCAGAACGTGAAGCAACTCCGCAGTTTTCTCGGTCTCGCAAGCTATTGCCGAAGATTCGTTGAAAACTTTTCTAAGATCGCGAAGCCTCTCTCTAATCTTCTTCAGAAGCACGTCAAGTACGTTTGGTCTCCGGAGTGTGATATTGCTTTCAACACTTTGAAAGAGAAATTGATCACTGCTCCAGTTCTGACTCCGCCTGATGAATCCAAGCCGTACGAGGTCTTTTGTGATGCCTCTCTCCAAGGTCTTGGCGCGGTATTGATGCAAGAGAAGAAAGTTGTTGCTTATACATCTCGCCAGTTGAAGCCTAATGAGAAGAACTACCCCACTCATGATCTCGAGTTAGCGGCAGTTGTGCATGCTCTTTTGACTTGGAGACATCTTCTATTGGGAAGAAAAGTGGACATTTTCATTGATCACAAGAGTCTCAAGTACATCTTCACTCAGCCTAATCTCAACCTCAGGCAAACTCGATGGGTCGAAATGATTCAAGAGTATAATCCGAGTATTGAGTATACTCCAGGCAAGACTAATGTGATTGCTGACGCTTTGAGCAGGAAGGCTTACTGCAACAGTCTGATTCTTAAGCCTTATCAACCCGAGCTTTGTGAAGCTTTCCGCAAACTTAATCTGCAAGTTGTTCCTCAAGGTTTCCTCGCTAGCCTTCAAGTTTCTCCTACCTTGGAAGACCAGATTCGCCAAGCCCAGCTTCTTGATGCTATGGTGAAAAAGGTGAAGATTGGGATTGCCAAGAGTCATTCCAAGTACAAGTGCTACCACCTTGATGACAAGGACACTCTCTTCTTCGAGGATCGTATTGTTGTACCCAAAGGTGACCTTCGTAAAGTGATCATGAACGAGGCTCACAATTCTCTCCTCTCCATCCACCCTGGGAGCACGAAGATGTATCAGGACCTCAAGCAAGCTTATTGGTGGACTCGAATGAAGCGCGAGATCGCTCAATTCGTGAATGAATGTGATGTCTGCAGAAGAGTGAAGGCAGAACACCAAAGGCCAGCAGGTCTCCTCCAACCTCTTGCCATTCCAGAATGGAAGTTTGACCACATTGAAATGGACTTCGTGACTGGGTTTCCAAAGTCCAAGCGTGGCAATGATGCTATATTCGTTGTCATCGATAAACTCACCAAAGTGGCTCACTTTCTGCCTATCAAAGAGTCGATCACTGCAGCTCAATTGGCGGAACTCTATACCTCTCGCATTGTCTCTCTGCATGGTATTCCTCAAGTGATCTCTTCAGACCGTGGCAGCATCTTTACCTCGAAGTTTTGGGATTCTTTTCAGAAGGCCATGGGCACCAACATCCGCTTCAGCACAGCTTTCCATCCTCAAACAAGCGGTCAAGTCGAGCGTGTCAACCAGATTCTTGAAGATATGCTCAGGGCTTGTGTGATCTCCTTCGGCATGAAGTGGGAGGATTGTCTTCCTTATGCTGAATTCTCCTACAACAACAGTTTTCAAGCAAGTTCGGGCAAGGCCCCTTTTGAAATTCTGTATGGCAGGAAGTGCCGTACCCCTCTCAACTGGTCTGAAACCGGTGAACGTCAGCTTTTGGGTAATGACTTAATCACAGAGGCAGAAGAAATGTGCAAAGTCATTCGTGATAACCTCAAAGCAGCCCAATCCCGCCAGAAGAGCTACTATGATAGTAAGCACCGTGATTTGGCTTTCGAGATCGGAGATCATGTTTACCTCCGTGTCTCTCCTATGAAAGGTACTCGTCGCTTCGGTATCAAAGGGAAGCTTGCCCCTAGATACGTGGGACCTTTCAAGATTGTCAGCAAGAGAGGCGACCTCGCCTATCAACTCGAGCTTCCTTCAAACTTTGCAAATGTTCATGACGTGTTCCATGTCTCTCAGCTTCGAAAGTGCTTCAAGACTCCTGACCGCACCGTCAACTTCGAGGACATTGAGCTCCAAGAAGATCTCTCTTATAGTGAGCACCCAGTTGCTATTCTTGAAGAGACTGAACGCAAGACTCGCAACAAGTCGATCAAATTTCTCAAAGTCAAGTGGTCACACCATTCCGACCGTGAAGCTACCTGGGAACGCGAGGATCACCTCCGTTCTGAGTACCCGGCGTTCTTTCAGTCCTAGATCTCGGGACGAGATCCTTTCGTAGTGGTGGAGTGTTGTAACACCCCGGATGTAACTTTCCCAATTTGTACTCCAACTCTTGCCGTTTCCGGCGTTAAGTTATATTTATTTCCTCGGGTTCGGGTCTTTGTCTCCGTGTGTTGTTATCGTTGTCATGCATCTCATATCATGTCATCATGTACATTGCATTTGCATACGTGTTCATCTCATGCATTCGGGCATTTTCCCCGTTGTCCGTTTTGCATTCCGGCGCTTCGTTCTCCTCCGGTGGTCATTTATAGCTTTCTTTCATGTGTGGGGATTAAACATTTCCGGATTGGACCGAGACTTGCCAAGCGGCCTGCTTTACTACCGGTAGACCGCCTGTCAAGTTTTGTACCATTTGGACTTCGTTTGATACTCCAACGGTTAACCGAGGGACTGAAAAGGCCTCGTGTGTGTTGCAGCCCAACACCCCTCCAATTTGGCCCAAAACCCACCAAACTCTGCTCCATGTCCTAGAGCGTTCGATCACGATCGCGTGGCCGAAAACCGCACCTCTTTTGGACTCTCCTAGCTCCCTCTATGCCTATAAATAGGTCCCCCTCGAAATATCCCGGATCCCCTCTCCCCGAAACCCTAAAAAAATTGTCTCCGCGCCGGCCGGACACGTCCGTCCGGGCCGGACACGTCCGCCGCCGACCCCTCGCCCAATCGCTGCGCGCCACGTCACCGGGCCACGCCCCACTTCGCCGCGCCGCCGCCGAAGCCCGCAGGGCCCGCGGGGAGCCCTCCCCGGCCCGCGCGCCCGCAGCCGCCAGCGCCCCTCGGCCCGGAGCTCGCCGCCCGCCGAGCTCGCCGCCCGCCGCCGCTCGCCGCCCGCCGCCCGGCCTCGCCGCCCGCGGCCGCCAGCGCCCCGCGCCGTGGGAGCCACCCCGCCGACGACCTCGCCCCGGCCGGCCTCCTCCACGTCTCCCTCTCCCCCGGCGACCTCCTCTGGCGTCGTCCCCGCCGCCGGCGGTCAGTGCTCGCCGGAATCGCCTCGGTTTGAGTGCGCGAGATCCAGATCTGGAAACCCTAGGTCATTTTTTTCTCCAAGTCCCAGGGATTTTCAGTCCATATGCTCCTGTTTGAGGCCCTGTAACTTTGCATCCGTAGCTCCGATTTGGGCATATAGCATATCAAAATGTTCATCTCAGAGAGTACATCATTTCATTCATTGCATCATTTTCATTTGAGCTCATCTTGATACCCGAAATGCTATTAGAAGAGGGCTACTTGAGTTAATTGTCAGATCTGTTACTCCGTTTAGCACTTTTGTCATTTTTGCCATGATTATTGTGTGCATGATATGCCCGTGAGTTCTTCATATGTTTTGTTAAGGGTTTTGTCATATTTCCAGAGGTGCAACCCATGTATTTTTAGGATGTGTGTAGTGAATTGTGCAAGCTTGCAAAGTGAGGCACCCGGTAATTCTGTTTTCAGGGACTTAGTGATTTCACTAAGTCCTGGGATTGTTTAGTTCATGATGCCATATGTTCTTGTTGTTTCCTAGTGATCCGTGCCTCTTTTGAGGATGATCAGTAAGGGAGTTTT
The DNA here is from genome assembly GCF_018294505.1 of Triticum aestivum. Lineage (NCBI taxonomy): Eukaryota > Viridiplantae > Streptophyta > Magnoliopsida > Poales > Poaceae > Triticum > Triticum aestivum. Next base: position 485,149,161 of record NC_057803.1, read on the forward strand.
GTTAATATTGTAGTGCTCTATCCATCCATGTCTTTGTTTGCAATTATGGAGCACCCTAGCTTGAGTCAATCGAGCTCTACTTTTGCTTCGTTGCGAATCTGGGCAGATCGTCAACTTGTTTGCGATTTTGCCGATGTTATTGTGGTTGATCCGTGCATGCTATGCCATTGTTCTTGCCATGTCTAGCTTGCATTTTGTGCCTTCTTAAGGGATGTATGCTTTTATTGCCATGACTTGCACCGTGGTGAGTGCATCGAGCTCGTAAACATGCCTTCGTGAGTTATGTTTCAGCATGTCCCAGTTTTCACTAAGTCTGAAAACTGATTATGTTTTTGCTATGTTCGTGTGCTTGTTAGTATATTTTGTGATCCCTTTTGGCTCAAGGTCACTAAGGGACTTTTGTTAAGCTTGTTGAGTATCTCCATGCCATGTCTTTCCTTGTCATGTTCAGGTCATGTAGCATGTTGTTTTGTTGCTCCGAAGAGGGCTATATGATCTGAAATTCCAGACAAGTGTTAATTTCACTAAGTCTGAGATCTGTTTTGCCATTTGCGTTCTTGCCATGCTTGTTTGAACCTGTTAGTGGATGATTTGGCCGTAGCTCAGTGCTAGACTTTTGTTAAGCATCTTGAATGCTTCCCTGCCATGTATTTTGTTGTCATGTTTGGGTGCTGTAGCATGTTCATCTCATTGCATTTAGATGCCTACTTGCTGTAAATCGCAGACCGATGTCATTTTGAATCGCTTGCCATTTCCGAACCGTAACTCCTATTCCGGCGTTCTTTATATCGTTTTCAAGCGATTTCATCTCATCCTTCCAGTGGCACACTTGGTTTTCCAAGATGAGGCCAGGTTCATGCATTTCCTGTCATATCTTGCATTTTGCATCCCGCATCGCATCCCGCATAGCATATCTTCATTTCATCATATTGCTTGGTCTTGCACGTGGTTGATTGTATCCTTGTTGCTTGTTTGTCTTGTTTGGGTAAAGCCGAGAGACGAGTTCGCTAACGAGGAGCCCGTTGAGTTTGCTTTTGAGGATCCAGTCAACTCTGACAACTGTGTAGGCAAGATGATCATACCCTCGAAATCACTACTATCTTTGCTATGCTAGTTTGCTCGCTCTTTTGCTTTGCCAATGCTACGATGCCTACCACTTGCTTGCAAGCCTCCCAAATTTCCATGTCAAACCTCTAACCCACCATGTCCTAGCAAACCGTTGATTGGCTATGTTACCGCTTTGCTCAGCCCCTCTTATAGCGTTGCTAGTTGCAGGTGAAGATTGGAGGCCGTTCCTTGTTGGAACATCTTTTATTTACTTGTTGGGATATCATTATATTGCCTTGTTATCTTAATGCATCTATATACTTGGTAAAGGGTGGAAGGCTCGGCCTCTCGCCTAGTGTTTTGTTCCACTCTTGCCGCCCTAGTTTCCGTCATATCGGTGTTATGTTCCCGGATTTTGCGTTCCTTACGCGGTTGGGTTATAATGGGAACCCCTTGACAGTCCGCCTTGAATAAAACTTCTCCAGCAATGCCCAACCTTGGTTTTACCATTTGCCACCTAGCCTTTTCCCTTGGGTTTCGCGGACTCAAGGGTCATCTTATTTTAAACCCCCCTGGGCCAGTGCTCCTCTGAGTGTTGGTCCAACCTAGAGCACCGTGCGGGGCCGTCCCTTGGCAACTTGGGTTACGTTGGCTCCCGTACGCTTAGCTTATCCGGTGTGCCCTGAGAACGAGATATGTGCAGCTCCTATCGGGATTTGTCGGCACAGCGGGTGGTGTTGCTGGACTTGTTTTACCATTGTCGGAGTTGTCTTGAAGTACCGAGATACCGAGTCTGATCGGAACGTCTTGGGAGTAGGTCTATTGCTTCGTTGACCATGAGAGCTTGTCATGGGCTACGTTGGGACTCCCCTGCAAGGATTGAACTTTCGAAAGCCGTGCCCGCGGTTATGGGCAGATGGGAATTTGTTAATGTCCGGTTGTAGATAACTTGAACCTTAACTTAATTAAAATGAATCAACTGAGTGTGTTACCGTGATGGCCTCTTCTCGGCGGAGTCCGGGAAGTGGACACGGTGTTGGAGTAATGTCTGCGCAGGTTGCTCTCTAGTTTCTTGCTCGCGCCTTGCCTCCTCTTCTCGCTCTCCTTTGCGAATAAGCTAGCCACCATATTTGCTAGTCGCTTGCTGCAGCTCCACTCATATTTTACCTTGCCATGTCTATAAGCTTAAATAGTCTTGATCGCGAGGGTGCGAGATTGCTGAGTCCCTGTGGCTCACAGTTTACTATTACACCAGATGCAGGGCCTGATGATTCCACTCCAGGAGACGCGTATGAGCTCAAGTGGGAGTTCGATGAAGACTCTCAACGATACTATGTTTCCTTTCCCGATGATCAGTAGTGGTGCCCAGTTGGGGGTGAACGGGACCGTTGTCGCATGTTGGGTTCTCTTTTATTTTGGCGCCATAGTCGGGCCATGAGTGTTTGGATGATGTAATGTTATTTATGTACTTGATTGACGTGGCGAGTGTAAGCCAACTATGTTATCTCCCCTTTATTATTCATATTACATGGGATGTTGTGAAGATTGCCTAACTTGCGACATATGCCTTCAATGCGATTATGTCTCTAAGTCGTGCCTCGACACATGGGAGCTATAGTCGCATCGAGGGCGTTACACTACTACTACGTGCAGGTCGATGACGACAACCAAGAGTAGTTTAGGAGGATCCCAGGTAGGAGGCCTGCGCCTCTTTTGATCTGTATCCCAGTTTGTGCTAGCCTTCTTAAGGCAAACTTGTTTAACTTATGTCTGTACTCAGATATTGTTGCTTCCGCTGACTCGTCCATGATCGAGCTCTTGTATTCGAGCCCTCTAGGCCCCTGGCTTGTAATATGATGCTTGTATGACTTATTTTATTTGTAGAGTTGTGTTGTGATATCTTCCCGTGAGTCCTTGATCTTGATCGTACACGTTTGCGTGTATGATTAGCGTACGTTCAAATCGGGGGCGTCACAAATAATCTCGGACGTGCTGCCTATGTATCATCATTGCCTTGGATATCATTATAATTATTTGCTTTTCTATCAATTGCCCAACAGTAATTTTTTACCCACCGTATGCTATTTTCGAGAGAAAAGCCTCTAGTGAAAACTATGGCCCCAAGGTCTATCTTTTATCATATATTAAAACCCTTGCTGCAATTTTATTTTATTTATTTTATTTTTTATTTTATTCAGATCTATCTATCAAAACCTATACAGTTTAATCTTGCTCGTAACCGTGAGGGATCAACAACCCCTCTACACATTAGGTTGCAAGTATTTGTTGTTTGTGTGCAGGTGATGTTTACATAGTGTTGCCTGGTTCTCCTACTGGATTGATAACCTTGTTTTCATAACTGAGGGAAATACTTATCTCTACTATACTGCATCATCCTGTCATGTTTGAGGAAATCCCAACGCAGCTCACAAGTAGCGGGAAGAATTTCTAGCGTCATAGCTGGGGAGACATCATCAAAATCTATCAAGTACCTACACATAAACTTTCATCTCCTTACATTTACATTATTTGTCATTTGCCTCTCGTTTTCATCTCCCCCACTTCTAAAACGTTTTATAGAAAAAAAAACACACAAATATTTTACTTTGTCGCTTTGCTTGTTCGTTTCCCATAATTGTGTGTTTATTGAAAATCAAAAAACAAAAAGCTTATGGATCCTCATCCACTTGCTAATATTTTAAAAGATCCAATTATGATGAACCAATTGCTAGTGAGTTAAGTGCACTAGATTATTTTTATGAAGTTTTGCTTGAAATTCATGAATCTAAAAATTGTGATGAAGTGCTAAAAGAAGAAATTTATAAAGTAGTTCGCGATAGCTCCTTGAGTGAAAAGCATGATTGCAATGATGTTATTATAAATTCTATTAATGTCAATGTGTTAATGATATGCAAAACCCCAAGCTTGGGGATGCTTATTTTGCTATGGCCACTACTTATTGTAATGATCATGATTGGGGTAATTCTTCTTATGATCTTGAAAAATTATTTAGGCCTCATGATGAATATGATATTGATAATGGTGTTTGCAATAATATTGAAAGTGGGTTTGGAAGAGTTCCAGCTTTAGGTAATAATGATGCCACTACTTTGGAGAATGATCGATCCTATGAAAATTTTGAAAAAAGTGGGCTTGGAGAGGTCACGACTTTATTTGATGATAATCCCACTATTTTGGAAGAGTGTTAAGTTTACATGCATGTGGATCATGTAGAGAATATGTTGTGTGATATATATATATATATATATATATATATATATATATATATATATTGTTGAATTTGAATATGATCCCACATGTAGTTATTATGAAAGAGGGAAATATGGTTGTAGAAAATTTTCATGTTACTAAATTACCTCTCTTCACGTTGAGATTGTCAATGTTTTATTCCTCTTCTTTGCATATGCTAGATATTTCTTGTCTTGATAATTTGTTTGCTTATAAAATGCCTATGCATAGGAAGTATATTAGACTTAAATTTGATTTTCACATACTATATGATGCTCTCTTTGTGCTTCAATTCTTTTCTTTCATGCGAGCATCATTAAAATTATAAATGCCTAGCTAAAAGGCTTTAAAGAAAAGCGCTTGTTGGGAGACAACCCAATATTTTTCTTTTCTATTTTTGTGTTTTTACACAATTATGCCACTGTTATGTTTGTGTTTTAGTGTTTTAGTAAGTGTTTGTGCCAAGTAAAGTCTTTAGGATGGTTTGGGTGATAGTTGACTTGATTCTGTTGAAAAACAGAAACTTTCGCGCCCAGTTCTGGAATTTTGTAAATTCACAGAAACGTGCTTTTGCTCAGAATTTTTTACACATAATTGATATACCAATTTCCCACAGTTCCCTAATTTTCAGAATTTTTGGAGTTACAAAAGTATGGTCAATGTTCAGATTGCTACAGATTGTTCTGTTTTTGACAGATTCTGTTTTCATTGCATTGTGTGCTTATTTTGATGAATCTATGGATTGTATCAGGGGTTATAAGCCATGGTGAAGTTAGAATACAATAGGTATAAAGCAATAATAAAATATGAATGGATTTGCAATAGTACTTAAAGTGGTTATTTGCTTTTTATACTAACGGATCTCACGAAGGTTTTTGTTAAGTTTTGTGTGATTGAAGTTTTCAAGTTTTGGGTGAGATCATGATGGATGAAGGAATAAGGAGTGGCAAGAGCCTAAGCTTGGGGATTCCTGAGGCACCCCAAGGTAATATTCAAGGACTCCCAAGCAACTAAGCTTGGGGATGCCCAGAAGGCATCCCCTCTTTCTTCTAATGACCATCGGTAATTTTACTTGGAGCTATATTTTTATTCGTCACATATCATGAGTTTGCTTGGAGTGTCTTGTATGATATGAGTCTTTGCTTTGTTTGCTATTTAGTTTTTCACAATCATCCTTGCTAGACACACTTATTTGAGAGAGCCATATGTTATTATGATTTGTTAGAATTGCTCTTTGTGCTTCACTTAATTTTTTTTAGCTAGGCAATTGCTCTATGTGCTTCACTTAAATTTGTTAGAGCACGATGGTGATTAAATTTTGAAGGAATACTTGAACTCTCATGCTTCACTTATATTATTTTGAGAGTTGGTATGATTATGTTTTAAAGAAATGCACTCTCATGCTTCACTTATATTATTTTGAGAGTAGATATGATTATGTTTTAAAGAAATGCACTCTCATGCTTCACTTATATTATTTTGAGAGTTGATACATGAAAATTTTTGAAATAATTTTTTTCTCTCATTCTTCACTTAAATCTTTTTGAGAGATGATAATAGTAATGATAATTTGCACGAGATATGAATTTTGTCCCAAATATACAAGAGGGATATAATAAAAACTTTCATGAATATCATTGGATATTATAAACTTGATTCCTTTGTTTTGTGATATGGAGATAGTCATATGTGAGTCATGTTGGTGAGTAATTATGCTTTATTAAGAATATTGGTGTTAAGGTTTGTGATTCCCTATGCAAGAATGAAAGTCAATATTTATGCAATGAAATTATATCCTACATGTGGTGCATTATTTGGTGTTAGTTATTTTTAATGCGTGTTTATGACCGTTTTCATTTTTTGGTTGGTCGCTTCTCAATCTATTTTCTAGCCTTCATTTGTACTAAGCGGGAATGTTGTTTGTGCATCCAACTCCTTAAACCAAAGTTGTTCCAAATGAGTCCACCATACCTACCTATATGCAGTGTTTCCTTGTCATTCCAAGTAAATTTGTATGTGCCAACTCTAATATTCAATATGAATTTCCATTTTGGGTGCTCGTCCCGCTCATGAATCGGCAGGGGGTGGCCAATATTTTCCATGCCAGATATTTTATTCTCACAATGAGTGTTTATTCACTTTGTCATTGCACGAGAGTGTGGCAGGTAATAGGGATGCCCATCCCCGAAATGAAAAAAAAAGAAATATGTTGTTAATAATAAATTCCTTCGAAAGTGTTGGTATGGAAGGCACTCGTGGATACGGCTAGCCATGGATTGTGTAAGAATGGTGGAAAGGAAATAAACTTTACTTTCTGTTTGGGAACTGCCTATAATTTATCTAGCATGGAAGATATTGGGAACTCTCGGTCATTTTCGTTGACAGGAAAAGCATGCCTCCCAAAATACTTTTATCTCTCAATTTAAGCTATGAGCTCTGGCACCTCTACAAATCTCTACTTCCCTCTGTGAAGGGCCTATCTATTTACTTTTATGCAATTTTTATTTTTATTTTGAGTCTCCATCTTCTCTTATAAAGCACCAACTAGGGAACACTATTGTCATACTTGTGCATTGTATGTAGCTAATATTTGAGTGTGTTTCATGAATGGATCAACGATTGAGCATAATGGGCTAGGGGTAACTTTCTTTAGCATTGATATTTTGAAAGACATGGTTTCTTATTGATATGCTTGAGTATTGATGTTTTCATGTCAAATTATAGACTATTGCATTGAATCACTCAAGTCCAAATGTCCATGCTATAAAAGAAAATATTATATGGTGAATATGATAGGTAGCATTCCACATCAAAAAATTTGTTTTTATCGTTTAGCTACTCGAGGACGAGCAGGAATTAAGCTTGGGTATGCTTGATACATCTCCAACGCGTCTATAATTTTTTATTGTTCCATGCTATTATAGTATCAATCTTGGATGTTTTATATACATTTACAAGCAACTTTATATCATTTTTTGGGACTAACCTACTAACTTAGTGCCCAGTGCCAGTTGTTGTTTTTTGCTTGTTTTTGACTTTGCAGAATATCAGTACCAAATGAAGCCTAAATGCCATGAAACTTTTTGGAAGATTTTTTCTAGAAATAAGAGACCCGAGAAGCTTCGAGAAGGAATGAGAAGACGAAGGAGTGACCCACTAGGCATCAGGGCGCGCCCTGGTGGGTAGTGGGGCCCAGAAGCCTCCGTTTGACCTAACTCCACCTCTATAAATTCCCAAAAATCAAAAGACCTACTAGGCAGTCCACGAAATACCTTTTCCACCGCCATAGGTGTTGTGGAATTGTCGCGGCAGATGTCCTAGTGTGAGGACTTAGTCGTGAGGCCACACATCTATGTGGTAGCTTGAGAGGGTTTGATCGGGTTGAGAGACGAAACACACAAGACAAGGATTTAGACAGCTTCGGGCCCCGGGAAACATCATCCGGTAATAGCCCTACATGTCGTTTGTGGTTAGGTCTCATTATGCTCATGAGGGAGACGCCGCATAACCGGCTCTCATTAATTGTGTCTAGCCTTAGAGATTATTTCTTGCTTGTCCTCTTTGGGGTGCCCTGCCCCTCCTTATATATGTTGAAGGGGCGGGTTACATGACTAGTCCTAGTAGGAGTAGGATTACTCTATTACAAGTGGAGTCCTAGTCTTGCTTCCTTTGTAAGGGAATATTCCTTACTCTTTCCTCTTAAGCCGACCCACCATCACATGAACCGGCCTACTGGGCCTTGGGCCTTGTCGTCCATCTGACCCGCCCGCCGGGTCTCCGATGAATCATAAACCACCAGGTCCAAGCGGGTCACCAGTGAGTCGCCAAGCTCCAGTCGGGTCATACATCCGGCGGTTTATACCGCGGGGTATATCCCTGACATTAGCCCCCAGTTTAATTTGGATTTATTCATGTTGAACTGATCCTGCAACATAAACACAAGAACAAATTTGACAGGTTGTGCTTCGGGTTAAATATTCTTGTAAGTCGGCACCTGATCATCCTTAAGTCCTTGACATTTTCTCCTAAAATTTCCGGGTCAATAGGCCAGCTTCATAATCCATTTGCTGACATTGGCTCTTGTAAAGAAATATTATAAGAAATAATTCATCTGAGTCGGCCTTCAATGCTCTGATTTGACAAAAATATTGGTCTTGAAATATTCAACTGATATTCAGCCAGCTTAAAGATGTAGATCTTGCCGATTTATGATTGCCAAAATTGTCGGGTTATAAATAAATGATGTCGGGTCATGTAATTATTGTTGATGCCGGGTTAATCTTATGATGATGCCGGGTCATAAACTTTGCAGATTTCTCCGATAATGATATAATACATGATTTGCTCAAAACTGAGAATTTGAAGTTATTCCTCCCTTATATGCATATCACCTGTAGCCCCCAAGTTCTAGGTTGTCATGCCTGCAGCAACCTGGGACTTGTAATTGCCTTATGCTCATAAAAATTTCAACCAGTGTAGCTCCCAAGGGCCGGGTCTTTATGCAATAATGAGCAGGGACTTTGTAAATATGATCATGTAAACTTGAGCAGCAACGTGTAGCCCTAAGGGCCGGCTCAGTAAGATATTACTTAGCTAGCACTTTGTATATGATTCATTGATAATAACATCATATGATGTAATATCCACCATGGGGCTTGAACCCACATCCACAAGGTTAAGAGCTTTATACTCTACCAACTGAGTAGTGGATCTTTCAATATAATGGATTCAGGCTTATGTACCTTGAATTTTCGACAGGAGCAATTGATAGCCCACAAGGGCCGGCTCATTTAGAATGTGATGAGTCGGGTCTTCAACAAGTTGAGCAAAAAATGACTTTGCATTAGCCCCCAAGTGCCATGGTACATATTGGCAGTGACATGGGACTTGCATATTCGATGTAATCTCAATTTGAATAATGTAGCCCCCAAGTGCCGGGTCGTAAGCCTGCAGCGACTTGGGACTATTCCCTCCATTGTAAAAATAAATCATGTCCATTAATAAAATAATAACCATTGCGCTGAAGCGACTTTGAAGACCTCCATCATAATATTGTCTATTGATAACCATAATAAAAATCCAGCCATGTTGGCTATTAAAGATTTGAATAATATAATCCAGTTTGGAAAACCGGTTCCTATGATATTGAATTGTACTGCCGGTTTAGGATACCTGTGCAGTAAGGGTGATAACCCAATATTTAGAAGCCAAAACTTCCAAATGTTTATGATTGTCATATATGGCGACTTATCATCCAAAGTCAAGCCGGGTTAATCGAAACCACATATATGCTTCAGATATGAACAAAAAGGTCTCAAGACAAAACCAAAAATTATTTTCAAAAAACTTAAGCCAAACAGAGAAAAAATGAGGCTTCTGATTCGAATACGATCAGTAAACTGGACCAAAAGGGGTTAAGCCAGGATTCGAATACAATCATGAAGCCCCCTAGTGGTTTTGGCGTTGCGTCGATCAAGAGGGTACCGACACCTATGTTCTCTTTGGTTCGAATACAACCTATGTTTGAACAGGAAGCCCTCAAATGACCTTGAGAGTTTTTTAACGACTCTGATTCGAATACGATCAAAGTCGGACCCAAAAGGGGTTAAGCTATGATTTGAATACGATCAAGAAGCCCCCTAGTGGGTTTGGCATTGCGCCGATCAAGAGGGTACCGACAGCTATGTTTTCTTTGGTTCGAGTATGACCTATGCTTGAACAGGAAGCCCCCAAATGACCTTGAAACTTTTTTAACGACTCTGATTCGAATACGATCAAAGTTGGACCCAAAAGGGGTTAAGCTAGATTCAAATACAATCAGCCCCCAATGGTCTTTTGAAGTAGGGTACCTATGTTTGAGTTGTGCCTTGCAACAGACTTTCTTTGATCCCTTTAATTTTTCCTGAGAACTCGAGCTTTGCGAGAGATAAATTCTTCTTGAACCGGAACTTTTTCCGAACGGCCTTTAAACTGGCAACATTTATTGAGCTATGTCCATGTAGCCCTCGAGTCTTTAAGATGACTCAATGAGTTGACTTGAGATTCTCCACAGTTGACCGTGATATAGACCGGTTTGAGTCCTGCATGGGAGAACTTGCAAGCCAGAGTAATTGCTCTTTTAAAGAAATCAATATGTAATATAAAAATATACTGGATGGATTTCACCTGATACGTCAAGCCAGTAATTATCCACCGCGGAGTTGTTGATCACCTTGGTGAAGCTGAAATCAATCACGGCCGAGTCGTCTGCAAGAGCAGACAGATGAACCAGACGCGGCGTTGTAAGCCGGCGCAGATGGGCGAGTCAATCGCAGGCGTGGTCCCGGCAAGTTGATGTACACCAGGTCGCAAGGGTGTCATCTTGCACATATCCATTCACCATGTAATACGGCACGGACGAACGCCAGGCAGAACGTTGCCAACGCGTGCTTCGTACCCGTGGTATAAACTACTTTTATAGTAAATAATTGTCCTGTATATAAAAATATACAGACCAAAATAACTATTTCTTTATTTAATGAAAACAGTATAATAATATAAAAAAAAGATAGCACCTGGTATTTTTGTCGGATAAACGCGGATACTAATGTTGGATAATGCATAATGCTGCTTAAAAAAAACTTTACGTAAGGCAGGAAATCTTCCAACACGTCTTCTTTGGTTCCCTTATCGTGCCATGTTTGAGAGGAATAGTAGCACTGGTTCTCTAGTCTTCAAGTGCCTATGATGATTGAGGTCTCTGTACATAGTTTCTTTTGGCCTGCGACTAGCACCTGACCGTGAAATCTTTCGCGTGAGCAGCGGCAGGATTGACTAATGGAACTCACTTCTGCCCCACTATTGCTTTTGTCTTCACGTGCATGTGTAACAGATATATTTTTTTTTCTTCATCATCAAGACATCCATGCAGATTGATAAACTAGTCTCTCCAGCGTGGAATAAGGTGAATCCCGCGGACGAAGCGCGCAATAGCGCAAGCCGGCAAAAGGCACAGCTACAACCAGATGTACGACGAGCCGGCAGGAGGCACGGCAGCGCCTGGCGACGCGTAAGTGTTGAGGCAGAGGCAGCTCAGAATACTACAAGCGGCTCGAGGGCAGCACTCTCACGAGGCCGCAGTCGTAGCGGACGCCGTGACTCGGAGCAGCGGCTTGCGGTGCGGGAGCAGGGGGTTAAGGCCGAACAGCTCAAGGCGCGCCGTAGAAGGGGCGGCTCAACCGCAGAGATGAACAGCCGGCCTCGACGGAGTCCACAGGAGAGCGCAGGGTGAAGGCGGCTTGGAACGCGGCGGCTTGAGCGGCAGAGGCAGAGATGAGCCGGGGGGCGCGGGTGAGCCGGCGTTGGAGTGCAGCATCCAGCAAGCACCGGCAGGTCCATGGCAAAGGCGAAGCGGGCTGCTCGAGGCCAGGCAAGCTACAACAACGGGCGGCTCAGAGGCAATGGGTCACAGCGGCGAAGAGCGGACGGCACCGCGGCGGCTCAGCAAAAGGCTGCCCGAGGCGGTGGTTAAAGACGGCGGGTTGGAGCAACCAACAGGCCCAAGCCCAAGGGGGTGCGACCTGTGCGCCCGCACAGACCCCCCCCCCCCCCGTTTTCAAGGGCCCCAAAAATTTTATGCACATGTACTACTCCTTTGTATAGATGGGCCTTTTATAGTGATTCAGTCTTCGATATGGGCCTCTGTAGCCTGCGTCTGCCTTGCGTGAAGAAGCCCTGATCTGGCCATCGCTCGATTCGATCGCAAGGGATTCCTTTGTCTCTTCCTCTGGCGCTGGCGGAAATCGCTCGATGCAGCGGGTAGGGCTACTGACTGACTCCTCTAGTCCTCTTTCCTTGGTGTTGAATCCATGGTCGAGCAGTTCAGTAATCACCACTTTAGTTCTAATCCAATGTGGTAGATCCTTTTCAAGAGTTGGGAGACAGTACACAGGGGGGCAGGACCGACCAAACAATAGCCGGTAGGGATGACCTGATTCATCTAAACTCTGAAGGCAAGGAAAGTTCAGGCCATCTTTCGATCTCCAAATATTTAAGTCTTCGCATCAATAACCGGTGATCTTGTGATTCCTTGACTTTGAGTTTTGCTTTCCGCTTGCTATTTAGTCATACTAAAATCTTGAAGTTGATTTTATTTTTTACATCTATTAGGCGTATAATATTGCAAGATAGGGCCCATTTTGAAGTTTTGCACAGGGCCTTCGATTTTGCCGGCTCGGCCCTAGCAACCAAGGCGGCTCAGCGAGCCGCAGCCAGAACAGAGATGACCGGTGGCGGCGACTGACGGAAGCGCAGAGTATGAGTCCAACTCCCCGTTCGTGTCCTCGTTTGGGTCGTATAGTGGTTCCAGGCCGAGTGAGGCGGGGTCGTGGCGCTCGAGTTCAGTGGTGGAGGCATTGACCGTGACTCGAAGTGATTGCGGCAGAGGCGCAGCCTTGGCCAGCGGGGGCGCCAGCGTCAGACGAGGGCGAGGCAGACTCGGCGTGATGCCGCTTGAGACTCGGTCAACAGAACAATCCCCGTCCACATCCTCGGCCCTGTTTGGATCTATAGGTTAGAGATAGTTTGGGTTAGATTAGACTCAACTAACCCAAAAATATTCAAACAGGGGGGTTAGTTTGGGTTAGATGCATCTAACACGTTCAAAAAATCTAACCCACCCAAGAGGTGCTTATTTGGGTTAGTTCTTTTTGAAACCACTATAAAACACTTTTTTCTCTTGCTCTCACGGCAGCAGATCCCTCACCATTTCCTCGAATCTTCTCGTCCTCTTCCTCCCTCTCTCTTGCACCGTCCGTGAAGGCGCCTCGCCGTATCCGCGCTTCATCTAACTCTATCATCCAAACACCTCTTTAATTAGAGTTAGTTCAGGGTTAGTTTAGGGTTAGAATCTAACTCTAACCTCTAACAGAGTTAGAGTATCCAAACAGGGCCCTCGTCTCGGTCGCTGTCGGTTTGACTCTCCGTGTCTTCCAGGTTGTGGCCTCCTCCCGTTTGTTTTTCCTTTTCTTTTTCTTTTGACATGTTGATCAACCGGTTTTGGCCAGTTTTCTTTCCTTCCAATGCTATAGTCAACCTTCGCTGGATCAAGTAACACTTTTTCAGAATCAACATCTACGTCGGGTCAAGGTCGGAGGTCAGATTTTAACAAATCGGCTTGGAAATCCAGTGGCCACAACTCGGCGGACGGAACGACCACCGCAGAATTTTCTGTCCATCTTAATATAACTTGTGATTTTGGCGAATCGCCATACACTGCCAGCACAAAGATCTCTCGTCTTCGGATTCGATGGATCACATGGCGCGTACAACGGCTGTACCATGCGCAACCCTAAAATCCGACTGATGAATTCGATGATGACGCAAATCTTTCTGAGCCAGCGCTTTTTATCCGGAAAATCACAAACTTCTCGACCCATTAGAGAAATCCCTCCAAGAACTCAATACCACCGTGCGCAGGCCTCGCGGTGGGTGCCAACTGTCGCGGAATTGTCACGGCAGATGTCTTAGTGTGAGGACTTAGTCGTGAGGCCACACATCTATGTGGTAGCTTGAGAGGGGTTGATCGGGTTGAGAGACGGAACACACAAGACAAGAATTTAGACAGCTTCGGGCCCCGAAAACATCATCCGGTAATAGCCCTACATGCTGTTTGTGGCTAGGTCTCATTATGCTCATGAGGGAGACGCCGCATAATAGGCTCTCATTAGTTGTGTCTAGCTTTAGAGATTATTTCTTGCTTGTCTTCTTTGGGGTGCCCTGCCCCTCCTTATATATGTTGAAGGGGCGGGTTATATGACTAGTCCTAGTAGGATTAGAATTACTCTATTACAAGTGGAGTCCTAGTCTTGCTTCCTTTGTAAGGGAATATTCCTTACGCTTTCCTCTTAAGCCGACCCACCATCACATGAACCGGCCTACTGGGCCTTGGGCCTTGTCGTCCATCTGACCCGCCCGCCGGGTCTCCGATGAATCATAAACCGCCAGGTCCAAGCGGGTCGCCAGTGAGTCGCCAAGCTCTAGCCGGGTCATACATTCGGCGGTTTATACCGCGGGGTATATCCCCGACAATAGGCTCTGTTCTCGAGAGATCCCATTTGGGGACCCTTTCTGGCACTCTGCCGGAGGGGGGAACGATCACAGAGGGGTTCTTCATCATCCTTGTAGCCCCTCCGATGATGTGTGAGTAGTTTACCATAGACCTATGGGTCCATAGTTAGTAGCTAGATGGCTTATTCTTTCTCGATGTTCTTCAATACAATGTTCTCCTTGATGTTCTTGGAGTTCTATTCGATGTAATTCTTTTTTGCGGTGTGTTTGCTGGGATCTGATGAATTGTGGGTTTATGATCAGATCTATCCATGAATATTATTTGGGTTTTCTCTGAACTCTTTTATGCATGATTAATATAGCTTCGTATTTCTTCTCCGATTTATTTATTTGGTTTGGCCAACTAGATTGATTTATCTTACCATGGGAAGAGGTGCTTTGTAATGGGTTCGATCTTGCGATGCTCAATCCCAGTGACAGAGAGGGACATGACACATATGTATCGTTTCTATTAAGGGTAACAAGATGGAGTTTATTCATACATGAGTTTATAGTGTCTACATCATGTCATCTTGCTTAAAGCATTACTCCGTTTTTCATGAACTTAATACACTAGATGCATGCTAGATAGCGGCGATGTGTGCAGTAATAGTAGTAGATGCAGAATTGTTTCAGTGTACTAATCTCGGACGTGATGCCTATGCATGATCATTGCCTTGGATATCGTCGTAATTATTTGCGTTTCTATCAATTTCAGAACAGTAATTTGTTACCAACCGTGTGCTATTTTCTCGAGAGAAGCCTCTAGTGAAAACTATGGCCCAGGGGTCTATCTTTTATCATATATTAAAACTAAGAATACCTTGTTGTAATTTTCTTTTATTTATTTTATTTTTCATTTTTGTCAGATCTATTAATCAAAACCTATACAATTTGATCTTGCTCGTAACCGTGAGGGATTGACAACCCCTCTATGTGTTGGGTTGCAAGTATTTGTAGTTTGTGTGCAGGTGTTATTTACATAGTGTTACTTGGTTCTCCTACTAGATTGATAACCTTGGTTTCATAACTGAGGAAAATACTTATCTCTATTGTACTACATCATCCTCTCCTCTTCGAGGAAATCCCAACGCAACTCACAAGTAGCAAAGCCTCTGGTGAAAACTAGGGCCCCGAAGTCTACTTTTATCATATATAAAATTTAAAAATATCTTGTTGCAGTTTTATTGTCGTTATTTTATTTTGTGTTTTTATTTTATCTATGTACCACTATGAGATTTGATCCTTGCAAATAACCGTCGGGGGGGATTGACAACCCCCTTGATCGCGTTGGGTATAAGTATTTGCTTTTGTATGTGCAGGTACTGTTAAAGAGGTTCTGTGTGGTTCTCCTACTGGATTAATAATCTTGGTTCTTAACTGATGGAAATACTTATCTCTATGTACTAGTTCATCATCTCTTCTTTGAGTAAATTCCAACACAGTGCACAAGTAACACTAGTCATTCCATAACATGATTGCAAAGTTACAATAGCTACACCTTGAAGTTGAAAGGAACTTACAATTGTAAAGTTACATGCCGCTCGATAATATTGTAAATTTAATAATGCTATGTTTAGAACTGCACTCACAATTACACTTTCTTCGTGTATATCAGTATCAATCTAGCAATTAACATTGTTTTCTCCTTTTTGCCAATCTAGCAATTAACACGGTTACTCATGATATGATCATTCTGTAGTACATTGTTTTTCTTTTTTGCCAATCCAGCAACTAACAATGTTTTTGGTTCATAGTCTTTAGTCTATCATCGACCGAAAATTCTAAACACACAAAGAATTTACTGATTTTAAGAGTTGTTCCCAAACTAACACCCCTTCCCCCTGAATTTCGGCGAGGGTGGGCTCCTCACTTTATTTCGAGCCAATCAAAACCAGCCAGATAAGCCATTCCATTGAATGCGTAAAAACGAGTCCATGCATGTAGCATTGCTCCTCATTGACCTAGGTAAAAAAGGAGACCTTAATGACAAGGGAGCCAAATCACTATTACTTTTAAATTGTCACATAGTTCACTTGCCATAATCCGATGTTAAAAGTTTGGACAAAAATGGAAAGTGATTTGTAAAAAAAAACTAGTATGGCAAAAGCCTTTACACAAACAAAAATAGCAAATGTTAACAAATTGTCAAAATCTTAATTAAGGTATTTGACTATATGGCCAAAAAGTGTGATAACTGACAAGGACTGCATGTGGTTCACTTGTTCACCCAATCTTTACAGGATTCTAGTGAATTTCCACTTCACGGGCTATAGGCATATGGCTACCGAGAATCTTCTTATAGGTGAAGTCATACTAGTGTGGATAGGGCCACACACCCATAAATTGTAATTTGGCTAAATAACAGTCGCAGGAGAACACGTCCACCACTACTAATAAAAGACTAATGATGGGCCCTGCATTGCGCACACCACTTCTAATTTGTTCTTAGGTTAGTCTTAGACCAAGAATTGGCAGTGGCGGGGGAAACCCAGGATCGGCCACTGGTATATCAGTGGCGGCCGTAATCCTCGGCTACCACTGATAATATGGGCCTAGATGAGTCGTGAGGCAAGCCTTACCGTGGCGGGTACAAGTAGGGCCCACCACTTGTATGATATTCAAGTATTTTTGTTTTTAGTGGTTTAGTGAAGTTGTGGCTTTAATACTTTATGGTGTTATATGAAAAATGGTTGAACTCAATATTTTTCATTATTTGTTATATTTTAGACATTTATGAATAAATTTGTATTTCATTGGATATAATTCAAATATGAACCTAAAAATTCCAAAAAGTATATGAAAAGGAAGACCATACCGAAGGTAGTTAGCGTATATTTAGGTCTTATGAAACTAATGATTTGTAATTTGTAACATGTAGATGTGAAAATTCAAACATAAAATTAATTTTAGGTAAATGATTTTTTGAATTTACAGATAATTTCAATGTCATTCTTTAAATTTTTGAAACTCTGCATGATGTCATTATATGACATGTAGAGTATGTGGTTAAAATTTGAAAAAGACTTGAAAAGGCTATGACATTGGTTGCTTAGATACTGAAGTCAGCCTCGAGAGCCACGCGCCCCGTATATCAAATTCATGAACATCTAGCTATTTTTTGCATATATGAGTGTCGGGGAAACTGATCCACGAACACCTATGGGGCCGGCGGACCGGGCCCCTTTCGGTTCGGCGGGGGGCGGAGATCGCACGAAGAGCAGATCGAGGCGAGGCACACGAGCGGTTTACCCAGCTTCGGAGCTCTCCGGAGAGATAATACTCCTACTGCTGCTTGTCTGGTTGTATTATCTGGTGTTCTTGCTCTCCAAAGTGAGAGTGTGATGTTCTCTAGGCTACGGATGGATCGAAGCAAACTGTCTGAGGCCCCGAACCTATGAGCCGAACCTCCTCTACGTTGCGCATGGGCCTCCTTTTATACGCTAAAGGGGTCACCGACAGGTGGCAACGCAGAGGAGGGTAAAAACGTAAAAAGCAAGGTAGTTGGTACAGTTGCTTGTACAGTGCACCCTACCTAACTCTGACGGCAGGGGACAAGGGCATTAAATGCCCGTCTGAGTCGTCCCGAACAGTGCAGAAAAGGACCGTTAGGGGCGCCATCGTTCGCCACGATGGTGATCTTGTCAGCTTCGCATGCCACTGCGCACCGCTGGCTGCACAGCCTCCCGCCACGCGCGCCCGGAGAGGCCCTCAGAGCGACACGTTGGTGGATGTGCTGGAGCGTGGGCGCAGAGTGGCCGCCTGCCGCGGCAAGCGCCTTGCTGCTGCTGTTATCTTGTCGGGCCCGGAGGCTTGTCGCTCGCCGGGCTTCGAGGTACCTTGTTTGGTCTTCCCGGCAAGCTCCTCTTGCCGGGGCCTTGTCGCCTTGCCGGAGCGTGTGGCGCGTCGCGGCAAGTTCCTCGGTGTGCCTTGGTTGGCCTTCCCGGCAAGCTCCTCTTGCCGGAGTCTTGTCTCCTTAGCTTATATACTTTGCTCTTGGATGGCTCCAAGGGATCCTTGGAGGGTCTTGGCGTTCGCCCGGCAAGCCTTGCCGCGGGGTGCTGCAACTGCCCGTGCACAAGTTCGGGGTACTAGGGTACCCCTATTCTAGTACACCGACAGGAGCCCCCAGGCCTGGGCCAGACACGGTGCCGAGCGCTGTTGGGCCAGGCCCAAGACAGGGCACGGGCACACGCGGGCTGGGCCACGCCAATCTTGTTCCGTATCCACCGCACTCTCCCATAACGGCACGTGTTGATTGCGGCATCGTGGGAGAGATCGTGGGTGGTTGTTTAAGTGGAAGGCCGAAACGTCCGCCCCGTCCCTCTTTATAAGCAGAGGAAACAGGGGCAGTTCGTTCCCCCTCGCTGCTTGCTGCTACTCCTTCTTCACAAACTCCGTCGCTCCCCCCTTCTTCTCGAAGCCGAGAGAGCAGCGTTCCGCCCCCCCATTGCCACCAGCATCACCACACCGTCGACCTTCTCCACCACCTCCGCCATGGCCCCAAAAGCCAACAAGGGGAAGGGCGTGAAGTCGGCCGAGGCGCAGCGGCTCACGGTGCTGCGGAAGGAGCGGGCGATCTTCACCCCCCAGCTCGGCGTGCAGGAGCTGAGGGAGTACTTCTACCTCTTTTGGGCGACGGAGACGCATGCGCATCCGTGCACGAGGGTACTCCCGGCTACCGCTTCGGAGTCGGCTCCAAATGGGTACCCGTTCTTCCCGCTATTCTTCTACTGCGGGCTCTGCCCGCCCTTCTCGGAATTCTTTTGTGACATTATGAACACGTATGGCTTCCGCCTCCTTGACTTCACCCCCAATGCTGTCTTGACCATGGCGGTTTTCGCACACTTGTGCGAAAACTTTGTCGGAGTCCACCCTAGTGTAGCCCTTTTCCGCCACTACTTCATTCCTCGGGTAGAGAGAGGAGAGCCGCTTGCCGGAGGGATTGCCTGGGTCTCGAGAGTCGGCAAGAAGGAGGCGTACTTGGATGGTGAGCTCCGCAGCAAGTGGGAGGAGTGGAGAGCGGAGTGGTGTTGGATCGTCGAGGAAGATCCGCAGCCCTTCACCGTCGTGCGCCAAACTCCAATAGTGCGCGGCAATGACTGGAGCAACATGGCCCCGGAAGACGAGAGGCTGAAGATCGCCATCACTAGGATTCTTCGCCTCAGGCTTGCCGGGCTGACCGTAGGTGCTGTCGGGGAAGATTTCCTCCGCCGCCGCATTGCCCCCCTGCAGGAGAGGAGGAGGCCCGCCTGGGAATTTAAGAATTCGGCGGACATCATGAGGCTGCGGCCGGGCCTCAACTACAACTTCACTGTCTTGGAGTTGGATGCAATGCTCTTGGAGTTATTCAAACGCGACCCCCAGCATCCATTCACACTGCCGAGGGGTGTAGTTCCTTTGTGCAATAACTCTTCGCTTGATCGGATCCGCGCCATGATGCCGTTGTGCGATTCACACGGCATCGTCCCCACTTGGCAAGAGCCTGCGGACGACGTTGTGCGAGCGTTCTTCGACACCTTGGAGGAGTTGCCGGTCCGCGCTGACGAGCAGAAGAGCCTCACTCATGACACCACCGACAAGGAGCTGCAGCTTATCGCTACCAGGGCGGAAGAGGCTGCGGCCGCAGCTGCTGCGGGTGTATTTGGGTTCACTGTGGAGGAGGCGAAGGCTGCAGAGGCGGCAAACCTTGCCGAACGCGCGGAGTTCATGGGCGAGGAGGAGCCTGCCGGTTCTGAAGCCGAGTCGAGCGAGGCCGGCGAGGAGGAGGCTGAGCCTTCAGAGAGCTTGCCGCAGGCGGAGCCCCCAGCCCCGCCAAGGAGGCGCCTTCGCAGGGCAGGGGACGCAGCGGGGCGGCAGCCGGCTGCACAGCCGCCGAGCCGCGCGACGCGCTCTACCGCGGCAAGCAATGTTGCCGCGGGAGCGCCTCACGCAGCAGCGGCAACTAGAGCGGGACCTTCCCGGGCCACTGCCACTGCCCCCACCAAGCGGGCAAGGGATCCTACTCCTCCACCTCGCCGCACGGGAGGAGGGCCGGACTTCGATCTTTCCGCGCTCAGCTCCGACGAGGAGGAAGAAGAGTAAGTCTCTTTGGTGCTCTTGTAATCCTTCAATCTTGTTGTTTATATCTTGTATCTGACTTGCTCCAATCTGGGCGTCTTTCTTTTCAGAACACTGGCCCAGAGAGCGGCGAAGAGGGCCAAGGCCGCGGTGATCATCATCGAAGATGACCCTACCTTGTCGATAGGGGGTGGGTCCGAGATTACCTTGACGGACCCGGCAATCACTCCTCAAAGCAGCCCCCAGCGCAGCCCCCAGCGTAAGTTCATAGTTTGACCTTCTGCTGCCGGGCACGCTTGAGTGCTTTTTTCCTTCGCTGATGTCTTGCTTGTTGACTTGTGCAGGAGCAGAGCAGCCTCATCAGGAGCGCCCGGAGGCCGGTCCCGAAGTGCCATCTGCTACGACTGCGCCACTAAGGGAGAAGTCCCCGGCAAGGGAGCGCTCTGCGGCAAGGGGGAACTCCCCGGCAAGGGACGGTACTGCTGATCCCGCGGCGACCGAGGCCGCAACTAAAGATCTTGGCGCAGGTAATCCACTTGCCCAGAAACTTTCCCTTGGGTTCTGCTTCTTCCATTTTTCTTTCCTTGAATTTTTGATTGATTTTCCTCCCTTCTTCGTTCTTCAGACTCATCTTTGGCTGAGCCAATGGAGACAGAGGGTGCCGGCAAGGAAGGTGCCGGTGCTGACGAGACCGCCGGCGAGGAGGCCGCTGGGGCTGCAGCTGCGGAAGCCGGCAAGGGGTTGGGCGATCGCACTGACGACCCTAAGGCCGCAGGAGCGCCGGGCGCTGCGCCGACCGCTGAACCCTCTGCCGCTTCTGTGGAGCCGGGTTCTGAGGAACCCCAGCCTGGCGCCTACTTGAAGGCCGGCGACGACATCTTCATCAATCTACCATGGGCGTCGAGCTCCAGGGCGCCAGTCGAGGGGGAAGCTTTTGACGGGGAGGTGCTCGCCTCCGCTGGGCTGTCATTGGTCGACGCGCCCGGCAGCAGCAGCGGCGAGCCTGAGGAGGAGCAGCTACTGCGGAAGCTGTTGTCACTCTACCGCACCCGGCAAGCCAAGCTGGCTTCCCGGGAAGCGCTTGTCGCGAAGGAGGGAGTGGACATGGAGAAGCGCGCGGAGGAGCTCCGGGGCCAAAATCAAGAAGCTCTCCGGTCCCTGGCGCAGGAGCGGGAGCGAGTCGATGAGGAGCGCACGGCCTTTCTTCTCGAGAAGGTCGAGGCTGAGGAGGAGCAAAGGCTGGCTGCCGAGAAGCAGTCTGCGCGGGAAGGCGAGCTGGTGCAGCGGAAGGCCCACCTCGACAGCTACGAGGAAGAGCTCGCCGAACGCGAGCGAGCACTTGGCGGAGCGCTCAAGGAGGCAAAGGATGCCGCGGCAACTGCAGAGGCCGCCAAGAAAGAGCTAGAGGAGAAGGTGGCGCGGCTGGAGGCTGATATTGGGAAGAGCGGCAAGGAGATTGCCGCGCTCAAGCGTGAGCGCGAGAAGGATGCTGCCGCACAAGGTGAGCTGCAAGGCCTTCTCGCTGAGAGGGGCAAGGAGCTCAGAGCCGCCAAGGATTCCAAAGCAGACCTGGAGCTGAAGCTGGCCACACTGACGCAGACACTGGAGGCCGCCAAGGAGCGGGAGAAGACCTTGGCGGAGAAGGTCAAGGCTGACGCGGCGCTGCTGGAGAGCATTGCCGTTACCCAGAACTCGTTCAGGGACACAGTGGAGCACTGGACTGAGGGTCTGGTGAACACGGCCGCCGTCATCAACGAGGAGCTGGCGCAGCTGGGGATGGAGGACTTTGGATATCCTTCCGACGAGAGCCTTCAACCCAGCGCCAAGCTCAGCCTATTCTTCAAGGGCGTGGCGACGGCGCTCCAGCGGCTCTGGGAAAGGATCCCGAAGCAGCTGGCCGACGAGTCGTGCAAAATCTGCGTCGGGGTTCTTTAGAAGGTGCTGATGAAGGTGGCCTTCCACAACCCAGGCCTCAACTTCACCAACGTCCTCCGATCCTTGCCGCCTGACGCCGATCTGGATGCACTCAAGGCCCTTGTCGCACCCATTGTGGACAAGGTGAGCGAGATCAAGCGAGTCGAGGGCGGGCGCGTAGATTAGGCCGCCCATTTCTTCTTTTCCTTTGTCGCCGCTAGTCATGTCACGAAAACAGTCTATTAGAGCTGCGACAAGTTAACTTGTAATATAACTTTGTTTCTGTTATCAATTGCAATGTTATTTCCTCTACTAGATTCCTTCCTTTGTATGCTTTTACCCTACGCTTTTAGGGAACTTGTCGGCGCAAGCGCCCGAGCCGCGAGCACTGAGTGCGGAACTTCAGCAGCCTGCTGGCGGCGCTGCTTCCGACAAGAAACCTTGTCGCGACTAGATGCAGCACACTCAAGCTGTTGAGCGGACTCGAAACAAAGTGAGGGCGCAACTAGCCACGAGTTGGTTCCTTCACGCACAGGTTTTCCATACAAAGCAGGGTCGTTCGAGGAAGATAACTCTAAAAATTTAAAAACTGATTGCTCAAACTTTGGCAACTTAGCTTTTCTGTTGTTTGCTTCCCGGCAAGGCAAAACTTTGCTTGAACGATGCCTGGTCCACACCACAATCTTCTCCATCCCCCCGGCAAACTTGTGTGCGAGGGAACCTTCTTTTCCTTTAAAAGAAAAAGAAAGAAGAGAAAATAATAATATGGAGCTCTTCGGCTCGTTACTGCTTACCGGATGTAGGTGCTGCACAAAGTGTCAGATAATCGCATGCAAGAAAGGAACTAACGCATGAAATGGACAAGCTGTGCGGAGCACATAGGGTTTTACTTATGCACGGGATCTGCGCCCGGCTTTGTACAAAGGATTACATGCAACAGCGGCAAGACTTGTACAAAAGGTGGTTGCCGGAACGGGTTCCGGCAACCGCGCCCTACGGGAAAAACTTACGAAGATGTTCTATGTTCCAGGAGTTGCTCACCGGAATGCCATCTTCGGTCTCAAGGCGGACAGCGCCGGGCCTTGTGACTCGTTTCACCCTATAGGGGCCTTCCCACTTCGGCGTCAACTTGTTAGAATTCTTGGCGGATTGAACGCGCCGAAGAACAAGGTCGCCTTCCTCGAAGCTTCTGGCTTTAACTTTGCGGCTATGATAGCGGCGCAAAGCTTGCTGGTATCGAGCAGCTCGTACAGCAGCCTGAAGACGATCTTCCTCAAGGATCAGCGCGTCGTCTTGCCGCAGCTGTTCTTGCTCAAGCTCATCATAAGCGAGCACTCGAGGTGACCCGTATACGAGTTCCGTTGGGAGAACTGCCTCTGCTCCATAGACTAGAGCGAAAGGTGTCTGGCCAGTGGCTCGATTTGGCGTCGTTCTGATCGACCAAAGAACCACCGGCAGCTCCTCGATCCAGTTTCTTCCGCACTTGTGCAGCCTGTCAAAAGTTCTGGTCTTGAGCCCGCGCAGCACTTCAGCATTTGCCCTCTCTGCTTGACCGTTGCTTCTCGGATGAGCAACAGAAGCGAAGCAGACCTTGGCGCCAAGGTCTTGGACGTACTGCATGAAGGTGCGGCTCGTAATTGTGTGCCGTTGTCGGTGATGATCCTTGTTAGGGATCCCGAAACGGCAAACAATCGACCTGAAGAACTTGACTGCTGACTGTGCTGTCACCTTCCTCACTGGCTGCACTTCCGGCCACTTTGTGAACTTGTCGATTGCGACGTACAAGTACTCAAAGCCCCCGACAGCTCGGGGGAAGGGGCCGAGGATATCGAGCCCCCAGACCGAAAATGGCCAGGATAAAGGGATCGTCTGGAGAGCTTGAGCTGGCTGGTGTATCTGTTTGGAGTGGAACTGGCACGCTTCACACTTGGTTACTTGTGCAGTTGCATCCTGGAGGGCTGTCGGCCAAAAGAAACCTTGCCGGAAAGCTTTGCCGGCAAGTGCTCTTGCGCCAATGTGGTGGCCACATATGCCTCCGTGTATCTCTGCCAACAGCTTTTGTCCATCTTCCCGGCGAATACACTTCAATTTCACACCGTTGAGTCTTCTTCTGTACAGTATGCTATCGACAAACTGGTACATACTTGACTGCCGGGCTACTCTTTCCGCTTCTTCTTGTTCTTCGGGAAGTTCTCCTGTCTGAAGGAAGTGGACAATCTGCTGTGCCCATGCTGGAGCTTGTGGCTCGACAACAAGGACTAAAGGCATATCTGCTGCTGTGGGAACATCCGCTTCCACGGCAAGGGCTTGCGGCCCTGCCGGAGCTTGATGTTCCCCGGCAAGCTTGCCGGAGCAAAACTTGTCGGGAGCGTCTGCTTCAACGGAACAAACCATGAGGCTTGCCGGAGCAGACTGCCCCTCAGCATTCTTGGTGTTGATTTTGGGGACTTTCTTGGCGGCGGCTTCGGGAAGCTCTGCCGGAAAGTAGTCACCAGAAACCAACTTCCTCTTCTTGCTTTGTCCAGTTGATGGTGTTACGGATGGTTGAGTCAACTTAAGCACAAAGATCCCTGGTTCCACAGGTAACTTTAGTGCGGCGCACTTTGACAGGCCATCAGCAATATTATTCTGAGCTCTTGGGATATGCTCCATCTGTAGGCCGTCAATGTGCTCTTCTAGTTTCCTCACTTCATCAACATACGCTTCCATCAACGGACTCTGGTAGTTCTTGTTCACTTGGCGGACGACAAGCTGTGAGTCACCCTTGACAATAAGCTTTTTAATCCCAAGGTCTGCTGCAATTCTGAGACCGGCAAGCAATCCTTCATACTCTGCAGTATTGTTGGTTGCTTGCTCCTTGGGAAAGTGCATCTGGACTACGTACTTGAGGTGTTCTCTGGTGGGTGCGATAAGCAGCACGCCTGCACCGGCGCCTTGGAGCGAGAAGGCACCATCAAAGTACATCAGCCACTCTTTGCTTGCTTCTTTGACGGGGATGCTCGTTTCTGGAATTTCTTCATCTGGGGTTGGCGTCCACTCTGCTATGAACTCTGCCAATGCTCTGCTTTGGATAGTTGAGGTGCTCTCAAACTTGAGGCCAAAGCTTGACAGTTCCAGCACCCACTCGACAATCCTGCCTGTTGCTTCTGGATTTTGTAGTATCCTCTTCAGCGGAAAGCGAGTGACGACTGCAATCTCATGTGCTTGGAAGTAATGGCGCAGCTTTCTCGAGGCCATGAGGAGGCCGAAAAGCAACTTTTGCACACCAGAGTACCTTGATCTAGCCCCCTGCAGAAGGGAACTGACAAAATAAACTGGGCGCTGCACCATTCTCCTTGGCATCTCATCATGCTCCTGCGCAAACCCATGTTTGTCGGGACCAGAGCTTGTCGGCGAAGCCCCCTGCTTGTCGCTGGATGGATCTGCCATGGTTGCTGGCTCATCATCCGCCTCCCTCTCCGCCACTAACGCAGCACTAACCACTTGATTGGTTGCTGCTATATACAGCAGCAACTTCTCTTGCGGCTTAGGTACGACAAGCGTTGGAGTGGAGGACAGGTATCTCTTCAAGTCCTGCAGTGCAGCCTCCGCTTCCGGAGTCCATTTCATTGGACCTGCCTTTTTCAAAATTTTGAAAAATGGCAGGGCGCGCTCAGCAGATCTAGAGATAAACCTGCTGAGAGCAGCCACGCAACCGGCAAGCCTTCGTACATCCTTGACGCGCTTTGGTGCTTCGATCTGCTCGATGGCTTTGATCTTGTCGGGATTGGCTTCAATTCCCCGCTGAGACACGAAGAACCCGAGAAGCTTGCCGGAAGGGAACTCCAAACACGCACTTCTCGGGGTTAAGCTTGAGGTTGATCTTGCGCAGGTTTGCAAATGTCTCATCTAAATCTTGAATCAAGGTCGCTTTGTCCTTGCTCTTGACCACTATGTCATCCATGTAAGCTTCCACATTTCTGTGTATTTGTGGCTCAAAAGCATGGTGGACTACCCTTGCGAATGTTGAACCAGCATTCTTCAAACCGAAAGGCATCCGTACGAAGCAGTACGTGCCACACGGGGTGATAAATGCGGTTTTCTCTTCATCTTCTTCTGCCATGAAGATCTGATGATATCCTGAGTATGCATCAAGAAATGAAAGCAAATCACATCCGGCTGTGGAGTCAACAATCTGGTCAATACGCGGCAAGGGAAATGGGTCTTTGGGACAAGCTTTATTAACATCAGTGAAGTCAATACAAAGTCTCCATTTCCCGTTAGCCTTGCGCACAACAACAGGATTGGCCAACCACGTGGGATGGAGTACTCCTCTGACAAGGCCTGCTGCTTCCAACTTCTTGATTTCTTCTGCGATGAATTCTTGGCGCTCTACTGCCTGCTTCCTGACTCTCTGCTTGACGGGCCGCGCATGAGGACAGACGGCAAGGTGGTGCTCAATCACTTTCCTGGGAACACCGGGGATATCAGACGGTTGCCACGCAAACACGTCGACATTCGCCCGCAGGAAAGCAACGAGCGCGCTTTCCTATTTGGGGTCAAGAGTGGCGCTGATGGTGAAAGTACCACCAGTGCCATCCTCCTTGGCGGACACCTTCTTGGTCTTAGGTGGAGCTGCCATTGCCCTCTTACACTTGCCGGTGGAGCTCGATGGTGCGTCCTCGACGGTAGCGCAGCACTCCGAAGAGGTGCGCTTGCCGGAGTGGGCATCAGAGCTCTTGCCGGACTTGGTCTTCTTCTTCCCCCCGGGAGCTTCAGCGGCAAGTGTCCTTCGTTCTGCTGCGGCTGCTGCTTCCCGGTAGATCTTGTCGGCACAAATAAGAGCATCCTTCTTGTCGCCAGGGACAGAGATGACACTTATTGGGCCTGGCATTTTCAGTACGTTGTACGCATAGTGAGAGGCTGCCATGAACTTGGCGAGTGCCGGACGGCCAAGGATTCCATTGTAAGGTAATGGAATGTCGGCAACGTCAAACGTGACCCTCTCAGTCCTGAAGTTCAGCTCACTGCCAAATGTTACCGGCAACGTGATCTTTCCCTTTGGCTTGCTCCTTCCCGGGTTGATTCCTTGAAATGTGCCGGTCTCTTCGAGCTCGCTGTCAGGGATCTGGAGTTTCTGGAGCACCGCGGAGGAGATCAGATTCAAGCCGGCCCCGCCGTCAACTAGCATCTTTGTGACCTTGAGGTTGCGGATTGTTGGTGAAACCAACATCGGCAAGCACCCGACCGCAGTTATGCGATCCGGGTGGTCCTCAATATCAAAGATGATAGGCGTGCTGGACCATTTCAGAGGCTTGTGCGACTCGACGGGTGGTTCTGCTGCATTAACTTCTCGCACCCACTGCTTGAGCTGGCGGTGCGAGGCATGCAGAGAAGCACCACCGTCAACGCACAGGACCTCTGTGGCTTTCTGGAACTCCTGCTCATCAGTGTCCTCATCATCCATATCTTCATCGTCGCCGTCATCTTCATCCTTGTCGCGGCCGCGAGGAGGTCTGTCTCCTTGCCGCTGCTTGGCCTTGCCGCGGCGTCCTCCTCGGCCGGGACGTTTCTTGCCGGATCCACCAGCTCCTTCCTGGGCCTTCTCCTTGTCGCGCCGCTCGTATTCAGCTTTCTGTTGCTCAACAAGCTGCTCGACCCTCTTGCAGTTCTGGAGATCATGGCCCTTGGTGCGGTGAATCTTGCAATACTGCTTGTTGGTGCCGTCCTGCTTGTCGGCGACCGCCACCTCCGCGGCAACCTCCTTGCCGGAGTCACCAGCTTTGGCTTCCTTGGCGCCACCACCGTTGCCGGACTGCTCAACAACTAGCACCTCTTTACCTTTCCTCCTTCTGTTGTTCCGCCGCCGGTTTTTCCTTGCCGGGGCAGCATCTTCACTGTCAGATCCCCCTGCTCCTATATTTTCTCCGGGGAGTCTCCTCCCTTCCTCAGCACGCGCACACTTGTCGGCCAGTGCATATAACTCACTGACATCCCTGATCTTGCACATCGCCATTTCCTCCCGCATCCTGCGGTTTCGCACATTCTGATGGAACGCGCTGATCACCGCGGCAGGGTGGACATCTGGGATGTTGTGCTGCACACTGCTGAATCTTTGAATGTACTTGCGCAGGGGCTCTCCTTCCTTCTGGGCGAGCAAATGAAGATCACTCTCCTGGCCATGAGGCTTGTGTCCGCCGGTGAAGGCGCCGACAAACTGATGGCACAGATCAGCCCAAGAGGATATGGAGTTTTCCGGCAAGTGCATGAGCCAGGATCTGACGTTGGGCTTCAGCACCAGCGGGAAGTAGTTGGCAAGGATCTTGTCATCTCGTCCCCCGGCAGCTTGCACCGCAATGGTGTAGATGCTGAGGAACTCTGACGGATGCGTCTTGCCGTCGTACTTCTCCGGTACGTCTGGCTTGAAGTTCTTTGTACTGGGCCACTGGACTTGCCGCAGCTCACGAGTGAACGCAGGACAACCTACCGCGTACGGCAGATCGCCTGGTTCCCCTGGCGCATGCATGTCAACAGAGGGCCCAGCGCGCTTGTCGGATTGACGTCGCGCTTCTCTTTGGCGCTCGATGCGGGTTCGAGCGTCTTCTTGTTGTCGATCACGAAGAACTTGGCGCTGATCGCGACGAGCTCGTGGATCCGACGATGCAGTGGAGTCGCTGTCGAGGTGGATCCGGCGAGTCGGCGATCTTGGCCTTCGGGGCGGTGATTGCATGGTAGTTGCACCTCCGCCCGTTTCGTCGCCACCGGCTCGCGTCCGGCAACCCTGCCGCGGCGGTGACGCGCTCGGTCGCTGTGGAGTGTCGCCGTTGGCGTAGCCGATGAGACTCTGGATGGTGGCCCTCCATTCGTCGATCTTGTCCGACGTCGGAGGGTAATCTAGGAGAAGTTGAGTTCGCGCCAAAGCTTCTGCTGGAGTGGTGGGTGGCAGTGGCGGACGGCGCGAGGAGCGGGACGTGCTCGAACTTCTAACTATGTTAGAAGGAGCAGTATCCCGTCCAGGCGACCGTGCCCCGCTCGTGCCAGCATGCTGACGTGCATGCTGGTCTTGAGAGCCCGGAGATCCACCAGCTTGGCCTTGGTCTAACATGCGCATGGTGCTGCGAGCGCCATGGTGCTGTTGATCTTGCGCCTCCTGAGAGTGGCGCGGAACATGTACAGTCGCCGAGGTTTGTGCAGCCTTGTCCTTGGACTTGGCAGCACTGTGAGCACCCTCATCGACGGTTGTTCTTCCGCTGGCGTCCACTCCACCACCCGTTTGCTCCAACGGTGGCGGAAATGATGTGGACGGAGCAGCTGCCGCCGAAGTCTTCTTCTTCGGTAGCATGTTGATGAAGGGAACGAAGATCTAGCTCGTGTGAACACCGGATCAGGTTCACACAATCTCGACGCCCCCTACCTGGCGCGCCAAAGATGTCGGGGAAACTGATCCACGAACACCTATGGGGCCGGCAGACCGGGCCCCTTTCGGTTCGGCGGGGGGCGGAGATCGCACGAAGAGCAGATCGAGGCGAGGCACACGAGCGGTTTACCCAGCTTCGGAGCTCTCCGGAGAGATAATACTCCTACTGCTGCTTGTCTGGTTGTATTATCTGGTGTTCTTGCTCTCCAAAGTGAGAGTGTGATGTTCTCTAGGCTACGGATGGATCGAAGCAAACTGTCTGAGGCTCCGAACCTATGAGCCGAACCTCCTCTATGTTGCACATGGGCCTCCTTTTATACGCTAAAGGGGTCACCGACAGGTGGAAACACAGAGGAGGGTAAAAACGTAAAAAGCAAGGTAGTTGGTACAGTTGCTTGTACAGTGCACCCTACCTAACTCTGACGGCAGGGGACAAGGGCATTAAATGCCCGTCTGAGTCGTCCGAACAGTGCAGAAAAGGACCGTTAGGGGCGCCATCGTTCGCCACGATGGTGATCTTGTCAGCTTCGCATGCCACTGCGCACCGCTGGCTGCATAGCCTCCCGCCACGCGCGCCCGGAGAGGCCCTCAGAGCGACACGTTGGTGGATGAGCTGGAGCGTGGGCGCAGAGTGGCCGCCTGCCGCGGCAAGCGCCTTGCCGCTGCTGTTATCTTGTCGGGCCCGGAGGCTTGTCGCTCTCCGGGCTTCGAGGTACCTTGTTTGGTCTTCCCGGCAAGCTCCTCTTGCCGGGGCCTTGTCGCCTTGCCGGAGCGTGTGGCGCGTCGCGGCAAGTTCCTCGTTGTGCCTTGGTTGGCCTTCCCGGCAAGCTCCTCTTGCCGGGGTCTTGTCTCCTTAGCTTATATACTTTGCTCTTGGATGGCTCCAAGGGATCCTTGGAGGGTCTTGGCGTTCGCCCGGCAAGCCTTGCCGCGGGGTGCTGCAACTGCCCGTGCACAAGTTCGGGGTACTAGGGTACCCCTATTCTAGTACACCTACAATGAGCTAAATACACACCCAATAACTTAAATGAGATTTGTTTGCAACAATTTTGGGCATTTTATATTGTACATGTATTTCTGATTTCATTGTCCACTAAATAGCTACAAAATGCATTAAATTTCCTATATATCGAACTAACCCAGAAAAGTACCAAATTTTTATAAGGAACTTGGAATGTTGTTGTAGCGACCAGACCTCAAACGGTCTGATCTCTGTGCTCAGGTGTCATCCCTGGATCAGTAATGCTGACACCACACATTACTCGGAGGATTTATAACAGAGTAGCAATCACACAGTTATTACATCAAGTGTCTCAATAGAGAACTTATTACAATAAATATGGCTTAAGGCCATCTAATAACGATAACAGCGGAAGGCTTGGAAGATAAGTGAGTCCATCAACTCCATCGGCATCACTGAGTATAGAACCACGACCTAAAAACTCCTTAATCATCGTCTGAAAAGTCTGCAACATTAACGTTGCAGCCCGAAACGGGTCAGCACATGGAATATGCTGGCAAAGTAACACATAGAGAGTAATGGAATGAAACAGCTATTCTATATGCATATTTGGCTGGTGGAAAGCTCTATGGTTACAGTTTTGCGTAAAGCCAATTTTTCCCTACTGCAAAGGAATAAATTTTATTTAACTATCAGGGTAGTTGTTAAACGTTGAGAATGGTTGACATCATTCTCAACCCCAATTAAGCATCATCATTAAACAAAACCCAACAAAATTAATTTAGAGTAACATGTTGAGATTCACATGATAATCCAAGTACTAGATACTCAAGTTGTCCATAACCGGGGACACGGCTAACCATGATTAGTTTATACACTCTGCAGAGGTTTGCGCACTTTTCCCCACAAGACTCGATCGCCTCCGTTTGGTTTCTCGCACTACATGGTGTTTGAGAAGACAGATGACCGAGACACAGTCTTTCAGAAGCGCTAGCACCTTACGATGGATAGAGCGTTACACCTACTTTCCCCTACATCTGCTAGTCTACCCTGTAAGAGTTCGCACGACATAATCAACTATGCTAGAGCCCATAATAGCTTGTGGCCGCACACGGAAGTTTCTAGTATGAAAAATCTCATGATCCCTTTGGGCCTGGGTGGCGGTCCATAAAGAAAAAAACAGGCAATCCTGGAATACCCAGGTACCTCAATCCACCCAGATGTGTGTTTAAGTTGCCACCTTCAATAAATCATTAATTAACAAACTCACATTTGTCATGGATATCACTCACCCAATCCATGTCTACTAGCATAGCATGGCAATAGTAAGCAAACGTAGAAGTAACTCCCAAAGGTTTGATAATATAACAGGTAATAGGTACTACCTCAACTACTTCCCATCCCACAATTTAATTAGATCCTAATCATGCAATGTTTGAGGATTGATCTAATGCAATAAAACTGGGTAGTAGGGGGTATGATCAAAGTGTTACTTGCCTTGTTGATGATCCGCGAAACCTAGAGATTCGAAGTAATAGGCGGCGCACTCCGGGTATTCTATCGCAGACAAACAAACAAGCATACAATAAGTATTCATCTAATGCACGGGTAAAACTCAAATAAGAGATCTAACCAGAAAGTTCAACTTAAGAACTCCGATTTGCAAAATGAATCAAATCAAACGAAGCAACGAAAGTCAAACAGCAAAAGAAACAGGCTTTGTTTACTATTCTGGATTTAGGGCAATTTTTACAGTGGCAAAAACTCGTTTAAGTTGGTTAAAGGGATAGAGGGTTTCGAGACAAAACTCCAGGCGCTTGAATCGCCTGAATCCGATAAACGAGCGAAAAGTTATACTGAAACGAAAATCGGATCAGAAATCGCGATCAGAAATAATCGCGGATTAATCCGAGAAAAAGAAAAACGACGAACGTTCGCTAGAACGAACGAACGAACGCTCGCTATTTAAATAAATCAAAAAAAACCGATCTATTAAAACACAGAAATAAAAAAAAACAACAAAAACCGACGGGAAAACCGAACGGTTTTTCTAAAAAAACGGCGCGTGGATCGAGGCAACCTCGCGTGGCGGGTCGGCGGCGGCGGCGGCAGCGGGCGGCGCATCGAGGCGCGGCTAGGGTTAGGATTTGGCGGCACAACGGGCTTGGGCTGGCGGCGGCTCTGGTGGGCTGGGGCAGCTCGGGCGGCGGCTATTTAAAGGCTGCCTCCGGGCAGAGTCCCGCTCGGGTACAGCCCGGAGTCGGTTCGCATTTTTTTTAAATTATTCCACGCAGAAAAACAAATAAAAAAATACTAAACGGACTCCAAAAATCCCGAAATAAATTTTCCCGGGCTTCTAAAATCAAGCCGCACAAGGTGAACATTTATTTGGGGCCTAAATGCACTTTTGAAAACGCACATTTTTCCTAAATTCAAATAAAATACCGAAAAACTCCGAAATAAAATCTTATTTTATTTTATTATTAAATCCTCAATATTTCTTTATTTTGGGAAAATCATTTTATTCCCTCTCTCATATTTTTGTAATTGAAATAATTGATGATAAAATAATTAAAATCAAATGATCCTATTCTTAAAATTCGAGAAAACTCAATATGAAAATAATGAAATCCCCAACTTTCTCCGTGGGTCCTTGAGTTGCGTAGAATCTCTAGGATCAAAGCCAAAAGCAAATAAATTACGATATGCAATGATGAGCTAATGTATAACATTCCAAATTGAAAATTTGGGATGTTACAAACCTACCCCCCCCCCCTTAAGATGAATCTCACCCTCGAGATTCAGGTTGGCTAGAAAATAGGTGAGGGCGGTCCTTGAGCAAATCTTCCTCTCGCTCCCAGGTGGCTTCATCCTCCGAGTGATGGCTCCACTGAACCTTACAAAGCTTGATAACCTTGCTGCGGGTGACTCGATTGGCATACTCTAGAATCTTAACTGGTTTCTCCTCATAGGTCAAATCACTGTCCAACTGAATTGCTTCCAGTGGTACCGTATCTCTCAGCGGTATGTCAGCCATCTCCGCGTGGCACTTCTTTAACTGAGAAACGTGGAACACATCATGAACTCCTGACAATCCTTCAGGCAATTCTAACTTGTAGGCCACTTCTCCCATATGTTCCAATACTCGGTATGGTCCTATGAATCGTGGCGCTAACTTTCCCTTAACACCAAAACGCTTCGTTCCCCGAAGTGGGGATACTCGAAGATAAGCTCTATCTCCAACTTCATAAAATGTCTCCTTGCGTTTAGAATCTGCGTAGCTTTTCTGCCTGGACTGGGCTACCTTGAGCCTATCGCGAATCAATTTCACCTTCTGTTCAGACTCCTTAATCAAATCAGGTCCAAACAACTGGTGGTCCCCAACTTCATCCCACGACAACAGTGTCCTGCACCTTCTTCCGTACAAGGCTTCGAAAGGGGCCATCTTTAAACTGGATTGATAGCTGTTGTTGTAAGATAACTCGGCATACGGCAAATTCTCATCCCAACTAGATCCATAATCTAGCGCATAAGCTCTCAGCATGTCCTCCAAAATCTGATTGACTCTCTCGGTCTGTCCATCTGTCTGTGGATGGAAAGCTGTGCTGAACTCTAGCCTGGTACCCAAAATTTCGTCCAACTGATTCCAGAACTTTGAGGTAAACTGGGTTCCTCTATCTGATACTATACTCCTCGGAACTCCATGTAAGCATACAATTCTGGTCATGTATATCTTTGCCAACTTAGCACTGGTGTAAGTGGTCTTTACCGGGATGAAATGAGCTACTTTCGTCAACCGATCGACTACAACCCAAATCGAGTCATAGCCTGATCGAGTCCTGGGTAATCCCGTGATAAAGTCCATGCCTAACTTATCCCACTTCCATTCAGGTATCGGCAATGGCTGTAGCAATCCTACTGGCTTCTGATGCTCTGCCTTTACTCTCTGACATACATCACAAACTGCTACATACTCTGCAATATCTTTCTTCATTCCGGTCCACCAGAAAATATCCTTCAAATCCAAATACATCTTGGTATTTCCTGGGTGAATCGAATATGGTGAATCATGTGCCTCTTGCAGAATCAATCTCCTGATCTCCGGGTCATTGGGCACATAAACACGGTCTTCAAACCATAGGGTGTCACGCTCATCCTCACGAAATCCTTTAGCCTTTCCTTCGCTCATTTTCTCCTTTATAGAGGCAATCTCCTTATCAGTCTTCTAAGCTTCTCTGATTTTATCCATCAATGTAGACTGAATCTCCAATGCTGCTACATAGCCTCTCGGAACTATTTCCAAACATACCTCTCAAAGATTTTCGGCTAACTCCCTTGGTATTTCTCCCGTCATTAGTGTATTGACATGGCTCTTACGGCTCAATGCGTCAGCTACTACATTAGCCTTTCCGGGATGGTAATGCAATCTCATATCATAATCCTTGATGAGCTCCAACCATCTCCTTTGTCTGAGGTTCAACTCCTTCTGTGTAAAAATGTATTTCAAACTCTTGTGATCCGTGTACACCTCACAATGATTTCCAATGAGGAAATGTCTCCATGTTTTTAATGCATGCACTATGGCTGCTAACTCCGAATCATGCGTAGCATAATTCAACTCATGAGGCTTAAGCTGTCTTGAGGCATATGAAACAACTCTCCCTTCCTGCATAAGCACTGCTCCAAGTCCTCGACGTGAAGCGTCGCAATACACCTCATAGTCCTTGGCCTAGTCTGGCAAAATCAACACTGGTGAAGTAACCAAACGTTTCTTCAACTCCTGGAAACTAGCCTCACATTCCTCAGTCCATTTGAACTTGGTATCCTTCTTTAATAACTCAGTCATAGGCTTCGCAATCTTTGAGAAATTCTCAATAAATCTCCGGTAGTATCCTGCGAGTTCAAGGAAACTCCGGATCTCGCCAACTGTGGTTGGTGTTTCCCACTTGGTCACGGTATCAACTTTAGTGGGATCTACTGATATACCTTCTCCGGATATAACGTGTCCGAGGAATCCTACTTCCTTCAACCAAAACTCACATTTGCTGAACTTGGCATACAACTGATGTTCTCTGAGCTTCTCAAGTACCAATCGCAAATGTTCCTTATGCTCCTCTTCATTCTTCGAGTAAACCAGGATATCATCAATGAACACCATGACGAACTTATCCAAGAACTCCATAAACACTTTGTTCATCATGTTCATAAAATAGGCAGGTTAGTCAGACCAAATGACATAACGGTATACTCGTACAGCCCATACCTGGTGGTAAAAGTTGTCTTATGTATATCATGTTCTCGAATCTTCAACTGGTGGTATCCTGATCGCAGATCGATATTGGAAAATACCTTAGCTCCTTGCAATCAATCAAACAGATCATTGATCATTGGTAGTGGGTACTTGTTCTTGATTGTTACTTCATTCAATCCTCGATAATCAACAACCATCCTTAATGTTCCATCCTTTTTCTCCACTAGAAGTATTGGTGATCCCCAAGGCGACAAACTTGGACGAATGTAACCTTTATCCAATAACTCCTTAATCTGCTTCTTAATCTCCACCAAATCCTTTGCAGGCATCATGTATGGTCTCTTTGATATTGGCCCGGTGCCTGGCAATAGCTCAATCAAAAACTCAATATCTCTATCCGGTGGCATGCCTAGCAACTCTTCTCGAAATACTTCAGGGAAATCCCTTACCACTGGTACTTCCTCCTGCACAACTCCTGTTAAACAATTTACTTGAGTCCCTTTTGGCACATGTCGGGATACATACTTGATCCTTCTCCCTTCTGGGGTGGTAAGCAAAATTGTCTTACTGGCGCAATCGTTGTTTCCTCCGTACATCGACAGCCAATCCATACCCAGAATTACGTCCAATCCTTGTGATTCCAAAATGATTAAATCCGAGGAAAACACATGCCTACCTATACTCAATGGCGCTTGAAAACATCCTTGACTGGCCATATACTCCGCTCCTGGTGAGCTTACTAGCATAGGTGTTCTAAGAACCTTAGTGGGCAGGTTATACTTATCCACAAATCCCCTTGATATGTATGAATGCGATGTACCAGTATCAAAAAACGAGTGCAGTAAATGACTTAACCAAAAACTTACCGATTACGGCATCCGGCTGCTCTTCAACCTCCTCCACATTAACGTGGTTCACCTGTCCCCTGTTGAAAGGGTTCAGCTTCTTCCCAGAGCTTCCATTGCCATTCTGGCCTTCAGGACATTCATTGGCATAATGTCCGGTCTTCTGGCACTTAAAACAAGTGACTTGGCTCAGGTCCTTCTTGGCTGGGGTTGATGGGTTGGTACGGTTCTGGCCGTTGCTTCCTCCATTGTCGTTACCATTCTTGGTGCCATTGTGATTGTGCGAGCTACCTCCTCCATGGGTATGCTGAAAATGTCCTCCCGATCTAGGGGTAAAACGTGGCTTCTGCTGAGCTCCAAAATTGTACTTCCCTTGTCCATACTTCCTCTTGCGGTTCTCAATTTGCTGCTGCTTGCCTTCAATCATAAGAGCACGGTCTACCAACTCCTGGTAGTTGTTGAAGGTTGCTACCATCAACTGCATGCTCAACTCATCATTAAATCTTTCCAGAAACTTCTCCTGCTTAGTTGCATCTGTAGCAACGTCATCTGGGGCATAACATGCTAATTTACTAAAGTCCTCCACATACTGGTCAACTGTCCGTCCTCCTTGGCGCAAGTTGCAAAACTCTTGCTTCTTCATGGCCATAGCTCCTGCTGAAACATGGGCAGTACGAAAAGCCTGCTGAAACTAGTCCCATGTGACAGTGTCGACAGGGAAAGTGGCTATGAAATTCTCCCACCATGATGTTGCGGGTCCTTCAAGCTGATGTGCGGCAAACTTCACCTTCTCCGCATCTGTGCATCCTGCTATGGTCAACTCTCTGGCTGTCTTGTGGAGCCAATCATCTGCTACTATCGGCTCCGTGCTACTGGAAAACACCGGCGGATTCAGCCCAAGAAAACGGGCTAAGTGATCAACAGGTGGTGGTGGTGGTGGTGGTGGGTTTTTGTTGTTGTTCCCCTGATTCTGATTCTGGACTAGCAACTACATCAATGTGTTCTGCTGCTGGATCAACTGGGTGAGCTCCGGTGGAAAGGTAAATCCGGGGTCACGTCTCGGAGGCATCTGAGGGTTTAGAAAAGATGATATTTAAGAATAAAGAGGGGTCTAAAGAGAAACACTACCCATATGCACATGAGGCAAAAGCAAACAATTCACTTCATTCAATCAAACAAGGGCATACAATCGATCTAACTATCGCAAAAGTGCTCGGACTACTGTATTTACATGGTGGACTACTACTGCTGGTGAGGTGGTCTACTAGAAATATTCTTCGGTTGCAGACTCCATGATATCTGCTCTGGCTTCATCAACATAGTCATCATCACTGTTATCTGGGTCCGAGTCGGTGTTGTCGATGATGATGTAGTCTTCCGGGCGAATCTCCTTGGGTTCTTCGTCTTCATCTACTGGTGTAGGGCCTCCCATAAATATCTTGATCTTCTTGATCAGATCGTCATTCTTCTCCACCAATACTTTGATTTCCTCTTCATAATCTTCACGTGTAGCCTTGAGTTCTTCCTCCAGTTCCTTGATTCTTGTCCTTGCCTTCTTCAGGTCTATCATGTCGGCGCACATCTGGTTCTCCTGTCGTCGAATGTGCTGGTTTAACTCCTGGATAAAAGCTGCAACTGATCTATCCTTCCTGGTGTTGATCATCTCCCAGTGCTCATCTCAGCGCCCACAAATCTGGTAGATAGTATCCTTGAGATCATTGCGGTAGACTTCTCCAATGCGTCCCATGGCGATGTGAGCTGCCATGCTCTTTTCTAGACTCCAAGTTGGTGCATTAAAAGAAAACTCTATGGGCTCAGTGACTGGCATGAACGTCCTTCCTGGAATTTGAACTTGAATCGTCCATCGCTCTTCTTCAGGTAAAGTGGCGTTGTAGATTCCGGTGAAGCTTGGTACTCCTATGTTCAGGTATCTAGTGACTTCCTTCAAGTGATGTCCAAAGGGTGTATCGTCATCCGGTTGCGTGAACTTATTCCTTGCATCCGCCATCCTAAAGAGTAGAAAATATGAGAGGTCGGAAGAGAAGAGAGTGAATAGTGATCTAGGTCTTTAGCTTAGTGGTCGTGTCCTACAGTCAGCGTGTGCTCTGATACCATCTCTGTAGCGACCAGACCTCAAACGGTCTGATCTCTGTGCTCAGGTGTCATCCCTGGATCAGTAATGCTGACACCAGACAGTACTCAGAGAATTTATAACAGAGTAGCAATCACACACTTATTACATCGAGTGTCTCAATAGAGAACTTATTACAATAAATATGGCTTAAGGCCATCTAATAACTATAACAACGGAAGGCTTGGAAGATAAGTGAGTCCATCAACTCCATCGGCATCACTGAGTATAGAACCACGACCTAAAAACTCCTTAATCATCGTCTGAAAAGTCTGCAACATTAACGTTGCAGCCTGAAACGGGTCAGCACATGGAATATGCTGATAAAGTAACACATAGAGAGTAATGGAATGAAACAGTTATTCTATATGCATATTTGGCTGGTGGAAAGCTCTATGGTTACAGTTTTGCGTAAAGCCAATTTTTCCCTACTGCAAAGGAATAAATTTTATTTAACTATCAGGGTAGTTGTTAAACATTGAGAATGGTTGACAGCATTCTCAATCCCAATTAAGCATCACCAATAAACAAAACCCAACAAAATTAATTTAGAGTAACATGTTGAGATTCACATGATAATCCAAGTACTAGATACTCAAGTTGTCCATAACCGGGGACACGGCTAACCATGATTAGTTTATACACTCTGCAGAGGTTTGCGTACTTTTCCCCACAAGACTCGATCGCCTTCGTTTGGTTTCTCGCACTACATGGTGTTTGAGAAGACGGATGACCGAGACACAGTCTTTCAGAAGCACTAGCACCTTACGATGGATAGGCCGTTACACCTACTTTCCCCTACATCTGCTAGTCTACCATGTAAGAGTTTGCATGACTTAATCAACTATGCTAGAGCCCATAATAGCTTGTGGCTGCACACGGAAGTTTCTAGTATGAAAAATCTCATGATCCCTTTGGGCCTGGGTGGCGGTCCATAAAGAAAAAACAGGCAATCCGGGAATACCCAGGTACCTCAATCCACCCAGATGTGTGTTTAAGTTGCCACCTTAGATAAACCATTAATTAACAAACTCACATCTGTCATGGATATCACTCACCCAATCCACGTCTATTAGCATAGTATGGCAATAGTAAGCAAACGTAGAAGTAACTCCCAAAGGTTTGATAATATAACAGGTAATAGGTACTACCTCAACTACTTCCCATCCCACAATTTAATTAGATCCTAATCATGCAATGTTTGAGGATTGATCTAATGCAATAAAACTGGGTAGTAGGGGGTATGATCAAAGTGTTACTTGCCTTGCTGATGATCCGCGAAACCTAGAGATTCGAAGTAACAGGCGGCGCTCTGGGTGACAGACAAACAAACAAGCATACAATAAGTATTCATCTAATACACGGGAAAAACTCAAATAAGAGATCTAACCAGAAAGTTCAACTTAAGAATTCCGGTTTGCAAAAAGAATCAAATTAAACGAAGCAACGGAAGTCAAACGGCAAAAGAAACAGGCTTCGTTTACTATTCTGGATCTAGGGCAATTTTTACAGTGGCAAAAACTTGTTTAAGTTGGTTAAACGGATAGAGGGTTTCGAGACGAAACTCCAGGCGCTTGAATCGCCTGAATCCGATAAACGAGCGAAAAGTTATACTAAAACGAAAATCGGATCAGAAATCGCGATCAGAAATAATCGCGGATTAATCCGAGAAAAAGAAAAACGACGAACGTTTGCTAGAACGAACGAACGGACGAACGCTCACTATTTAAATAAATCGAAAAAAACCGATCTATTTTAAAAAAACGGAAATAATAAAAAAACGACGAAAACCGACGGGAAAACCGAACGGTTTTTCTAAAAAAATGACGCGCGGATCGAGGCAACCTCGGGTGGCAGGGTCAGCGGCGGGCGGCGGCTCCGGCGGCGGCGGCGGCGGCAGCGGGCGACGGATCGAGGCGCGGCTAGGGTTAGGGTTTGGCGGCGCGGCGGGCTTGGGCTGGCGGCGGCTCTGGTGGGCTGGGGCGGCTCGGGCGGCGGCTATTTAAAGGCTGCCCCCGGGCGGAGTCCCGCTCGGGTACGGCCCGGAGTCGGTTCGCGTTTTTTTTAATTATTCTGCGCAGAAAAGTAAATAAAAGAAATACCAAACGGACTCCAAAAATCCCGAAATAAATTTTCCTGGGCTTCTAAAATCAAGCCGCACAAGGTGAACATTTATTTGGGGCCTAAATGCACTTTTGAAAAATGCACATTTTTCCTAAATTCAAATAAAATACTGAAGAACTCCGAAATAAAATCTTATTTGATTTTATTATTAAATCCTCAATATTTCTTTATTTTGGGAAAGTCATTTTATTCCCTCTCTCATATTTTTGTAATAAAAATAATTGATGAAAAAATAATTAAAATCAAATGATCCTATTCTCAAAATTCGAGAAAACTCAAATATGAAAATAACGAAATCCCCAACTCTCTCCGTGGGTCCTTGAGTTGCGTAGAATTTCTAGGATCAAAGCCAAAAGAAAATAAATTATGATATGCAATGATGAGCTAATGTATAACATTCCAAATTGAAAATTTGGGATGTTACAGTTGTATGTGTAACATAGAAAAATAAATGCATTAAATTCCATAAATAACCCAGAAATTTTTTTCAAGGAACTTGCAATGTTGTAATTTCAACATAGGAAAAGTTTCAAGGGGGAATGATGAAGAAAAATTGAGTTCCCCTCCAAAATATGAGACTTACCCTTCAAAACGCATATTCTTCCTTGGACACTCTCCAATTTCTATGTGAAGTGCATCAAAATATTGGGTATCACTCTCGATTTTTTTATCACACCCACTAGAGGTCACAACGACATCATGCCAAGTTTAATCTTTTTCACACTTCATTTACACATTTTCTAAATCAAAAGTCATTTGCCACCATTAAATACCTAAAAATTCATTTAATGCCCTAAAATAGAAAATCAACAAAAAAAGTGTCTGAGTTTTACGTTAAGCTTCTAATGGTCTAACTTCAACCTTAAAAAAATTAGACCCTAAGTCTAAACCGGAAATACAAAAACCCTCATGTTTTACAAAAATTGCCAATAAATTCCAATGACGGGGGCGCAAATTTACCTGCCACTGATAACACTTAGTAGTGGCGGCGGGCAGTTTGGGCCCTCTACTGGTATTACATTACTAGTAGCGGACAGGCTCGAGCAACCGCCATTGGTAATTTCATTACCCTTAACAATTCAGCCACACATGGGACTTGACCCAATTCCACAAATACCTAGCTAGCCAAATGCCTTCCGTCGCCTTTCAGCGTCCCGGTCCCCTCACTGATTGTCGCCATCGCCAGCCTCTTGCGCTCTCATCTCCCCCCCCCCCCTTCACCTCACCTTGAACCGCGTGCAACATGTCCCCTGCCACCCAACTTAGCATGTGCGCCACGCCGCCTGCCGCCGTCGGCACCAGAGATGATGATTTGACCGTCGGCCACTTCTAGCGCCAGAGCCTACGAATTCATTTATACATTAGTATCAATTTTCATATTATTTTGAACCTAGCAAATACTAGGATATGCTTTGATGGAATAGCAATCGATGGTGTGATTTCTAACAAAACATGTCTATGCTTGACGGAATTCGGAGTTCGGTTGGTGGTGATTTGATGTGGGTGTTGATATCTATAGGGGTACACCATGAATTTAAAGGTTTACCTCTACTTTGAGGATGTAAATCGAATTCATTTCCACATAGGGTTATCAACAACTCTTTCAAACTAGGCACTTCAGTTAATATATTTTTAGACCTTGTTCATGTAATAATTAGTAGCACAAAAGTAATGTCTATGCTTTTTATTGATTGCTACTTTAGTCCATACAAATTATCTACGGTAGGGGATTCATTGTTTTTCAGAACCGATGTCATTTCTCTTCCTACACTACTATGTTGACTTTTACAAATATAAACTTGACAATTAGCGAATACACAGATACGGATTTTGTGAACATGATTCCACGTGCACCCCTTATGAATAGTAAACTCAAAAAGATACAAGAAAAAATCAAAACATTTTTTGTAACATACATAGTCGACCGGTATACTCACATATGAAGTTTCATGAATAAATGACACCCTTGGTATTCTGGACGAAAATGACAAAACTGAAATTATATTAAAACAATGTTTGGTGAATAGTAAACCCCAATTGTATTTTCTTCACTAAGAATACCATTAGTGTCAATACTTCACAAAACTTCACGCATGAATAGAATGGACGACCAAATTTTATTCCCCAAAATTTTAGAATTTTTTTAATTTTCCTAGTATTTTTTTTGAATTTACTATTCATGTGAGTGTGCGTGGAACCATGTTTACCTTTGCTTTTTGGCAAATACACTGTCAATATAGACAAGAAATGAATTGTGATATTTCGACCATCGAGCCGAGCCAACATTGTATTGCTCGCAATGAATTTGTGTTGTGCATGTTTTCAAACATTTCAGTGGTTCAAAATAAGTGCCAACGTTTTGGTGAAAGGTAGATTCATTTATGTATTGTCAAATTTCTGGCACTTAATATCTGTCCAATTGTTAGCAAAGGTCGTGATAATTTTTTTGATTTTAAAAATTTATATATATTTTTAGTTCTCCCTTGCGAGCTCCCCACCATTGGGCATACCGCGACCGCCATCGCCACCGCTGAGGTACCATCGTACGTGGCAGTGGCCGTGGGGCAGGTGAGTGGCGGAGATCCTCAACCCGTACATGGGAAAGCACCAGTGGATTGGCACGTTCGTCACCAGGGGAGGAGGCGACATGCTCATACGACAATGTAATGCTCCGCTACTACGGCACATGGGTGAGGCTCAACTTCTTCACCGACACCCCGATCGCAAACTTCCTCACACTTCCCGTTAGGGTAGTCTCCCTAGCCAAGGAGAAGGAGCACCACAAGGCCAAGTTCTATGATGTCACCTTTGTGGGGAAGCTCATCGAGGACGATCCGCAACTTCTCACTGAGAACCGCATGTTCTTCAAGTCCAAGGGGACACGCATGATACGTCTCAAGCGTACCTTTAATTTTTTGTTGTTTGATGCTATGTTTATATCATTTTGGCATAGTTTTGACTTTTGACACTAATTTTTATCATTTTTTGGACTAACCTATTATGCACAATGTCAATTGTTGTTCTCTGTATATTTTTGGACATTCAGGAAAATTAATTTTACGGGGCTCCAAAAGATCCAAAAAACCCCAAAAGTTTTTTTTTCTGTTGTGATACAGGCATGGTGAATGTTGATGCTACTGAAGTTAAGTCGGTTAAAAAATCAAGCAATGAAGAAATTACAGAAAATAATATTTTCCAGGCGGTGAGATTTCACCGAGGAACCGACGGAAAGATGCGGGTATTATGTGGTCCAGAAATAAGTG
Organism: Triticum aestivum; assembly: GCF_018294505.1. Taxonomy (NCBI): domain Eukaryota; kingdom Viridiplantae; phylum Streptophyta; class Magnoliopsida; order Poales; family Poaceae; genus Triticum; species Triticum aestivum. The sequence continues at coordinate 485,193,488 of NC_057803.1, forward strand.
ATACAAATAAATTAGTATGGCGTCCCAAGAAATCTAGCAAAAGATGTCTTAGTGTGGCATGTTCTGATCGTTCAAAATCAAGAATACACACATGGTACAGATCAAGTACGAAGGAACTATATCCTTTTGATGTATTTATAAGGGAACAACCTTGCCAAATAATGCATGTACGCTTTGGTGAGAGAAAGGAGATCAAAAAGGATTTTGCACCTGCCAAAGTGGAACCGAACTTCAGAACGCCACCTCGACGGTTAAGTGTTTGATTTAGTTGCTAGAAAATCCACCGGTCAGTTTATATTCCAGTTTATTAGGTAGTCCACCTGTACACGTTTATTTTAGGAAGAGTCTTAGGTAGTTACGTTAGCTTTTCTTTGGATAGTCAAGCTGCGTACTATTTGGCATATAAAAGCCAGGCTTCGGCCTTATACGGGAGATTAGTTTTGAGTTTTAGTTTGTTTTCAGAGTTATGAAATATACAGAAAAACGTCCAGGTTTTGGGCGGCCATATCTTATGTATTATCTGTGATTTTCTCATTGTGGAAATTTACTAGCGACGGAGGGTTGATCATCACATCGACGCCTACGTGCTGATCCAAGGGGGTCATTATTTTCAATCGTGTATTTTCGTACGCGGGTGAAAATTATCTTGAAGGTTGCAAGGAGGAACAGGGGGCGAACTGTTGATCAAGCATCGCCGTGAAAGATCGGGCCATCTACACGCACGAATTTAGCATCTCGCTAGTCCGTGCCTCATGAAGTGGTATCAGAGCTAAGGTTAGTCACGGCGATTCAATTTGCAATATCGTCCGTGGAGGCGAGCATCAACATGTTGAGCAGGAACATATTGATGGAGGAGGAAGGCATTGGTGAGGTCGTTCTTTTTCACACTCGTTACGTTGTGAACGAACGACGTGTCAATCTGACAATCGATGAGAGTACTGCGGTCAATATGGTGAGCAACGAGGTGGTGGAAAAATTGGGGCTGAAGATGACACCTCTTGAAAGACCATACACGCTGAAGTGGTTCGAAGGTGAAATCCAAATCACACACCAGATTTTGCTAATTTTTACTTTGGGGAAATATTGTTGTGCGAAATTTTTTCACGTTTGTCCTGTGCCTATGGTGTCATGTCATCTGCTACTTGGGAACCCATGATGCAAACGTGTTGGGGTAGTTCGGGATTGCAAGAAAAATAGTTACTATCTATCATGGAAGGGCCAACAAATCTGTTTTGTTCCCATGCCAACGGATGTGTTCCGGACAGATTGGAAAAATCGTTTGCTAAAACGAGAAGAACAACCGGAACAAGGAAAGGAAGAAGTTGATGCACCGAGAGAGGGGCTGAATCTTTTGGTAGAAAAGGTGACAAGGGATGGTGCAAAAGGGCAGCGATGGAGTGTTTTTAAGACACAATGCAAGATCAAGGACCGTGCATGCAAGATGATAATTGATGATGGTAGTTTTACCAATGCCATTAGCAAAGTTTTTGTGAAAGAATTGGGTTTGTCTATGTGGCGGCACCCTCAACCGCACCACGTTGAGTGGCTATACAACTCCGGAAAATTAAAGATCACCAATAAGGTGCGTGTTAAGTTCGCAGTTGGAGATTATATTGATACAGTGGACTGTGATGTTGTGCCGATGGATGCTTGTCAGTTGCTATTGGGAAGACCATGGCAGTTTGATCATGATGCAGTCCATGCTGGAAGATCCAACACATACACATTTATGCATGACGGAAGGAAGCACGTGCTGAAACCAATGGCAGAAAGTGCAATCACAATAGAGATGCAAGTTCCAGAGAGGAAGGTTATACTCCCTCCATTTTTATATGCAAGGCCACTATGAAATATACATTTTGCATTTATACAAGGCCACCAACAGTAATCGAGGCAAAATCAATAATATTTTCTCGTACTAAGAACTTGTTTAAGACTTGCATGCATGCAGTCATAATTACAGTTAGCTACTTCCTCCACTCGGTTTCTTTGCATGCATGCGGAGTATTAATAATCTCAGTAAACAAGAAGAAAATTTGACTTGTAAAATATGCATTAAATTTTACATTGGTACCTGTAATCCGAGTTTGTGACCTTGTATATAAAAATGGAGGGAGTACAAAAATTAGACTTGAAACCGAGGACGGTTTCGTTTGAAGAGAGAGAGGATGATACAGGCATGGTGAATATTGATGCTACTGAAGTTGAGTCAGTTAAAAAATCAAGCAATGAAGAAATTACAGAAAATAATATTTTCCAGGCAGTGAGATTTCACCGAGGAACTGACGAAAAGATGCGGGTATTATGTGGTCCAGAAATAAGTGATACAAATAAATTAGTATGGCGTCCCAAGAAATCTAGCAAAAGATGTCTTAGTGTGGCATGGTCTGATTGTTCAAAATCAAGAATACACACATGGTACAGATCAAGTACGAAGGAACTATATCCTTTTGATGTATTTATAAGGGAACAACCTTGCCAAGTAATGTATGTACGCTTTGGTGAGGGAACAACCTTGCCAAAGTCACGGCGGACGACCCATCAAGACCTCTCCCAAAAAATGAACGGCTTTTGGTCGTGTTGTAACGAGTTTCATCTGGGTTTTCGTTAATTAACCGGCCCATTTTTTTTCACGAACCGCGTCTAAGAGCATCTTTAGCAGACCCCGTATAATGGCCCGACCCGCAAAATAACCGTCAAAATACGGGTCCGTGCGTAAAATACTGCCCGATCAGACCCCGCAAACGCGTCAGACCCGTAAAACTTTTTGCGGCGCGCGGCATAATTCCCATCCCAACCCGCGAAAATGTGGGTTCCCCCCTCGCCCCGTCGGTGCCATGTATCTAGTGGTAGCGGTTGACGGGAGGGGGGGGGGGCATTTCAGCCCGTGCTTTTTTCCCACCTACCGCCGCCCCTCTTCCCCTCGCGCCGCGCTTTTCCCCGCCCCCGCCACCAGGCCGCCGCCTTCGATTCCTGCCAAACTAGCCAGCGGGATCACGCCAGAGGAACGCCACACGCCCGAGCTTGCCCTCCACCACTTCCTCCTACGCCGGCGGGCCGAAAAGTTGCAGATCGACGGCTGTTTGTCGCAGCGACCGGATTTGGCGTTTCCGGCCACCGGTGGCTGCGCAAGCCATGGATTGGTCGGGGAGCACCCCGCGCAGCCCCGTCAAAGCCCCAGCTTGACATGTAGGTACTGGTTCGCCCTCTAGTTGCCGCTGTCGGTTTGCCGGCAAGGATTCGGTCGGCCGTCGCCCGGGCTCGGCACTCGCGCAGCGGCTTGCCGATGCCGCTCATACAGTGCGACGACTGCTCGCGGACAGTGTTGCGGCTAACTTCTAGCATGTCGAACCATCCCGGATGGGTATTCTTCAAATGCGAAAACGACGAGGTATGTTGCTGTTTCCATTCGGCTTTGTCGACCTATTCAATTCAATTTCCATAGCTTATGGAGATCATCATGTGTGTAGGAAGATGGATACTCATTTTGGTTTTGGGAAGAAGAATGCATTGATTTATTGATAGAAAGAAACTTAATAGATGTCCGTGCACTCCTTAGTAGAATTTAGGCTCATGATTCGGTTGCATGTACAATTAGAGAAGAACTAGAGGGGAAGCAACGTCTATTTCTTTAAAACCAAAAAAGAAGAATGAAGAATGTAAGATCAAGAATCTGCAGGTCAACAACGAATACATGGAGAAGATGTTGGTCCAACTAGTGGGAGCAGTTATGAAAGTTGGATATCTTCTAAAATGCCTAATTGTGATTCTTGTTTTTTTTTGGTCTTACTGTTCTAGCAAAGATTTGATGAGTTATTATGTATGCAATGCCCTTGAAGAAAATAAAGAAGCAAATAAATGTGTTTGCATGCCAGAAATTAAAGTTCAAATTACTAATTTACGGGTTGGCGTGGGCGGCGACAGAGTTAGATCCCGCGAAATAGACCCGTAAAAAAGATATCCGCAGCTTGCGCCAACCCGTAAAGTTGTTTTTCCGCGAACTGTATACGCGTTTTATGGATCGGCATTATACAGGGTCTGCTAGAAATGCTCTAAGGGACCACACACACAGCCATACCAATGAAATTGGAATTCGAGAAAAAAACAGAAGAACAAAGAAGTACGAGTCTTGGTGTATGATGATCACCCCATGTGTTTCCGATGCGTCCGTGACCTGACATTTACCACATCGATTTCGCAACAAAGGAAAAACCATGCCTGTACCTGGTATGGAATATTCTGGACAAAGACCTGAAAACGAGCATGCATGGCAATGTGTATCGCGTTTGGATGGGACAACCAGCGTACTGATCATTCACAGATCTGGATACCGACCTCTTGGCAGAATCGTCGTCAGCGTCAAGGCCCACCGACACCTCGGTGACATTTTGGCATTCACGTGCGAGAATTTTTTTTTTCTCGAATACGCATGAGTGTGCGTATTATATTATATAGAAGGAGCCGGGGTAAAGAGACCGTTCACTTTAGCATTACAGATTACATATACACTGCACGCTAACTCTACTTCCACCCTCCACCTAGTCACAAGCTATCTACTCTCCGCTGCCCACTCTTCCACCTCAGTAAAGAAGGCGCCCATGTCTCCTCGTAGTATGCCCGCTTTCTTCCATACACGGCCCTCTCTTACGACTGCATGGATAATCGTGTTCTTTGAAGGTGTAGCTCCATCGAAGACAATCGAGTTGCGGTGTTTCCATATTTGCCATAGCCCTAGGATGATGATTGCATTTGCATCCCTCCCGGCCTTTCCTCTTCCTCTCTTGTCTTGGCACCATGCACCGAGGCTTTCATTCACAGTAGGTATCCATTCCAGTCTGCGTAGGGGGTGACAAATCGCGGTCCACACTTCCCGCGCGACTACACAGTGGAGCAAAATGTGATTTATGCTCTCCTCTTCTTGGTTGCACATTGGGCAGCAATCCTGATGATCGAGCCCTCGTCTTGCCAGCCGATCGGACGTCCAGCACCTATCTTGGATTGCGAGCCATGTGAAGAAGCGGCAGGGCCCCCCCTTTCCCGAGAGGCGGCCGGGCTGTGTTTCCCCTGCGGCGGCTTTAGATTCCCAGGTGAATTCGGCTGTGGGGACGACTTGCCTGCCCCAGAACTTGGCTGCATAGGCAGTCCTCGCTGAATAGCATCCGCTTGCTTCCCATGACCAAGTGATGATATCATGCTGCGTTGGGTCAAGTTGAACTTCTTGGATCATGTTCCATAGCTGTAGATATTCCCTTAGCGAATTAGTTGATACCTCCGGGCTTACTTGGGCAACCCAAGCGTCATTCAGTAGGGCCTGGGCTACGGTGCATGTTTTCCTCATTTTCTTCCTGACTCGGCCGTAGGTCAAGGGTGCAATCTCCACGATCCGGTGTCCTTCGAGCCATCTATCTTCCCAAAAGAGTGTTGTATTTCCGTCTCCGAGAACCCAACAAGCAGCCGCGTTGAAGAGTTGTCTTGAAGCTTTTGGCACTGTGATGTCAAATTCTGCCCAATGTCAAATTCTGCCCATGGTCGCGATGTGTCTGACCTCTGTAACCAAGGCCACCTTGCCTGCACAGCTTTGTTCATCCATCCTAGGTTGGGTATGCCTAATCCACCCGCCCATTTGGGGGCACACACAGCCTCCCAAGCGACTGCGCAGCTTCCGCCGGACGAGCTAATGCACACCTAAACTGCAACGAAAGATAAATTCCAGAATTCGCGTGAATGCAAACACCAAAGGAGATGGATTTGAGCTCCTTGCACCCATTTAGTTATTTGAAAGCTTATAAACAAAATCAGACTTGGAACAATTCGAAGCAGCCAGATGATTTAGGGCCCGTTCGGAGTCCCTCCAGCTCCACGACTCTGCTCCCGGAACGGACGGAGCAGTAGCTTAAAATGTTGGAGCGAGCAAAACAGTAGCTCCGCAGATCCTGATATTTCAAGGAGCGGTGGTTTGCCAAACGGGCCTTTATTATCACAATTGCAACTTGCATTAGAAACAAAAACACGGCAAACCCGCGCGTTGGATAGGCGATAGGCGCTCTCACCTCCCCACCACCGAAATAGTGAGTTTGTCCAAGTTTACACAACAGCCATGTCCCAATTGCATTCATCGTAGAAGCAGATTTCACAATAAATTATATTCACAAGCAAAGAAATGCTGAATTTTTATAAGACGTTTAGTGACCTAAAACGTCTTATAAAAGTTTACAGAGGGAGTAGATTCCTAAAATAATCTTAGTAACTGAAGCCACATGTATAACCAACAGGATGAACACCAATAACATGATAAAGATGCAACAACAGACACTAGGTACAAAGCTGTGACAATGGAGCAAAGGAATGACACGTCCCAGTGACCATGCCATTCTAACACTGTAAACCCCAAAGAAATGCTCAAGGAAGAAATAAATAACATCTGATTTTCTGGCACAAGATAAAGAGCAACTATAAAGAGAAACAACAAGCTGAATCCTATCAATAGCTGCTCATGGATTCACCCAAGGCGGATCTTCTCCCTTTTATCACATTTGACAGCTTAAACATCCATTTCACAAGCAAGAAGGAAACAAAATATGGATGGTTTGGACTATCGTGGACAAGGGCGTACAAGGAACGGTGGAAATGACACCTCAATGTCGCCAAGCAAACGTGCTTCGCGTTTTTTGATGGAACAACCGGCTACCTGGCCATCGATTGCCTTAGTATTACCAGCCAGCCTCTTGGTCGAATCGTCATCAAGGCAGATGTCCGTACCAATCATTCACCGATAACTTGGTGGAATCTTGGCATGTATAAAGCCCCAGGCACCACACGAGTATGTCCCTACTAGCAAAGGATCTGAGGTAGATTCAGGTAAAAGCGAGCACCAAGATTTGAATCCGGTGGTTTTCAGTTCCCATGCGCCAACCCAGGATCGTTTCTCAGGAGCAATCCGCAACCTTTCAACCAGAAGTGAGGTTTGTTTTTTCCAAGTGAATTCAGAAGGGAGGTTACTGAATACTACTGTCTTTCTTACCTGAGTGAGTGTCTGTTGCCAGATGCCATGTGTCCAGTTATAAAAACTACTTCAAGCATAGATCTTATCATGGATTGACCTCTGGTTTATCAATCAGTCTCATCAACCTCCCGCCTCACTTGCTATATAAATGAAACAAACGAAACTGTGAGACAATATGTGGTAAATCAACCGTGAATGAATGGACGACACGCCACAATCATAATAACTACACCAAAACCTCAGAGTCTGCACGCAGCATACCAATGAAACTGGAATCCAGGAAAAAGCAAAAGACTGAAGCAAAAACGATGCATTGTACTGGAATATTCTGGACAAAGGCCTGAAAACGAGATGTGCTGATTGCGCAAAGCAAACGTGTACCTCATTTTCGATGGGACAACCAGCCAGCTGATCACTCAGTCACATATCTGGATACCGACCTCTTTGGCAGAATCATCTTCATCATCAAGGTCCACCGACACCTCGGCGGCATTTTGGCATGTATCACATATGTGTGTCACACGGCCACGGACACATCCACGTGAGTGCGCCTCCATAATGCACACCTTAAAATGCAAGAGATCCAGGATAAATTCGAGAATTCAGGTGAATGCAAACACCGAAGGAGATGGCTTTGAGTAGTTATCAGAGCATTGTTCCAGGAAAAAATATCTGACTTGGAACTTGCATGAGAACACATTGCCCGAAGAAACTGACCCTGTCAGCTGTTGGATCTCTCCCTTCAATCTCTACCATTGTGCTCATTCATCAGAGTCAGAGAGATCACTGAATACAAAATCCTTACCTGGAGTGTTCCCAGATACTACCAGGTTCCAGTGATAATAACTACTTGAAGCATGCATCTTGCCGATTGACCTTTGGTGTCTCAATCTCAATCCCAGCTCCGTCAGCTTTCAACCTCAAAAGCACAAATATGTTAAGACAAAGCATGGTGGAATCAACCTTGCCATGAGGGAACAAACTCAAGTGGAAACACCAAAACCTACAGAGTCAATAATGTGAGTCCTGGTCAGCTAATAACCACAGTGACCTACAGCCCAAGCACTAAAGAGCACAAGCCAGCAAAAGTCTGGGCAAGAGTGGTATAAATATGCCTAAAACGACTCAAAAATATAAACTGCATAGAGATTATGTGCTCAATTAACTGCATTGCTATGATATATATGAGACCATGAGGGTTTTTTTCCCTTCTTAAAGGAACCACGCGTTTTTCCTGGCGAAGAAATAGTGAGTTTACACAACAGCCATGTCCCAATTGCATTCGTCTCAGAAGCAGATTTCACAACAAATTATATTCACAAGCAAAGAAATGCTGAATTGCAGAATATGTAGATTGCTAAGATAATCTTAGTAATTGAAGCCACATGTATAACCAACAGGATGAACACCAGTAACATGATAAAGATGCAACAACAGACATTAGCTACAAAGATGTGGCAATGGAGCAAAGGAATGACACATCCCAGTGACCATGCCATTCTAACACTGTAAACCCCGAAGAAACACTCAAGAAAAAAAATGACATCTGATTTTCTGGCACAAGATAAACAGCGACTATAAAGAGAAATAACAAGCTGAATCCCTATCGATAGCTGCTCATGGATTCACCCGAGGCGGATCTCCTCCCTTTATCAGAGTTTATTTAAGCCACAGCAGGCATGTCCTTGAGCCAACCGTCGAGTGGCTTGCCAATGGAGTAGACAATGAAGCCAATCTCCCTGAGCTTCTCAGAGTCAACAACGTTGCGACCATCAAAAACAAAGGCGGGCTTCTGCATGCTGTCGTAGATCTTTTTGTAGTCCAGAGTCTTGAACTCATCCCACTCAGTCATGATGCAGATGCCATGGGCATCCTTGGTCGCCTCATATGCATCCCAGGTAACCGAGACTTGCTTTGTAGTCGTGGGGCTCATGGGCTGGAGATGAACAGGGTGGTCCCAGTCAAATTTGTTCATCGCAAGGTCACGCTGGATTTGGTCTTCAGTCACCTGAGGATCATAAATGCTGATCTTAGCCTTGTCACCAAGCAGACCCTTGCAGACATCAATAGCTGGAGTCTCCCTAGTGTCACCAGTATCCTTCTTGAATGCAAAACCAAGCACCGCAATCTTCTTGTTCGCAACCGTGTTGAACATAGAGGAAACAACACGGTTCACAAACCGGCTCTTCTGGTAGTCATTGATCTTGATCACCTGCTTCCAGTAGTTGGCGACCTCTGGGAGGCCATTGCACTCGCAGATGTAAACCAGGTTGAGGATATCCTTCTGGAAGCAAGAGCCTCCAAATCCAACACTGGCATTCAAAAACTTTGGGCCAATCCTAGAGTCCTTGCCCACAGCATAGGACACCTCAGAAACATTTGCACCAGTGGCCTCGCAGAGGGCTGACATGGCATTCACAGAGGAGATCCTCTGGGCCAAGAACGCATTGGCTGCAAGCTTCGACAGCTCCGCAGACCATAAGTTGGTTGTCAGAATCTGATCCTCAGGAACCCAATGCGCATACACAGCCTTCAGCGTCTGAACAGCCTTCTGACCTTCTGGGGTCTCACGTCCTCCAATAAGAACACGGTCAGGGTTAAATAGGTCTTGGATAGCAGTACCCTCAGCAAGGAACTCTGGGTTGGAGAGGATCTGGAAGTTGATGCCATTGCTGTTGTGGGTCAAGATCTTCTCAATTGCCTCAGCAGTCTTGACTGGAACAGTGGACTTCTCGACCACGATCTTGTCTGATTTGGCCACATCAGCAATCATGCGAGCTGCACTCTCCCAGTAAGTGAGATCAGCAGCCTTACCAGCTCCAAGACCACGGGTCTTGGTTGGGGTGTTTACCGACACAAAGATGATGTCAGCCTCGCTAACATGCTTCTCAATGTCATTGCTGAAGAAGAGGTTCTTTCCACGGCACTGCTTCACGACTTCATCAAGGCCAGGCTCATAGATTGGCAGTGTGTCACTGTTCCAGGCATCAATCCGGGACTTGGTGATATCTACCACAACCACCTGAATGTCAGGGCACTTGAGGGCAATGACCGCCATTGTTGGGCCACCTACATAGCCAGCCCCAAGGCAGCAGATCTTCACCATCTTGCCTGTTTGATGAAACAAAATTGTCAGGATTACACCACAAGAACTCCGCACACATGTAGCAGTAAGAAATATAAGAAACAGCAGGGTGCACTGCAGAGAAAATTTCAGAAAGGACGCACAGAATGGAACACCAAAAATTCAGAACTGTACAAACAAAATTGGCATGAACGACCTATCCCTCCCCAATCAAAATTCAGGAAACGTGTTTTCCTCATTAATTTACCATGTACCAAACAGTAAACAGCCAGTGCAAACAAAGTTACTACAATCATTCATCCTGAGTTGTAAAAATAGACACGAGAGAGCATCCACCGTCTGTCAACCCCAAATTGTAACCCAAATTGTATGTTGTAGCACTTAAACCATTGCAAGAGAGGCCACATATATAGATGAACCAACTATCTACAAGTCACCTAGTCACAATTTCGAAAACATTGACTAAATAATTAGGTAGAACTGCCGTTGTTAATTTGCCGCAAATCAACCATTTGGGCGTCAACGCAGAATTGCCCCTGAATTAACCCGCTCCAACGTGCCCTTGTGCACCATAAATACTTGGAAAATAAACTGCTACATGGCGCATAATGTACAGTACTAAGATCTACAAGTACCACAACCGAGAACTGAGTCCCAGATATTTCTGGAAAATAAACTGCTGTCAGTACTCCACCAGTAAGCAAACCCGCGCCAAACTGGACGGATCTCCCCCCTCCACGCCAGCCCGGTACAGCGGCGGACGGTTACGAGTAATGGGCACGGAGGCGAGTTCGATCGGCGGAGAGGGGCCGGACGGCAGCCCAGATCTCACTACACCGGCACCGGAGCGAACGAGCAGCGAGCCGCGGATCAGGGCCACGCGACGACACAAGATCTCGGCGCGCACATACAACACAAGAGGAGATGAACAGGCGCGCGCATCTCACTCGCGGGCCGGGAACTGCAAGGAAGAGAGGAGAGGAGGCGCGGGGGGAGGCGAGTGATCTGCTGTACCTTGGCGGCAGGCAGGCAGGCAGGCAGGCAGGCTAGTGGTGTGTGGAGCGGTTGGCCGTCGGAGCGGAGCGGGGCGGGGCGCGAGGACAATGAGGAGAACGGGGGAGGAGGGGTTGCGAATTGGTGGTGGTGGTGCCCGGAGCTGGTGGGGAGGGCCGTATAAATAGGTGAGGAGAAATCGGGGCGGGCGGGTCGTCCCCCCTCAGATCTGCCGTTCCTCGCTACTTCCTCTCTTTTTTTTTCCTGCAGGTCTTAATTGGTTTCCTCTCTCACACGGTAGTACTCACATTTTTATACTGGTGGTTTTCTTTGTGGGGCAGCGTTCTAATGGCTGCCACGCCAAAAAAAAAAAATTGTGCCACGCCAATTTTGGATAAAAATTACCCTCCATTCTATACATTTAGCAACTCGTTGATTCTTGCCAGAATATTTGGTGAGGATGAAATTCACACCGGCTTTTCAGCTCATTTTGTTCTTCTTTGGTTTCTTGCAAAAAGCAACTGTTCGGTAGGGTTTTAATAGCGGTCACGTAAATTGAAGTAAAATATTGATGTCTTTTTGAAATTGTTGCCATGTTTTGAAGATGGTTAGTCATTAGTACGTGTCGGTGAGAAAGTGGGTGTACTGGAGCATAACTCTATTTAACCAGCGGATGGATGACTAGTTTATATGTTTGTGGGTTTATCAACTTGACACTAGTTACCAATCTTTTTTGTAAGGATTTGTTCATATGATTTTTGCGGAAAGAATTATATCTAAACTTTGTGTTGCGGATTTCACAGCAAAATTCACATCATCTTGAACTTCATCCAAATTAGCAGGTGTTTCAAGATCACGTGACTTCAACTTGTTTGGTAGAAACAAACAAGTTGATAATTTTCGTGAGGTTTTCATATTTAAAATTTGTAGTTTTGTCAAGGTGGTGCCAAACCATAAGCATAATCAAATGGTAGAAAACGGAAGTGAATAGGGAGATAATGAGACGCGGTGACATTGATGAAGTTAAGAAAAGAGTCCGACAAAGAGAAAATCCTCAAACAACTTCCAGCATTCCCTGCATCGGGCATTCAAAGGTTCATCGTAGCACTATGCGCCATAGGGGCCTCTAGAAGGCCCTAGGGGCGGGTAGGTGGGCATCACGTTGTTATGAGTCAAAGAGGACTCTAGAAGGCCCCACGTGATCAACAAGGTAGGTGGGCACCATGGTGCAATGATCCAAAGAGGCCTCTAGAACGCCTTACGGGATCAACGGATAGGAGGGCGGTGCCCTTTGGATCTGTCTATATGCCAACAAAAGTATTGTTTGTGGGTAGGGCAAAACCTAGCGAGAATCCAATAAAGAAACATATCACATGTTGGAGTGACGATAGAAACTTAGATAGCATATCTCTACTATCTTATAAACTAGAGTTGTTGGTCGTGGCGGTGAGTTCACTCCTCACTCCACTCTAATATATCTCATTCATCTAGAATCCACTAAACCTCTTTAGCTTCGAAGAGTTTACTTCCCACTCCACTCAATCTTCCTCATCCATCTAGAACCCAAAAGACCACTCTGGTGTGGAAGAGTTCACTCCCTACTCCATCCCAATCTTCCTCATCCATATAGAATCAACCAGACCTCTCCTATTTGAAAACAATTTATAAACAAAGAAATAAAAAATAATACAGTTAAGGAGCCAGAACCCACCCACTTATCATTACACCCAACTCGATCAAAGCAGCAAGGGACCACCTTACCCATGTCTTGAATAGAGAGTATCTTATAAGTGCATGACAATGCTCCTATGATCGTGCAATTACACATCTGCAGTGTCGCATGCTTTCTTAAGTTTTTCTTTGCAATGTTGCAATTTACATTGGTTGTTGTATACCGTTAACCTAATACAACTTCATTTATTCCATACTTTCACAATGACGCGATACCATTAACCTAATACAACTTCGTTTATTACATACTTCCACAACAACGCGCGAGCGTTATGCTAGTGGTTTTGATGGATGCACATATACGGGAGAGGTTAGAACGAAACACTGTTGCATGCTTTTTACAAGAAAGTAGCCTTTAACAAAAACCCTTGGTATCCTCATCAGATGAGATACTCATGGCCACTTGTCTTCGATTACACATTAATAGTTCAAAGAAGGCATGGCCACATCACGTTCAGAAGAAATATCACGAAAATGTATAGAAGAAAAAGTCACCCTCGCAGTCCCCTCCCCTCCCCCACCCTCCTAAACTAGACAATACCCCGTTGACTCTTAATTTTATTCACTTTATCTTATAAACTAGATGATACTCCGCGCATTGTTGCGAGAATTGGGCGCAATTGCAATATATTATTTAGATGAGATTTAGTTGTATGGTATTTGAATATGATAGTGAAGACTAAAAAAACTAAGATTTATTGGATTTGATTATTATTATGTAGTTGAAAACTACTTACTTGTACTAAAGAAGTGACAAGTAATATGGATTGAAGGGAGTAGTATTTTTCATGCATGTTGAGAAAAATAAAAATAGCGGGGTTGATGAAGTGGAATATGTGCATGTTGACTATAAGTAACATTTCCCATGTATGTTGAGAGAAATAGAAGTAGTGGGGTCCACGAGATGACATGTGTGGTAAGGTGACATGTGTGTACGTTGAGTCTAATCTCACATAACACCCTCTAAATTGGTGTCCATCACTTTACCATCAATCGGGTTTGAAGAGTGGTAGACGTGGATATTTTTTTCCACGTGGCATTGAGTAAACATGATTTGACAGAACAAGCACTACTGCAGGATGCTGCTAACGCGACACTACGATCAGAGACCCTTTCATAAAACTGTGTGCGATGCATTAATCGCAAACGAGGATGTAAAAAACCGTCAAAAAGGTGCAAAACGTTTGCGATGGCAGAGCCATCAAACACGGTTCAGATTTTATTTGCATGTGCGATGCAGGGCACACAGTTAATCCATTCGAACTGTTTGCGATGAGGCAGAACAACAGAAACGGGCAGTCATATCAATGTGTGTGATATATGGCATATAGTTCGCTCCGATGAACTGTTTGCTATTAAGGAGAGCAACAGAAACAGTTAGCCAAATCAAAGTGTGTGTGATATATGGCACAAACTGTTTTTGATTAGGGAACACAACAGAAACGGTTCAACTTAACAAGATGTGTGTGATACGTGGCAAACGACTGACTCAAATGAACAGAGCGCGTCGCGGCCACCTCAATGGCGAGCAAAACGCTCGGACGGACGCGAACAGAGCGCGCCGCGGCCGCCTCAACGGCGAGCATGTTGGAAATATGCCCTAGAGGCAATAATAAATTGGTTATTATTATATTTCCTTGTTCATGATAATCGTTTATTATCCATGCTAGAATTGTATTGATAGGAAACTCAGATACATGTGTGGATACATAGACAACACCATGTCCCTAGTAAGCCTCTAGTTGACTAGCTCGTTGATCAATAGATGGTTACTGTTTCCTGACCATGGACATTGGATGTCATTGATAACAGGATCACATCATTAGGAGAATGATGTGATGGACAAGACCCAATCCTAAGCCTAGCACAAGATCATGTAGTTCGTATGCTATAGCTTTTCTAATGTCAAGTATCATTTCCTTAGACCATGAGATTGTGCAACTCCCGGATACCGTAGGAGTGCTTTGGGTGTGCCAAACGTCATAACGTAACTGGGTGGCTATAAAGGTATACTACAGGTATCTCCGAAAGTGTCTGTTGGGTTGGCACGAATCGAGATTGGGATTTGTCACTCCGTGTAAATGGAGAGGTATCTCTGGGCCCACTCGGTAGGACATCATCATAATGTGCACAATGTGATAAATGAGTTGATCATGGGATGATGTGTTACGGAACGAGTAAAGAGACTTGCCGGTAACGAGATTGAACAAGGTATCGGGATACCGACGATCGAATCTCGGGCAAGTATCGTACCGCTAGACAAAGGGAATCGTATACGGGATTGATTAAGTCCTTGACATCGTGGTTCATCCGATGAGATCATCGTGGAACATGTGGGAGCCAACATGGGTATCCAGATCCCGCTGTTGGTTATTGACCGGAGAGTTATCTCGGTCATGTCTGCATGGTTCCCGAACCCGTAGGGTCTACACACTTAAGGTTCAATGACGCTAGGGTTATAAGGAATAGATATACGTGGTTACCGAATGTTGTTCGGAGTCCTGGATGAGATCCCAGACGTCACGAGGAGTTCCGGAATGGTCCGGAGGTAAAGATTTATATATGGGAAGTCCTGTTTTGGTCACCGGAAAAGTTTCGGGGTTTATCGGTAACGTACCGGGACCATCGGGAGGGTCCCGGGGGTCCACCAAGTGGGGCCACAAACCCCGGAGGGCTGCATGGGCCAAGTGTGGGAGGGACCATCCCCAGGTGGGCTGGTGCGCCCCCCCCCCCCCCACAAGGGCCCAAGGCGCCTAAGGGGAGGAAAGGGGGCAAACCCTAAGGGCAGATGGGCCTTAGGGGCCATGCCTGGTGCGCCTCCCTCTCCTCCTCCACCTGGCCGCCACCCAGATGGGATCTGGGGGCTGCCGCCACCCCTAGGGAGGGAACCCTAGGTGGGGGCGCAGCCCCTCCCCTCCCCCTATATATACTTGAGGTTTGGGCTGCCCAAGACACAAGAGTTCCTCTCATTCTTGGCGCAGCCCTACCCCTCTCCCTCCTCATCTCTTGCGGTGCTTGGCGAAGCCCTGCTGGAGTATCACGCTCCTCCACCACCACCACGCCGTCATGCTGCTGCTGGATGGAGTCTTCCCCAACCTCTCCTTCTCCCCTTGCTGGATCAAGGCGTAGGAGACGTCACCGGGCTGTACGTGTGTTGAACACGGAGGTGCCGTCCGTTCGGCACTAGGATCATCGGTGATTTGGATCATGACGAGTACGACTCCATCAACCCCGTTCACTTGAACGCTTCCGCGTAGCGATGTACAAGGGTATGTAGATGCATTCTCCTTCCCCTCGTTGCTGGTCTCTCCATAGATAGATCTTGGTGACATGTAGGAAAATTTTGAATTTCTACTACGTTCCCCAACAGTGGCATCATGAGCTAGGTCTATGCGTAGTTTCTATGCACGAGTAGAACACAAAGTAGTTGTGGGCGTTGATTTTGTTCAATATGCTTACCGTTACTAGTCCAATCTTGATTCGGCGGCATTGTGGGATGAAGCGGCCCGGACCGACCTTACACGTACTCTTACGTGAGACTGGTTCCACCGACTGACATGCACTAGTTGCATAAGGTGGCTAGCGGGTGTCTGTCTCTCCTACTTTAGTCAGATCGGATTCGATGAAAAGGGTCCTTATGAAGGGTAAATAGCAATTGGCATATCACGTTGTGGTTTTGCGTAGGTAAGAAACGTTCTTGCTAGAAACCCATAGCAGCCACGTAAAACATGCAAACAACAATTAGAGGACGTCTAACTTGTTTTTGCAGGGTATGCTATGTGATGTGATAAGGCCAAAGGATGTGATGAATGATATATGTGATGTATGAGATGATCATGTTCTTGTAATAGGAATCACGACTTGCATGTCGATGAGTATGACAACCGACAGGAGCCATAGGAGTTGTCTTAATTTATTTATGACCTGCGTGTCAACATAAATGTCATGTAATTACTTTACTTTATTGCTAACCGTTAGCTGTAGTAGTAGAAGTAATAGTTGGCGAGACAACTCCATGAAGACACGATGATGGAGATCATGGTGTCATGCCGGTGACGATGATGATCATGGAGCCCCGAAGATGGAGATCAAAAGGAGCAAAATGATATTGGCCATATCATGTCGCTTTATGATTGCATGTGATGTTTATCATGTTCTTGCATCTTATTTGCTTAGAACGACGGTAGTAAATAAGACGATCCCTCATTAAAATTTCAAGAAAGTGTTCCCCCTAACTGTGCACCGTTGCGAAAGTTCGTCATTTCGAAGCACCACGTGATGATCAGGTGTGATAGATTCTTACGTTCGAATACAATGGGTGTTGACGAGCCTAGCATGTACAGACATGGCCTCGGAACACATGCGAAACACTTAGGTTAACTTGAGGAGCCTAGCATGTACAGACATGGCCTCGGAACACAAGAGACCGAAAGGTCGAGCATGAGTCGTATGGTAGATACGATCAACATGAAGATGTTCACCGATGTTGACTAGTCTGTCTCACGTGATGATCGGACACGGCCTAGTTGACTCGGATCATGTAATCACTTAGATGACTGGAGGGATGTCTATCTAAGTGGGAGTTCATAAGATGAACTTAATTATCCTGAACATAGTCAAAAGATCTTTGCAAATTATGTCATAGCTTACGCTTTAGTTCTACTGTTTTAGATACGTTCCTAGATAAAATATAGTTGAAAGTTGATAGTAGCAATTATGCGGATAGTAGAAGGCTTATGTCCTTAATGCAACGCTCGGTGTGCTGGACCTCGAATGTGGTCTGTGGATGTTGCGAACATCTCACATACACGTTTTGATGACTACATGATAGTTCGGTAATGTTAAATGGTTTAGAATTGAGGCACCGAAGACATTTTTGAAATGTCGCGGAACATATGAGATGTTTCGAGGGCTGAAATTGGGATTTCAGGCTCGTGCCCACGTGAAGAGGTATAAGACCTCCGACGATTTTCTTAGCCTGCAAACTAAGGGAGAAAAGCTCAATTGTTGAGCTTGTGCTCAGATTGTCTGAGTACAACAATCATTTGAATCGAGTGGGAGTTGATCTTCCAGATGAGATAGTGATGTTTCTCCGAAGTCATTACCACCAAGCTGCTAGAGCTTCGTGATGAACTATGATATATCAGGGACATATATGATGATCCTTGAGATATTCGCGATGTTTGACACCACAAAAGTAGAAATCAAGAAGGAGCATCAATTGTTGATGGTTGGTGAAACCACTAGTTTCAAGAAGGGCAAGGGCAAGAAGGGATACTTCATGAAACGGCAAATCAGTTGCTGCTCTAGTGAAGAAACCCAAAGTTGAACCCAAGCCCGAGACTAAGTGCTTCTGTAATAAGGGGAACAGCCACTGGAGCAGAATTACCCTAGATACTTGGTAGATGAGAAGGCTGGCAAGGTCGATAGAAGTATATTGGATGTACATTGTGTTAATGTGTACTTTACTAGTACTCCTACTAGCACCATGGTATTAGATACCGGTTCGGTTGCTAAGTGTTAGTAAACTCAAAATAAAAGTTTGCGGAGTAAACGGAGACTAGCTAAAGGTGAGCTGGCGATATGTGTTGGAAGTTTTTCCAAGCTTGATGTAATCAAGCCTCGCACGCTCCCTCTACCATCGAGATTGGTGTTTGCGTTGAGCATAGACATGATTGGATTATGTCTATCGCAATACGGTTATTCATTTAAGGAGAATAATGGTTACTCTGTTTATTTGAATAATACCTTCAATGGTCTTGCACCTAAAATGAATGGTTTATGAATCTCGATCGTAGTGATACACATGTTCATGCCAAAAGATATAAGATAGTAATGATAGTACCACACAAATGTGGCACTGCAATTTGAGTCATATCGGTATAAAACGCATGAAGAAGCTCCATGTTGATGGATCTTTGGGCTCACTCGATTTTGAAAAGTTTGAGACATGCGAACCATGTCTATTGATGTATATGCATGAAGAAACTCCATGCAAATGGACCGTTTGGACTCACTTGATTTTGAATCACTTGAGACATGCAAATCATACCACATGGGCAAGATGACTGAAAGTCTCGTTTTCAGTAAAATGGAACTAGAAAGCAACTTGTTGGAAGTAATACATTTTGATGTGTGCAGTCCAATGAGTGCTGAGGCGTGTAGTGGATATCGTTATGTTCTTACTTCACAGATGATTTGAGTAGATGTTGAGTATATTTACTTGATGAATCACGAGTCTGAATTATTGAAAGGTTCAAGTAATTTCAGGGTGAAGTTGAAAGATCGTCGTGACAAGAGGATAAAAGATCTATGATATGATCATAGAGATGAATATCTGAATTACGAGTTTGGCACAAAATTAAGACATTGTGGAAATTGTTTCACAACTAATATAGCCTGGAACACCATAGTGTGATGGTGTGTCCGAACATCATAACTGCACCCTATTGGATATGATGCATACCATGATGTCTCTTATCGAATTACCACGATAGTTTATGGGTTAGGCATTAGAGACAACCACATTCACTTTAAATAGGGCACCACGTAATTCCGATGAAATGACACCGTATGAACTATGGTTTAGAGAAACCTAAGCTGTCATTTCTTAAAAGTTTGGGGCTGCAACGCTTATGTGAAAAAGTTTCAGGCTGATAAGCTAGAACCCAAAGCGGATAAATGCATCTTCATAGGACACCCAAAATAGTTGGGTATACCTCATGTCTCAGATCCGAAAGCAATAAGGGATTATTTCTAGAATCCGGTCCTTTCTCGAGGAAAAGTTTCTCTTGAAAGAATTGAGTGGGAGGATGGTGGAGACTTGATGAGGTTATTGAACCGTCACTTCAACTAGTGTATAACAGGGCACAAAGAGTTGTTCCTGTGGCACCTACACCAATTGAAGTGGAAGCTTATGATATTGATCATGAGACTTCAGATCAAGTCACTCCCAAACCTCGTAGGATGACAAGGATGCGTACTACTTCAGAGTGGTACGTAATCCTGTCTTGGAAGTCATGTTGCTAGACAACAATGAACCTACGAGCTATGGAGAAGCGATGGTGGGCCTGGATTCCAAAA
Source organism: Triticum aestivum (assembly GCF_018294505.1). Lineage (NCBI taxonomy): Eukaryota > Viridiplantae > Streptophyta > Magnoliopsida > Poales > Poaceae > Triticum > Triticum aestivum. Next base: position 485,213,383 of record NC_057803.1, read on the forward strand.
TGGCTCGAGGCCATAAAATCCGAGAGAGGATCCATGTATGAAAACAAAGTGTAGACTTTGGCAGAACGGCTCGATGGTCGTAAGGCTGTTGAGTACAGATGGATTTTGAAAGGAAGACGGACAATGATGGTAAATGTCACCATTAAGAAAGCTCGACTTGTCGTTAAGATGTTTCCTGACAAGTTCAAGGAGTTGACTACGGTGAGACTTTCACACTTGTAGCGATGCTAAGAGTCTGTTGGAATTATATTAGCAGTCACTGCATTATTTATGCAATCTTGCAGATAGGATGTCAAAAACCATTGTTTCCTCACGATTTTCTTGAGGAAAGGTTGTATGTGATACAACCAGAAGTTTTTTAACAATCCTGAAAGATGCTAACAAGTATGCAAAGCTCTAACAATCCTTCTAAGGACTAGAGTAAGCATCTCGGAGTTGGAATATACGCTTTGATGATGATCAAAGATTTTGGGTTTATACAAAGTTTATGAGAAACTTGTATTTCCAAAGAAGTGAGTGGGAGCACTATAGAATTTCTGATGAGTATATGTTGTTGACATATTGTTGATCAGAAATGACGTAGAATTTCTGGAAAGCATATAGGGTTATTTGGAAGGTGTTTTCAATGGAAAGCCTGGATTAAGCTACTTGAACATTGAGCATCAAGATCTATATGGATAGATCAAAACGCTTAATGGTATTTTCAAATGAGCACATACCTTGACATGATCTTGAAGGTGTTCAAGATGGATCAGTCAAAGAAGGAGTTCTTGCCTGAGTTGTAAGGTATGAAGTTAAGACTTAAAGCTCGACCATGGCAGAAGAAAGAGGAAGGACGAAGGTCGTCCCCTATGCTTTTGTCATAGGCTCCATACGGTATGCCATGCTGAGTACCACACCTGATGTGTGCCTTGCCACATATTTGGCAAGAGGGTACAAAGGTGATCTAGGAGTAGATCACCAGATAGCGGTCTAAATTATCCTTAGAGGAATAAGGATATGTTTCTCGGTTATGGAGGTGATAAAGAGTTCGACGTAAAGAGTTACGTCGATGCAAGCTTAACACCTATCCGGATAGCTCTGAGTAGAGATACCAGATACGTATAATGGAGCAACAATTTAGAATAGCTCCAGGTAGAACAGTTATTTGAAATGGCTCCAAATGTAGCATAGTAGTTGCATCTACAAGATGACATAGAAATTTGCGAAGTACATACGGATCTGAATGTTGCAGAACCGTTGACTAAAACCTCTCTCACAAGCATAACATGATCAAACCCAGAACTCTTTGGGTGTTAGTCACATGGGGATGTGACCTTGAGTGTTAATCACATATCGATGTGAACTGGATTATTGACTCTAGTGCAAGTGGGAGACTGTTGGCAATATGCCCTAGAGGCAATAATAAATTGGTTATTATTATATTTCCTTGTTCATGATAATCATTTATTATCCATGCTAGAATTGTATTGATAGGAAACTCAGATACATGTGTGGATACATAGACAACACCATGTCCCTAGTAAGCCTCTAGTTGACTAGCTCGTTGATCAATAGATGGTTACTGTTTCCTGACCATGGACATTGGATGTCATTGATAACGGGATCACATCATTAGGAGAATGATGTGATGGACAAGACCCAATCCTAAGCCTAGCACAAGATCATGTAGTTCGTATGCTATAGCTTTTCTAATGTCAAGTATCATTTCCTTAGACCATGAGATTGTGCAACTCCCGGATACCGTAGGAGTGCTTTGGGTGTGCCAAACGTCACAACGTAACTGGGTGGCTATAAAGGTACACTACAGGTATCTCTGAAAGTGTCTGTTGGGTTGGCACGAATCGAGACTGGGATTTGTCACTCCGTGTAACGGAGAGGTATCTCTGGGCCCACTCGGTAGGACATCATCATAATGTGCACAATGTGATCAAGGAGTTGATCACGGGATGATGTGTTACGAAACGAGTAAAGAGACTTGCCGGTAACGAGATTGAACAAGGTATCGGGATACCGACGATCGAATCTCGGGCAAGTATCATACCGCTAGACAAAGGGAATTGTATACAGGATTGATTAAGTCCTTGACATCGTGGTTCATCCGATGAGATCATCGTGGAACATGTGGGAGCCAACATGGGTATCCAGATCCCGTTGTTGGTTATTGACCGGAGAGTTATCTCGGTCATGTCTGCATGGTTCCCGAACCCGTAGGGTCTACACACTTAAGGTTCGATGACGCTAGGGTTATAAGGAATAGATATACGTGGTTACCGAATGTTGTTTGGAGTCCCGGATGATATCCCGGACGTCACGAGGAGTTCCGGAATGGTCCGGAGGTAAAGATTTATATATGGGAAGTCCTGTTTTGGTCATCGGAAAAGTTTTGGGGTTTATCGGTAACGTACCGGGACCACCGGGAGGGTCCCAGGGGTCCACCAAGTGCGGCCACAAGCCCCGGAGGGCTGCATGGGCCAAGTGTGGGAGGGACCAGCCCCAGGTGGGCTGGTGCGCCCCCCCACAAGGGCCCAAGGTGCCTAAGGGGAGGAAAGGGGGCAAACCCTAAGGGCAGATGTGCCTTAGGGGCCATGCCTGGTGCGCCTCCCTCTCCCCCTCCACCTGGCCGCCACCCAGATGGGATCTGGGGGCTGCCGCCACCCCTAGGGAGGGAGCCCTAGGTGGGGGCGCAGCCCCTCGCCTCCCCCTATATATACTTGAGGTTTGGGTTGCCCAAGACACAAGAGTTCCTTTCCTTCTTGGCGCAGCCCTACCCCTCTCCCTCCTCATCTCTTGCGGTGCTTGGCGAAGCCCTGCTAGAGTATCACGCTCCTCCACCACCACCACGCCGTCGTGCTGCTGCTGGATGGAGTCTTCCCCAACCTCTCCTTCTCCCCTTGCTGGATCAAGGCGTAGGAGACGTCACCGGGCTGTACGTGTGTTGAACACGGAGGTGTCGTCCATTCGGCACTAGGATCATCGGTGATTTGGATCACGACGAGTACGACTCCATCAACCCTGTTCACTTGAACGCTTCCGCGTGGCGATCTACAAGGGTATGTAGATGCACTCTCCTTCCCCTCGTTGCTGGTCTCTCCATAGATAGATCTTGGTGACACGTAGGAAAATTTTGAATTTCTGCTACGTTCCCCAACAGAGCAACCACGTGGTCAACCTTCTGCCATCAATAAATTTTGACCTTGTTTCTTGTCACATTGCAGATTACAACGCAATAAATAATTGCAAATTTATTCACACCTATCAAACTAATATGTGTTCACACTTAGCACCGGGCTATAAAAACTACCCACTCAAAAATTACTTCAGAGTTCCTCTACTCATCACCCACAAAACTGGTCTTTCATGTCAAGTCATTCTGCCATGACCGGTAGGAGGAGTTTAGGGTGGACATATAACCAGGAAGCAAAGACCAAGGCTGCGAAAGCACTAGAGGTCCCGCCACAAAGACGCAGCCGCAGTAGAGATGTCCCGGCGCGCCGCGGAGCCCTCGAACGAGCTCTCACGGGCATGCGAGGGCTCTCACAAGCGCATTAGCGATGTCAGCCATCGCGACGAGTTGGCATTTCCGAAGTCCTTCACCGGCGACGACGACATTCTTGCTGGTGTCACTACGCAGCAGGAGCTGGTCGACGGCTTGATGAAGCTGCTCAAGATCAGCGATGCCTCGGCTGACAAGGCGATCGGCCTCGTCGAGCAACTCATGGGTGAAAATGCGAAGCTCCTCAAGGCGCTCGCCGAGAAGGAGGAGGGGGCCGCTGGCTGGAAGATGCTGCATGAGCAGCGCAGTGCCTCGGGCATGACACTGACAGTGGTCGTTGAGGAACTGATGGGTGACTTGAGGAAGCTCTGTATCGAGTGCGAGCAGGAGGTGGAGGAATCCGTGGCTGCTTTCAAGCAAAGTCGTGAGGAATTGAAGGAGTTGGAGGATGTCATCGCCCGGCAATCCATCGAAGAGTAGAGACAGTAGCGACCCAGATCGTTTTCTGCAATTTTCTTCTTGTCCTACCCCCATGTCTTCCGGACTTTGCCACATGTGGCATTTTAAATTATTCGGAATATGTAAGACAATTATTATATGCGCCATTGTAAATTTGTCATCGTATTATTCGTTGCCATTTTATTTGTTGTTGTATTATCCGTTGCCCTATGTGGCAATTTAAATTAGGACGAAATACGAGTTGAAAACACGAACAAAGCAAATGCTGACATGGGATCACAAGCAAACACCCTCCGTCCATGTGCTTTAATTAACCCATTAATGGAAAAGTTGTGAACGAGGCGGGCGGCGATTGGTGCATGAAGGTCAAAGAGCTCGCTTCCCGGTGAGCATGGGCGGCCTTGCTGCTCGCACGTGTCCCGTCGAGCCTGCGAGGTGGACAGGATGCACGCGTCCCGTCGAGCATGTGCAGCGGACTGCTCGCACGCGTCCCGTCGAGCCTGCATGGCGGGCTTCTCGCACTCGTCCCGTCTAATCAAACAGCTGCACGCATGCCACCGAGTATGGTTAAGTTTCGACACGATTAATATAACACAACCGTTTGCAATATTAACGTGTCAGCTTTTTGTTTCAAAAAGGATTTCGTTGACTACTAATGTGTGCGCCTCTTCTCAAACTGGACGATTTTTTTTACCACGACATATATGTGCCATGTCATGAAATCATGCCAAGTTTCATGTTTTTTGAGTGAGTTTTTAATTTACTGGGATTTAAAAACCGAGATTCTCAATGTTTTAGGACGACAACAAGTTTGTAATTCATTCTCATTCCTTAAATGAGACCTAAACATGCACCTAATGACACATGTACGATTTCCCACCCATTTTGCTTCACTGGAGGATGTGCTTGTAGTTCAAATTTGAATTATGACTACATTAAATGCATAGAAAACTTAATTAGTAATATATAAAATGGCTAAACGAACCCTGAACAGTTTCAATTTTTAGCATGACAATCTTGTTATTCTATGTTGCCTATAGAAAACAAAGTTCAAGGCGAGAAGAGGTGGCGATTATCATTTCGCCCACAAGAGGGGCATGTTTCCCTGCCGGAACCACGAGGGTTGCAACGGGCTCCGATTTGTAAGAGGTTTGTAATATAGCTTCGTCCAAATTGGACAATTATATGTACCATGTAGTGACACCATGCCAAGTTTCATGATTTCCGGGTGAGTTTTGGATTTACAGAGATTTAAAAACTGAGATTCGCAATGTTTGTGGCCAAGCCAGGACGGCGAGACGGTTGAATTTGTCCCCATTCGTTCCATGGGGCCTAAACATGCACCCCAAGGAAACACGTACGTTTTTATAGCCATTTTGGTGCACTTGAGCATGTATTTGTAGTTCTGATTTGAATTACGAACATTAAATGCCTATAAAACTCAATTAATGAATAAAAAAGGTCAAACGAACCCTGAATAATTTCAAAGTTCAGCGCGAATCTCCCGTTATTCTGTGTTGCATGTAGAAGAAAATACGAGGCTAGAAGAGGGAGCGATTATCATTTGGCCCACAAGGGGACACATTTCCCTACCGAAGCCATGAGGGTTCTTGCGATAGGCTCCGCTTTGTAAGATATTTGTAATAAAGTTTGGCCCAAATTGGCAATGTTTTTACCACGACATATATGTGCCATGACGTGACACCATGCCACCTTTGATGACTTTCTGGTGAGTTTTGGATTTATGGGGATTTAAAAATCGAGATTCGAAATGTTTGAGGACGAGCCAGGACACCGGTACGGTTGTAATTCATTCTCATTCTTGGCATGGGACCTAAACATGCACCCAATGACACATGTATAGTTTTTCTAGCCATTTTGGTGAACTGGAGCATCTATTTGTAGTTCAGATTTGAATTATGGACATTAAATGCCTAGGAAACTCAATTAGTGTATAAAAAGGCTAAACGAACCCTGAATAAGTTTAAATTTCAGCACGGATATCATATCGTTCCATGTTGCCTGTGGAAGAAAATACAAGGCGAAAAGAGGCAGTGGTTATGTTTCACCCATAAGGGGAACACGTTTCCCTATCAGAACCACGAGGCTTCTTTGAGAGAAGCTCCGGTTGGTAATAGTTGTAATAAATCTTGGCCCAAATTGGACAATGTTTTTACCATGACATATATGTGCCATGACGTGACACCATGCCACCTTTGATGACTTTTTGGTGAGATTAGGATTTACGGGGATTTAAAAACCGAGATTCCAAATGTTTGAGGACGAGCCAGGACGCGGGTACGGTTGTAATTCATTCCCATTCCTGGCATGGGACCTGAACATGCACCCAAGGACACATGTATAAATTTTCTAGCCATTTTGGTGAACTGGGGCATGTATTTGAAGTTCAAATTTGAATTATGGGCATTAAATGCCTAGGAAACTCAATTAGTGTATAAAAAGGCGAAACGAACCCTGAATAAGTTTAAATTTCAGCACGGATATCCTGTCGTTCTATGTTGCCTGTAGAAGAAAATACAAGGTGAAAAGAGGCAGTGATTACGTTTCGCCCACAAGGGGGGCATGTTTCCCTATCGAAACCACGAGGCTTCTTTGAGAGAAGCTCCGGTTTGTAAGAGGCTTGTAACTTGCACCAAAATGGACGAAAAACATTCCTCGACATATATGTGTCATGTCGTGACACCATGCCAGGTTTCACGATTTCCGTGAGTTTTGGATTTACGGGGATTTAAAAACTGAGATTCTTCTCACGAAATGTTTTTAAATAGCACACGGTTCACTCACGAAAGCCGTGTGCCTACCAAACCGTGGCCGATGCCCCCTCCCCCCTGCTACGCGCGTGATCTGAGTCGTGCATTCTGATTAGCCAGAACCCCAACCCCACGGATCGTACATGTGCACCATTGGATGCTCCCAAATCGAACGACAACCCTGAGCCCCTTCGACAGCACATGCAGTACATGGGTAAGCACCGTGCGTATGCGTCGTGCTAGCTCACGCTTCCTTCTCTACTAGGTTTTCTAAACAGTCTACCATTTCTTGCCACTCCAATCATTGGTTTCCCGCCTCTTCTCCCATCGTTTTCCTGCTACCAGTGTCAGTGCTCATTGAAGGCTAGCGGCGACACACCGGCCATGTAAATATCCCACACAGTTTCTAAAAGCACAAATGTGTGTGATAGGATGGACTAGGTCCCATAGGGTGACCAGCGTGAAACACCTTAATGGCAAGGAGGCAATTCTTATCAGCAAGGTGCAGCTTCCCATCCGCTAGCCCAGTCTAATAGAATGCAGAAGTTAAGCGTACTCGGGCTGGAGTAGTCCAAGGATGGGTGACCCGGTGGGAAGTTGCATATCTCAAGCTTCATTTAAATGCCATGACACAATCATTATAGAGATATATTATATCTCTATAGTGACCTATCATGGCAATTATATAAACCTTGGGATCCTTGCTTTGCTAATATCTAGACTATGTTTTTATGGGTTAGTTTTTGCTCTAAAAATTAAAGAATGATTGAATTGACTTGTCATGGTGATTATATAAACCTTTTCAGGTTGCATGCAGGGTATAGGGGGCAGGGTGTTCTTCTCGAGCATGTCTCCCTTGTGCGGCTTATAGACGCGGCACATATATGTGGGCTCCCCGAGGTATATATACTATCCCTTACCGACAATTAGGGGGACCCACACAATCTATCCCTTTGACCCAACAACGAGAAGGATTTGACCATGATGGTTTCCTATTGATACTAGTAAGGTACATGTGCATTGCACGCATGAGATTGGTAACCAAATTATGAATAAATACCACACTATAGCATGCAAGCTTTGAGTCATATATGCATGATGTAGATGTTCGTTTAATTCTTATAGTTCATCTCATCCAAAATCAATTAGTTTTATAAAAAAATCTATTTTAAGATTCATGGAACTGTGCATTGTAAAGCATAAAGTAAAAACAAAAAGTGACAATTCATTTTAAAAAAGTTTGGGCAATTAAGATATGAAAGATTATAGAGAACAAAGGAGAAGTGCTTGTGTTTTGAGGTTTGTGCATTATGCTTAAGTTAAACCATGGAGTCTTCTAGATTGTACATGTGGCAGAATCTGGTGGAATGTAGATGATATCCAACAGCCAGTAGTGCTCGGATTTGCCATCTCTATACCGTCGGATTGGCTTCGTCCAATGACCAACTTTCAAAGTTATTTGCACACACTATATATATATATATGTGTGTGTGTGTGTGTCCCATGCTAGACCAAATAAAGTTTGAGCGCATGCGTGGGATGACCCCCCTCCCCCGCGTCGCTGCCTCGAAGTTGGGAAACTAACATCGTACGTATTGAACCAGGCTTGGAATCGGGTACGGTGTTCGGTTTGTAATGTAGTTGGTGGCCCATCAAAGTTGTGCATTCGGGATTTAAACACATCACACACCACTGTACCCATACATATTTTCGGGTCGCATGCAGTGTATACGGGGTCTTTTGATCAACCACATCTCCTTGTGCGTTTTTTTGTGACGACATGCATATCTGTGGGCTCCCCGAGTGTATATATATCATCCCTTTGACCGATAATGAGGGGTATATGTTGGCCATGAATGGATTTCTCCTAGTTCGTGTTAGGGCCAGTCACTGTCACATATCGCTCAACCAAAGCTCGAACTCATGCATTGTCAGGATTCCCTCCCACATGCTCGGATTGTTGGGTTCGACCTACATCATACCCTGCATATTTCGTCCTTAACTACCTTGCCTTCATGGTTATTGTCTCTATCGAGACGTAGGCACCACATCTAAATTGTACATTATTCTATATTGAAAACACACATCACCCCTTCCCAACATACATCATTTTGGGCAAGAGCTGCTGGTTTTGTGGTCCCTCTCGTGTGATTTTTATGATGGTTCAATCTATTGGCCCAAGCGGTTTATCGACAACAACAGTTGTCGTTTGAATAAATGATAGATTCATTGGTCCGTCTTATGGTAGGTCATGACGACATCCATGTATGACCAAAATATCGATCATTACGTGCATCCGCCACGATGACACGGAGTGGGAGGTGATGGGTCAAGCATCCTAGCTAGGTACGACATTATGTCATTATATATATATATACCACCAAAGTTATGCATTGTGTATTTAAAGTTTTAAACATCCCCAATATTCCTACATATATTTGGCCACTTCTAGGTGGGTTTTTCACTTTTGGACCCTCTCATCGATCTTCAATGACATGCCCAACCGTGGGCCCGTGCGGTCAAAGTTGTGCGTTGGAATTTTGAACATCACAGACCACCCTTTTCACTCATATATATTTGGGCCACATGTTGGTGTGGCTGTCTTCTGACCCTCTCTAATGTTTTTTGCTGCAAAGACTCTGATGACGCTCAACGGACACGGGTATAATATCTTAACAGTGTGCGATACAAGTGCGTTGTGAATCACCACGCCTGCGCAAGCGCGAGCAAAGTTGGAGGTACTGGCTCAACCGTGTGCGATGCAAGTGCGCTTTAAAATCACCACGACCACGCCAGCGCAAGCAAAGGGTGGAGGTACTGGCTTAACCATGTGCGATGCAAGTGCACTGTAAAATCACCACCTGTGCAAGCTAAAGGCGGGTAAGTTTATTTGGAAATTAGGACAAACCATGTGCGATAGACCAGCTAGCTAGAAATATAAAAACAAACTACCCGTCTTTAGCGTTGCAAAATCGGTTCCGCCACTTTTCCTTATTATCATACACGCATATTTTTATTGGACCGTGCGCGATCTTGGGCCCTCCCTCCCCACATCAATTCCTTTACCTAAATTTTAGTAGCCATCGTACTTCAACCGTGACCCACACTCCTCCAGCACCGATCTTATAGTAAAATTGCAGTAGTCGAGGCATTTGAACCATCGCCCTCCCTCGTCCACCACCATCTCCACCCACCATTACTAAAAATTTTAGTAGTCACGGCGTATCCTCAAACACCCCCTCCACAATCCCCCACCTCCTCCCCTCGAACCCTAGCTCGCGGCTGCCGCCGGCCCTGCCGCCAACCCCTGCTGGTCTGCCCGTTCCTCCTAGCTTATATAATGTTCAGGTTACCCAGCGATTCCCATACCATCGCCCCACTCCCCTGAGTTTTTAGATGAGGCCTGCGGTGTCCCTCCTTGCCAGATCCACATCCCCTGCTCCAGAATGTCGCAGCCTAAGCTCGACCACGTATCCCGAGGAGCCCGACGAGCATTCGGCCAACAAGAGGTTTATCATGGCCTCTCCGACAGATGTTGGCGAGGTGGCCGTTGTTCACCCCGACCTGTCGATCCCGAAGCAACACGTCACCGTGGAAGCCGGCGTAGACGTTGACTATGTTGCCATGCCGAAGGCTTCATGTCAGCGGGCTAGCGTATTATTGTATCTCGGGAAAGCTGGCTAGAACGACATCAAGCTCGTCCACAGCGACAACTTCACGCGGGCCATGTCACAGGTTAAGTGGTCCATCCCCAACCCCTCTGGTTGAACCGCCGTCGATCTCTTCGACGGCTCTGCCGCGGATCTCCTCCACCAAGCGATCAAGGATTTGCGATCTTTATACACCATCGAGCCCATTTTGTCATTTCTGAAGGACACGTTCTACGGCGGCGGCTTAGGATCCTCAATTGCCAAATCAAATCTCATCGACCACGACCACGAGGAGGGCACCCACGAAGGTTCTTCCAAGGTGAAACAACCCATCTGTGACATCAGAGAGCGCACCATGGGTCTGTGCTCTTCCAACTGGAAGGATCCCGTCCATGAAATGTGAGGCAACATTCTATCAGCAAATCTTACCTTTTCTAGCTTGCCAACCCGTACCCTTTGTTGTAGTAGCATTTTTCATGCGGTGCTTTAACTGTGTCGTGTTTAATTATTTCAGTTATGCAAAAATGTATTGTTTAATAGGGCTATGTGATGTTTAAGTATGAATTGTCCACTTCAGTTTCATGAATGGCTATATTTGGTTGTTTATAGTGAGTAGATGTCTGGTTTATCTGTATTTGGTTGTTAGGTTGGTTGGAGTGAGCATTTTTCCAGTTATCGAGCAGATGCCTTGTTTATATGTATTTGGTTCTTAGTTTGGTTGAAGTGAGCATTTGTCCAGTTATCAAGCAGATGCCTTGTTTATCTGTATTTGGTTGTTAGGTTGCTTTTTTAGCATTTATCCCGTTATCAAGCACATGCCTTGTTTATCTGTATCTGCTTGTTGGGTTGGTTGCAATGAGCATTTGTCCAGTTTTCAAGCATATGCCTTGTTTATCTGTATTTGCTTGTTAGGTTGGTTGCAGTGAGACTCTGTCCAGTTTTCAATGGCTATATTTGGTTGTTATACTGGTCATGTATGCCTTGTTTATTTCAGTCATTCACAATGTGTTGTTCATTATGTGCAAGTCGGAACTATGCCGCTCGACTACATCAATACTAGTTTGAATGGCTATATTTGGTTCCAGTTATTTCTGGTGTAGTTAACACATGCCCTTTATTTCAGTTTTACACATTTATCCAGTGTGATGTTTAAGCATTACCTATGTTCTATTCATTTTCAACAATACCAGTTTGAATTGCAATATTTGAAGGTTGTTAAGCCTGCTGTCGGTAACATTGCCTTCCATTTTATATCTGCTTTAACAGCATGCTGAAACCAACACATTCAAGCTATCATTTGGAGATGTTGTTGTTTACCTTTGCTATATTTGTTTGATGTTAAGGTTGTATTATTTATCATGCCTTTCCACTACTTATGCAGGACAACAATGGGAGTGGCCGCCATTTTCCGCCGAAGTTAGCTTCATCCCTCGGCTTGTACTCCCCCCGTCGTTCCATAATGTAGTGCATATAGATCCAGTCCTGGACACTTGTTGCTTATAATAGACTTGTTGCTTGTAGGTACATATGCTCATGGCAAGGATCCACGCATCGACCCTTTTTGTGTATGGGGCAATGAGATATTCATGAACAAGCATCAAGTGAGGAAACTGATAAGGATTATTAGCAAAAATATACGAATGGTGGCAAGCAAATTATTTGTTTATGCTCTATCCAACACAATAGTGAGCTGTAGGATATTAAACTACAAACTCTGCAGCGTTCTCTTTTTATTGCCCATAATGAGTTGTTAGACAACAATGTCTGAATCTTTTTCATTTGCAGTGGTTCCCGAAGCAGTTCACTCAAGATTACCTCGCAAATTACATGATTGGTGGACACGCAATGAAAGTTAAAGTATTTTATCTAGACTACAATGAGCATCGAGAAGTCGTAATGAAGACAGTGAAGGATGGACGGGCAACCATCACAAGGGGTTGGCCTAGGGTCATGCGTGCATTATGCATGGAGGAGGGCACAATATGGGCATTCCGCTTCACCTTCTCCAGCAACCAGAATGTCTTTCGCCTCTCTCTTTACAATCTATAGTACTACTGTGGTTCATCATTCTTTACTTGGTGCTTCTGTAGTTCTTCAGTATATGTACTTGTGCATCGAATTATGCATTCGTGGTTGAACCTATATTTGTAATAAACATGGTTGGATATGAAATAAGTGATTGCCTACTTTCAAATTGTGATTTCTAAATTAGGGATTACACTACACACGGTTTGCGAAAGAGAAACGTCTGTGATAGACGTGGAGATCAGAAACATTTCTAGGATCCACTACGTGTGTGATCAATCTCCACTGCACACACGACATACTCTTGAAAACTGTTTGCGTTGGGCCACCTTGCGCAAATGTTTACCACATAAAAACTATGTGTGATGGATAGCCTTTGCCACACAGTTTCTTCTACGCACCGTGTGTGATGCATTCAATAATGCAAATGATAAAATTGTTAATAGCGTGTGCAATGGCAACGCTATCACAAACGATTTAACAAGAAAAATTGTGTGTGATGTACCTGTGAACTGAAATGTTTTCCTTGGAGCGACTGTGTGGGATGTACATACGAACGAAAACATTTAGCAGGGATCGACTGTGTGGGATGTACTTGCGACCGAAAAAAAATTCGCCTGTATAATTGTATTTTTTAGCTCTACTATATGTATTTCCGTATTTGAGCGCTCGCCGGTCGCACGCGACCTCATTTTTCCGAGCGTGTGTGCCAGGAGGGCATATCCCCGGCGGTTTATGGGTCGTGTGGGAAGGACTCCCCTATCGCCGTCACTCACTTGGCAACGGTTCCGAACGCCATCGCAAAAAGGGGTTAAAAACATTTGTATAGCACCGACGCGTACCAGTGAAGGTTGTCACATTGTCATGTTATTCATTCATCATGCCTTCACATCTCTCTCTCTCTCACACACACACGCCCATTTTGGCAATATCCGGTGTAACACCCAACATGCGGGCCTAGCCCCGTCGAAGACTTTGCAATCCTCACTAAGTATAGAAGTGCATATTGATTGCCCCAACATATGAATTCAAAACATACACGCAGGGTCACATGTTGGTAACAAGGTGGATATCACAACAAATACAACTACTCATGAATAGAAGAGATAATACGAGATAACATTATGGCATACATTTGCCAATACATAAATAGTTCGCCAATGAGGCCAACATGACCCAACATTACATCAATAATTGCATCGAAAGAAGGCATGAATCTAAGTATGGATAAGAAGCAGATATGCCTAAGAGGCAAGAGAAAATATGCAATTTCCACCCTGCTAATCTCAGGCTGCCAACCTGTTGGGAAACGTTGCATGGAAAACAAAAAAAATTCTATGCACACACAACATCTATCAAGGAGATGCATAGAAACGAGAGGGGAGAGTGTGTCTACGTATCCTCATAGACCGTAAGAGGAAGCATTTAGTAACGCAGTTGATGTAGTCGAACTTCTTCGCGATCCAACCAATCGAGTACCGAACGTACGACACCTCCACGTTCAGCTCGGCGACGTCCACACCTTCTAGATCCAGCAAGACAGCCAGATAGTGGATGAGTTCCGACAACACGACAACGTGGTGACGGTGATGCTATCTTCGCAGGGCTTCGCCTAAGCACTACAAAAATATGACCGAGTGTGTAAACGTTGGAGGAGGGCACCGCACACGGCTAAGAGATTGTCGTGGCGCCCCCCTCCCACATATATATAGGTGGGGCGAGGATCGGGCATCCAAGGGGGTGCCCCAAGTAGGCCGAATCCTACTTGGGGTCCTTCCCTAGTGGCACCCCCTTACCATATTTGCCGGAGGGGAATGGAAAGGGGGAGGAAAGGAAGGGGGAGGCTGACTCCCCCCTTTCCTTCTCTCCCTAAGGGTTGCGGCCTAGAGGAGCATGCCAGCCCCTTGTGGGCTGGTGTGTCCCCTGGCCCATATGGCCCATTAACCTTACGGGGTGTCCGGAACCCCTTGTGGTTACTCGATTTCTACCCGGTACATCCCGAAACTCTTCCGGTGTCCAAATATCATCGTCTTATATATCAATCTTTACCTCCGGACCATTCCGGAGCTCCTCGTCATGTCCATGGTCTCATCCGGGACTCCGAACAACATTCGGTCACCAAATCATATAACTCATATAACACTATATCGTCAACGAACGTTAAGCGTGCGGACCCTAGGGGTTCGAGAACTATGTAGACATGACCAAGACACCTCTCCGGTCAATAACCAATAGCGTAACCTCGATGCCCATATTGGCTCCTACATATTCTATGAAGATCTTTATCGGTCGAACCTTATGACAACATATGTAATTCCCTTTGTCCATCGGTATGTTACTTTCCCGAGATTCGATCGTCGTTATCTTCATACCTAGTTCAATCTCGTTACCGGCAAGTCTCTTTACTCGTTCTGTAATACATCATCTTGCAACTAACTTCTACCTCTTGAGCACTGCGTTGGTTTTCCCTTGAAGAGGAAAGGGTGATGCAGCAAAGTAGCGTAAGTATTTACCTTAGTTTTTTAGAACCAAGGTATCAATCCAGTAGGAGGCCGCGCACGAGTCCCTCGCACCTACACAAACAAATAAATCCTCGCAACCAACGCGATAAGGGGTTGTCAATCCGTACACGGTCACTTACGAGAGTGAGATCTGATAGATATGATAGGATAATATTTTTGCTATTTTTATGATAAAGAGAAATAATAGATGCAAGTAAAATAAATGGCAAAGGAAATAACTAAGTATTGGAAGATTAATATGATGGAAGATAGACCCGGGGGCCATAGGTTTCACTAGTGGCTTCTCTCAAGAGCATAAGTATTTACGGTGGGTGAAGAAATTACTGTTGAGCAATTGACAGAATTGAGCATAGTTATGAGAATATCTAGGTATGATCATGTATATAGGCATCACGTCCGAGACAAGTAGACTGACTCCTGCCTGCATCTACTACTATTACTCCACACATCGATCGCTATCCAGCATGCATCTAGAGTATTAAGTTCAAGAGAATAGAGTAACGCTTTAAGCAAGATGACATGATGTAGAGGGATAAACTCATGCAATATGATATAAACCCTGAGGGAGTCCTGGATTAGGGGGTGTCCGGATAGCCGGACTATACCTTCGGCCAAACTCCTGGACTATGAAGATACAAGATTGAAGACTTCGTCCCATGTCCGGAAGGGACTTTCCTTGGTGTGGAAGGCAAGCTTGGCGATACGGATATGTAGATCTCCTACCATTGTAACCGACTCTGTGTAACCCTAGCCCTCTCCGGTGTCTATATAAACCGGAGGGTTTTAGTCCGTAGGATGAACAACAATCATACCATAGGCTAGCTTCGAGGGTTTAGCCTCTCTGATCTCGTGGTAGATATACTCTTGTACTACCATATCATCAATATTAATCAAGCAGGACGTAGGGTTTTAGCTCCATCAAGAGGGCCCGAACCTGGGTAAAACATCGTGTCCCCTGCCTCCTGTTACCATCCGACCTAGACGCACAGTTCGGGACCCCCTACCCGAGATCCGCCGGTTTTGACACCGACATTGGTGCTTTCATTGAGAGTTCCTCTATGTCGTCACTTTTAGGCCCGATGGCCTCTCCAATCATCAACAACAATGCGATCCAGGGTGAGACTTTTCTCCCCGGACAGATCTTCGTATTTGGCGGCTTTGCACTGCGGGCCAATTCACTTGGTCATCTGGAGCAGATCGAAAGCTACGCTCCTGGCCATCAGGTCAGATTTGGAAGTTTGAACTACACGACCGACATCCGCGGAGACTTGATCTTCGATGGATTCGAGCCACAGCCGAGCGCGCCGCACTGTCACGATGCGCATGATCTAGCTCTGCCACCGAACAGTGCCCTAGAGGCTGCACCTGTGTCCGTTCCGACCCCTAGCTCGGAGCCGATCACACCAATCGAGGATGGGTGGTTAGACACCGCCTCGGGGGCTGCAATCTCTACGGCGATCGAGCCAAACACCAGCCCTATTCTCTGCGAAGCCCATGACTCCAAGGAGCCGGACTCCTCTCCTGACTCCAAGCCCTCCGCGCCCCTACCGATCGAACCCGATTGGGCGCCGATCATGGAGTTCACCGCCGCGGACATCTTTCAGCACTCGCCCTTCGGCGACATTCTGAATTCACTAAAGTCTCTATCTCTTTATCAGGAGAGCCCTGGCCGGACTATGGTCAGCAGGGTTGGGATGCGGATGATGAAGAAATTCAAAGCCCACCCACCACCCACTTCGTAGCCACTATCGATGATTTAACCGACATGCTCGACTTCGACTCCGAAGACATCGACGGTATGGATGCCGATGCAGGAGACGATCAAGAACCAGCGCCTATAGGGCACTAGAAAGCCACCACGTCGTATGATATATACATGGTGGACACCCCAAAAGAAGGAAAAATCCTAGCGCCTGTGCGTTGATTTCAAAGACCTTAACAAGGCTTGCCCAAAGGATCCCTTCCCTCTCCCCCGCATCGATCAAATTATCGACGCTACCGCAGGACACGATTCGTTGTGTTTCCTCGACGCATACTCCGGCTACCATCAAATAAATATGGCAGAGTCAGACCAAGCCGCAACGACATTCATCACACCATACGGCCCATTTTGCTTCAACACAATGGCCTTCGGGCTCAAAAACGCCGGCGCAACATATCAGCGCATGATTCAGACATGTCTGGCAAACCAGATCGGCAAAACAGTGGAGGCATACGTAGATGATGTGGTTGTTAAAACAAGACATGTCGAATCTCTAGTAGACAACTTGAGTCTAACATTCGATAACCTCCGAACATACGACATCAAGCTCAACCCGGAAAAATGTGTTTTCAGCGTTCCAGCCGGAAAGCTCTTCGGCTTCATTGTATCTGATAGAGAAATTGAAGCAAATCCAGCCAAGATCCGGGCTCTGTCACAATTGGATATCCCGAAGGACCTCAAACAAATACAAAAATTAACCGGATGCGTGGCGGCTCTAAGCTGCTTTATCTCCTGCTTAGGAGAAAAGGCCCTACCCCTTTACCGCCTCCTTCGGCGCACTGAACACCTCGAGTGGACGGATGCAGCCACGGTCGGACTCGATGAAATAAAAGCCATCTTGGCAACAAACCCAGTCCTGGCTGCGCCAAACATTGGCAAACCAATGCTATTATACATTGCAGCAACCCATCAGGTCGTAAGCGCGGTGCTCGTCGTCGAACGAGAAACGGACGGACACAAATTCCCCCTTCAAAAGCCGGTCTACTATGTGTCCACTGTCCTTACTCTGTGCAAGTCACGGTACCCACATTATCAAAAGATTGCGTACGCGGTATTTATGGCATCCCGGAAGCTGCGACACTACTTTCAAGAGTGTTCAATAACAGTAGCCTCGGAAGTGCCACTTAACGATATTATAAACAACCGCGACACGATGGGCCGGATTGCAAAATGGGCCATTGAGCTCCTCCCATTCGACATAACTTACAAGCCACGACGAGCTATCAAGTCGCAAGTCTTGGCCGACTTCATCGCAGAATGGACGGAGGCCGAGCTCCCTAAAGAGTACGACACATATTCAAACCGGGTCATGCACTTCGACGGCTCCAAAATGTTGGCCGGTCTAGGGGCTGGCGTCGTTTTGACGTCCCCCACAGGAGACACAGTTCAATACGTACTCCAGATAATGTACATAGACTCCAACAATGCAGCCGAATATGAGGCCCTTTTACATGGTCTCCGGATGGCAGTATCCATGGGCATTCAACGCCTAGAGGTGCGCGGGGACTCGAACCTCGCAATATCCCAAATAAATGGAGACTTTGATGCCAAGGATCCAAAAATGGCAGCTTATCGCAACGCCGTCCTGAAAATGTCAGCTCGGTTCGAAGGGCTCGAATTTCACCATATAGCCCGGGAAAATAATCAGGCGGCAGATGTCCTGGCACGCATCGGCGCAAAACGTGATGTAGTCCCCCCCAACATCTTCTTGGAAAGGCTGTTCAAGCCGTCCATAGTATGGGAAAGGGAACCCGGCAATAACAGCCCGGACCCAACCGCACTGCCCGACACCGAACACTCTGACATAATTGGAGGCTCTGCCAATGAAATAACACCTTCAGCCCACGTAATAATGGCCGTCATCGCCCCGTGGACAGAACCATTCCTCGCCTACCTTACCAAGGCAGGAACTCCCCGAGGACCAAAATGAGGCACGCTGCATAGTGCGGCGATCTAAAGCCTATAAAGTCCATGAGGGAGAGCTTTATAAGAAAAGCACTACCGGAGTCCTTCAAAGGTGCATCTCCGAAGAGGAAGGGCGGAACCTCCTGGCTGAAATTCATGCCGGACTCGGCGGTCATCACGCTGCAGCTCGGTCCCTTGTAAGCAAGGCCTTCCGTACAGGCTTTTATTGGCCGACGGCCCGGGCAGACGCCCAGGACTTAGTCCAACGATGCGTCGGTTGCCAGCTTTTTGCAAACCAAAGCCATATGCCACCCACCGCCCTCCAAACTATCCCCATCACTTGGCCCTTCGCGGTCTGGGGGCTTGACATGGTTGGACCCCTTAAAGGCGGAACCCACAAGAAAAAATACTTACTGGTCATGGTGGATAAGTTCACCAAATGGATAGAAGCCAAGCCTGTTAAGACGGCCGAATCCGGACCGGTGATAGACTTTATATCCGGGGTTGTACACCGTTACGGCGTCCCCCACAGCATCATCACTGATAACGCACGAACTTTATGGCCGATGAGGTAAAACTCTGGTGCAAAAACATGGGCATCAAGCTCGATTATGCTTCCGTCTATCACCCACAAACTAACGGCCAGGTCGAACGTGCAAATGGTCTTATCATGAGCGGCATCAAACCCAGATTAGTGCGGTCCCTTAAGGAATCTAATACGCACTGGGTAGAGGAGCTCGACTCCGTACTCTGGGGGCTGCGGACCACGCCGAATCGCACCACCGGATACACACCATTCTTCATGGTGTACGGCGCAGAGGCAGTTTTGCCCTGCGACATAATTCATGACTCACCTCGAGTGCGCATGTACGAAGAAAGAGAAGCCGAGCTCGATCGGCAGGACAGTTTGGACGCCTTGGAGGAAGAGCGTGACGTGGCAAAAGCCCGTTCCGCATTCTATCAACAGCAGGCTCGAAGATACCAAAGCAGAGAAGTACGGGCCAAAAATTACAACGTTGGCGAATTAGTTCTACGCCTGCCGGACAAGAAAAAGGACAAACTCAAGCCCAAGTGGGAAGGTCCCTTCATAATTGACCAAGTCCTGACTGGTGGAGCGTACCGCCTGCGAGATGCATCGGATAACCGACTCGAGCCGAACCCATGGAACGCAGCCCGTCTCCGAAGATTCTATGCCTAGCGCCGGACTCTGTGTTCGTCTCCTTCCTCTGTCCATTTTTATATACTTTCTGTCTTACATTTCTCTCCTTCTCCCCTCTCTCTCTCTTATAGCCTTTAAAGGCTCATAAAGTGACGCGCTATCCGCGCTCATTAAACCTGGGGGCTTCTTTAAACAGAAGCTTATTTATACGGGCTTCATGCCCAACACATGTGTCACACTTCCGCATGTACCTTTTATTCACCATTATATGCATTGATATGACTTAAGTTTTGGCCAAGCTGGGTTGCCTGGCTCCTGTGCTTACCCCTACGTTCCTGATTGTTCGGCTAGGTGGTAAAGGGAGCACCTCTGCGATTGTTACTGCCGGGTCAGCCGGATGTGTACCTCAGACTGGGTGAAGCCGAAAGCTAGCGTTCTTAAGGGAATATTCGGTCGGTGAACTAAAGATGATCTTTTTTCACTTATTTATCTATACACCCCCAGATGTTTTTCCTGCATCTCTTTTCGCAGAATGGACATGCAATTTAGGGCATGCCTCCCAGGGAAAGGAACCCCTAACGGAACTATTCTCCCTGGAAGATGTTTCTTACTAACCATGTAATATAACATAACTAGTTGGGCACTTGTCTGTTCAAGCACTAATGACCCCTACGCCTGGTCTCCATGCATACCCCAGTTCTTATATAACTGCGAGGGTATTCGGACACACTCCGGACCGTCAGGTCCCGAGGTTGAAGCGAAAAGGTCGGCCATGACAAACGATCTACAATCCGGCTAGAAGGCATTACACATGTCAATTATAATTACATAGTCAATCTGACTGATTGTATTCCTCTTCAATACCATCTAACAGGCTGTCTAGTTTACAGTCCTATTGGGAATACTTTGCGGCCAATTCTACTTGGCCGTATACTAAGCTCACAGGGATCTCCTTCCCATCGGGCCCCACGGGTCCGACCTCGGCCATGTGGTTTGGGTCAGCCTTCGTGTACCGCGTCTTCACCATGGCCCAGGCCTCCCTGGCGCCTTGACGGCAGGCCGACATCTTCCACAATCGGAAGCGCCGCCGCGCTCCCTTCAGCTTCTCTACAAGCTCTCCAAGGCCTTCGGGCATGGAGACGGATGGCCACAAGGCCTGGGCGACGCTTTGCATCACCTGCCGAACTCGCTCGTGCAGTTGTGAGAGCTCGGGAAGAAGGTCACCCGTAGAACCGGGCATTTCCTCTGCAGGACGACCTGTTAGCATACCTACAGACATTACTCTGTTAGTCGACTTCCTCGCCGAACTCTTTTTTCAAAGTTCGTTTAAGCACTTACTATATATGCCGCGTCGAAGCCGCTGATTCTCCTTCACGGAGTCCAACAGCTGGGCACGAACATCCTTCAGTTCAACGCCCAGCTTGGTGTTGGCATCTTGGAGATCGTTATTCTCCCGCCTCACCTTTGTCAGCATGCTCTCACCAGCCTTCAGCTGGCGTCGGAGTTGTTGCTCTTCCGGATTTAATCCGGCGCCATCTGCAATTTCATTTGTCAGATTTGCACCCACGCCGCACTTCGCAAAATACTTATCTTTCGAAGCGTATATTACCAGAGGGGGTCTCCTTGGGCTCCCCTGCCGCGGCTAGTGCGGCCTCAAGTTGGGCTTTGCACTCTTCCAGCTCCTGTGGCAGTAGGGTATTCTTTTCTGTAAGAAGCTGCATAACAAATGATCCTTAAATCAGTTATTCTAACTGTTTCAAGTCTCAGGGGCTACTGGTATATATATAATTACCAAAATTTTCTTACCCATATGTCCTTTACATATTGCTCCGTGGCTCTCGCTAGACCATTTTGAGCGGCACAGAGGTACGCATCTCCCGAATTAAAGGCATCCAATGCCTCTTGGGAGAAACAAGCGTCGCGAAGAACTATCCGGCGACGCCTGTGGTTCATGGCACTCTCCACCTCGGAATTGGTGGCAGACAGCCTGTCCGCATCCTCTGTTGGAGGAGCGTCTGGTGCGCGCCTTGTGTTCGCCTCCGCTTCCGGACCAGGCTTTGGAGCCTGGCTGGTGGAGGCGCGATTGGCAACCTCTTCGGATGTAGTCCGGCGAGGTCTCTTCGTCTTGAAGAGAGCACGAGCATTAATATGCCTCGAAGGAATAACACCTGGGAATAAGATGGCGCGCTATACCCTTGCGCCGGCGCCTCAGTCCAGACCGCACTTCTTTTCAGCCCGCGGGGCCTTGCCGCCCCTCGTTGGCTAGTCGCCGCAGGCTCGGCCTCCCGTCTCAAGGACCTCCCCTGCAAAACACGGTTGTCATATGGCAATCGAAAACACGCGAGGATAGATCCCCTTTCAAAGTGCTGGGACTTCGGTCTCAGTTACCTGTGAGGCTGGGAGTAGCCCTGGGTAATCGGCCGTAATAGCCACCAAGGCGTTGTCCTTGCTCAATTGATGAAACACCCCATCAATCAGCTCCATAGATAAGTCTGAATCCTCTTGAGAGGCCGGGTCGAGGGACCGTCCCGGATCCTCGGGTTGTGGAGGAGGGCTGTTTATTTCTTTAACAGCCTGGTGTAGTTCCTGCGTTGAAGTTGTTAGACTGAATATTTAACGATGGGAATATAAAACGGATGGGCAAGTAAAAGTGTCCACTTACCCAACTTGGGGGATTGTACATAGAAAATCCACCCTGTGGGTTGACGCGGAGAAATTCCTCCTCTTCTCCCTTGTACAAAGCGGACAAGGTCTTTATTAGAGCGGCAGCCGAATCCGGCCCCTTACGGCCGTGGCGGGTGGCGTCCTCCTCCTCGTTGAAGTCCCACATAGGGCGGCCTCTATACTGAAGCGGCTGCACCCCTTGCATGATGCATGCGGCCATGACCCCGATCATGGTCAGTCCGGAATGAGCTAACAATCTTATCCGACCCATCAGGTAAAGAACGTCCCTGTCACTTTCCCTCTGAGGGCTCCGTGGACGCCAGCTTAGGCGCTTCTTTAGGGGAGCACTGTCGAACTCAGGGAGGCCGATCCGGACAGGATCCGGCAGCGGGACATCCTCTATATAAAACCATTCCAAAGGCCAGTCCTCGGACGCCTTCTTTGGGGTTCCAGATAGATATCCGGTCCCGGCGATGCGCCACACTTCGGCTCCGCCCACTTGATATATTGACCCCTTCTTAGAACGGGGCACGAGGCAGAATAGCCTTTTCCACAGCGCGAAATGAGCCTCGTAGCCCAAAAACAGCTCGCAAAGGGCTACGAAGCCCGCGATATGCAATATGGAGGCAGGCGTGAGGTTGTGCAGCTGGAGGCCATAGAACTCCAGGAGCCCCCGGAGAAACGGATGAATTGGAAATCCGAGCCCTCTTATTAAGTAAGGGACAAGGCATACCCGCTCTCCTTTGGAGGGATTGGGGGCGCTCTCCGCTTGCTCTCCGCCATTATAGGTGGCAAGTCCGGCTCGAACCGGGACCATATAGGCCGGGGGGAGAAATCCCTTGGTCTGGAGCGTCACTAGCTCGCTGTGCGGGATGGAGCACCTCTTCCAATCTCCAGGCTGAGGGCTGGAAGGGCGAGAGGAGGAGCTGCGGCGGCCGGCCATGATAGAATGGACCTCTGTCGGATACGCTCTGATGAATACTCGCGGAGGGGAGAAGGTGTGGTTTGGATCTAAATCCTCGTCCCCTTAAATAGGCGGCTCATTCACGCGGCTAGGGGTGTAAATATAAAAAAACACCCTGACTTTTCGTATTCGTTTGACACGTGGAAGACGGCCATTATTGGGCGTAGAAGCCAAGGAGCACTACATTTACAAGAAACCGGACACTATTCAACAGGTACATTGAATTTGGAGGAGAACCCGCCTTGCAATGCCGAAGACAATTTGCGCGCCGGACTCGTCGTCATTGAAGCCTGGTTCGGGGGCTACTGAGGGAGTCCTGGATTAGGGGGTGTCCGGATAGCCGGACTATACCTTTGGCCGGACTCCTGGACTATGAAGATACAAGATTGAAGACTTCGTCCCCTGTCCGGAAGGGACTTTCCTTGGCGTGGAAGGCAAGCTTAGCGATACGGATATGTAGATCTCCTACCATTGTAACCGGCTCTATGTAACCCTAGCCCTCTCCGATGTCTATATAAACCGGAGGGTTTTAGTCCGTAGGACGAACAACAATCATACCATAGGCTAGCTTCTAGGGTTTAGCCTCTCTGATCTCGTGGTAGATCTACTCTAGTACTACCCATATCATCAATATTAATCAAGCAGGACGTAGGGTTTTACCTCCATTAAGAGGGCCCGAACCTGGGTAAAACATTGTGTCCCCTGCCTCCTGTTACCATCTGGCCTAGACGCACAGTTCGGGACCCCCTACCCGAGATCCGCCGGTTTTGACACCGACATTGGTGCTTTCATTGAGAGTTCCTCTGTGTCGTCGCCATCAGGAAGGATGACATGATGTAGAGGGATAAACTCATGCAATATGATATAAACCCCACCTTGTTACCCTCGATGGCAACAATACAATAGTGCCTTGCTGCCCCTACTGTCACTGGGAAAGGACACCGCAAGATTGAACCCAAAGCTAAGCACTTCTCCCATTGCAAGAAAGATCAATCTAGTAGGCCAAACCAAATTGATAATTCGAAGAGACTTGCAAAGATAACCAATCATACATAAAAGAATTCAGAGAAGATTGAAATATTGTTCATAGATAAACTTGATCATAAACCCACAATTCATCGGTCTCAACAAACACACCGCAAAAGAAGATTACATCGAATAGATCTCCACAAGAGAGGGGGAGAACTTTGTATTGAGATCCAAAAAGAGAGAAGAAGCCATCTAGCTAATAACTATGGACCCGTAGGTCTATAGTAAACTACTCACACTTCATCGGAGGGGCTATGGTGTTGATGTAGAAGCCCTCCGTGATCGATGCCCCCTCCGGCGGAGCTCCGGAAAAGGACCCAAGATTTGTCCCTTCTCTCTTTTTCTCTCATATTTTTTTATTTGGGCCTTTTCTTTTTTATGGCCTCTTTTTTATATATATTTGGGCTTCTTTGGCCTCTTTTTTTATTATTTTATTTTTCGTCCGGAGTCTCATCCGACTTGTGGGGGAATCATATTCTCCATCATCCTTTCCTCACTGGGACAATGCTCTAAAAAAGACGATCATCACACTTTTATTTACTCACAACTCAACAATTACAACTCGATACTTAGAACAAAATATGACTCTATGTGAATGCCTCCGGCGGTGTACCGGGATATGCAATGAATCAAGAGTGACATGTATGAAATAATTAGGAATGGTGGCTTTGCCACAAATACAATGTCAACTACATGATCATGCAAAGCAATATGACAATGATTGAGCATGTCATAGTAAACGGAATGGTGGAAAGTTGCATGGCAATATATCTCGGAATGGCTATGGAAATGCCATGATAGGTAGGTATGGTGGCTGTTTTGAGGAAGGTATATGGTGGGTGTATGATACCAGCGAAAGGTGTGCGGTATTAGATAGGCTAGCAATGGTGGAAGGAAGAAAAGTGCATATGATCCATGGACTCAACCTTAGTCATAAAGAACTCATATACTTATTGCAAAAATCTACAATTTATCAAAGCAAAGTATTACGCGCATGCTCCTAGGGGGATAGATTGGTAGGAAAAGACCATCGCTCGTCCCCGACCGCCACTCATAAGGATGACAATCAATAAATAAATCATGCTCCGACTTCATCACATAACGGTTCACCATACGTGCATGCTTTGGAGTCACAAACTTTAACACAAGTATTTCTCAAATTCACAACTAATCGACTAGCATGACTCTAATATTACCATCTCCATATCTCAAAACAATTATCAAGTATCAAACTTCTTATAGTATTCAACACACTCATAAGAAATTTTTTATTAATCTTGAATGCCTAACATAATTAAAGCAAATTACCATGCTGTTTTGTAGGACTTTCAAAATAATCTAAGTGAAGCATGAGAGAACAATAGTTTCTATAAAACAAATCCACTGATGTGCTCTAAAAGATATAAGTGAAGCACTAGAGCAAAAACTATATAACTCAAAAGATATAAATGAAGCACATAGAGTACTCTAACAATTTCCGAATCATGTGTGTGTCTCTCAAAAGGTGTGTACAGCAAGGATGATTGTGGAAAACTAAAAAATAAAGACTCAAACAATACAAGACGCTCCAAGGAAAACACATATCATGTGGTAAATAAAAATATAGCTCCAAATAAAGTTACCGATGGAAGTAGACGAAAGAGGGGATGCCTTCCAGGGCATCCCCAAGCTTTGGCTTTTAGGTATCCTTAGATTATCTTGGGGTGACATGGGCATCTTAAATCTTAGTCTCTTTCCACTCCTTGTTCCATAATCCATCAAATCTTTTACCCAAAACTTGAAAACTTCACAACACAAAACTTAAAGTGGAAAAATCTCGTGAGCTCCGTTAGTGAAAGAAACAAAACACCACTTCAAGGTACTGTAATGAACTCATTCTTTATTTATATTGGTGTTAGACCTACTGTATTCCAACTTCTCTATGGTTTATAAACTATTTTACTAGCCATAGATTCATCAAAATAAGCCAACCACACACGAAAAACAGAATCTGTCAAAAACAGAATAGTCTGTAGTAATCTGTAGCTAACACAAGATCTGGAACCCCAAAAATTCTAAAATAAGTTGCTGCGCGTTAGGAATTTATCTATTAATCATCTGCGAAAAGAATTAACTAAATATCACTTTCCAAATAAAAATGGCAGCAATTCTTGTGAGCACTAAAGTTTCTGTTTTTTACAGCAAGATTAAAAAGACTTTCCCCAAGTCTTCCCAACGGTTCTGCTTGGCACAAACACTAATTAAACACAAAAAACACAACCAAACAGAGGCTAGATAAATTATTTATTACTAAACAGGAGCAAAAATCAAGGAATAAAAATAAAATTGGGTTTCCTCCCAACAAGCGCTATCGTTTAACGCCCCTAGCTAGGCATAAAAGCAAGGATAGATCTAGGTATTGCCATCTTTGGTAGGAATCCATAAGTGGCTCTCATAATAGATTCATAAGGTAATTTAATTTTCTTTCTAGGGAAGTGTTCCATGCCTTTCGTTTTAGCTAGGCATGATGATTTCAATGATGCTCGCATAAAAGATATGAATTGAAACATAAAGAGAGCATCATGAAGCACATGACAAGCACATTTAAGTATAACCCACTTCCTATGCATAGGGATTTTATGAGCAAACAATTTATGGGAACAAGAATCAACTAACATAGGAAGGCAAAACAAGCAAAACTTCAAGATTTTCAACACACAGAGAGGAAACTTGATATTATTTAATACCTACAAGCATATGTTCCTCTCTCATAGTAATTTTCAGTAGCATCATGAATGAATTCAACAATATAACTATCACATAAATCATTCTTTTCATGACCCATGAGCATAGAAATTGTATTACTCTCCACATAAGCAAATTTATTCTCATGAATAGTAGTGGGAGCAAACTCAACAAAATAACTATCATGTGATTGGAAATTAAAATCATTATGACAAGTTTCATGTTTATAATTATTCAATATAACATACATGTTATCACCATAATCATCATATATAGGAACTTTGTTGTCATAATCAATTGCAACCTCCTCCAAAATAGTGGATTCATCATTAAATAAAGTCACGACCTCTCCAAATCCACTTTCATCAATATAATCATCATAAATTGGAGGCATGCAATCATCATAATATATTTTCTCATCAAAACTTGGGGGACTAAAAATATCATATTCATCAAATATAGCATCCCCAAGCTTATGGCTTTGAATATCATTAGCATCATGGATATTCAAAGAATTCATACTAACAACATTGCAATCATGCTCATCATTGAAAGATTTTCTTGTCAAACATTTTATAGAATTCTTCATCTATCAATTGAGCACAATTTTCCGTCCCATCATTTTCACGAAAGACATTATAAAGATGAATAATATGATGAAACCTCAATTCCATTTTTTGTAGTTTTCTTTTATGAACCAAACTAGTGATAAATAAGAAACTAAAAGATTCAATTGCAAGATCTAAAGATATACCTTCAAGCACTCACCTCCCCAGCAACGACGCTAGAAAAGAGCTTGATGTCTACTATGCAACTTTATTCTTGTAGACACGTGTTTGGCCTCCAAGCGCAGAGTTTTGTAGGACAGTAGCAATTTTCCCTCAAGTGGATGACCTAAGGTTTATCAGTCCGTGGGAGGCATAGGATGGAGATGGTCTCTCTCAAACAACCCTGCAATCGAATACAAGAAATCTCTTGTGTCCCCAACATACCCAATACAATGGCAAATTGTATAGGTGCACTAGTTCGGCGAAGAGATGGTGGTAAAAGTGTAATATTGATGGTAGAAATATATTTTTATAATCTGAATAAATAAAAACAGCAAGGTAGCAAATAGTAAACGGGCACAAAAACGGTATTGCAATGCTTGAAAATGAGGCCTAGGGTCCGTACTTTCATAGTGCAATCTCTTAACAGTGCTAATATAATTGGATAATATATTTAGTCCCTCAACATGCAACGAAGAATCACTCCAAAGTTCCTATCTAGCGAAGAACATAAGACGGAATTGTTTGTAGGGTACGAAACCACCTCAAAGCTATTCTTTCCGATCAATCTATCCTAGAGTTCGTACTAAAATAACACGAAGCTATTCTTTCCGATCGATCTAACCAAGAGTGGTAGACTGAAAAAGGACGAGAGGTGTGGAAGGCGTGTGTGCATGCCTCAGTAGACATGTGTGGACATGTCATGCTCTGTTTTACTATGAGGGATAGCAAGGGGTAAGGTGAAAGATGGTGAAGGAGTAAGTGGCCTTGAGCCACAGCTGGTGGGTCGAGGGGTGATAACCCACAAGTATAGGGGATCAATTGTAGCCTCTTCCGATAAGTAAGAGTGTCGAACCCAACGAGGAGCTAAAGGTAGAACAAATATTCCCTCAAGTTCTATCGACCACCGATACAACTCTACGCATGCTTAACGTTTGTTTTACCTAGAACAGGTATGAAACTAGAAGCACTTTGTAGGTGTTTTTGGATAGGTTTGCAAGATAATAAAGAGCGCGTAAATAAAAAGTAGGGTCTGTTTAGATAAAGAAACAATAAAGTTAGTATAGAGACTGTGGAAAAGTGGTGGTAGGAGTTGCGAAATTGTCCATAAGCAATCGACTACTTTACTAGACCGATAGCAAGTTTTATGTGGGAGAGGCCACTTCTAGCATGTCATCCCTAACTTGGAATTCTATGCACTTATGATTGGAACTATTAGCAAGCATCCACAACTACTAACGTTCATTAAGGTAAAACCCAACCATAGCATTAAGATATATTGGCCCCCTTCAATCCCGTATGCATCAATTTCTATGCTAGGTTGAAGCTTCTGTCACTCTTGCCCTGCAATACATAGTCCTATCAACATACAACTAACCCTATGGTGTGATCCACGCGCGTGCTCATATGATGGGAACCAAAGTACAACAACATAATCACAAGCAAATTAAATCAATCATAGTAATTCACCAATCACCGATAGGACAACGAAAATCTACTCAGACATCATAGGATGGCAACACATCATTGGATAATAATATGAAGAATAAAGCACCATGTTCAAGTAGAGGGTGCAGCGGGTTGCGGGAGAGTGGACCGCTGTACATAGAGGGGGGAAGGTGATGGAGATGTTGGTGAAGATGGCGAAGGTGTTGGTGTAGATTGTGGTGATGATGATGGCCCCCGGTGGCGTTCCGGCGCCACCGGAAGCGAGGTGGGGGGAGAGCCCCCCTGTCGGTGTCAAAACCGGCGGATCTCGGGTAGGGGGTCCCGAACTGTGCGTCTAGGCCGGATGGTAACAGGAGGCAAGGGACACGAAGTTTTACCCAGGTTCGGGCCCTCTTGATGGAGGTAAAACCCTATGTCCTGCTTGATTAATATTGAAGATATGGGTGTTACAAGAGTAGATCTACCACAAGATCAGAGAGGCTAAACCCTAGAAGCTAGCCTATGGTATGATTGTATGTTGTGATTGTTGTCCTACGGACTAAAACCCTTCGGTTTATATAGACACCGGAGAGGGTTAGGGTTACACAAGGTCGGTTACAAAGGAGGAGATATCCATATACGTATTGCCTAGCTTGCCTTCCACGCCAAGTAGAGTCCCATCCGGACACGAGACAAAGTCTTCAATCTTGTATCTTCATAGTCTATCAGTCCGGCCAATGGAGATAGTACGGCTGTCCAGAGACCCCCTAATCCAGGACTCCCTCAGTAGCCCCTGAACCAGGCTTCAATGACGATGAGTCCGGCACGCAGTTGTCTTCGGCTTTGCAAGGCGGGTTCCTTCTCCGAATACGTCACAGAAGAAGTTGAATACGAGGATAGTGTCCGACCCTGCAAAATAAATTCCACATTCCACTGCAGAGAGAATAACGTTTTCGCAGATCTAATTTGTTGGCTTGCTTTGGCAGCATGACGTGATGTCATGGCCCGGTGATTATTCGAACCGTTTCTTTTAACCAGCTCCACACATAACGCGAAGCGGTTTCATGACACATCTTGCCGAAGCGGAGACCGTGTTCCCCCAATTACGGGATTCTCATTAATGCGGTTGTGGGTAACCCAACCATGTCTAGGACTCCTAGATTATAGGCAAGTCCTAAACGGCTACGGAGAGGACGCTTGATATTCACCCTCTTTAAAAATGGACGAGGTTTTTGATTTTTCTCTCTCATGCTCAATCGAACCCTTTCTCCGCCTCGAGTTCTAACACCCAAAGCCCAGGTTAGGCGCTCCGGATCTTCAATCATGTCCGGATCCAGCCTTCAAGGCTGATGGTTGCCCTCCTCCATGACGGAAGAGGACATTAAGAAGTTGAGGGAGACCAGATACCTGACCGCCGAGGTTTCACATCGGCTGCCTGCTCGAGGGCAGGTCGTCCCTACTCCCGAACCCAACGAGAATGTTGTGTTCGTCTCCCACTTCCTCCGAGGTCTAGGCCTCACTCTGGATCCCTTTGTCAGGGGCTTGATGTTCTATTACGGGTTAGATTTCCACGATCTAGCTCCGGACTCCTTTCTCCACATCACGACATTTATTGTCGTGTGTGAGGCCTTCCTCCGTGTGACCCCTCACTTCGGCCTGTGGCTCAAGACCTTTGAAGTACAACCGAAGATGATCGAGGGGCAACATGCAGCGTGCGGAGGTGCATCAATAGGCAAGATGGTAGGGGCTCCATGCCCGAAAGGTTCCTTTCCAGAGGTGTCTGAATTATGGCAACGGGAGTGGTTTTACATGACGGCTCCCAGAAGTGCCAAGTGGGCGGCTGCCCCCGCTTTCCGCCCGGGCCCCCCACCACAACTGATGTCATGGATTAGCAGGGGTCTGAGATGGAGTCCAGCCAAGGACGTGCCTATACTGCAAAGTCGCATCCGAGATCTCTTCGAGGGAGATTTTAATTTGGTTGCGGTAATACAAGTTATGCTGGTTCGTCAAGTCCAGCCTTGCAAACGCCGGCCCCTGCGCTTGTGGGAGTTCAACCCAGAGGGACCACGTGCCATTCAAAGTTTCCTCGGCCTGACGCACGAGGAGATGTACAAGTCATTCTTTGGACCTCAAGTGGAATGTCCGGATATCACCAAGGACGTGGGCCTGAGCAGTAACCGCGCCACCGAACAAGTAAGAAATCCTCTAGCCGAACACTCTGTCTTTTATTCGAAGTTATTTATGAGAGTTTGCTTTTTGACCAGGACTGGCTAACAAAGGCGAAGATGATTCGGTGTTTGGCCCCCCTCCCTGAGGGTTTGGAAAATCCGGTATTGGAGAAGATGCTCGAGGTCACACCTTGACCGGAGCCCTTGAAGGAATATACCGAGGGAGATAATACGGGCGGATGCGGGCCCCCATCGCTATCCGCTCCAACCGAGGGAACGAGCGTCTCCACGAAGGAGGACGATCGGGGGAGGAAAAGGACTGCTTCCGAGGATCCGGAAGCCGAAGCCTCCAAACGGGAGAAGAGGTCTCCCACTGAGGGTCCTGCCTTGGGGGGTGCTTTTGCCGCACAGAGTCCGCGAGGGGATCATCCCTCCAACGAGTCGTAAGTGATCCAAAATATTTTAATAGTAAGGGTATGCTATATTTTTCCTCTGAGAAAATAACCACCGCATATATCTTGCAGTTCGGGCCTCAACCCCTCTCAAATGAGCTCGTCTTCGGGGGATCTTCTTCCAGAGATGATGGAGAGCGAAACGCCTCCCCCGGACTCCTCCGCTCTAGAAGCGGGCGACCCCGAAGTGTCGTCGTGGAGGGCCTCTCCGGATCCGGTGAGGCAGAAGATAATCCCGTAGACCCCCCAAAGTCCCCAGTGTCCGGCTCCCGAAGAGAGCATACGAAAGAGTCCGGCACCATCTGGTGTGCGGTCGGACGTTCTGAGGGAGTTGGTGGGGCGAGCGGCCATCTCAGAAGAGCACCGTACGCTGATGGGTACGGTGATGGAGAGAATCTCGTCCACTGAAAGCAGATTACATGAAGCCTTTATGAGTCTATTGACAGGCTTTGAGGTATGTGAGATAATATGCGATAGTACTGCACATGTTAGGTGTGCCCTGTGTAGATAGTAGCCCCTGAGACTCTGGTTGTCGTCAAGAATGGCGGCGAACAGAGGATCATATTCCCAGGCAATAACCAAACTGCCTCTATGTGCAGGTGGTGGAAGCTCCGGTGGCTAGCCGGACTAGTGAGTTTGCCCAATTAAAACGGAAACTAGATGCGGCAGACGCCGACATCGAGCTTGTTAACAAGAGGCTTGACGAGGCACAGGGTAAGTGTTATTATCCGGTGAACGCCACATAGTAAGAGCAGCATAATGCCAGTATCTTTAATATGTTGTGACTGCAGATGGAGCTGCCACCGTGGAAGCCTTGCGGGCGGAACTTGCCCGAGCCAAGGAACAAGCAAGGATTAGTAATGAGGCTGCTTTGAAGGTAGCCGAAGAGTTGAAAGCCGAGAAGGCCGCACATTGCGAGAGCCAGGAGAAGATGGCCAAGATGGCCATAGAATTAAAAGACACTGCCGACCGTTGCCGGTTCCTTGAAAAAGAAAACTGAGCGAAGGCAACGAACCTTGAGAAGGCCGCGACGGCGGACAAAGACACCCGCTCTGCTATGAGAGCGAAGGAGGAGGAGCTGCGGGAAGCCGGGGATATTGTGGCTGGGAAACCCTTCATGTTACGGAGGAAGTTCGGAGATCCTCGATATGCCCCTCTGGATCGGCTGTGGAGTTCGGCAGATGCGTATATGGATTTGGCGGCGAGCGCTGCCAATGCGGCCAAGTACTTCCAAGGTCAGATAGATCGTGAAGTGGACAAGCTGTTCTGGACGCAATTCCATGTTCCAGAGCATCCGCTTTCATTGACTGACAAGCTAGCCGAATGGGCCGAATTGAATAGGTTGTCCGGACTCGCCATGAGGTCTGTTGTGGATCAGCTATGGCCGGAAAGACCAAAGCCGAACAGCTATTTCAGCTTAGTGCAGCAGTTCCTTGATGCAGTGCCGTGCATTAATGCGATGAAGAGGTCGGCATGCATAGAAGGCTCGCGGATGGCCCTTGCCCGTGTTAAAGCATACTGGGCGGAGATGGACGCTACCACTGTTGCGGCGCAGGGATCGGCCATAGGCCGGGTGGCTGCCGAGCACTATTTCGAGGAGGTTCTCGAGGGTGCTCGTTTGATAGAGGCCCAGTGCTTGAAAAATATTATGTTTGAGTGATATGTATTCTCATTGTAAGCACAATGCTTTTATGAATTTTTTATAAGGTTATTTTATACTTTTGCCTGAAAGTAGTATGATGCCTCCTGTGCGGCTGTTTATGTATACCTGTGTATAACCTGAAAGATTGCAGCCGTCGGCTTCAACCCCCACGCATAAAATGCGGGGGTGTTCGCAAAAAACGCGTGTTCACACTTAACCCAATGTCTTGGTCCTATTAAGGTGGTGATAGAGCAGCGAGCGAGGCAACCGGACTATAATGCTTTAACACTTTAACTTAGCCATAGGAGTTTGACAGTGGGGCTACTAGATAGCCCCTGGTGGTTCCACACTCTCCCGATCGCGGGGTGCGTACATGCCTGGCCGGGAAACAGCCCTTCGTTAAGGTGGAGGAATTCTAACATTCCGATAGGTCACCGAGTGGTTGACCAGTCTCACGCTATATCATGACAGTCAGTTTTCGGCTTTCTCTACTGAGGTGCTTGTCCGGATGAACCAGGGCACAATCGCAGTAGTTCTCCTGGTGCTACCTTAGCCGGTAAAGCGGAACATAAGGCACCGAAACGCAGGAGCCGGGAAAACCCGACATTTGACCAAAGACAATGATTCGGAGCTGATGCATATAAGGCCAAACTCGTGATGCCGAACACTCCCTAAGGTATTCGGTCTTTATGGTATAAACCGGGCCTAAATAGTGCCCTTTGTAAGAAGCCCCTTGTGTCCAGGTACGTGCATCATTCTGACGTGGCCACATGCCAAGACGCCAGCATCCTTATCAACTGTGCTGAGAATTCGGTGGATATGTATCAACAAGAGACAGTAAAAAAGGTTTACGCAGGGTCTTAATCTAAAAAGAATCCTCGGAGCGGGTCCCTGCTGCACGTTTGCGCCTGTGTCTCCGTTGTGTCGTATCCTGGACGGGTGTAGCACGATGATTATCTGTAAAAGAGAGGAGCTTAGGTGAAAAAGCTGTCGTGCAAAAAGATAGTTTTTTAAAGAAATCATGGATAATTCAAGGTAAGTAAGAATTGCCGCTTGTCTGCGCACGTTGAGCCCCTTGTATTTGTAATAGGGGCGTGATCATTGATCCGGTAATAATTGCATATAGCTACGCCGGACTCGTCTAACCGTGTCCGAGGTCGTGACGACCTGCTAAATGCTTTAGTTGGTGAGGCCGTTTTTAGTGTGCGGCTGCCAGTGCAGCCGCACGCTCTTTGGCGCGCAGAGATCGCTTAATACTTCCGTTCACTGTAATGATGCCACGTGGACCGGGCATCTTGAGTGTGAGGGAAGCGTAGTGTGGTATTTCGTTAAAGCGAGCGAAAGCTTCGCGTTCGAGTAGTGCTTGATAGCCACTTTGAAACGGAGCGATGTGGAAGGTTAAATGTTCGCTACGGAAGTTATCGGGGAAGCCGAATATAACTTTTAGTAGCAGGGAGCCCGTGCAATGAGCCCCTGGGCCTGGCGTTACTCCTTTAAAGGTAATATTGCTATGGCAAATTTTTGTTGGGTCTATCCCCATTTCGCGGATTGTATCTTGGTATATCAGGTTTAGACTGCTGCCACCATCCATCAGGACTCGTGTGAAGTGATATCCGTCAATTATTGGGTCTAATACCAGGGCAGACCATCCTGCACGCCGGACACTTGCTGAGTAATCACGATGGTCGAAAGTGATCGTTTGAGACGACCAGTGGCAGGACTCCGCGGTGGTAGGCCTTCGGGCGTATTTTTCTGGGAGTGTCGTTTTGTTTCTGCCATTGATCACGTGTAACACATTTACTGTTTTGACTTCTGGTGGAAATTTCTTTTGTTCCCCAGTGTCTTCCTTGAGAGGCTCATCCTCATCTTCGCTTGGTGTATCTTACCCCTTGTGTACGACGTTGAGCTTGCCGGACTGCTTGAAGACCCAACATTCTTTGTGGGTATGATTGGCTGGTTTGCCAGGGGTACTATGGACCTAACATATTTGGTCCAGAATTTTGTTTAGGCTGGACAGTTCGTCTCTGGCGCCTTTAGGGGGCGGCTTTTGCTGACCTGGCCGAGATCTTTTGAATCCGGCGTTTACTGTCGTGCTCTTCATGCTGTCTCTTTTATTCTGGTGTTTGTTATTGCTGTTGCGCTGTGATTTCCCGTTTCCATCTCTAACTTCAGATGTATCGGGGTCGTTGGAGCTGCATCGGGCTAGCCAGGTGTCTTCACCCGCGCAAAAGCGGGTCATGAGGCTTGTTAATGCTGCCATTGTTCTCGGTTTTTCTTGGCCGAGGTGTCGGGCAAGCCATTCGTCACGGACGTTGTGCTTAAAAGCTGCCAAGGCTTCGGCGTCCGGGCAGTCGACAATTTGGTTCTTTTTAGTAAGAAACCTGTTCCAAAGCTTTCGGGCTGACTCTCCAGGTTGTTGAGTTATATGACTCAGATTATCCGCGTCCGGAGGTTGGACATAAGTCCCTTGAAAGTTTGCCCGAAAAGCATCTTCGAGCTCTGCCCAGCTTCCAATGGAGTTTTCAGGGAGGCCTTTAAGCCAATGACGAGCTGGCCCTTTGAGTTTGAGTGGTAAGTACTTGATGGCATGGAGATCATCTCCTCGAGCCATATGGATGTGGAGGATATAGTCCTCGATCCAGACCCCAGGGTCTGTTGTTCCGTCGTATGCCTCTATGCTTACAGGTTTGAATCCCTTTGGAAATTCATGATCCAGCACCTCATCGGTGAAACATAGGGGGTGTGCGGCACCCCTGTATCTGGGTGTACCGCGTTGTTCAGATGTTTGTTGTGTTATATCGTATGCTGGGGCGCACTTGCGTGGTCCATAGATAGATCTGGTTGCGCTGTCCTTTTGGTGCAAGCCCTCGCGTGAATCGCGTATTGTCTTGTGGGTGGCATTGTTTGCCGCTCTATGTTGGACGTGAGGTCGTCTATCCGGCCAGGTGGCTGTTTTGATTTTTGGTTGTGAGGGGTCTGAGGCCTCCTCATCGAATTCAGGTAGCAGCTTCCGCTTTGGGTAGCTCTTGGTGTGGCGATTGTCGCCGTACTTCACTGCTGTGTTGAGTACTTTACTCCATCTGATTTGGAGTGTGTCTTGCGCAGCCTTGAGCCTTTGCTGCTGCTTTTTCAGACTCCTCGCGGTGGCAACCAGCCTTTGACGGGCATTCTGCTGCTCCGGGTGCCTGTCCGTCGTTGTGTCGTCCGGACTATTATCTTTGACAGAATTGGTCTGTTCGGTTTGATTCTCCGTATTGCCGTGGTCCGGTAGTGGTTCGCCCTGCTCCAACGCTGGGTTTGTGTTATCGTTATTTCTGGCGATGCGTGATTTGGGGCGGCGCTTGCGCCGCCGCTTTGACTGCTTCTCGAGGGAATAAGCCTTCGGTGCGTCCTTCCGTTCCTCGTCGTCTTCTTTTGGTGTGTTCACCATGTATACGTCATATGATGAAGTGGACGTCCAGCGCCCTGTGGGCGGTGGTTCCTCTTCGCCTCCCGCATCGTTGTCCATACCGTCGATGCCTTCGGAGTCGAAGTCGAGCATGTCGGTTGAGTCATCAACAGTGGCTATTAAGTGGGTGGTGGGTGGGCGTCGAATTTCTTCGTCGTCCACATCCCAATCCTGTTGGCCATAATACGGCCAGGGCTCTCCTAATAAAGAGAGAGACCTTAGTGAATCCAGAATGTCGCCGAAGGGCGAGTGCTAAAAGATATCCGCGGCGGTGGATTTCATGATCGGCGCCCAATCGGATTCGATTGGCAGGGGCGCGGATAGTTCGGTTTCCGGAAGAGAGTCCGGCACCTTGGAGTCACGGGCTGCATGGAGATTTGTGCTGGTGTTCGGCTCGATCGCCATTGAGACTGCAACCCCTGAGGTGGTGTCTAACCGCCCGTCCTCGATTGGCGTAGTTGGCTCCGAACTAAGGGTCGGAGCTGATGCGGGTGCGGCTTCTGGGGTACTGTTCGGCGGTAGAGCTAGGTCATACCCATCGCGACAGTGGAGCGCGCCCGGCTGCGGCTCGAATCCATCGAAGATCAAGTCTCCGCGGATGTCAGTCGTGTAGTTCAAACTTCCAAATCTGACCTGATGGCCAGGGGCGTGGCATTCAATATGCTCCAGATGGCCAAGCGAATTAGCCCGCAGTGCGAAGCCGCTGAATACGAAGATCTGTCCGGGGAGAAAAGTATCACCCTGGACCGCATCGCTATCGATGATAGTAGGAGCCATCAAGCCTAACGGCGATGACACAGAGGAACTCTCAATGAAAGCACCAATGTCGGTGTCAAAACCGGCGGATCTCGGGTAGGGGGTCCCAAACTGTGCGTCTAGGCCGGATGGTAACAGGAGGCAAGGGACACGAAGTTTTACCTAGGTTCGGGCCCTCTTGATGGAGGTAAAACCCTACGTCCTGCTTGATTAATATTGAAGATATGGGTGTTACAAGAGTAGATCTACCACGAGATCAGAGAGGCTAAACCCTAGAAGCTAGCCTATGGTATGATTGTATGTTGTGATTGTTGTCCTACAGACTAAAACCTTTCGGTTTATATAGACACCGGAGAGGGTTAGGGTTACACAAGGTCGGTTACAAAGGAGGAGATATCCATATACGTATTGCCTAGCTTGCCTTCCACGCCAAGTAGAGTCCCATCCGGACACGAGACGAAGTCTTCAATCTTGTATCTTCATAGTCTATCAGTCCGACCAATGGAGATAGTCCGGAGACTCCCTCACCCCCTCCTTCTTATTCTTCCTTGACCTTCTCCATAGATGGGAGAAGGGTTCCCCTCTGGTCCATGACCTCCATGGCATGGGAGGGGCGAGAGCCCCTCCGAGATTGGATATGTCCCTCTGTCTCTCTCTGTTTCTGCGTTCCCTGATTCTGCCCTTTCACCGTTTCTTAAATTCCTGGAGATCCGTAACTCCGATTGGGATGAAATTTTAACACGATCTCTATCAGGGTATTAGCTTTCTTGCGGCGGAAGAAGGGCATCAACCACCTTACGGGGTGGCCACGAGGGCCCAGGACGCGCCCCCTGCATCGTGGCCCCCTCGGGCATCGTCTCACATTAATTTTTCTTCCCAAAAATCACATATATTCCAAAACAATCTTCGTCAGTTTTTATCCCGTTTGTACTCCGTTTGATATGGATTTACCGCGAAACAAAAAACATGCAACAAACAGGAACTGACACTGGGCACTGGATCAATATGTTAGTCCCAAAAATATTATAAAAAGTTGCCAAAAGTATATGAAAGTTGTAGAATATTGGCATGGAACAATAAAAAATTATAGATACGACGGAGACGTATCAGCATCCCCAAGCTTAATTCCTGCTCGTCCTCGAGTAGGTAAATGATAAAAAAGATAATTTTTGATGTGGAATGCTACCTAGCATAATCTTGATCATGTAATCTAATTATGACATGAATATTAAGACATGAGTGATTCAAAGCAATAGTCTATCATTTTGACATTAAGATAATAATACTTCAAGCATACTAATAAAGAAATCATGTGTTTTCAAAATAAATATGGCCAAAGAAAGTTATCCCTACAAAATCATATGGTCTGGCTATGCTCCATCTTCACCACCCAAAATATTCAAATCATGCACAACCCCAATGACAAACCAAGCAATTGTTTCATACTTTTGACGTTCTCAAACTTTTTCAACTTTCACGCAATACATGAGCGTGAGCCATGGACATAGCACTATGGGTGGAATAGAATATGATGGTGGAGTGTGTGTG
Organism: Triticum aestivum; assembly: GCF_018294505.1. Lineage (NCBI taxonomy): Eukaryota > Viridiplantae > Streptophyta > Magnoliopsida > Poales > Poaceae > Triticum > Triticum aestivum. Next base: position 485,252,722 of record NC_057803.1, read on the forward strand.
GAGAAGACAAAAAGGAGAAAGTCTCACATCGACGCGGCTAATCAACAGGCTATGGAGATGCCCATCCATTGATGTCAATGTGAGGAGTAGGGATTGCCATGCAACAGATGCACTAGAACTATAAGTATATGAAAGCTCAAACTGAAACTAAGTGGGTGTGCATCCAACTTGCTTGCTCATGAAGACCTCAGGCATTTGAGGAAGCCCATCATCGGAATACACAAGCCAAGTTCTATGATGCAAATTCCCACTAGTATATAAAAGTGATAACTCAAGAGACTCTCTATATGAAGAACATGGTGCTACTTTGAAGCACAAGTTTGGTAAAAGGATAGTAACATTGCCCCTTCTCTCTTTTTTCTCTCATTTTTTGTTTTTTTGTTTCTTGGGCCTTCCTCTTTTTCTTTTTTTCTTTTTTGGGCCTTCCTTTTTTGGCCTTTCCTTTTTTTCTTTTTCTTTTTTTACTTTTTCGACTGGAGTCTCATCCCGACTTGTGGGGGAATCATAGTCTCCATCATCCTTTCCTCACTGGAACAATGCTCTAATAATGATGATCATCACACTTTTATTTACTTACAACTCAATATTACATCTCGATGCTAGAACAAAGGTATGACTCTATATGAATGCCTCTGGCAGTGTACCAGGATGTGCAATAATCTAGCGTAGCAATGACATAAAAAAACGGACAAGCCATGAAAACATCATGCTAGCTATCTTACGATCATGCAAAGCAATATGACAATAAATGCTCAAGTCATGTATATGATGATGATGGAAGTTGCATGGCAATATATCTCGAAATGGCTATGGAAATGCCATGATAGGTAGGTATGGGGGCTGTTTTGAGGAAGATATAAGGAGGTTTATGTGTGATAGAGCGTATCATATCACGGGGTTTGGATGCATCGGCGAAGTTTGCACCAACTCTCGAGGTGAGAAAGGGCGATGCACGGTACCAAAGAGGCTAGCAATGATGGAAGGGTGAGAGTGCGTATAATCCATGGACTCAAAATTAGTCATAAAGAACTCATATACTTATTGCAAAAGTTTACTAGCCCTCGAAGCAAAGTACTACTATGCATGTGTAACGCCCTCGATGCGGCTATATCTCCCACATGTCGAAGCACGACTTAGAGGCATAACCGCATTGAAAGCAATGTCGCAAGTGAGGTAATCTTCACACAACCCATGTAATACATAAGGGAAAAGATACATAGTTGGCTTACAATCGCCACTTCACACAATTACATGAATAAAGCATTACATCATCCAGATACAATCAAGGTCCGACTACGGAACCAATATAAAAGAAGACTACCCCAAATGCTACACATATCCCCGATCGTCCCAACTGGGCTCCACTACTGATCAACTGGAAACGGAAACAACATAACAACCATGATCTTCATCGAGCTCCTCCTTGAGCTCGGTTGCATCATCTGCACGGTTCAATGGCACCTGCAAGCTGGTTTTGGAAGTATCTGTGAGTCACGGGGACTCACAAATCTCACACCATCACGATCAAGACTATTTAAGCTTTTAGGAAGGGAAAAATGTATGAGGTGGAGCTGCAGCAAGCGACTAGCATATATGGTGGCTAACATACGCAAATGAGAGCAAGAAGAGAAGGCAAAAGCACGGTCGAACAACTATGATCAAGAAGTGATCCTAAAACAACCTACGTCAAGCATAACTCCAACACCGTGTTCACTTCCCGGACTCTGCCGAGAAGAGACCATCACGGTTACACACGCGGTTGATGCATTTTAATTAAGGTAATTTTCAGGTTTTCTACAACTGGACATTAAGAAATTCTCATCTGCCCATAACCGCGGGCACGGCTTTCGAAAGTTCAAACCCTGCAGGGGTGTCCCAACTTAGCCCATCACAAGCTCTCATGGTCAACGAAGGATATTCCTTCTCCCAAGACAATCCGATCAGACTCGGCATCCCGGTTACAAGACATTTCGACAATGGTAAAACAAGACCAACAAAGACACCCAGATGTGCCGACAAATCCCGATAGGAGCTGCATATATCTCGTTATCAGGGCACACCGGATGAGCCAGACGTCGGGTGGGCCAGCCCAGAGTTGCCCCTGGTAGCTCCGGACATCGCTCAGTTGGACCAACACTTGGAGAAGCACTGGCCCGGGGGGTTAAATAAAGATGACCCTTGAGCTGGCCGACCCAAGGGAAAGAAAAGGCTAGGTGGCAAATGGTAAAACCAATGTTGGGCCTTGCTAGAGGAGTTTTATTCAAGGCGAACTATCAAGGGGTTCCCATAATAACCCAACTGTGTAAGGAACGCAAAATCCAGGAACATAACACTGATATGATGGAAACTAGGGCGGCAAGAGTGTAACAAAACACCAGGCATAAGGCCGAGCCTTCCACCCTTTACCAAGTATATAGATGCATTAAATTAAATAAGAGATATTGTGATATCCCAACAAAATATCCATGTTCCAACAAGGAACAAACTTCAATCTTCACCTGCAACTAACAACGCTATAAGAGGGGCTGAGCAAAGCGGTAACATAGCCAAACAACGGTTTGCTAGGACAAGGTGGTTAGAGGCCTGGCTTAGCAAATGGGGGCATGATATAGCAAGTGGTAGGTATCGCAGCAAAGGCATAGCAATAGAGCAAGCATCTAGCAAGCAAAGATAGAAGTGATTTCGAGGGTATGGTCATCTTGCCTGCAATCCCGCAAGGAAGAAGAACGAGTCCATGAAGAAGATAAACGGACGTAGCCAACATATCCTCACAAACGCAACGTTACCGGAACCAACCTGAAGAAGCATACCAGAAAGAAGCAAACAACATCGTAAACAACCATTACATAAGCATGGCACGATGCGCAATCAAGTATGATGCATTTCCGGTTTAATGAAGCATGGCATGGCAAAGTGCACAAGCAATCCTACAAATTAAGTGGAGCTCAATATGCAACTCCGTTCCATATTGACGAAACACCACATGACTTATTAATTCGATCTCGTTTATGTACTCAACAATATTAAATGTTGTTAGCAAGGCAAGAGGTGAAGCATAGTGAAACTATCTATCTAGGCAAGTTTAAATGAGGCCGGAACAACAAAACAACAAGTCCGGTAAATCCCCATATGCATATATTAGGTTTGGTACTGGTCTGCCCTAAACAATATTTTAGAGTTGTTAAACATGCAAAGTGAAGCCACCATGTTAAACTAGGCATTTTTCCACCCCATTTACATATAAAGTTTATCTAAAACCGAGCTACAGTTATTAAGTTATGAATTAAATCATTTTAGCAAGTTATTTAAGCAAATTTAAACAAACAACATTTTAAACATAGATGAAAGTGGCAAATTATTAATCTACACGAAATTCTAAGCAAGTTTCATATATTAAGTTTTTACATGTGATGCTTAGTTTGTGAGTTAAAGTATGCATGAAGTCTAGGGGGTTCTCTGTAAAACTGGCAGTTCTCAGGATTAAAACTAAAACGTTCAGAACTGAAAAAAATGATGTGGGCCAAAACTAGCGGCCCAACCAGCAGGGAAAAGGAAAAAAACATGAGGCGCTGGGGCTTCTCACCCATGGGCTGAGGCCCAGGTTGGAGGGGAAGCAGGCCGACTGGAGCTCTGGCCTCGCATAGGACGCTGGTTGGATCGAACGAAGGAGGGGCGCGGTCAACGCAAGCGGGAAGCAGAGACAGGTTCGAGGCGCAGTGGTTTCCGGCGATGAGGACGACGACACTGCGGGAAGCGGCTCCGGCGAGGCCAGTGACTGGCGGAGGCGGGCGGATCCAGGAGGTCTTGACGATGAGGAGCCGGTTCCCGGCAGTTGGAGCGCAGAATGGTGCTATGAACAACAACGGGCGGCAGAGCTTGAACCTGTGCGGTCATGGCGACGAGCGCGAGGCTGGGAACAAGTTGGAAGGTTGCGGGGGAGGTCCTGGACACCGGAATTCGTGGCAATGGAGCAGTTCTTGGTGGTGGCTTGAGCATCCGGCGGGCACGGTCATGGAGCTTTTGCTCCGACGAAGATCCGACGGGACTGCTGTTCCACAAGAGCAAGAGAGGTCAGGAGGGGGAGATAGAAAGGTGGTGAAACAAGGAGGCAGCGGACGGTCGGCGGGGCTCATCTGTTCTGCTCGTGGACGAGCTCCTGCTCGGGCACGAGCACGAGGCTGCGGGCTAGAGGTGGCTCGGGGTGAGGTGCCGCTGGATCGGATGGATGGATCGCTGCGGGTGGAATTTGGCGGCGATGAGGGGTTGGAGGAGGTGGACGAGGGGATCAGGGAGGATCCCGATGTGGGATTTGGAAAGTAGCGGCGCGAGGGGGAAGGATGGGACAGACTCCCTAGATGTTAGGGTTGGCCTAAATATATATAGCAATGAGATAAAGGGCTATTTGGACCCTCCGATTTAGATCGGACGGTCAAGATAAAAAGGTTGGGGAGTCCAAATAAAGAAATGGAGACGTTTTGTAGATGTTCGGGGATGATCCGGACACAACGGTAGTGACAGTCCGAGTCGGGTCCGGGACAGCTTTCGGGCGCGCGCGCGCGAGGAGGGTCGCGGGCTGACGAGAGAGGTTAGGTAGGGCCTGGCGGTGAGTAGTGGACTGTATAGACGGTATCGAGCTGAGAGAAGAGAAGAGAGAGAGCCCCGGCAACTGTTTCCGGAGACCGAAAACTTCCGACGTTAGACCGGCTATAATGCCGCTATAGTTTAACGGTTGGGCTATCAAACGAACTCCGAATGCGATGAAACTTGACAGGCGGTCTATCTACACTAAAATAAGACCGCACGCCAACTTTTAACCCAATCCGAGAACATTCTCCAGCCACTTATGAAATACTATTCGGACATGCCGCGGGCACGTGCAAGTGTGCGTGGGCTCAGAACGGATAACGAACGGAACAAGGAGACCAGGACGGATGCAAGTTTTGAAAACATGCAGATGCAATGCGGATGATGACATGGCAAGATGCAACACACAAACGAAAGGCAAGGCAACAACAGCGAATAACCGGAAGACACCTGGCGCATCGGTCTCGGGGCGTCACAACACTCCACCACTATGAGAGGATCTCGTCCCGAGATCTAGAATGGCACCGGAGGGAAAAACGGAAGAGAAAGAGAAGAGGTAAAACTAAGTTGCTTCTTTGACAATTGAGTGAAACCAAAGAACCTTGAAAGGTTTAACAAATTGAAAGAAAGTATACAACAAAGATGAACAAAGTTGAAGACACTCCGTTAGAAAAAAGGAACAATGAACATCACTAGAACTTTGTAGGTTGAAAGACATAAGAAAAAAAGGTTGCAATGGATAATAAGTACATGCAAGCACTCCGGTAGAAAAAGAGAAACAAGGAACGATATGCATCAATTACGACAACACTCCGGTTAAAACAAGATAGAGAAGGAATAAGAATGATGTAATTTGGGCAGCACCTCCGACTCTAAATGGAAGGAATTGGACATGATCTTGACAAAAAAAGATGATGGGTCGAAGAGAGCAGCATCGCAATGCCTCCGGAACAAATGAAAGAATGCAATGAAAAGAACGGAGAAGAAAACAACATGTTCTACCTCAAATGAATTTGAGAGAGCATCCTTAAAAGAAGGATTTAACGGAGTTGTTGGGAAATCAACAACGAAAAGAACAGGCTTGTTGAGGGCTTATGGAAAACATCTCAAGAACTTGAGGTGAAAACCTGCCATAAATGGAAACAATATTGGATTGATATGAACAAGGAGACAAGAAACTTATTTCACCTGGAGGATAAATGAAGAACTTGGATCATATATTATCACCATTAATAGCATTAATCCTTAGAGAAAGTTTTAGGTGAAATATAACCCCAGATAACACCAATGACGAGATTGATGGATTTTAAATACCTCATTCTTAATAACATGTGAATCATGAAACATGAACTCAAATTATCAAGAATGACATAATACCACCTCCAATGATACGGTAGAAAGAAATTGCACTCCGGATTGGAAGATGAAGAATACATGAGCTCCTCTGAAAATAATCTCAATGAATACTTCGAGAAGGAATTAAATCCTTTATGAACCATCATGTAAAACATCCATGAAGAACTCCGGTAACAAAAAGGATGATGAAGACGGAAGGAAAAAGAAGTTGAGAACACAAGGTGAAGCCTTGAAATGACTTAGATGAATCTTCATGACGATATAATGCGGAAAAGCTTGGAACTCCGGAAAAGAAAGATGAAACAAATGAAACCGAGAATTTGATGAGCCTCCGGAATAGGGAATTGAGTTCACTCGATGAAACAAGAATAAGAATTACATTATGTGTATCCTTCACCAATTTAAATTGATGACAAGCAACGGATTTGGCATACTACTTATTCTCGTAGCGCAAACTTGAGAAGGTCTTCAACGAACCACTGGTAGGATTGGAAAGAACGAATGAATTGATATGATAACGAATGACGAGAACTCTTGCACGAACCACCGTAAGAATTAAAATGACCGAATGAAAGATAAAGGAACACCGGGAAGAATTATGAAATGAACGAGGATACTTGAGAGAATTTAGATATAAGTGAACAAAGAGATCCCGAGGTGATTAGAGAAATTTGAATGATGCACCGGTAAGATTGGAAAATGATAATTGAAAGCTGAGAATGAATAAACCTGAATTGATGGATTCTGGATAATCAAACCGAGAAGACTCTTGAATTGCTCCGGATGGATGAAAAGAATTCTCACAATCGAAAAGAATTATGAGAGAATGGCATGAAGGTAGAACCATGAATATTGAGAGAACAGAGGAAGATATGGAGGGAAAACTCCTCTTCGGTCTTCAAAATCCGAGAATGACGACGAGAAACACCACCAAGAATTGTTGAGGCACTCCGGAATTAAAATTGGAAAGGTTGAACCAACGATGAAAAGAATTTGAAAGATCTTTGGTGAAAGACATTTGACTGATGGTAAATCATTCTTACGTCAAACTTTGAAAAGAATTTAGGATAGCTCCGGGAAAATTAGAAGAGTCAGGTAAGATCCTGGGAAAAGACCTGTGGGTTAGGGCCCACTCAAAAGAAACACCGTTGAATGATTTAAAAGATAGATTGCGCCGGTAGAGTTAAATGACTTGAATGAGATAACATTCTCGAAAGATCTTGAATGAATGAGAATAAAAACTAGCATCTTCTGAGATATCTTCAGCACTCCGAAACAAATGAATAGCGAGAGGTGAATGATTAAGAATTGCACCGGCATGAGAAAGCATTGAAATGAGGAAAGGACATGATCAACAAAGCTTGACTTGAAACCACCAGAGATGAAAAGAATGAAGAATGACGAACTTGAAGCTCCATTAGAATCTTCATGAGAATCACCGGATAAGAACATTGACGGAAAAGGAATGGAGAGGCTTCCCATCAATAAAATGGATACTTGATTAAGAAATCTGAGTCCTTGAAGGGAAAAGGGTGGGTGGGTGGGAAAACAAAGGCAACTTGGAGATGGATGAAACAAACAACATTGAGGAGACTTGAGTTGGTCTTGCGGATGTTGAAATGATCGGATCCACTTGAAGAGAAACACACCGGTTAAAAAGGATTGACATGACAATCTTGATTATCATGAAGGATTAGTATCCACATAGAAATATGAGAACACCACTTAGGAAAGGTATGGAATCAACATTTGACTTCAAAGCAACTCGAATAACACAACCGAAAAACAAAACAAATGAGTGGCTTGCAAAATAAGCCAGAAAAAACATATGATAGAGATTTCGTTCGAAGTTTTCGTGGTGGGGCCTACACAGGCTCAATCGTACAGCACCATCATGTACAAGGCAGTGCACATGACATACGAAGCGTCCCCGAGTCGGCATAGCCAAGGAATCTTTAAGACACAACGAGACCACTGTAAAACCAACCGTGGATAGGCGGACCACTAGACGTCGAACCCCAATTTCATATCATACATCTGTCGAAAAGATATCCTAAGAGCTACTTGAATTCCCACTTATAAACTCCCGAAATTTTCCGGTTATGCAATCAGGTGTTGGGGATACAGGGGAAGCATAATATCTCACCCAAAACTAGCAAATCCTACATCTAGCTGTATCCATCCTTCAACACATAACCAAGAAACTTTTGGAAATTGTTTACCCCAACCTTCGAAAAGCATCCGTTATACAAGTTATGGCAATACTCCCAAACTCCCACCCCAGTACTGGGTGGCGTCGAGGTTATCTCACCAACAACTGCATAAAAGAGATTTTCAATGTCGGCGAAACTCAGGTATTCCAGAACTGCAACGATAAAATTGTGACGACAACACCTCGGAGCTCAACTCCCCGGGACACTGCCACAACCCCAAAATGTCAGGAGGCACCAAGAACAATGTTCTCGTCACAAAACCATCGGAACAATTCCAAGATACCCGCGTGATCCTAAATTTTTTTAGTGAAATTTGAGAAGAGAAGAGTCAAAAATCTACATCAGGAGGCCTCACCAGAGCGACGAAGGGACTGAGGAGTAAAAAGAAGTCCTACTCTCTGATATATATAATTCCTAAATGACTCAAAACATTTTTCTAGACTCGACAACGCCAACGATTTGATCAAGCAGGCGGCTCCTAAGTCGGGGAAGGCTCTGATTACCAACTTGTAAAACCCTCGATGCGGCTATATCTCCCACGTGTCGAAGCACGACTTAGAGGCATAACCACATTGAAAGCAATGTCGCAAGTGAGGCAATCTTCACACAACCCATGTAATACATAAGGTAAAAGATACATAGTTGGCTTACAATCACCACTTCACACAATTACATGAATAAAGCATTACATCATCCAGATACAATCAAGGTCCGACTACGGAACCAATATAAAAGAAGACTACCCCAAATGCTACACAAATCCCCGATCGTCCCAACTGGGCTCCACTACTCATCAACTGGAAACGGAAACAACATAACGACCACGATCTTCATCGAGCTCCTCCTTGAGCTCGGTTGCATCATCTGCACGGTTCAATGGCACCTTCAAGCTGGTTTTGGAAGTATCTGTGAGTCACGGGAACTCAGCAATCTCACACCCTCGCGATCAAGACTATTTAAGCTTTTAGGAAGGGAAAAGGTATGAGGTGGAGCTGCAGCAAGCGACTAGCATATATGGTGGCTAACATACGCAAATGAGAGCGAGAAGGGAAGGCAAAAGCACGGTCGAACAACTATGATCAAGGAGTGATCCTAAAACAACCTACGTCAAGCATAACTCCAACACCGTGTTCACTTCCCGGGCTCCGCCAAGAAGAGACCATCACGGTTACACACGCGGTTGATGCATTTTAATTAAGGTAATTTTCAGGTTTTCTACAACCGGACATTAACAAATTCCCATCTGCCCATAACCGCGGGCACGGCTTTCGAAAGTTCAAACCCTGCAGGGGTGTCCCAACTTAGCCCATCACAAGCTCTCACGGTCAACGAAGGATATTCCTTCTCCCAAGACAATCCGATCAGACTCGGCATCCCGGTTACAAGACATTTCGACAATGGTAAAACAAGACCAGCAAAGCCACCCAGATGTGCCGACAAATCCCGATAGGAGCTGCACATATCTCGTTCTCAGCGCACACCGGATGAGCCAGACGTCGGGTGGGCCAGCCCAGAGTTGCCCCTGGTAGCTCCGGACATCGCTCAGTTGGACCAACACTTAGAGAAGCACTGGCCCGAGGGGTTAAATAAAGATGACCTTTGAGCCGGCCGACCCAAGGGAAAGAAAAGGCTAGGTGGCAAATGGTAAAACCAATGTTGGGCCTTGCTGGAGGAGTTTTATTCAAGGCGAACTATCAAGGGGTTCCCATAATAACCCAACCGTGTAAGGAACGCAAAATCCGGGAACATAACACCGATATGACAGAAACTAGGGCGGCAAGAGTGGAACAAAACACCAGGCATAAGGCCGAGCCTTCCACCCTTTACAAAGTATATAGATGCATTAAATTAAATAAGAGATATTGTGATATCCCAACAAAATATCCATGTTCCAACAAGGAACAAACTTCAATCTTCACCTGCAACTAACAATGCTATAAGAGGGGTTGAGCAAAGCGGTAACATAGCCAAACAACGGTTTGCTAGGACAAGGTGGTTAGAGGCTTGGCTTAGCAAATGGGGGCATGATATAGCAAGTGGTAGGTATCGCAGCAAAGGCATAGCAATAGAGCGAGCATCTAGCAAGCAAAGATAGAAGTGATTTCGAGGGTATGGTCATCTTGCCTGCAATCCCGCAAGGAAGAAGAACGAGTCCATGAAGAAGACAAACGGACGTAGCCAATGTATCCTCACAAACGCAACGTTACCGGAACCAACCCGAAGAAGCATACCAGAAAGAAGCAAACAACATCGTAAACAACCATCACATAAGCATGGCACGATGCGCAATCAAGTATGATGCATGTCCAGTTTAATGAAGCATGGCATGGCAAAGTGCACAAGCAATTCTACAAATTAAGTGGAGCTCAATATGCAACTCCGTTGCATATTGACGAAACACCACATGACTTATTTAGTTCGATCTCATTTATGTACTCAACAATATTAAATGTTGTTAGCAAGGCAAGAGGTGAAGCATAGTGAAACTATCTATCTAGGCAAGTTTAAATGAGGCTGGAACAACAAAACAACAAGTTCGGTAAATCCCCATATGCATATATTAGGTTTGGTACTGGTCTGCCCTAAACAATATTTCAGAGTTGTTAAACATGCAAAGTGAATCCACCATGTTAAACTAGGCATTTTTCCACCCCATTTACATATAGAGTTTATTTAAAACTGAGCTACGGTTATTAAGTTATGAATTAAATCATTTTAGCAAGTTATTTAAGCAAATTTAAACAAACAACATATTAAACATTTTAAACATAGATGAAAGTGGCCAATTATTATTCTACATGAAATTCTAAGCAAGTTTCATATATTAAGTTTTTACATGTGATGCTTAGTTTGCGAGTTAAAGTATGCATGAAGTCTAGGGGGTTCTCTATAAACTGGCAGTTCTCAGGATTAAAAACTAAAACGTTCAGAACTGAAAAAAAATGATGTGGGCTGAAACTAGCCGGCCCAACCAGCAGGGAAAAGGAAAAAACATGAGGCGCTGGGGCTTCTCACCCATGGGCTGAGGCCCAGGTTGGAGGGGAAGCAGGCCGACTGGAGCTCTGGCCTCGCATAGGACGCTGGTTGGATCGAACGAAGGAGGGGCGCGGTCAACGCAAGCGGGAAGCAGAGATAGGTTCGGGGCACAGTGGTTTCCGGCGATGAGGACGACGACACTGCGGGAAGCGGCTCCGACGAGGTCAGGGACTGGCCGAGGCGGGCGGATCCAGGAGGTCTTGACGATGAGGAGCCGTTTCCCGGCAGTTGGAGCGCGGGATGGCGCGATGAACAGCAACGGGCGGCGGAGCTTGAACTTGTGCGGTCATGGCGACGAGCGGGAGGCTGGGAACAAGTTGGAAGGTTGCGGGATAGGTCCTGGATGCCGGAATTCGTGGCGATGGAGCAGTTCTTGGTGGTGGCTTGAGCATCCGGCGGGCACGGTCATGGAGCTTCTGCTCCGGCGAAGATCCGACGGGACTGCTGTTCCACAAGAGCAAGAGAGGTCAGGAAGGGGGAGAGAGAAAGGTGGTGAAACAAGGAGGCAGCGGACGGGCGGCGGGGCTCATCTGTTCTGCTCGTGGACGAGCTCCTGCTCGGGCACGAGCACGAGGCTGCGGGCTAGAGGTGGCTCGGGGTGAGGTGCCGCTGGATCGGATGGATGGATGGCTGTGGGTGGAATTTGGCGGTGACGAGGGGTTAGAGGAGGTGGACAAGGGGATCAGGGAGGATCCCGATGTGGGATTTGAAAAGTGGCGGCACGAGGGGGAAGGATGGGACAGACTCCCTAGATGTTAGGGTTGGCCTAAATATATATAGCAATGAGATAAAGGGCTATTTGGACCCTCCGATTTAGATCGGACGGTTGAGATAAAAAGGTTGGGGAGTCCAAATAAAGAAATGGAGACATTTTGTAGATGTTTGGGGATGATCCAGACACAACGGTAGCGACAGTCCGAGTCGGGTCCGGGATAGCTTTCGGGCGCACACACGAGGAGGGTCGCGGGCTGACGAGAGAGGTTAGGTAGGGCCTGTCGGTGAGTAGTGGACTGTGTAGACGGTCTCGAGCTGAGAGAAGAGAAGAGAGAGAGCCCTGGCGACTGTTTCTGGAGATCGAAAACATTCGACGTTAGACCGTTTATAATGCCACTATAGTTTAACGGTTGGGCTATCAAACGAACTCTGAATGCGATGAAACTTGACAGGTGGTCTATCTACACTAAAATAAGACCGCACGCCAACTTTCAACCCAATCTGAGAACATTCTCCGACCACTTATAAAATACTATTTCAGACATGCCGCGGGCGCGTGCAAGTGTGTCTGGGCTCAGAACGGACAACGGACAGAACGAGGAGACCGGGACGGATGCAAGTTTTGAAAACATGCTGATGCAGTGCGGAGGATGACATGGCAAGATGCAACACACAAACGAAAGGCAAAGCAACAACAGCGAATAACCGGAAGACACCTGGCGCATCGGTCTCGGGGCGTCACAACATGCCCCTAGGGGGATAGATTGGTAGGAAAAGACCATCGCTCGTCCCCGACCGCCACTCATAAGGAAGACAATTAAAAAATACCTCAACACAAGTATTTCTCAATTTCACAATTACTCAAGTAGCATGACTCTAATATCACCACCTTTATATCGCAAAACTATTGCAAGGAATCAAACATATCATATTCAATGATCTACAAGTTTTACGTAGGATTTTATGACTAACCATGTGAATGACCAGCTCCTGTCATCTCTCTAAATAGATATAAGTGAAGCAAGAGAGTTTAATTCTTTCTACAAAAGATGTGCCCACGCTCTAACAAATATAAGTGAAGCAAACGAGCATTCTACAAATGGCGGTTTTCTATGTGAAGAGAAACAGGCAATCCAAACTTCAACTGATATAAGCGAAGCACATGAAGCATTCGACAAAGCCATACTCAAAAGATTTAAGTGAAATGCAATGAGCATTCTATAAATCAACCAAGGACTATCTCATACCAGCATGGTGCATAAAATAAAAATGAAAACTAAATGCAAAAGATGCTCCAAGATTGCACATATCGCATGAACGAAATGAATCCGAAAACATACCGATACTTGTTGAAGAAAGATGGGATGCCTTCCGGGGCATACCCAAGCTTAGATGCTTGAGTATCCTTGAATATTTACTTGGGGTGCCTCGGGCATCCCCAAGCTTGAGCTCTTGCCTCTCTTCCTTCTTCTCACATCGAGACCTCATCGATCTTCGAACACTTTATCCACACAAAACTCAACAGAAAGCTCGGTAAGATCCGTTAGTATAATAAAGCAAATCACTACTCTAAGTACTGTTGCAAACCAATTCATATTTTGTTTCGCATTGTATCTACTTTAATATAACTTTTCCACGGCTTAATCCACTGATATAAATTGATAGTTTCATTAAAACAAGCAAACTATGCATCAAAAACAGAATATGTCTTAAACATGATAGTCTGTAGTAATCTGAACATTCACCATTCTGGTACTCCAAAAAGTTCGATAAGTAAGAGTGTCGAACCCAATGAGGAGCTAAAGGTAGAACAAATATTCCCTCAAGTTCTATCGACCACCGATACAACTCTACGCACGCTTAACGTTCGCTTTACCTAGAACAAGTATGAAACTAGAAGTACTTTGTAGGTGTTTTTGGATAGGTTTGCAAGATAATGAAGAGTGTGTAAATAAAAAGTAGGGGTTGTTTAGATAAAGAAACAATAAAGTTAGTATAGCGAGTGTGGAAAAGTGGTGGTAGGAGTTGCGAAATTGTCCCTAAGCAATTGACTACTTAGTAGACCGATATCAAGTTTTATGTGGGAGAGGCCACTGCTAGCATGTCATCCCTGACTTGGAATTCTATGCACTTATGATCAGAACTATTAGAAAGCATACACAACTACTAATTTTCATTAAGGTAAAACCCAACCATAGCATTAAGATATATTGGTCCCCCTTCAATCCCGTATGCATCAATTTCTATGCTAGGTTGAAGCTTTTGTCACTCTTGCCCTCCAATACATAGTCCTATTAACATACAACTAACCCTATGGTGTGATCCACGCGCGCGCTCATATGATGGGCACCAAAGGACAGCAACATAACCACAAGCAAATTAAATCAATTAGTAATTCACCAATCACCGATAGGACAACGAAAATCTACCTAGACATCATAGGATAGCAACACATCATTGGATAATAATATGAAGCATAAAGCACCATGTTCAAGTAGAGGGTACAGCGGGTTGCGGGAGAGTGGACCGCTGTAGATAGAGGGGGAAGGTGATGGAGATGTTGGTGTAGATTCGGTGATGATGATGGCCCCCGCCGGTGTTCCGGCGCCATGGGAAGCGAGGGGGGGGGGAGAGCCCCCTCCTTCTTCTTCTTCCTTGACCTTCTCCCTAGATGGGAGAAGGGTTTCCCCTCTGGTCCATGGCCTCCATGGCATGGGAGGGGCGAATCCCCTCCGAGATTGGATCTGTCTCTGTGTCTCTCTCTGTTTATGTGTTCCGTGATTCTGCCCTTTCGCTGTTTCTTAAATTCCCAGAGATCCGCAACTCTGATTGGGCTAAAATTTTAACATGATCTCTATCCGGATATTAGCTTTCTTGCGGCGAAAGAAGGACATCAATCGCCTTATGGGGTGGCCATGAGGGGCCAGGGCGCGCCCCTGCCTCGTGGCCCCCTCGGGCATCGTCTCGCGTTGATTTTTCTTCCAAAAAATTACATATATTCCAAAAAAATCTCCGCCAGTTTTTATCTCGTTTGGAATCCGTTTGATATGGATTTACTGCGAAAAAACATGCAACAAACAGGAACTAGCACTGGGCACTGGATCAATATGTTAGTCCCCAAAATAGTATAAAAAGTTGCCAAAAGTATATGAAAGTTGTATAATATTGGCATGGAACAATAAAAAATTATAGATACGACGGAGACGTATTAAGGGGTTAAGTGGGCTGTGCTCTGCCTAGGAGAGAGAGAGAGATAGAGAGAGAATAGGTTAGGTGGGCTACGGTGTGGCTTCTCTCTCCACCCAATTTCCTTTCTTCTTTTCTTTCTCTTATATAGAAAACTTGCAAAAGAATAAAGGCATGGGTAGAAAGGGCAATTGAATAGGAAGGATATTTTCCTAGACTCATGGAAATATGTAGAATTTAATAAAAATGGGCTGGAGATTTATAAAAAATATAAATTCAAAATGTTTGGATTTATAAGCCAATTATGACGAACCCAAAAATGGATGAAATTTTAGGAGGTGACCATACATAAATGTGAATTATGGGCAAATATGGAACATTTGTAGTGGAAGTAAAATTTAACTTCATTTTTAGAAATCTCTTTAAAGATAAGTTGAAAGTTGCCTTAGGATTTTGGAAGTTGGGAAAGTGATCAAGAATTGGAGTTGGAATTGAAACACAAGTTGACATGCTCAAAACAAAAAGAAAAACACTCATTCACAAACATCCATAACTTAAAATTTATAAATCGGTCGTTAGAGGCAGGTATTAGGTTTGGGTTGTTACATCCGGCCACCTCGTTATAACAACATGTGCCGGCATGTTGAAAATCAAGGTTAATCAGCCGGGGAAGAGTGTTATTATCAAACAAATTAGATTAAGATGATTTCGGTTTTGATAGCAGGTGGTTTCAACATATGCAACTTTGGTCAAGAAGGCTTTGAAACAAGAATGAACGATGTTTCTACAAGGGGAGGGCTTTCAAAATAAAAATGGTATTGTCATCATTTGTCAATGGTCTGGTTAGTAAATAAGTTCAATTATTATGGATCTTTGATTACTTTTAGAATGATTTGTCGTGGATAGGATATATATATAATATAGATTATACTTTTGTGAGAAAATACAAAGTGTTATGTATA
The DNA here is from genome assembly GCF_018294505.1 of Triticum aestivum. NCBI lineage: Eukaryota > Viridiplantae > Streptophyta > Magnoliopsida > Poales > Poaceae > Triticum > Triticum aestivum. The sequence goes on from NC_057803.1 coordinate 485,268,773, forward strand.
ACCCAAGTTGTGTTGTACAAATAAGTTTATATGAACAGGTTGTGATGGGGTCAAGTAAAATACAAACATATTATAAAAAGCTTCGCCCGATCTAATAAGTGCACAAGCATGTGGCATAGGAAGCTAATGTGTCATGTGAGAGAGGATTATTAGATCCTTGGGATGCCTCTTCCTGGTATATTGACCATTGTTATCCTCGAGATTTCAAATCCCCTATGTATATGGAAAGTAGAAGAATGTGTAAGTGGAAATCCACATTTGAAGAGAGGTGGTAGGGGTGTTTTCACCACATGGGTCAACCATTGTATACAATAAGGAAGTTTGGAACTTCTATGTGGCTTACAAATTTAATATAAACTATAAACCCGCGCATTGGAGTGGTAGAATATGCTAAAATTGGTAGGTTGGTGATGTGGATAAAGTGTGAGGATTAAATATGATAAGATGTCATGTTGATGTCGTGGTAAACATGCATGACCTATTTTATGTGGATGGGTTGCATCAATAGGAAGAATAAGCTGGGGTGAATTATGCAACCAAAAATGAGAAAAAGGAAATAATTAATGAGGCAAAATGTGTGGTGAGGTGGCACGTGTGCGTGTTGAGAGAAATATAAGCAATGATGATCAACTATTAAGGTATATTGATTTCAGAACTTGTTTCAGAGGTAACCATCTAAGCTAATGAGCAAGTCTTGTGTTGACAAGATAAATTGGAGTTGGTGGTTGTAGCGGTGAGTTCACTGCCCACTCCACTCCAATCTCCCTCATGCATCTAGAACCCCATAATACCCCTTCGGTTTGGAAGAGTTCACTTCCCACTTCATCCCTGTCTTTATCATCTATCTAGACCTCACTAGACCCCTCTAGTTTGAAAACTATTTATAAAAAATAGTTTTAGATAATGTGGTTAGGGAGCCTCAAACCGCACACTTGCCTATACACTCGGCTCAATCAAACCAATAAGTAGCCAACTCATTTCTTGAATGGGAAAGTATTTTATAACTACATATTAGTGCTCTCATGGTTGTGTAGTTACGCATGTGCAGTGTTGTGTGCCTGCTTGAGTTTTCCTTTGAAGTGTTGGAAGTCCATTGGGCGTTATGTTAGTGGTTTTGATTGATGCAAGTATGACCAGGGAGGCTAGAACATTAGTATGCTTTTTACAAGAAAATGCTCTCGTTCACATACATTAACCCTTGGTATCCTTATCGGATGAGATGTTTTTGGCTACTTGTATTGGGTACACATTAATAGTTGAAAGAAAGCATGGCCACATATCATTTAGAAGAATTATCATGGAAATGTATAGAAGGGAAAATTCATTCCTGCACCCCCACTCTGTTTGTAAACTATCAATTACTACAATTGTTCACTTTATCTCATGAATTACTTTTAATCTCACATACGACCCCCTAAATTAATGAATATCACTTTTCCCTCAATCCGATTTGTAGAGTGGTATTGATGACGTGCGAAATGATTTTTCTGCATGGCATTCTAGTAAGCATCATCTTGCATAACGAGGTTTCCACAATGTCATCTTCTTCATTGCCATACCACCACACAAGGTTGTCAGAAGCGCAATTCTCAACCGGCTCGTAGCTGTGATGGCAGGATCACAAATCGTAGAATCTTCACTATCAGGATCGTAAAAACGCAGATTCTATGAACCAAAATCATAGAGTCAAAGGGATTACTTTGGATCGTAAAGTCATAGAATCGTACAACAGAATCGTGATTTTGACAACCTTGCCTCCACATCTCTGTGTCGGCACATTGAAAATTGAGGTCTATCGACCAAACAGGGAAAGTGTTATTTTCGGAAGAAAAAAACTTAAAATTGATAGAATGCAAATTAGTAGTTTAGTGGAGAAAACTGAATTTTCTCTATATGGAATATGAAGATACTGTTTTGTTATGTGTTGAGTGGAAATGTAGGTAATTTTGGTTTTAATACGAGGAGGTTTCAACATGTGTAACTTTGGTTAAGAAGGCTTGGAAGCAAGAATGTAGGCTTCTACTAGAGAAGGACCCTTCAACATGCAAAATGTCTTATCATCATTTGGTATTTGCAGATAGGAAAATTTGGTCTAGCTTGTTAAATAAGTTCAATCATCATGGATGCTGGATGACTTTTAGAATGGTTTGTCATGGACAGTATATAAAAAATCATCATGGATACACGGTATTATGAATAACCCAGGTTGTGTTGTACAAAAAAATATTACCAGGTTTAAGTGAAGTACAAACATATTATACAAAATTTTATCCCAATCTAAGAAGTAAACAAACATATGACATAGGGAAGCCGATGCGTCGTGAGAGATGATTTTCTGGTTCTAGGGAGTAGGGATACCTTTTCCTGAAACTATGAACATTGTGAAGGAAATATGCCCTAGAGGCAATAATAAAGTTGTTATTTATATTTCCTTATATAATGATAAATGTTTATTATTCATGCTAGAATTGTATTAACCGGAAACTTGATACATGTGTGGATAGATAGACAAAACACCATGTCCCTAGTAAGCCTTGACTAGACTAGCTCGTTAATCAAAGATAGTTAAGTTTCCTAACCATAGACATGTGTTTTAATTTGATAAACGGGATTACATCATTAGGAGAATGATGTGATGGACAAGACCCAATCGTTAGCTTAGCATAATGATCATTCAGTTTTATTGCTATAGCTTTCTTCATGTCATATACATATTCCTTTGACTATGAGATTATGCAACTCCTGGATACCGGAGGAATGCCTTGTGTGCTATCAAACATCACTACGTAAATGGGTGATTATAAAGACGCTCTACAGGTATCTCCTAAGGTATCTCCGGGCCGTCTCGGCAATGCACATCATAATAAAGATGCTCTACAGGTATCTCCTAAGGCATAAATGGGTGATTATAAATGGGTGATTATAAAGATGCTCTACGTAAATGGGTGATTATAAAGATGCTCTACAGGTATCTCCGGGCCGTCTCGGCAATGCACATCATAATAAGCCTTGCAAGCAATGTGACCAATGAGTTAGTTGCGGGATGATGCATTAAGAATGAGTAAAGAGACTTTCCGGTAACGAGATTAAACTAGGTATGAAGATACCGATGATCGAATCTCGGGCAAGTAACATACCGATGCCAAAGGGAATAACGTATGTTGTCATTACGGTATGACCGATAAAGATCTTCGTAGAATATATGGGAACCAATATGAGCATCCAGGTTTCGCTATTGGTTATTGACCGGAGAAGTGTCTCGGTCATGTCTACATAGTTCTTGAACCCATAGGATCCGCACGCTAATGTTCGATGACGATTTTGTATTTTATGAGTTATGTGATTTGGTGACCGAATGTTGTTCGGAGTCCCGGATGAGATCACGGACATGACTAGGAGTCTCGGAATGGTTGAGAGGTAAATATTCATATATAGGACGATAGTATTCAGACACCGGAAGTGTTCCGGCGATACCGGGTACGTATCGGGTCACCGGAAGGGGTTCCGGGCACCCCCCGGCAAAGATATGGGCCTTATTGGGCCAAGGGCGGGACAGACCAGCCCCTAGTGGGCTGGTGCACCTCCATATAGGCCGAATAGGAAGGGGATGGGAAAGGGGGAAGAGAGAAGGAAGGGGAGGCAATTCGGCCCCCTTCCTTCCCTCCTCTCTCTCCCCTTTCCTTCCCTCTCCGGAAAAGATGGTACGAAGAGGGGGAGCGAATTGGACAAGGCCCCCAACTAGGATTCCTCCTACTTGGGGCGCCCCATGGCTGTCCCCTCCCCCTCCCACCTATATATATGTGGGGAGGGGGCGCCTAGAACACACAACAAACATAAAAACTGTGTGTGATGGATAGCCTTTGCCACACAGTTTCTTCTACACACCGTGTGTTATGCATTCAATAATGCAAATGATAAAATTGTTAATATCGTGTGCAATGGCAACACTATCACAAACGATTTAACAGGGAAAATTGTGCGTGATGTACCTGTGAACCGAAACGTTTTCCTTGGAGCGACTGTGTGGGATGTACATACGAACGGAAACATTTAGCAGGGACCGACTGTGTGGGATGTACTTGCAACCGGAAACAATTTCGCGTGTGTAATTGTATTTTTTAGCTCTACTGTTTGTATTTCCGTATTTGAGCGCTCGCCGGTCGTACGCAACCTCATTTTTCCGAGCGTGTGTGCCAGGAGGGCATATCCCCGATGGTTTATGGGTCGTGTGGGAAGGACTCCCCTATCGCCGTCACTCACTTGGCGACGGTTCCGAACGCCATCGTGAAAAGGGGTTAAAAACATTTGTATAGCACCGACGCGTACCAGTGAAGGTTGTCACATTGTCATGTTATTCATTCGTCATGCCTTCACATCTCTCTCTCTCTCTCTCACACACACACACGTGCCCATTTTGGCAATATCCGGTGTAACGCCCAACATGCGGGCCTAGCCTCGTCAAAGACTTTGCAATCCTCACTAAGTATAGAAGCGCATATCGATTGCCCCAACATATAAATTGAAAACATACACGCAGGGTCACATGTTGGTAACAAGGTGGATATCACAACAAATACAACTACTCATGAATAGAAGAGATAATACGAGATAACATTATGGCATACATTTGCCAATACATAAATAGTTCGCCAATGAGGTCAACATGACCCAACATTACATCAATCATTGCATCAAAATAAGGCACGAATCTAAGTATGGATAAGAAGCAGATATGCCTAAGAGGCAAGAGAAAATATGCAATTTCCACCCTGCTAATCTCAGGCTACCAACCTATTGGGAAACGTTGCATGGAAAACAAAAAAATTGTACACACACACACACACAATATCTATCGAGGAGATGCATAGAAACGAGAGGGGAGAGTGTGTCTAGGTACCGTCATAGATCGTAAGAGGAAGCATTTAGTAACGCAGTTGATGTAGTCGAACTTCTTCGCGATCCAACCAATTGAGTACCGAACATACGACACCTCCACATTCAGCTCGGCGATGTCCACGCCTTCTTGATCCAGCAAGACTGCCAGGTAGTGGATGAGTTCCGACAACACGACGACGTGGTGATGGTGATGGTGATGCTATCTCCGCAGGGCTTCGCCTAAGCACTACGAAAATATGACCGAGGGTGTAAACGTTGGAGGAGGGCGCCACACATGGCTAAGAGATTGTCATGGCGCCCCCTCCCACATATATATAGGTGGGGGGAGGAGCGGGCATCCAAGGGGGCGCCCCAAGTAGGTCGAATCCTACTTGGGGTCCTTCCCTAGTGGCACCCCCTTCCATATTTGCCGGAGGGGAAAGGAAAGGGAGAGGAAAGGAAGGGGGAGGCCGACTCGCCCCTTTCCTTCTCTCCCCAAGGGTTGCGGCCTAGAGGAGCACGCCAGCCCCTTGTGGGCTGGTGTGTCCCCCCCCCTTTGGCCCATATGGCTCATTAACCTCCCGGGGTGTCCAGAACCCCTTCTGGTGACCTGATTTCTACCCGGTACATCCCGAAACTCTTCCGGTGTCCAAAAATCATTGTCCTATATATCAATCTTTACCTACGGACCATTCCGGAGCTCCTCGTCATGTCCGTGGTCTCATCCGGGACTCCGAACAACATTTAGTCACCAAATCATATAACTCATAACACTATATCGTCAACGAACGTTAAGCGTGCGAACCCTAGGGGTTCGAGAACTATGTAGACATGACCAAGACACCTCTCCGGTCAATAACCAATAGCGTAACCTCGATGCCCATATTGGCTCCTTCATATTCTACGAAGATATTTATCAGTCGAACCTTATGACAACATACGTAATTCCCTTTGTCCATCGGTATGTTACTTTCCCGAGATTCGATCGTCGTTATCTTCATACCTAGTTCAATCTTGTTATCGGCAAGTCTCTTTACTCGTTATGTAATACATCGTCTTGCAACTAACTGCTACCTCTTGAGCACTGTGTTGGTTTTCCCTTGAAGAGGAAAGGGTGATGCAGCAAAGTAGCGTAAGTATTTCCCTCAGTTTTTGAGTACCAAGGTATCAATCCAGTAGGAGGTCGCGCACGAGTCCCTCGCACCTACACAAACAAATAAATCCTCTCAACCAACGCAATAAGGGGTTGTCAATCCCTACACAGTGACTTACGAGAGTGAGATATGATAGATATGATAGGATAATATTTTGGTATTTTTATGATAAAGAGAAATAAAAGATGCAAGTAAAATAGATGGCAAAGGAAATAACTAAGTATTGGAAGATTAATATGATGGAAGATAGATTCGGGGGCCATAGGTTTCACTAGTGGCTTCTCTCAAGAGCATAAGTATTTACGGTGGGTGAACAAATTACTGTTGAGCAATTGACAGAATTGAGCATACTTATGAGAATATCTAGGTATGATCATGTATATAGGCATCACGTCCGAGACAAGTAGACCGACTCCTGCATGCATCTACTACTATTACTCCACACATCGACCGCTATCCAGCATGCATCTAGAGTATTAAGTTCAAGAGAACAGAGTAATGCTTTAAGCTAGATCACATGATGTAGAGGGATAAACTCATGCAATATGATATAAACCCCATCTTTTTATCCTCGATGGAAACAATACAATACGTGCCTTGCTGCCCCTACTGTCACTGGGAAAGGACACCGCAAGATTGAACCCAAAGCTAAGCACTTCTCCCATTGCAAGAAAGATCAATCTAGTAGGCCAAACCAAACTGATAATTCGAAGAGACTTGCAAAGATAAAAGAATTCAGAGAAGATTGAAATATTGTTCATAGATAAAGTTGATCATAAACCCACAATTCATCGGTCTCAACAAACACACCGAAAAGAAGATTACATCGAATAGATCTCTACAAGAGAGGGGGAGAACTATGTATTGAGATCCAAAAAGAGAGAAGAAGCCTTCTAGCTAATAACTATGGACCCGTAGGTCTGAAGTAAACTACTCACACTTCATCGGAGGGGCTATGGTGTTGATGTGGAAGCCCTCCGTGATCGATGCCCCCTCCAGCGGAGCTCCGAAAAAGGCCCCAAGATGGGATCTCGTGATTACAGAAAGTTACGGCGGTGGAATTAGGGTTTTGGCTCCGTATCTGGTAGTTTGGGGGTACATAGGTATATACAGGGTTGGAAAAAGTGGTAGGCGTAAGCGAGGCGATTGGCCTTTGACTAGTGCCTAGGCAATGCCTAAGCGCCCTAGGCGCGGCCTAGGCGGTAATATAGTTTTTACTCATAGTGTATTTGTGATTATTATATGGGTGTTGATATTAGTTTAGGCCATATAAATAAGTTAATTATCATCTACTGCCATTGAAATATAACCGAACGGCATATGAGAGCAGTATATGGCATGATTTCTTGCTTGGGTAGGCAAATACTTGCTTTCCCTGCCTAGACCTCCATTTATGCCCTAGGAGAGGCGTTTGGCCATTGCCTAGCGCCTAGGCGTGCCTAAGCGCCTCCTAGGCACTGCCTTTTCCAACAGAGGGTATATATAGGAGGAAGGAGTACATCGGTGGAGCAATAGGGGGCCCACGAGGGTGGAGGGCGCGCCTGGGGGGGGGGGGGGTAGGCGCCCCCCTACCTCGTGCCTTCCTCGTTGATTGCTTGACGTAGGGTCCAAGTCCTCTGGATCATGTTTGTTCCGAAAATCACGTTCCCGAAGGTTTCATTCCGTTTGGACTCTGTTTGATATTCTTTTTCTGCGAAACCCTAAAATAGGCAAAAAACAACAATTCTGGGCTGGGCCTCCGGTTAATAGGTTAGTCCCAAAATAATATAAAAGTGTATAATAAAGCCCAATAATGTCCAAAACAGAATATAATATAGCATGGAACAATAAAAAATTATAGATACGTTGGAGACGTATCAAGCATCCCCAAGCTTAATTCCTGCTCGTCCTCGAGTAGGTAAATGATAAAAACAGAATTTTTGATGTGGAATGCTACTTGGCATAATTTCAATGTAATTCTTCTTAATTGTGGTATGAATATTCAGATCCGAAAGATTCAAGACAAAAGTTCAATATTGACATAGAAATAATAATACTTCAAGCATACTAACTAAGCAATTATGTCTCTTCAAAATAACATGGCCAAAGTAAGTTATCCCTACAAAATCATATAGTCTAGCTATGCTCTATCTTGACCACACAAAGTATTTAAATCATGCACAACCCCGATGAAAAGCCAAGCAACTGTTTCATACTTTTGGTGTTCTCAAACTTTTTCAATCTTCACGCAATACATGAGCGTGAGCCACTGACATAGCACTTTAGGAGGAATAGATTGGTGGTTGTGGAGGAGACAAAAAAAGGGAAAGATAGTCTCACATCAACTAGGCGTATCAACGGACTATGGAGATGCCCATCAATAGATATCAATGTGAGTGAGTAGGGATTTCCATGCAATGGATGCACTAGAGCTATAAGTATATGAAATCTCAACAAAAGGAACTAAGTGGGTGTGCATCCAACTCACTTGCTCACGAAGACCTAGGGCATTTTGAGGAAGCCCATCATTGGAATATAAGAGCCAAGTTCTATAATGGAAAATTCCCACTAGTATAAGAAAGTGATAACATAGGAGACTCTCTATTATGAAGGTCATGGTGCTACTTTGAAGCACAAGTGTGGTAAAAGGATAGTAGCTTTGTCCCTTCTCTCTTTTTCTCTCATATTTTTTTATTTGGGCCTTTTTTATGGCCTCTTTTTTTTCGTCCGGAGTCTCATCCCGACTTGTGGGGGAATCATAGTCTCCATCATCCTTTCTTCACTTGGGACAATGCTCTAAAAATGATGATCATCACATTTTATTTACTTACAACTCAATACTTAGAACAAAATATGACTCTATGTGAATGCCTCCGGCGGTGTACCAGGATATGCAATGAATCAAGAGTGACATGTATGAAAGAATTATGAACGATGGCTTTGCCACAAATACAATGTCAACTACATGATCATGCAAAGCAATATGACAATGATGGAGCGTGTCATAGTAAATGAAACGATGGAAAGTTGCATGGCAATATATCTCGGAATGGCTATGGAAATGACATGATAGGTAGGTATGGTGGCTGTTTTGAGGAAGGTATATGGTGGGTGTATGATACCGGCAAAAGGTGCGCGGTATTACAGAGGCTAGCAATGGTGGAAGGAAGAAAAGTGCGTATGATCCATGGACTCAACCTTAGTCATAAAGAACTCATATACTTATTGCAAAAATCTACAAGTTATCAAAGCAAAGTATTACACGCATGCTCCTAGGGGGATAGATTGGTAGGAAAAGACCATCGCTCGTCCCCGACCGCCACTCATAAGGAAGACAATCAATAAATAAATCATGCTCCAACTTCATCACATAACGGTTCACCATACGTGCATGCTACGGGAATCACAAACTTTTACACAAGTATTTCTCAAATTCACAACTACTCAACTAGCATGACTCTAATATCACCATCTCCATATCTCAAAACAATTATCAAGTATCAAACTTCTCATAGTATACAACACACTCATAAGAAATTTTTTAGTAATCTTGAATGCCTAACATAATTAAATCAAATTACCATGCTGTTTTGTAGGACTCTCAAAATAATCTAAGTGAAGCATGAGAGAACAATAGTTTCTATAAAACAAATCCACCGACGTGCTCTAAAAGATATAAGTGAAGCACTAGAGCAAAAACTATATAACTCAAAAGATATAAGTGAAGCACATAGAGTATTCTAACAATTTCCGAATCATGTGCCTCTCTCTCAAAAGGTGTGTACAGCAAGGATGATTGTGGAAAACTAACAAATAAAGACTCAAATAACACAAGACGCTCCAAGCAAAACACATATCATGTGGTAAATAAAAATATAGCTCCAAGTAAAGTTACCGATGGAAGTAGACGAAAGAGGGGATGCCTTCCGGGGCATCCCCAAGCTTTGGCTTTTAGGTGTCCTTAGATTATCTTGGGGTGCCATGGGCATCCCTGTAACACCCACAATGCGGCTATAAATCCCACGTGTCGGGGCACGACTTAGAGGCATATCCGCATGGTAGGTCTATCGCAAGAGGGGTAATCTTTACACATCCCATGTACTGAATAAGAAAGGGATAAAGAGTTGGCTTACAATCACCACTTCACACAAATACAAGCTAAACATACATCATCCAGAATACAATCAAGGTCCGCCTACTGAACCAAAATAAAAGAAGACAACCCCAAATGCTAGGTCCCCGATCGTCCCGACTGGGCTCCACTACTGATCAACCGGAAAAGACATAAAAACATCGATCAAGATCTTCATCGAGCGGCCATTTGAGATCGGTTGCGCCACCTGCACTGGTATCATCGGCACCTGCAACTGTTTGGAAGTATCTGTGAGTCACGAGGGCTCAGCAATCTCACACCCGCGAGATCAAGACTATTTAAGTGTATGGGTAGGAAAGGATAGTGAGGTGGGGATGTAGCAAGCACTAAGCACATGTGGTGGCTAACATACACAAAAGAGAGCGAGAAGAGAAACAAAGCACGGTCATGAACTAGAAGTGATCCTGAAACTACTTTCGCACAACCATAACCCCAAAACTGTGTTCACTTCCCGGACTCCGCCGGAAAGAGACCATCACGGCTATACACACGGTTGATGCGTTTTAATTAAGTTAAGTTTCAAGTTCTCTACAACCGGATATTAACAAATTCCCATCTGCCCATAACCATGGGCACGACTTTCGAAAGTTCAAACCCTCCAGGGGTGTCCCAACTTATCCCATCACAAGCTCTCACGGTCAACGAAGGATATTCCTTCTCCTAGGAAGACCCGATCAGACTCGGAATCCCGGTTACAAGACATTTTGACAATGGTAAACAAGACCAGCAAAGCCACCCGACTTATTTAATTTCGGCGCTGGTGGTGGTTGGCGAGCGGGGCGGCGCTGGTTAGCATGGCACCACCACCACCACCACCAGCGACTTACAAAGACATTTCGACAATGAAACACCACATGACTTATTTAGTTTCTCCCGTTTATGTACTCAACAATATTAAATGTTGGTTGGCATGGCAAGAGGTGAAGCATATGAAAACTACCTCTCTAGGCAAGTTTAAATGAGGCCGGAACAACAAGCAACAAGTCCGGAAAATCCTCATGTGCAAATTATAGATTTGGTACTGTTCTGCCCTAAACCATAATTTAGAGTTGTTAAACATGCAAATTAAGTACACCATGTTAAACTAGGCATTTTTCTACCCCATTTACATATAAAGTATGTTAAATTCAGAGCTATGGTTATTTAGTTATGAATTAAAGCATTTTAGCATGGCATTACGCAAATTATATGCAAACAGCATTTAAACATTTCAAACATGCATGAAAGCTTGATATTATGAAACTAGATGAACAACTAAGCATTTTTCATATATAAGTTATTTACATGTGATGCACGGTTTGTGAGTTATGATATGCATGAACTAGAGGGACTATTCTGCAAAACTGCAATCCTGCGGATAAGAGCTAAATTCGTTCGGCAGGAAAAAAAGAACTGGGCCAAAACTGACTAGCCCAACAGTGGAAAGGGGGGCACAGCAGTGGCTCACCATGGGTTGAGGCCCAGTTGGTGGAGGCAGGCCGACGAGGCCGCTGGGCTAGGGCGCTGCTGGACCGGGCCGAGGCCGGACCATGCGCGTGCGAGGGACGCAGCCCAGTAGGGGCGTGCTCGTCCTCCTCTGCTTGACGCAGAGATAGTTTCAGGGACAACGGTTGCCGGCGATGAGAACGATGACCCGGTGGGAAGCGGCTCCGACGAGGTCAGGGACTGGCGGAGACAGGCGGATCTGGACGGCAGCTTGCTGGATCCGGCGAATCCGAGAGACGCCGAAAGCTGGGCGGCAGCGAGGAGCTCCGGGCGGCAGCGCTGTCCATGGCCAGAGAGAGAGAGATGTAAGAGAAGGAGGAAGGGAAACGGAGGAAGGGAGGAGAGGGGCGGCCGGGGACGCGACCTGGGCGACGTTTCGGAGCAGGGGTCACCGGCGATGAGGTGGGCTCCGGTGGCCGGCGGGGCTTGCGGGAGCTCGAGCGGTGGCCTCCCTCCCGATCCAGATCGGATCGAGGAGGTGCAGCGGGGAGCGAGCGGGCAACGACTCGGGCTCGGGCGGGCTTCCCAGGGCCCGATCCGGGTCCTAGCGGGCCTGCGGGCTACACGGCGGCACGGGAAGGCCAGGGGGCGACATGGAGCGTTAAGAGTGGAGGGGAGCAGCGGCGCTGGTGGTGGTTTGCGAGCGGGGCGGCGCCAAGTGGCCAGGATGGGTTCGGCCAACGCTGAAAACAAGGAAGGAGAGGGGGGGTTACAAAATCTGGTGGTCTAGGCCCTCCTTATATAGCAAGGAGGCTAGGGTTTGGGTCTAGGGGTGATTTGGAGCCCTCCGATTGTGATCGGATGGTTCCAGACGCGCGGAGGATTAGGGAGGGTTAGGGTTTAGACTAGGAATGCCCAAACTTGGAAGGGAGGGTGCTTAAATAGGGTAGGGGGTCTAGGGTTAGGGGAACTAGTCCGCTTTCAGATCATTTGATCTCGATCGGACGTTCTGAAATGACTAGGTAGTGTAGGTGGGCTAAAGGGTTGTGCAGATGGGTTGGACGGAGAGGAAAGAGGATGAATGCAGCCCGACGACTGTTTTCGGAGACCGTAAACGCCCGACGTTAGACCGACTATACTGTCGCTATAGTTAACCGATGGGGCGTCAAACGGACTCCGAATGCGATGAAACTTGGCAGGCAACCTATCTACACTATAACAACACCGCATGCCAACTCTCATCCCATTCCGAGAACATTTACCGGCCACTTATAAAATACTATTTCGAACGTGCCGCGGGCGCGTGCAAGTGTGTCTGGGCTCAGAATGGACAACGGAGAGAACAAGGAGACCGGGACAGATGCAAGTTTTGAAAACATGATGATGCAATGCACATGATGACATGGCAAGATGCGACACGCAAGCGAAAGACAAGGCAACAACAATGAATAACTAGAAGACACCTGGCGCAATGGTCGCGGGGCGTCACAACACTCCACCACTACAAGAGGATCTCGTCCCGAGATCTAGGATGTTACCGGAGGGAAACGAAAGAGGATGAGAAGAGGTAAAACTAAGTTGCTTCTTTGACAAATGAGTGAAACCAAAGAACCTTGCAAGGTTGAACAAATTGAAAGAAAGAATACAATGAAGATGAACGAAGTTGAAAACACTCCATTAGGGAAGAGGAACAAGGAACATCACGAGAATCCTGTAGGTTGAAAGACATGAGTAAAGGGTTGCAATTGTCAAGAAGTACATGCAAGCACTCCGGTAGAAACGAAATGTACAAGGAACGATAAGGATCTCTTACGACAACACTCCGATTAGAAATGGAAGGCATAGAATATGAACTTGGCAAAATGAAAGCACTTGGATGAGACTCCGGTTAGAAGAGGAATGATAGACACAACACTCTAGTTAAAACAAGATAGAGAAGGAATAAGAATGATATAATTTGGATAGCACTCCAACTGTAAATGGAAGGGATTCAACATGAACTTGACAAGATAAGAGGATACTTGATGAGATCAACAACACACTGCCTCCGGAACTATTGAGAAAAATGGCACAAGGGGTACGAAAGATTTCACACAGCACTCCAGTTGAGAAGGGAGGTAAAAATTGATAGAATGGGAAGAACTTGAATGAAGGACATGACACTCCAGTTGAATGGATAAGCAAAAGGAAAGAACATGATCTTCACAATCCGAGATGATGAGTGAAGAGAGCAACATTACTATGCCTCTGGAAGAAATGAAAGAATGGAATGGAATGAACGGAGGGAAACAAGATCTTGAGAGAGCACGCTTACAACAAATACTAGAACAGAGTTGTTGGATTAACAACAATGAAAGGATAAGCTTGATGTGGGCTTATGGAAGACATCTCAAGATTATGAGGTGACAACCTGCCACTAACGGGAACAAAGATTGGATTGATATCAACAAGGAGACGAGAAACTTATTTCATTGGGAGGATAAATGAAGAACTTGGGTCATTTATAAGCACCACAAATAGCAACAATCCTTAGGGAAAGCTTTAGGTGAAATATAACCCAAGATAATTCCGACAAAAGGATTGATTGGTTGAAAAGATCTCTTGAGCAAAGAGAAAATGATGGATTTAAATATGTCACTCTTTGAAAACTTGTGAATCATGAAACCCGAAGGGAAATTATCAAGAATGACATAACACCACCTCAAATGATAAGGTAGAAAGAATTGCACTTCCAAATGCAAGATAAAGAATGCTTGAACTCCTCAAAACAAAACATGTGTTGAGCACCATGTTTATTTTAGAGTATAGCTTGGCGTATCATAACTCCGATAGAAATCTTGAAGAACAAATCGAGAATGAAAGGAAACCTTGACGAACCACCATGTTGAGCCTCCATGAAGAACTCCGGTAACGAAAGAATGATCAAAAGGAAAGAGAATTGAGAACACAAGATGAAGCCTTGCAATGATTTAGATGGAGCTTCGAAATGATATCATTGAAATAGCTTGGAGCTCCGGAAACAAAAGATGAACAACTTAGCACCGACAAATTAATATCAAGAACGAACTCCGGAAGAAAAGAATTGAATCACCTGAAGGAAACAAGAATAAGATTTACTTTATGTTTATCCTTCACCAATTAAATTGATGACGAGCAACGGATTTGGCATACTACTTATTCTTGTAGAAGGATTAAGATAGGCATAGCACAAACTTGGGAAAATCTTCAACGAACCACCGGTAGGATTGAAACAACGGATAAATTAATATGATAAAGAAGGAAGAGAAATCTTGAACGAACCACCGTAAGAATTGAAAATGAAAGTAGCAAAGGCACAAAACACCGGGAGGAATTAGCAAATGAACGAAGATGCTTGAGAGAATTTAGATACAAGTGAACGAAGAGATCCCGAGCTGATTAGAGAATACTTGAATGATGTGGCGGAAGAATTCAAGAACAAGAGCTGAAAGCTGAGAATGAATAAATCTTCCGAAATGATGGCCTCCGGAGAATCAAACTGAAAAGACTCCCGAAATGCTCCGGACGGTGAAAAGAATTCTCACAATCGAAAAACAATTATGAGAGGACGACATCAAGCTAGAACCATGAATCTCGAAGAGAATGGAGCAAGATTTGGAGGAAAACTCTTCTTCGGTCTTCCAATGTTGAGAATGATGATGAGAACCACCATGACAATTGATGAGACACTCCGGAACAATGAAGAATAGAAATGTTGAACCAACGATGAAAATGTTTTGAAAGCGATCTTGGAGAAGGAATATGACCAATGATAAATCATTCTTACGTCAAACTTTGAAAAAGAATATGAGAATAACTCCAGAAAAATTAGAAGAGTCAGGTAAGATCCTGGGAAAAGACCTGTGGGTTAGGGCCCACTCAAAAGCTACACCGTTGAACGATTCAAAAGAGAGATTGCGCCGGTTGAATTAAATGGCTTGAATGAGATAACATCCTCAAAAGAACTTGAACGAATTTAGAATGGAAACTTGAATCTTCTGAGATATCTTAGTACTCCGGAACAAATGAATAGCGAGAGGTGAATGATTAGGGGGTGCACCTACATGAGAAAGCATTTGAAATTAGGAAAAGAATATGATCAACATTGAAAGCTTGAATTGAATCCACCGGAGAAGAAAAAGAATGAAGAATGATGAACTTGAGGGTCCGTTAGAATCTTCCCGCGAATCACCGGATAAGAACATTGAAAGAAAGGAATGGAGAAAATTCACATGAATAAAATGGATACTTGATTTGAATATCTCTGAGTCGTTGAAAAAAAAGGGGTGGGAAGGCGGGAAAACAAAGGCAACTTCGGATGGATGAAACAAATAACGTTGAGAAGACTTTGAGTTGATCTTGCGGATGGGAAAATGGTCGGATCCACTTGAAGAGAAGCACACCGGTTGGAAATAGAATTGAGATGACAACCTTGATGATAAAAAAGGATTAATACTCTCATATAAATATGAGAGCATCGCTTAAGGAAGGTATGGAATCAACACTTGACTTTGAAGCAAATCGAATACCACAACTGAAAACAAAACAAAGGATTGGCTTGCAGAATAAGCCGGAAACAAACATATGATAGGTCCCATATCGTATCATGTGTCTGTTGGAAAGATAATCTAGGAGCTACTTGAATTCCCACTTATAAACTCTTGAAACTTTCTGGTTATGCAATCAGGTGTTGGGAATACAGGGGAAGCATAATATCTCACCCAAAACTAACAAATCCTACATCTAGTTGTATCCATCCTTCAACACATAACCAAGAAACCTTCGGAAATCATTTACCTCAACCTTAGAAAAGCATCCGTTATACGAGTTATGGCAATACTCCTGAACTCCCTCCCCAGTACTAGGTGGCGTTGAGGTTATCTCACCAACAACTGCATAAAAGAGATTTTCGATGTCGGCGAACTCAGGTATTCCAGAACTGCAATGATAAAATTGTGACGACAACACCTCGGAGCTCAACTCCCCAGGACACTGCCACAACCCTAAATGTCAGGAGGCACCAAGAACAACGTTCTTGTCACAAAACCATCGGAACGATTCCAATATACCCGCATGATCCTAAAAAAATTTCATGAAATTTGAGGAGAGAAAAGTCAAAACTTCTACTTCAGGAGGCCTCACCAGAGTGACGAAGGGACTGAGGAGTAGAAAGAATCCTACTCTCCGAGATATATAATCCTAAGACTCAAAACATTTTGTTCTAGACTCAACAAAGTCAGCGATTCAATCAAGCAGGGGGCTCCTAAGTCAGGGATGGCTCTGATACCAACTTGTAACACCCACAATGTGACTATATCTCCCACGTGTCGGGGAACGACTTAGAGGCATAGCCGCATGGTAGGTCTGTCGCAAGAGGGGTAATCTTTACACATCCCATGTACTGAATAAGAAAGGGATAAAGAGTTGGGTTACAATCGCCACTTCACACAAATACAAGCTAAACATACATCATCAAGAATACTATCAAGGTCCGCTTACGGAACTAAAATAAAAGAAGACAACCCCAAATGCTAGGTCCCCGATCGTCCCGACTGGGCTCCACTACTGATCAACCAGAAAATACATAAAAACATTGATCAAGATCTTCATCGAGCGGCCACTTGAGCTCAGTTGCGCCACCTCCACTCGTATCATCGGCACCTGCAACTATTTGGAAGTATCTGTGAGTCACGACGACTCAGCAATCTCACACCTGCGAGATCAAGACTATTTAAGCTTATGGGTAGGAAAGGGTAGTGAGGTGGAGCTGCAGCAAGCATTAAGCACGTGTGGTGGCTAACATACGCAAAAGAGAGCGAGAAGGGAAACAAAGCACAGTCGTGAACTAGAAGTGATCAAGAAGTGATCCTGAAACTACTTATGCACAACCATAACCCCAAAACCGTGTTCACTTCCCAGACTCCACCGGAAAGAGACTATCATGGCTACACACGCGGTTGATGCATTTTAATTAAGTTAAGTTTCAAGTTCTCTACAACCGGATATTAACAAATTCCCATCTGCCCATAACCGCGGGCACGACTTTCGAAAGTTCAAACCCTACAGGGGTGTCCCAACTTAGCCCATCACAAGCTCTCACGGTCAACGAAGGATATTCCTTATCCCAGGAAGACCCGATCAGACTCGGAATCCCGGTTACAAGACATTTCGACAATGGTAAAACAAGACCAGCAAAGCCACCCGACTTATTTAGTTTCGGCGCTGGTGGTGGTTGGCGAGCGGGGTGGCGCTGGTTAGCATGGCACCACCACCACCACCACCACCAGCGACTTACAAAGACATTTCGACAATGAAACACCACATGACTTATTTAGTTTCTCCCGTTTATGTACTCAACAATATTAAATGTTGGTTAGCATGGCAAGAGGTGAAGCATATGAAAACTACCTCTCTAGGCAATTTTAAATGAGACCCAATCAGACTCGGAATCCCGGTTACAAGACATTTTGACAATGGTAAAACAAGACCAACAAAGCCGCCCGAATGTGCCGAGAAATCCCGATAGGAGCTGCACATATCTCGTTCACAGGGCACACTGGATGAGCCAGATGTCGGGTTGGCAGAGACCCTGGTTACCCAGGGGGCGCTGGACATCACTCAGGTTGGACCAACACTTAGAGAAGCACTGGCCCGGGGGGGGGGGGGGGGGGTTAAAATAAAGATGACCCTCGGGCTCCGGAAACCCAAGGGGAAAAGGCTAGGTGAGGCAAATGTAAAACCAAGGTTGGGCCTTGCTGGAGGAGTTTTATTCAAAGCAAACTGTCAAGGGGTTCCCATAACACCCAACTGCGTAAGGAACGCAAAATTAAGGAACATAACACCGCTATGACGGAAACTAAGGCGGCAAGGGTGGAACAAAACACCAAGCATAATGCCGAGCCTTCCACCCTTTACCAAGTATATAGATGCATTAATTAAATAAGAGATATTGTGATATCCCAACATAACCATGTTCCAACATGGAACAAACATCAGCTTCACCTACAACTAACAACGCTAAAATAGGGGCTGAGCAAAAGCGGTAACATAGCCAAACAACGGTTTGCTAGGAAAGGTGGGTTAGAGGCTTGACATGGCAATATGGGAGGCATGATATAGCAAGTGGTAGGTAGCGCGGCATAGCAACAGAGCGATCAACTAGCAAGCAAAGATAGAAGTGATTTCGAGGGTATGGTCATCTTGCCTGAGATCCCGCAAGGAAGAAGAACGAGTCCATGAAGAAGACAAACAGACCTAGTCGAACGAATCCTCACAAACGCGACGTTATCAGAACTAACCCGAAGAAGCAACACCCGGAAAGAAGCAAACAACATAGTAAACAACCATCACATAAGCATGGCATGATGCACAACCAAGTATGATGCATGTCTGGTTTAATGAGGCATGGAATGGCAAAATGCAAAAGCAAAACTACAAGTTAAGTGGAGCTCAATATGCAACGAGTTGCATATTGATGGAACACCATATGACTTATTTAGGTCTCTCCCGTTATGTACTCAACAATATTAAATGTTGGTTAGCATGGAAAGAGGTGAAGAATATGAAAACTACCTCTCTAGGCAAGTTTAAATGAGGCCGAAACAACAAGCAACAAGGCCGAAAAATCCTCATGTGCAAATTATAGATTTGGTACTTTTCTGCCCTAAACCATATTTTAGAGTTGTTAAACATGCAAAGTAAGTACGCCATGTTAAACTAGGCATTTTTCTACCCCATTTACATATAAAGTTTGTTAAACTCGGAGCTACGGTTATTTAGTTATGAATTAAAGCATTTAGCATGGCATTAGGCAAATTATATGCAAACAACATTTTAAACATTTCAAACAAGCATGAAAGTTGGAAATTATGAAAGTAGATGAAAAACTAAGCATTTTTCATATATAAGTTATTTACATGTGATGCACGATTTGTGAGTTACGATATGCATGAACTAGAGGAACTATTCTGCAAAACTGCAATTCTGCGTATAATAGCTAAATTCATTCGGCAGGCCGAAACTGACTAGACCAATAGTGGAAAGGGGGGGCACGGCGGTGGCTCACCATGGGCTGAGGCCCAGTTGGTGGAGGCAGGCCGAGCGAGGCCGCTGGGCCAGGGCGCTGCTGGACCGGGCCGAGGACGGACCATGCGCGTGTGAGGGAGGCATCCCAGTAGGGGCGCACTCGTCCTCCTCTGCTCGATGCAGAGATAGGTTCAGGGCGTGGTGGTTGCCGGTGATGAGAACGACGACACGGTGGGAAGCGGCTTCACCGAGGTCAGGGACTGGCGGAGACGGGCGGATCTGGACGACAGCTTGCCGGATCCGGCGAATCCGGGCGACGCCGGAAGCTGGGCGGCAGCGAGGAGCTCCGGGCGGTGGTGCTGTCCATGGCCAGAGAGAGAGAGAGCTATAAGAGAAGGAGGAAGGGAAACGGAGGAAGGGAGGATAGGGGCGGCTGGGGACGCGACCTGGGCGATGTTTCAGAGCAGGGGTCATCGGCGGTGAGGTGGGCTCCGGTGGCCGGCGGGGCTTGCGGGAGCTTGAGCGGAGGGCTCCCTCCCGATCCAGATCGGATCGAGGAGGTGCAGAGGGGAGCGAGTGGGCGACGACTCAAGCTCGGGCGGGCTTCACAGGGCCCGCGGGCTACGCGGCGGCGCGGGGAGGCCAGGGGGCGACATGGAGCGTTAAGAGTGGAGGGGAGCGGCGGCGCTGGTGGCGGTTGGCGTGCGAGGCGGCGCCAAGTGGCCAAGATGGGTTCGGCCGGCGCTGAAAATGAGGAAGGAGAGGGGGGTTGCCAAATCTGGTGGTCTAGGCCTTCCTTATATAGCTGGGAGGCTAGGGTTTGGGTCTAGGGTTGATTTGGAGCCCTCCGATTGCGATCGGACGGTTCCGGACGCGCGGAGGATTGGGGGGGGGGGGGGGGTTAGGGTTTAGACTAGGAATGCCCAAACTTGGAAGGGAGGGTGCTTAAATAGGGTAGGGGGTCTAGGGTTAGGGGGACTAGTCTGCTTTCGGATCATTTGATCTCTATTGGACGTTCTGAAACGACTAGGTAGTGTAGGTGGGCTAAAGGGCTATGCAGATGGGTTGGACGGAGAGGAAAGAGGATGAATGCAACCCGGCGACTGTTTCCGGAGATCATAAACGCCCGACTTTAGACCTACTATACTGCCGCTATAGTTAACCGATGGGGCGTCAAACGGACTCCGAATGCGATGAAACTTGGCAGGCAGCCTATCTACACTATAACAACACCGCATGCCAACTCTCATCCCATTCCGAGAACATTTCCTGGCCACTTATAAAATACTATTTCAGACATGTCGCGGGCGCGTGCAAGTGTGTCTGGGCTCAGAACGGACAACGGAGAGAACGAGGAGACCGGGACGGATGCAAGTTTTGAAAACATGATGATGCAATGCACATGATGACATGACAAGATGCGACACACAAGCAAAATACAAGGCAACAACAACAAATAACTGAAGAAACCTGGCGCAACGGTCTCGGGGCGTCACAATCCCCAAGCTTAGGCTCTTTCCACTCCTTGTTCCATAATCCATCAAATCTTTTACCCAAAACTTGAAAACTTCACAACACAAAACTTAAAGTAGAAAATCTCGTGAGCTCCGTTAGCGAAAGAAAACAAAACACCACTTCAAGGTACTGTAATGAACTCATTATTTATTTATATTGGTTTTAAAACTACTGTATTCCAACTTCTCTATGGTTTATAAACTATTTTACTAGCCATAGATTCATCAAAATAAGCAAACAACACACGAAAAACAGAATCTGTCAAAAACAGAACAGTCTGTAGTAATATGTAGCTAACACAAGATCTGGAACCCCAAATATTCTAAAATAAACTTCTGGACGTGAGGAACTTATCTATTAATCATCTTCAAAAAGAATTAACTAAATAGCACTTTCTAAATAAAAATGGCAGCAATTCTCGTGAGCGCTAAAGTTTCTGTTTTTTACAGCAAGATTAAAAAGACTTTCCCCATGTCTTCCCAACGGTTCTACTTGGCACAAACACTAATTAAACACAAAATACACAACCAAAACAGAGGCTAGATAAATTATTTATTACTAAACATGATCAAAAAGCAAGTAATAAAAATAAAATTGGGTTTCCTCCCAACAAGCGCTATCGTTTAACGCCCCTAGCTAGGCATAATATTTCAATGATGCTCACATGAAAGACATGAATTGAAGCACAAAGAGAGCATCATAGAACACGTGACAAAAAATATAAGTCTAACATACTTCCCATTCATAGGCATCTTATAGGCAAACAAATTATCAAGGAAAGCAAAAACTAGCATATGCAAGAAGGCGGAAAGAAACAATAGCAATCTCAGCATAATGAGAGGTAATCTAGTAACATGAAAATTTCTACAACCATATTTTCCTCTCTCATAATAATTACATGTAGGATCATAATCAAATTCAACAATATAGCTATCACAAAACATATTCTTAACAAGATCCACATGTATGCAAAGTTGACACTCTTCCAAAATAGTGGGATTAACATTAACTAAAGTCATGACCTCTCCAAACCCACTTTTATCAAAAACTTCATAAGATTGAACATTCTCCAAATATGTGGGATCTAAAGTTGACACTCTTCCAAACCCACTTTCAATAATATTGCAAACACTATTATCAATCTCATATTCATCATGGGGCTTAAATAAATTTTCAAGATCAAAAGAAGAATCACCCCAATCATGATCATTGCAACAAATAGTAGTCATAGCAAAATTAGCCTCCCCAAGCTTAGGGTTTTGCATATCATTAACACAATAGACATTAAGAGAGTTTATAATAACATGATTGCAATCATGCTTTTCATCGAAGGAACTATTAAGTATGGGTCCAATAGCAACGATCTCATGTTTAACATAAGGAACTATAGCAAATTCATCTTCATAAATATTGGCATCATGGCCACAAGAATAGCAAGCATCATGTCCATCAAGGGATATTTCAATAAAATCATCGGAATCATAATTATCTATAGATTCATGCATATCATTATTTTCTTCCGAAGCAACGGTCATTATTTCAATAAATTCTTTGACATAGACATTATGAGCATAGTTTTCATAGCAATATTTAAGTATGTCAAAATTTTCAGATTCGTAGAGAGTAATATCATATTTTTCAATCAAAGAAGCAACTTCATAAGCATCCTTAAAAGCAACAAATTCTTCAATTCATTCGATATTGTAGTAACTATAAACACCCTTTGCATAAGAAGATCAGATTTCAATATCATTAAACTCACATAGGTAGGGGAGCTGTTTTTTAGGGTTCTTAGAGCAACAAGTAAAATAACAATTTTCACAAAGATTCCAAGCATAACACAGCAATCTGTTTATTTGATTCCATAAGAGTCTCCCTTTTTCAGACAAACGGTGACGCACAAAATGAGCATGCTCATCTAAAGATTTCCCATCAACTAGGCTAGTTGGGGTATCAGCACGAGCGCATAATGATCGAAGATGATCTAAGTAGAACACTTTAAGTGGGTCCATATAAATAGATTTTTAGCAAGCAAAGATGCAAGCAAATAGAAGGCACATGGAAACACAAACAAGGATACATACGTGAAGAGGGAAAACAAAAGAAGAGCGAGGGAGTCCTTGATTAGGGGGTCTCCGGACAGCCAGACTATATCCTTTGGCCGGACTGTTGGACTATGAAGATACAAGATTGAAGACTTCGTCCCGTGTCCGGATGGGACTCTACTTGGCATGGAAGGCAATCTAGGCAATAAGGATATGTATATCTCCTCCTTTGTAACCGACCTTGTGTAACCCTAGCCCCCTCCGGTGTCTATATAAACCGGAGGGTTTTAGTCCGTAGGACAACAGACAATCATACCATAGGCTAGCTTCTAGGGTTTAGCCTCTCCGATCTTGTGGTAGATCAACTCTTGTACTACTCATATTATCAAGAATAAATCAAGCAGGACGTAGGGTTTTACCTCCATCAAGAGGGCCCGAACCTGGGTAAAACATCGTGTCCCCTGCCTCCTGTTACCATCCGCCTTAGACGCATAGTTCGGGACCCCCTACCCGAGATCCGCCGGTTTTGACACCGACATTGGTGCTTTCATTGAGAGTTCCTCTGTTTCGTCGCCGTTAGGCTTGATGGCTCCTTCGATCATCGATAGTGATGCAGTCCAGGGTGAGACTTTTCTCCCCGGAGAGATCTTTGTATTCGGCGGCTTCGCACTGCGAGAGTTACGCCCCTGGCCACCAGGTCAGGTTTGGAAGCTTAAACTACATGGCCGATATCCACAGAGACTTGATCTTCGACAAATTCGAGCCCCTGCTTAGTGCGCCACACGGTCATGATGAGCATGATTTATCTCTGCCATCGGACAGTGTCCAGGAGATCTCGCCGGCAACCGCTCCGACCCTCAATTCGGAGCCAGTTGCGCCATCCATGGACGGGTGGATAGATCCCGCCACGGAGGCTGCACTCTCATCGGCGATCGAGCCGAGTATCGACCTTACCTTTCACGGGAGCCGTGACGCTGAACTACTGGATTCCTCCTTGGCCACGGACTCCGAACCGCCTGCGCCCGTGCCTATCGAATCCGATTGGGCGCCGCTCATGGAGTTTACCTCCGCGGATATTTTTCAGCACTCGCCCTTCGGCGACATACTGAACTCACTAAGGTCTCTCTCCTTGTCAGGAGAGTCCTGGCCGAACTATGTCCGGCGGGATTGGGATGCGGATGACGAAGAAATTCGCCACCCACCCACCACCCACTTAGTAGCCACTATCGACGACTTAACTGACATGCTCGACTTTGACTCCGAAGACATCGACGGTATGGACGACGATGCGAGAGACGAAGAGGAACCACTGCCCACAGGGCACTGGATAGCCACCTCATCATATGATATATACATGGTGGACACACCCAAAGAAGGCAATGGCGACGAGACAATGGAGGATGACCCCTCCAAGAAGCAACCCAAGCAGTGGCGCCACTCTAAGTCTCGCCAAAGCAAAAGCGGTGACACCGGCACAGGAGATAATAGCACTCCGGACAGTGTCGAAGACGACAACAATCCCCTCCAGCAAGATTTAGAGCAGGAGGATGGAGAAGCTAGCCCTCCCAAGAGAGCGACAGATGGAGAGGTGGAGGATAATAATTACATGCCTCCCTCCGAAGACGAGGCAAGCCTCGACGATGACGAATTCGTCGTGCCTAAGGATCCCGTCGAACAAGAGTGCTTCAAGCGCCGGCTTATAGCCACGGCAAATAGCCTTACGAAAAAGCAACAACAACTTCAAGCTGATCAAGATTTGCTAGCTGACAGATGGACCGAAGTCCTTGCGGCTGAGGAATATAAACTCGAACGCCCCTCCAAGAGTTACCTAAATCGTAGGTTGCTACCCTGACTGGAGGAGGAAGCACTCAAACCTACATCTCCAGCATATGATGCGGCTGACCGGCTACCTCGTGGCCGCGACAGAGAGGCATTTCAGCCAAAAACTCAGCCCGCACCCCGACGCCACTCAAATAAAAATGACAAGGCACGGGGAAACACGCTAGACCTGCGAGACGTATTGGAGGACAAAGCAAAACATGCAAGATCGATCTACGGATCACGAGGGCGCGCCACTATGCAAGGCAATAACCGTCACGCCAGATACAGTAAAAGTAAATCCGGCCGGGCCGAACACAGCGGACAAGACTCATTCGAGCTGCATCGTGATATAGCCCAGTACAGAGGCGCTGCACACCCCCTATGCTTCACAGACGAAGTAATGGATCACCAAATCCCAAAGGGTTTCAAACCCATAAATATCGAATCATACGACGGCACAACAGATCCTGCGGTATGGATCGAGGACTTCCTCTTGCACATCCACATGGCCCGCGGTGATGATCTACACGCCATTAAATACCTGCCACTCAAGCTAAAAGGACCAGCTCGGCATTGGCTCAACATCCTGCCAGCAGAGTCCATTGGCTGTTGGGAAGATCTGGAAGCCGCATTCCTCGACAACTTCCAGGGCACTTATGTGCTACCACAGGATGCCGATGACTTGAGCCACATAATTCAGCAGCCAGAGGAATCAGCCAGGAAATTCTGGACACGGTTCCTAACAAAGAAAAATCAAATTGTCGACTGTCCGGATGCAGAGGCCCTAGCAGCTTTTAAGCACAACATCTGCGACGAGTGGCTCGCCCGGCACCTTGGCCAGGAAAAGCCAAAATCTATGGCAGCCCTCACAACACTTATGACCCGCTTTTGCGCGGGAGAAGACAGCTGGCTGGCTCACAGCAATAACATATCAAAGAACCATGGTACTTCGGATACCAAGGATGGCAATGGCAGGTCACGTCGCAACAAACATAAGCGCCACATACACAGCGACAATACCGAGGATACGGCAGTCAATGCCAGATTCAAAGGCTCTAAACCCGGTCAGCGGAAAAAGCCATTCAAAAGAAGCACTCCCGGCCCGTCTAGTTTGGACCATATACTCGATCCCGCGTGTCAAATACACGGCACACCCGACAAGCCAACCAACCACACCAATAGGGATTGTTGGGTGTTCAAGCTGGCCAGCAAGTTAAATGCCGAAAACAAAGATAAGGGGTTGCATAGCGATGACGAGGAGGAGCCCCGGCAGCTGAACACCGGAGCACAGAAGAGGTTCCCCCCACAAGTGCGGACGTGAACATGATATACGCAACCCACATTCCCAAGAGGGAGCGGAAGCATGCGCTAAGGGACGTATATGCGTTGGAGCCAATCGCCCCAAAGTTCAACCCATGGTCCTCTCGTCCGATCACCTTCGATCGCAGGGACCACCCCACTATTATCCGTCATGGCGGATTTTCCGCACTGGTCCTAGACCCAATCATTGATGGATTTCACCTCACTCGAGTCCTTATGGATGGTGGTAGCAGCCTGAACCTGCTTTATCAGGACACAGTGCGCAAAATGGGTATAGACCCCTCAAGGATCAAACCCACAAAAACGACCTTCAAAGGCGTCATACTAGGTGTAGAGGCCCATTGCACAGGCTCAGTCACACTGGAAGTGGACTTCGGATCCCCGGATAACTTCCGAAGCGAGGAGTTAATCTTCGATATAGTCCTGTTCCGCAGCGGCTATCATGCACTGCTCGGGCGAACCGCATTTGCGAGATTCAATGCGGTACCACATTATGCATACCTCAAGCTCAAGATGCCAGGACCTTGGGGGGTCATCATAGTCAATGGAAACACAGAGCGCTCTCTCCGTACGGAGGAGCACACTGCAGCCCTCGCAGCAGAAGTGCAAAGCAGCCTCTTAAGGCAATCCACCAGTTCGGCGATTAAAGACCCGAACACCTTCAAGCGCGCCCGGAGTAATCGGCAACAAGACCGCCTGGCATGTTCCGAGCTCGCATAGCAATGCGGCCCCCGCCCCAGTCCTAGCCAAACGGTGAAATCCGTGCCACGCATACACAATTACGCATTAAAAATACCATGGGCATATGTGGGGAGGGGGGCACGACTACATCACGCCCCAAGACGCGGCACAACCACACTAGGGGCTTCCCACTTTGTTATTTTTCTCTTTTTCAGGACTTTAATCTCTGGAAACCCCGTCCGGCAGTACGGTTGCCGGACACACGATGCAACAACCAAGGAGGCAGAAAGCTACGTCGCACCACGGAACTCCCAGGTGGTCTCTGACAACGAGTGAAATACCTACTTTAAATACCATCCTCAGCTTGCCCTTGGAGGGGACATGTCAAATAGTCCTACTTTTTGCTTATCGCACTACTTGTATCATTCCGCTTTAACGCATCTTTTTGAATAAACAATGCATAGCGCTAGACTATTATCACATTCTCTATTCTTCTTATATATATATGTTCATTTATGACATCTAGCACCCGTACACTCTGGTACGGCCAATATGCTAGGGGCTTAAGCATACCCCATAATACGGCGTGAGAAGTCCGAACACTTTCGACAGTGCGACACCCCGAACTTATAGCATTATATGCATCAACTCCGAATCATGTCTTGGGTCAATAGTTGGGTTTGCCCGGCTCCCATGTTTTGGTACCTTACGTTCCGCTATATCGGCTAAGGTAGCACTGGGAGAACTACTGCAATTGTGCCCCGGTTCAGCTGCGCTAAGCACCTCAGTAGAGAAAGCTAAAACTGACTGTCATGATAAGGCGAGAGTTGGTCGCTGTTCGAGAGGTTTCGAGTCCCTAAAGACTTATGCCGCTTAGAGCGAGGAGTCGGCTTTGTCCGGCTTAAGGCGTGTATAGCGCCCCGAATTTGGCCTTCCGAATACTAGGGGCTTTGCCAAAATTTAAAATTGTAGAATTCTATGGCTAAGTGAGAGTGATAAAGCATTATAGTCCAGTTGCCTTGTTCGTTGTGTTGAGCACCTCCCTCGAAGGACCCAGCAATGGGAAAAAGAGTGCTCAGGTTTATCCCGAGCACCCCAGCACTCGTGGCATGGGGGCAGAAGCCGACGACTGGCCATCTCTCAGATTTGATAAACAGTCGCACAGAAGGTAATATTTTAAATTCAAACAAGCGTTGCATAGAGCATATGAACAAGTTTTCATAATACAGGATCACATGAGCAAGTTCATTCAAAAATTACATCCTTTGCACACTCGTCCGCCACAAGACGGGCACCCTTCAGGACACCCTCATAATACGTTTCGGGGTGGCGATGCGCCTTGCCCTGCGGCGGCCCCTCCTTCACCAGCTTCTTAGCGTCCATCTTGGCCCAGTGCACCTTCGCACGGGCAAAGGCTCGGCGTGCACCCTCGATGCAAACGGACCGCTTTATGGCCTCCAGCCATGGGCAGGCATCCATAAGCCGCCTCATCAGGCCAAAGTAGCTATTGGGAAGGGATTCACCAGGCCACATCCGGACTATAAGGCCCCTCATGGCCTGTTCGTCCGCCTTGTGCAGCTCGACCAGTTGCTTCAGCTGGTCGCTCATAGGCATCGGGTGCTTGGTCCCAGTATACTGAGACTAGAACAGCTTCTCCGTCGAGCTTCCCTCCTTGGCCTGGTAAAACTTCGCAGCATCCGACACGCTGCGGGGCAAATCTACGAATGCTCCTCGAGAGCTCTGGACTCAGGTAAGTAACAAGTAACTTACTTTCACATGCTTGCTTTGCATATTGAATGCCTTACCCGCCGCTATCTTCCTCATCGCCTCAATCTCCTAGAGGGCCTTTTGGGCTTCAGCCTTGGCATTCTTTGCGCTCTCGAGGGCCACGGCAAGCTCAGACTCTCGCGTCTTCGAGTCAAGCTCCAACGCCTCGTGCTTCGTCACGAGAGCTTGGAGCTCTTGCTGCACCTCGCCTACCCGTGCCTCTTGCTTTTCCCGCTCGGTGCGCTCCTTGGCCGCTTTGTCTTCGGCCTCGGACAGCGCTTGCTTTAGGGTTGCCACTTCGGTCGTGGCCCCTGGCACATTCATGATGATCCTGTCATTTCGCAACCACATTTTATTATATATATATAGACAAGGTATTACTTACCTTTGTTCTCCTCGAGCTGCCTCTTGGCAAGGTCGAGCTCTTTCTTGGACCCCTCGAGGTCCTGCTTCAGTGCGGCGACCTCCACAGTTAGTGCGACAGAGGTC
The DNA here is from genome assembly GCF_018294505.1 of Triticum aestivum. NCBI lineage: Eukaryota > Viridiplantae > Streptophyta > Magnoliopsida > Poales > Poaceae > Triticum > Triticum aestivum. The sequence goes on from NC_057803.1 coordinate 485,298,040, forward strand.
AGCAGCGAAGCCTGCATACGCATACAGACATACTTATATTAGACTCCTGCATATATTATTTGATCCTCTATTCGGCTTTTCTTTGTGAACACCAAACAGAGCATCAGGGGCTACTATCTATGCGGTAATATTTTTCTTATATTTTAAATACTTACATCAAAGCCTGTTATAAGGCTGGCACAGGCTTCAGTCAGTCCGCTCTTGGCGGACTGAACCTTCTTGATCACCACACTCATAATAGTGCGGTGCTCTTTGTCGATGGAAGCACCGGGAAGCGCTCCCAGTAGGTTGTCTGGTGCCTCTGGATGGACAGAGGTCACCAGCACGGGCGTCTTGCCCCTTTTGGAAGGGGTCCACCTGCCCGAGTCTGGAATCACTGGAGGTTCCGGCGCGGTGTTCGGCTGAGAGCCGAACTTGGAGCCCCCGGGAGCATTGCTCCCTTTGCTCCTGGAGTCCAGAAGGTCGCCTTGAGGTGCCTCCGGGACTTTCTCCCCCCCGGCTCGGTGCCCCTGAGACAGTACCTCGGCATTGTCCGTAGGGCAAGGAGAGGTGGCGGTTGGATGTGTATCACTATTCATGTCCAACGTGTCCAAGGAACCGTCCGACGATGATACATGGATACGGGCTTGGGGCGGACTACATAATCATATTCGACGTTAGGAGAAGCAGTGCGGCAAAGGTATGGTATGAGTTACTTTGGTATCTGAATACTTACGACTTCGCTAGGGGCTTGGCCCTGAGCAGCCACTCATCTTCGCCGTCGGCGGCAGTGGTGGAACAGTCCGGAAGGAGAGTCCTTCCCTTCTTGGACCCTTTGGCCTCCCCGGTTGGGGTGGCCTTCCTCTTCTTGTCTCCCCCGGCTGGAGGGGGAGAGTCTTCGTCTTCCTTCTCCTCGTTTTCGTGGGAGGAGTGTGTCTCGGAGTTATTGAACGATGAGTCCGATACCACCTGGCACCGGGTACTCTTCCGGGTTCCCTTGGCCTTCTTCTTGGTCTTATCCGGCACCTCATAAGGAGCCAGAGTCTGCATCTCCATCAGGAGAGCATCCGCAGGGTCTTCAGGCAGAGGGGCCGGACAGTTGATCTGCTCCGATGTCTTCACCCAGTCCTGTCAAAGGCATGGGAGCTCAGACCCTGCACATGGTTAAGCTATGGGAAATAAATACCCTACCAGATGTACAAAACTTACCGGATTCACATGGTGCTTCGCGCTTAGCCCGCAGTCCTCAATAAGAGAAGGAGGGACCTCGGCGCCCTTGAACAACACCCTCTAGAGGTCTTTATGCATCATGTCGAAGAGCTCGCTGAGAGTCTGGTGCTAGGCCGGGTCGAACTCCCATAAGTTGAAGTCCCGTTGTTGACATGGGAGGATCCGGCGGAAGAGCATGACCTGGACTATGTTGACAAGCTTAAGTTTCTTGCTTGTCATTTTCCGGATACACTTCTGGAGTCCGTCCAGCTCCACCGATGAACCCTAGGACAGGCCCTTCTCCTTCCAGGAAGTGAGCCGTGTGGGGATTCCGGATCGGAACTCGGGGGCCGCCACCCAGTTGGTGTCGCGAGGCTCGGTGATGTAGAACCACCCTGATTGCCACCCCTTTATGGTCTCCATGAAGGAGCCCTCGAGCCATATAATGTTGGGCATTTTGCCCACCATGGCTCCGCCGCATTCCGCTTGTTAGCCGCCACCACCTTTGGCTTGATATTGAAGGTCTTCAGCCACAGGCCAAAGTGGGGCCGAATGCGGAGGAAAGCCTCGCACACGATGATGAACGACGAGATGTTGAGGATGAAATTCGGGGCCAGATCATGAAAGTACAGCCCATAATAGAACATGAGGCCACGAACGAATGGATGGAGGGGAAACCCCAGTCCGCGGGCGAAGTGGGGGAGGAAAACCACCCTTTCGTGAGGTTCCGGGGTAGGGACAACCTGCCCCGTTGCTGGCAGCCGGTGCGCGATATCAGCGGCTAAGTATCCAGCTCCACGTAACTTTTTGATGTGCCCCTCCGTGACGGAGGAGGCCATCCACTTGCCTCCCACTCCGGACATGTTTGGAGAGAGTTGAGGAGGAGGATGCGGACTTGGGCGCTGGAGCTCGAGTGCGCGAGAATGGATGAGCAAGGAGGAAGAAGGCGTGGGTAGAAAAAGGTGAGATCTTATCCCTTTATAAGGGTGGACTAAACTATGCGCCTCCACTAGCCTGGTAAAACTCGCTTATCCCCCAAGCGCCGTAATTGATGGCGCGGTTGGGTTACCCACGTCTGTATTGATGAGAATCCCGTAATAAGGGGAGCACGATCTCTGCTTTGACAAGACGTGTCAAGAAACCGCCTCGCGTTATGTGTGGGGCTGGTTAAAGAAAAACAGTTCGAATAATTACCGGGCCATGGCATGATGCCATGCTGCCAAAACATGTCAGCAGATTAGATTTGTGGAAATAGTACTCGCTCTATGGTGGTATGTGGAACTTATTTTGCAGGGTCGGACACTATCCTTGTATTCAAACTCTTCTGTGGTGTATTCAGAGGAGGAACCCGCCTTGCAATGCCGAAGACAACACTGCGCGCCGGACTCATCGTCATTGAAGCCTGGTTCAGGGGCTACTGAGGGAGTCCTGGATTAGGGGGTCTCCGGACAGCCGGACTATATCCTTTGGCGGACTGTTGGACTATGAAGATACAAGATTGAAGACTTCGTCCCGTGTCCGGATGGGACTCTACTTGGCGTGGAAAGCAAGCTAGGCAATACGGATATGTATATCTCCTCCTTTGTAACTGACCTTGTGTAACCCTAGCCCCCTCCGGTGTCTATATAAACTGGAGGGTTTTAGTCCATAGGACAACAGACAATCATACCATAGGCTAGCTTCTAGGGTTTAGCCCCTCTGATCTCGTGGTAGATCAAATCTTGTACTACTCATATTATCAAGAATAAATCAAGCAGGACATAGGGTTTTACCTCCATCAAGAGGGCCTGAACCTAGGTAAAACATCGTGTCCCCTGCCTCCGGTTACCATTCGCCTTAGACGCACAATTCGGGACCCCCTACCCGAGATCCGTCGGTTTTGACACCGACAAAGAGGCAAATAGGGAAAGAGAAGGAGGACGAAGAGAGAGGGCAAATAAAACGGCAAGGGTGAAGTGGGGGAGAGGAAAACGAGAGGCAAATGGCAAATAATGTAATGCAGGAGATAAGGGTTTGTGATGGGTACTTGGTATGTCTTGACTTGCAACGGCGCTACAAATGACTCGTTGTCACGAGTCAAATCTTGACTTGTCTTGCGCGAACCTCCCCGGCAACGGCGCCAGAAATCCTTCTTGCCACCTCTTGAGCACTGTATTAGTTTCCCCTTGAAGAGGAAAGGGTGATGCAGCAAAGTAGCGTAAGTATTTCCCTCAGTTTTTGAGAACCAAGGTATCAATCCAGTAGGAGGCCACACACGAGTCCCTCGCACCTACACAAACAAATAAATCCTCGCAACCAATGCGATAAGGGGTTGTCAAACCCTACACGGTCACTTACGAGAGTGAGATCTAATAGATATGATAGGATATATTTTTGGTATTTTTATGATAAAGAGAAATAAAAGATGCAAGTAAAATAAATGGCAAAGGAAATAACTAAGTATTGGAAGATTAATATGATGGAAGATAGACCCGGGGGCCATAGGTTTCACTAGTGGCTTCTCTTAAGAGCATAAGTATTTATGGTGGGTGAACAAATTACTGTTGAGCAATTGACAGATTTGAGCATAGTTATGAGAATATCTAGGTATGATCATGTATATAGGCATCACGTCCGAGACAAGTAGACCGACTCCTGCCTGCATCTACTACTATTACTCCACACATCGACCGCTATCCAGCATGCATCTAGAGTATTAAGTTCAAGAGAACAGAGTAACGCTTTAAGTAAGATGACATGATGTAGAGGGATAAACTCATGCAATATGATATAAACCCCATCTTGTTATCCTCGTTGGCAACAATACAATACATGCCTTGCTGCCCCTACTGTCACTGGGAAAGGACACCTCAAGATTGAACCCAAAGCTAAGCACTTCTCCCATTGCAAGAAAGATCAATCTAGTAGGCCAAACCAAACTGATAATTCGAAGAGACTTGCAAAGATAACCAATCATACATAAAAGAATTCAGAGAAGATTGAAATATTGTTCATAGATAAACTTGATCATAAACCCACAATTCATCGGTCTCAACAAACACACCGCAAAAGAAGTTTACATCGAGTAGATCTCCACAAGAGAGGGGGAGAACTTTGTATTGGGATCCAAAAAGAGAGAACAAGCCATCTAGCTAATAACTATGGACCCGTAGGTCTGAAGTAAACTACTCACACTTCATCGGAAGGACTATGGTGTTGATGTAGAAGCCCTCCGTGATCGATGCCCCCTCCGGTGGAGCTCCGGAAAAGGCCCCAAGATGGGATCTCGTGGATACAGAAAGTTACGGCGGTGGAATTAGGGTTTTGGCTCCGTATCTGGTAGTTTGGGGGTACGTAGGTATATATAGGAGGAAGGAGTACATCGGTGGAGCAACAGGGGGCCCATGAGGGCGGAGGGCGCTCTTGGGGGGGGGGGGGGGGTAGGCGCGCCCCCTACCTCGTGCCTTCCTCATTGATTGCTTGACGTAGGGTCCAAGTCCTCTGGATCATGTTCGTTCCAAAAATCACGTTCCCGAAGGTTTCATTCCGTTTGGACTCCGCTTGATATCCCTTTTCTGCGAAACCCTAAAATAGGCAAAAAAAACAACAATTTTGAGCTGGCCCTCCGGTTAATAGGTTAGTCCCAAAAATAATATAAAAGTGTATAATAATGTCCAAAATAGAATATAATATAGCATGGAACAATCAAAAATTATAGATAAGTTGGAGACGTATTAGTGAACAAAGGTATATTTGATATACATGTTATTGATGTGTCCTTTACTAGTGTTCATAGTACCCCCAGGGTATTTGATACCGGTTCAGTTGCTAAGATTAGTAACTCGAAGTAGGAATTGCAAAATGAACAGAGACTAGTTAAGGCCGAAGTGACGATGTGTGTTGGAAGTAATTCCAAGGTTGATAAGATCACCATCGCACACTCCCTCTACCTTCGAGATTAGTGTTGGACCAAAATAAATGTTATTTGGTGTTTGCTTTGAGTATGAATATGATTGGATCATGTTATTGCGATACGGTTATTAATTTAAGTCAGAGAATAATTGTTGTTCTGTTTACATGAATAAAACCTTCTATTGTCATACACCCAATGTAAATGGTTTACTGAATCTCGATCGTAGTGATACACATATTCATAATATTGATGCCAAAATATGAAAAATTGATAATGATAGTGCAACATATTTGTGGCACTTCCGTTTAGGTCAAATTGGTGTAAAGCGCATGAAGAAACTCCATACGGATGAATTTTTGGAATCACTTGATTATGAATCATTTGATACTTGCGAACCATGCCTCATGAGAAAGATGAATAAAACTCCATTATCCGGAACAATGGAGCGAGCCACTGACTTATTGGAAATAATACATACCGATGTATGCGGTCCAATGAGTGTCGAGGCTTGCAGCGGGTATCATTATTTTCTGACCTTCACAGATTATTTGAGGAGATATGGGTATATCTACTTGATGAAACGTAAGTCTAAAACATTTGAAAAGTTCAAAGAATTTCAGAGGAAGTGGAGAATCATCGTAACAAGAAAATAAAGTTTCTACGATCTGATCACGAAGGCGAATATTTGAGTTACGAGTTTGGCCTTCATTTAAAACAATGTGGAATAGTTTCACAACTCACGCCACCTAGAACACCACATCATAATGGTGTGTCCGAACATCGTAACCGTACTATATTAGATATGGTGCGATCTATGATGTCTCTTACTGATTTACCACTATCGTTTTGGGGTTATGCATTAGAGATAGCTGCATTCATGTTATATAGGGCACCGTCTAAATCCGTTGAGACAACACCATATGAACTATTGTTTGGCAAAAACCAAAGATGTCATTTCTTAAAGTTTGGGGTTGTGATGCTTATGTGAAATGGTTTCAAACTGATATGCTCGAACCCAAATCAGAGAAGTGTGTCTTCATAGGATACCCAAAAGAAACTGTTGGGTACACCTTCTATCACAGATCCGAAGGCAAGATTTTTGGTGCTAAGAATGGATCCTTTCTAGAGAAGGAGTTTCTCTCGAAAGAAGTGAGTGGGAGGAAAGTAGAACTTGATGAGGTAAGTGTACCTTCTCTCGAATTGGAAAGTAGCTCATCACAGAAATCAGTTCCAGTGATGCCTACACCTACTAGAGAAGAGCTAATGATAATGATCATGAAACTTCAGATCAAGTTACTACCAAACCTCGTAGGTCAACCAGAGCACGTTCCGCACCAGAGTGGTACGGGAATCCTGTTCTCAAAGTCATGTTACAAGACCATGATGAACCTACGAACTATGAGGAAGCGATAATGAGCCCAAATTCCGATAAATGGCTTGAGGCCATGAAATCTGAGATAGGATCCATGTATGAGAACAAAGTGTGGACTTTGGTGGACTTGCCCGATGATCAAAAAGCCATTGAGAATAAATGGATCTTCAAGAGGAAGATGGACGTTGATGATAGTGTTACTATATACAAAGCTCGACTTGTCGTAATAATGTTTTCGACAAGTTCAAGGTGTTGACTACAATGAGATTTTCTCACTTGTAGCGATGCTTAAGTCTGACTGAATCATGTTAGCAATTGCCGCATTTTATGAAATCTGGCAAATGGATGTCAAAACTGCATTCTTAATGGATATCTTAAAGAAGAGTTGTATATGATGCAACCAGAAGGTTGTGTCAATCCTAAAGGTGCTAACAAAGTGTGCAAGCTCCAGCGATCCATTTATGGACTGGTGCAAGCATCTCGGAGTTGGAATATACGCTTTGATGAGGTGATCAAAGCATATGGTTTATACAGACTTTCAAACAAGCTTGTATTTACAAGAAAGTGAGTGGGAGCTCTATATCATTTCTGATATTATATGTGGATGACATATTGTTGATCGGGAATGATATAGAATTTTTGGATAGCATAAAAGGATACTTGAATAAGATTTTTTCAATAAAAGACCTCGGTTAAGCCGCTTATATATTGAGCATCAAGATCTATAGAGATAGATCAAGAAGCTTGATAGGAATTTCACAAAGCACATACCTTGACAATATTTTGAAGGAGTTCAAAATGGATCAGTCAAAGAAAGGGTTCTTACCTGTGTTACAAGGTGTGAAGTTGAGTAAGACTCAAAACCCGACCACGGCAGAATATAGAGAGAGAATGAAACTCATTCCCTATGCCTTGGCCATAGGTTCTATAAATTATGTTATGCTATGTATCAGACCTATCGTGTACCTTACCATGATTTTGGCAAGGGGGTATGTCGTGGATTTGTCACGGCAGATGTCCTAGTGTGAGGACTTAGTCGTGAGGCCAACACATCTATGCGGTAGCTTGAAGGGGTTGGTCGGAATCGAGAGACGCGAGGCGGATCAACACATAAGACAAGGATTTAGATAGCTTCGGGCCCCAGGAAACATCGTCTGGTAATAGCCCTACATGTTTTTTGTGGCTAGGTCTCATTATGCTCGTGAGGGAGTCGCCGTAAACCGGCTCTCCTAGTTGTGTCTAACCCTTAAAATCCTCTCCCCCCTTTGGGGAGCCCTGCCCCTCCTTATATATGTTGAAGGGGCGGTTTACATGACTAGTCCTAGTTGGATCAGGATTACTCTATTACAAGTGGAGTCCTAGTCTTGCTTCCTTCGTATGGGAATATTCCTTGTGATTTCCTCATAAATTGGCCCACCATAACATGAACCGGCCTTCTGGGACTTTGGGCCTAGTCCTTTATCTGACCCGTCGTCAGGGTCATCCCCTGAGTAGCCAGGCTCGTAAATCGTCAGGCCAGTGAACCGCCAGACCCATGAATTGCCAGTCCTCTGGCGGGTTATGATAAGGCGCCAAGTCCGACCAGGTTATACTCCAGCCGGGTTAGGCTGCGGGGTATATCCCCGACATTAGCCCCCGGTTTAATTTGGATTTATCCATGTTAAACTGATCCTGTAAAACAAACACGAGAACAAATTTGACAGATTGTGTTCCAGTTTAAGAATTCTTGTGAGCCGGCACCTGATGATCCTTAACTCCTTGTCTTTTCCTTCTTCTAGAAAATCCGGGTCAATAAACCAACTTCATAATCAATTTGCCTGTAAAAGAAATATTGTAAGTAGAGAATCCATTTGAGTCGGCCTTCAATGATCTGATTTGACAAAAGTATTGGTCTTCAACTATTCAACTAATATCAGCCGGTTTGTAGAACTTGCCGGTTTATCATTGCCAAAATTGTCGGGTTATAAAACTGATGATCCCGGGTCATGACCGTTTATAGACGCCGGGTTATGATTGTTGCCAACGCCGGGTCACACAATTAATCTTCCTGATTTGCCCAAAACTGAGAATTTGAAGATATTCCTCATTTATATGCATATTACCTGTAGCCCCCTGATGACCCACAAGTATAGGGGATCTATCGTAGTCCTTTCAATAAGTAAGAGTGTCGAACCCAACGAGGAACAGAAGGAAATGATAAGCGGTTTTCAGCAAGGTATTATGTGCAAGCACTGAAATAATAGGTAACAGATATTTTTGTGATAGGATAATTTGTAACGAGTAACAAGTAACAAAAGTAAATAAAGTGCAGCAAGGTGGCCCAATCCTTTTTATAGCAAAATACAAGCCTAGACAAACTCTTATATGATGTAAAGCGCTCCCGAGGAAACACGGGAATATCGTCAAGCTAGTTTTCATCATGTTCATATTATTCACGTTCGGTACTTTGATAATTTGGTATGTGGGTGGACCGGTGCTTGGGTGCTGCCCTTACTTGGACAAGCATCCCACTTATGATTAACCTCTATTGCAAGCATCCGCAACTACAACAAAAGTATTAAGGTAAACTTAACCATAGCATGAAACATATGGATCCAAATCAGCCCCTTATGAAGCAACGCATAAACTAGGGTTTAAGCTTCTGTCACTCTAGCAACCCATCATCTACTTATTACTTCCCAATGCCTTCCTCTAGGCCCAAATAATGGTGAAGTGTCATGTAGTCGACGTTCACATAACACCACTAGAGGAGAGACAACATACATCTCATCAAAATATCGAACGAATACCAAATTCACATGACTACTAATAGCAAGACTTCTCCCATGTCCTTAGGAACAAACATAACAACTCACAAATCATATTCATGTTCATAATCAGAGGGGTATTAATATGCATAAAGGATCCGAACATATGATATTCCACCAAATAAACCAACTAGCATCAACTACAAGGAGTAATTAACACTACTAGCAACCCACAGGTACCAATCCCGGACTTGGAGACAAGAATTGGATACAAGAGATGAACTAGGGTTTTGAGAGGAGATGGTGCTGGTGAAGATGTTGATGGAGATTGCCCTCTCCTGATGAGAGGAGCGTTGGTGATGACGATGGCGATGATTTCCCCCTCCCAGGGGGAAGTTTCCCCAGCAGAACAGCTCCGCCAGAGCCCTAGATTGGTTCTGCCAAGGTTCCGCCTTGTGGCGGCGGAGTCTCGTCCGGAAAGATGGCTTCTGATTTTCCCTCATGGAAAGACTCCATATAGCAGAAGATGGCCATCGGAGGGCCACCAGGGGGCCCACGAGGTAGGGGCGGCCCAGGGGGGTAGGGCGCGCCCCCCACCATCATGGGTAGGGTGTGGCCCCCCTGGTGAACTTCTTGCGCTCAGTATTTATTATATATTCTGAAAATGTCTTCCGTGAAGTTTCAGGACTTTTGGAGCTGTGCAGAATAGGTCTCTAATATTTGCTCCTTTTCCAGCCTAGAATCCCAGCTGCCGCATTCTCCCTCTTTATGTAAACCTTGTAAAATAAGAGAGAATAGGCATAAGTATTGTGACATAATGTGTAATAACAACCCATAATGCAATAAATATCGATATAAAAGCATGATGCAAAATTGACGTATCAACTCCCCAAGCTTAGACCTCGCTTGTCCTCAAGCGAAAGCCGAAATCAAAAAATATGTCCACATGTTTAGAGAGAGAGGTGTTAAAAAAAATAAAATACGGACATGAGGGCATCATGCTCATTCTTAGAACAACAACTTATATAATTCTTGTCATATGATCTCTTATGCTAGAGTAACAATTCAATCACAATTTCAGTTATGAATCATAAACTTCATTGAAAACTAACAAACTATAATCTCAGTCATTGAAGCAATTGCAATTTATCATAATATAGGAAAGAGTGAATATAAGACCTTTTCAGCAAGTCCACATACTCAACTATCATATAGTATTGCACAATTGCTAACACTCACGCAATACTTATGGGTATGGAGTTTTAAACGGACACAGAGAAAGATAGGGGCTTATAGTTTTGCCTCCCAACATTTTACCTCAAGAGTAATGTCAACAATAATAGTTCATGAAAACTCACATCCAATTAGCCATATATACCAGGATCCTTCCAACATGTTGTGCTTGCCAAAAGATAAAATTTAAAAAGGAAGGGTGAAGATCACCATGAATCTTATGTAAGGTAGGAGATAAAGGTAAAAGATAGGCCCTTCGCAAAGGGAAGCAGAGGTTGTCATGCGCTTTTATGGTTGGATGCACAAAATCTTAATGCGAAAGAACATCACTTTATATTGCCACTTGTGATATGGACCTTTATTATGCAGTCTGTCGCTTTTATTTCTTCCATATCACATGATCGTATAAAGCTTATTTCCTCCACACCAATCAATCATACATATTTAGAGAGCAATTTTTATTGCTTCCACCAATGACAACTTACTTGAAGGATCTTACTCAATCCATAGGTAGATATGGTGGACTCTCATGGCAAAACTGGTTTAAGGGTGTTTGGAAGCACAAGTAGTATCTCTAGTTGGTGCAAAGGATTTGGCTAGCATGAGGGGGAAATGCAAGCTCAATCATGTTGGATGATCCAAGACAATATAATTTATCTCAGATGTAAGAAAACATTACCCATTATGTTGTCTTCCTTGTCCAACGTCAACTCTTTAGCATGTCATATTTTAATGAGTGCTCACAATCATAAAAGATGTACAAGATAGTATATTTATATTTGAAAACCTCTCTTTCTTTATTACTTCCTATTAATTGCAACGATGACCAAAACTATGTTTGTCAACTCTCAACAACTTTTATTCATCATACTCTTCATATGTGAAGTCATTACTCTCCATAAGATCCATATGATCTCTTTATTTCTTTTTATTCTTTCTCTTTTATTTTATTCCCTCAAGATCATAGTAAGATAATCAAGCCCTTGACTCAACACTAATCTTTATTATATATGGCTCACGGACTCGATTACATAGAAGGATCATAAAGCAAAACTCCAAACTAGAACATACTAAAACTTTATCCTACTAGATCAAGATATTACCAAAAGGACCGAACTAAGAAAAATGGTAAAGATAAAAATGATGGTGATATGATACCGGGGCACTCCCCCAATCTTGGCAGTTGCCAAGGGGAGTGCCCATACCCATGTGATTATGTCTCCTTTGTTGGTGAAGAAGTTGATGGTTTTGTTGATGGCGTAGGCTTGTCGTCCTTCTTCCCAGGCATAGGCTCACCATCATATATGGATGATCGAGTCTCCTGGAACCTCAAATCTGCAGCCAAACTCATTCTCTTGAATCTATATTCATACTCACAGTTTTGATTTTGCAGGTCATAGATCTGGGCTTGGAGGTGCTCGATTTTCTCATGAAGCTTGAAGATGGCCTCCCCAATGTCCTTGACGTCCAGCTTGTGGTTGTTGGTGAACTCCGTGATCATAATGTGATTGGAATCGAGTCCACGCTCCACCATCTCCTAACACTTGAAAACTTCTTGCTCCAACGCCTCGAGCCTTGCCTCCGTGCTTCCGGTCTTCCTTGGTCCCTCAACATCGCGGATGTGCAACAACCCCTCATGCATCTCAATGGTTTGAGGGTGTTGCAGCACTTCCGCGAGGTAGGGGTTGATGACCTTCTCGATGAACTGGTCCTTGGGGGCACTTGAAGACGACATGATGACCAATATCTGTCAGAAAAACAGCTCAAAACAAAGACATGAGATTTTTGCGTGATATGGGAGTCAAAACATCCAGGAGAATATATAATGAATTTTTACCGACCAAAATACGTGTCGTGTACAAAAACGGAGTCCGGAGAGCACACGAGGTGCCCACGAGGTAGGGCGGTGTGCCCAGGGGGTAGGGCGCGCCCTCCACCCTCGTGGAGGCCTCGTGTCCTTCCCGGACTGCTTCTTATTTTTCAATTTTTCTAAATATTCTAAAACTGAAGAAAATTGCCATTAGAACTGTTTTAGAGTCGGTTTACTTACCGTACCACATACACATTCCTTTTTGGAGTCTGAAACGTTCCGGAAAGTGTCCCTTATGTATTCCTCCGGGGTTACGGTTTCAATAACATTGGTTTCAATATTTATAGGATTACCTGAGATATAATGTTTAATTCTTTGACCGTTCACCACCTTCGGATTTGTGCCTTCGAAGTTGTTGATTTTTATGGCACTGGAATGATAGACCTCCTCGATAACGTAAGGACCTTCCCATTTAGAGAGAAGTTTTCTTGCAAAAAATCTCAAACAAGAGTTGTATAGCAATACATAATCACCTACATTAAACTCACGCTTTTGTATCCTTTTGTCATGCCATCTTTTAACTTTTTATTTAAATAATTTGGCATTCTCATAAGCTTGGGTTCTCCATTCATCAAGTGAGCTAATGTCAAATAACCTCTTCTCACCGGCAAGTTTGAAATCATAGTTGAGCTCTTTAATAGCCCAATAAGCCTTATGTTCTAGTTCGAGAGGTAAGTGACATGCTTTTCCATAGACCATTTTATACGGAGATGCCCATAGGATTTTTATATGCAGTTCTATAGGCCCATAATGCATCATCAAGTTTCTTGGACCAATTCTTTCTAGATCTATTAACAGTCTTTTGCAAAATTAATTTGAATTCTCTATTACTCAATTCTACTTGACCACTAGACTGCGGGTGATGAGGAGATGCAATTCTATGATTAACATCATATTTAGCAAGCATTTTACGGAAAGCACCATGAATAAAATGTGAACCACCATCAGTCATTAAATATCTAGGGACTCCAAACCTTTGAAAATAACTTCTTTAAGCATCTTAATAGAGGTGTTATGATCAGCACTACTAGTTGGAATAGCTTCTGCCCACTTAGTAACGTAAGCAACAACAACTAAAATATGTGTATATCCATTAGAGGCAGGAAAAGGTCCCATATAATCAAAGCCCCAAACATCAAATGGTTCAATAACAAGTGAATAATTCATAGGCATTTCTTGATGTCTACTAATATTACCAATTCTTTGACATTCATCACAAGATAAGACAAACTTATGGGCATCCTTGAAGAGAGTAGGACAATAAAAACCGGATTGTAATACCTTATTTGCAATTTTATCTCCAGCGTCATGTCCTCCATAAGCCTCGGAGTGACACTTGCGTAGGATCTGTTCCTGTTCATGCTCAGGTACACAACGTCTAATAACCCCATCTACTCCTTCTTTATAAAGGTGTGGGTCATCCCAAAAGTAATGTCTCAAATCATAGAAGAACTTTTTCTTTTGCTGGTATGTAAAGCTAGGTGGTATAAATTTAGCAACAATGTAATTAGCATAATCAGCATACCATGGAGCAGTGTGCGAAGCATTTATGACACTTAATTGTTCATCAGGAAAGCTACCATCAATAGGTAGTGGGTCATCAAGAACATTTTCTAACCTAGACAAGTTGTCTGCAACGGGGTTCTCAGCTCCCTTTCTATCAATATTATGCAAATCAAATTCTTGTAGCAAGAGAACCCATCTAATAAGTCTAGGTTTAGCATCTTTCTTTTCCATGAGATATTTAATAGCAGCATGATCAGTGTGAATAGTTACTTTAGAATCAACAATATAAGGTCTGAACTTATCACAAGCAAATACAACTGCTAAGAATTATTTTTCAGTAGTAGCATAATTTCTCTGAGCATTGTCTAGAGTTTTACTAGCATATTGAATAACATTTAGTTTCTTATCAACTCTTTACCCTAGAACAGCACCTACAGCATAATCACTAGCATCACACATAATTTCAAAGGGTAAATTCCAATTAGGTGGCCGAACAATAGGTGCAGAGATCAATGCTTTCTTAAGTATTTCAAATGCTTCTACACAATCATCATCAAAAACAAATAGTATAGCTTTTTGTAATAAATTAGTCAGGGGCCGAGAAATTTTTGAGAAGTCCTTAATGAACCTCCTATAAAACCCGACATGACCAAGGAAACTTCTTATACCTTTGATGTCCTTGGGACATGGCATCTTTTCAATAGCATCAACCTTGGCTTTATCAATCTCAATACCTCTTTCAGAAACTTTATGCCCCAAGACAATACCTTCATTAACCATAAAGTGGCACTTTTCCAAATTCAAGACAAGATTAGTTTCTTCACATCTCTGCAAAACTCGGTCAAGGTTGCTTAAGCAATCATCAAAAGAGGATCCATAGACGGAAAAATCGTCCATGAAAACCTCACAAATCTTTTCAAAAAAGTCAGAGAATATAGCCATCATGCATCTTTGAAAGGTAGCAGGTGCATTACATAAACCAAAAGGCATACGTCTATAAGCAAAAGTACCAAAAGGGCAAGTAAAAGTAGTCTTTGATTGATCATTAGCCGACACAGGTATTTGAGAGAAACCAGAATAACCATCTAGAAAGCAAAAATGTGTATGTTTGGATAATCTTTCTAGGATTTGATCAATAAAAGGTAAGGGGTAATGATCTTTTTTAGTAGCTTTATTTAATTTGCGGAAATGAATTACCATCCTATAACCTGTAATAATTCTTTGCGGGATCAACTCATCTTTATCATTAGGAACGACAGTAATACCTCCCTTCTTAGGGACACAATGGACATGACTTACCCACTGACTATCAGCAACGGGATAAATTATACCTGCCTCAAGAAGCTTTAGTATTTCCTTTCTTACCACTTCCTTCATCTTAGGATTCAGCCATCGTTGATGATCACGAACTGGCTTGGCATCTTCCTCTAAATTTATTTTGTGTTGACAAAGAGTGGGACTAATGCCCTTAAGATCATCAAGAGTATATCCAATAGCAGCACGGTGCTTCTTCAGAGTTTTCAATAATCTCTCTTCTTCATGCTCTGAAAGGTTAGCACTAATAATAAAAGGATATATCTTTTTCTCATCAAGATAAGCATATTTAAGAGTATCAGGTAACGGTTTAAGCTCAAACACGGGATCACCCTTGGGTGGAGGAGGATCCCCTAGGATTTCAACAGGCAAATTGTGTTTCAGGATGGGTTCCTGTTTAAAGAATACTTCATCTATTTCCCTTCTTTCAGTCATAAACATATCATTTTCATGGTCTAGCAAATATTGTTCTAAAGGATCACTAGGAGATACGGCAATAGAAGCAAGACCAATAATTTCATCTTTACTAAGCAATTCTTCTTCACGGTGTTGTCTATGAAATTTAGAGAAATTAAATTCATGAGACATATCACCTAAGCCAATAGTAAAAACATCCTTTTTGCAATCTATCTTAGCATTAACAGTGTTCAAGAAGGGTCTACCAAATATAATGGGACAAAAGCTATCTTGTGGGGAACCAAGAACAAGAAAATCAGCAGGATATTTAGTTTTCCCACACAAGACTTGAACATCTCTAACAATTCCAATTGGTGAAATAGTATCTCTATTGGCAAGTTTAATTATGACATCAATATCTTCTATCTCAGTAGGTGCAATATCATGCATAATTTCTTTGTATAAGTCATGAGTTATAGCACTAGCACTGGCACCCATATTACATAAGCCATGATAACAATGATCTCCTATTTTAACAGAAATAACAGGCATGCCTACCAAAGATCTAGGTTTATCTTTAGCACAAGGTTTAGCAATTCTAGCAGTCTCATCATAGAAATGAATAACATGCCCATCAATATTATCAGACAAGAGATCTTTAAAAATAGCAATATTAGGTTCAACTTTAATTTTCTCAGCAGGTGTATAAGTTCTAATATTGCTTTTACGAACCATAGTTGAAGCTTTAGCATGATCCTTTATCCTAACAGGGAAAGGTGGTTTCTCAACATAAGCAGTAGGAACAATAGGATCATTATAGATGACAGTCTTTTCTTCAACTTTAGTAGGTGCAGCTACTTTTACTTCTATGGGAGGATGATATTTAAACCACTTCTCCCTAGGGAGATCAACATGAGTAGCAAAAGATTCACAGAAAGAAGCTACTATCTTAGAGTCAAGTCCATATTTAGTGCTAAATTTACGGAAAACGTCGGTATCCATAAAAGATTTAACACGATCAAATTTAGGTTTCATACCTGACTCCTTACCTTCTCGAGGTCCCAATCTTCAGAGTTGCGTTTAATTCTTTCCAATAAATCCCATTTGAATTCAATAGTCTTCGTCATAAAAGAGCCAGCACAAGAAGTATCGAGCATGGTGCGATAGTTATCAGAAAGCTGAGCATATAAATTTTGAATAATCATTTATCTTGAGAGCTCATGATTGGGGCATGAATATAACATTGATTTAAGCCTCTCCCAAGCTTGAGCGATGCTTTCTCCTTCGCGAGGCCAGAAATTATATATATAATTGCGATCACGATGAACAAGATGCATAGGATAAAACTTCTGATGAAATTCCAATTTCAATCGTTTGTAGTTCCATGACCCCGTATCATCACATAGCCTATACCATGTCAATGCATCTTCCTTCAAAGATAAAGGGAAGACCTTCTTCTTAATAACATCTCCGGCTACACCTGCAGGCTTAAATAATCCACAAACTTCATCCACATATATTAGGTGCTCATCAGGATGCACGGTTCCGTTTCCTGCAAAAGGATTAGCTATTAGTTTTTCTATCATACCCGAAGGAATTTCAAAGAAGACATTTTCATTTTCAGTTGGTTCGGTAGGTTGAGGAATAACTCTTTGCTCTACTGGTCAGGGTGAAGATACCCCGAACAAGCCCCTCAAAGGATTACTTTCTATAGTAACAAGTGACAGTAAATTTCAGCACACTATATAAATTTTTACTTACCAAATTCCACCTACCAAAGGCGCTTCACTCCCCGGCAATGGCGCCAGAAAAGAGTCTTGATGACCCACAAGTATAGGGGATCTATCGTAGTCCTTTCTATATGTAAGAGTGTCGAACCCAACGAGGAGCAGAAGGGAATGATAAGCGGTTTTCAGCAAGGTATTCTCTGCAAGCACTGAAATAATAGGTAATAGATAGTTTTGTGATAGGATAATTTGTAACGAGTAACAAGTAACAAAAGTAAATGAAGTGCAGCAAGGTGGCCCAATCCTTTTTATAGCAAACGACAAGCCTGGAAAAACTCTTATATGATGTAAAGCGCTCCCGAGGACACATGGGAATATCGTCAAGCTAGTTTTCATCATGTTCATATGATTCGCGTTCGGTACTTTCATAATTTGGTATGTGGGTGGACCGGTGCTTGGGTGCTGCCCTTACTTGGACAAGCATCCTACTTATGATTAACCTCTATTGCAAGCATCTGCAACTACAACAAGAATATTAAGGTAAACCCAACCATAGCATGAAACATATGGATCCAAATCAGCCCCTTACGAAGCAACACATAAACTAGGGTTTAAGCTTCTGTCACTCTAGCAACCCATCGTCTACTTATTACTTCCCAATGCCTTCCTCTAGGCCCAAATAATGGTGAAGTGTCATGTAGTCGATGTTCACATAACACCACTAGAGGAGAGACAACATACATCTCATCAAAATATCGAACGAATACCAAATTCACATGACTACTAATAGTAAGACTTCTCCCATGTCCTCAGGAACAAACGTAACTACTCACAAAGCATATTCATGTTCATAATTAGAGGGGTATTAATATGCATAAAGGATCTGAACATATGATCTTCCACCAAATAAACCAACTAGCATCAAATACAAGGAGTAATTAACACTACTAGCAACCCACGGGTACCAATCCCGGACTTGGAGACAAGAATTGGATACAAGAGATGAACTAGGGTTTTGAGAGGAGATGGTGATGGTGAAGATGTTGATGGAGATTGCCCTCTCCCGATGAGAGGAGCGTTGGTGATTGATACGTCTCCGTCGTATCTATAATTTTTGATTGTTCCATGCCAATATTCTACAACTTTCATATACTTTTGGCAACTTTTTATACTATTTTTGGGACTAACATATTGATCCAGTGCCCAGTGCCAGTTCCTGTCTGTTGCATGTTTTTGTTTCGCAGAATATCCATATCAAACGGAGTCCAAATGGGATAAAAACGGACGGAGATACTTTTTGGAATATTTGGAAAATTCCGGAAGAAAAATCCATGCGAGACGGTGCCCGAGGTGGTCATGAGGCAGGGGGGCACGCCTGCCCCCCTGGGCGCGCCCCCTACCCTCATGAGCCACCTGTAAGGCGGTTGACGCTCTTCTTTTGCCGCAAGAAAGCTAATTTTCGGGGAAAAATCACGGCGAAGGTTTCAGGCCAATCGGAGTTACGAATCTCCATATATACACGAAACGGTGAAACAGAGCCAGGGGAGAACGCAAAAACAGAGATTGAGTATGGCTGTAATCTCTACTTAAACATGGTGCTCAACTCTATATATTATTTTCCTATGATGTATGCCTATCCTATGATGTTTGAGTAGATCCGTTTTGTCCTAATGGCTATTTGATGATCAAGATTGGTTTGAGTTGCATGTTTTATTATTGGTGCTGTCCTATGGTGCTCTCCGTGTCGCGCAAGCATGAGGGATTCCCGTTGTAGGGTGTTGCAATATTTTTATGATTTGCTTATGGTGGGTGGTGTGAGTGAACAGAAGCACATACCCGAGTAAGTAGGTTGTTTGCGTATGGGATAAAGAGGACTTGATGTTTTAATGCTATGGTTGGGTTTAACCTTAATGAATCTTTAGTAGTTGCGGATGCTTGCTAGAGTTCCAATCATAAGTGCATATGATCCAAGTAGAGAAAGTATGTTAGCTTATGCATCTCCCTCAAATAAAATTGTAATAATGATTACCGGTCTAGTTATCGATTGCCTAGGGACAAATAACTTTCTCGTAACAACAAACTCTCTACTAAAACTAACTTAGTTGTGTCTTTATCTAAACAGCCCCTACTTTTTATTTACTTTCTCTTTATTATCTTGCATACCTATCCAACAACACCTACAAAGTACTTCTAGTTTCATACTTGTTCTAGGTAAAGCGAACGTCAAGCGTGCGTAGAGTTGTATCGGTGGTTGATAGAACTTGAGGGAATATTTGTTCTGCCTTTAGCTCCTCATTGGGTTCGACACTCTTACTTATCAAAAACAGTTGTGATCCCCTATACATGTGGGTTATCAGTGATGACGATGGCGATGACTTCCCCCTCCCGGAGGGAAGTTTCCCCAGCAGAACAGCTCCGCTAGAGCCCTAGGTTGGTTTCGCCTCATGGCGGCAGAGTCTCGTCCGGAAAGATGGCTTATGATTTTTCCCTCATTGAAAGACTCCATAATGCAGAAGATGGCCATCGGAGGGCCACCAGGGGGCCCACGAGGTAGGAGGCGCGCCCCCACCCTCGTGGGCAGGGTGTGGCCCCCCCGGTGAACTTCTTGCGCTTAGTATTTATTATATATTCTGAAAATGACTTCCGTGAAGTTTCAGGACTTTTGGAGCTGTGCAGAATAGGTCTCTAATATTTGCTCCTTTTCCAGCCCAGAATCCCAACTGCCGGCATTCTCCCTCTTTATGTAAACCTTGTAAAATAAGAGAGAATAGGCATAAGTATTGTGACATAATGTGTAATAACAGCCCATAATGCAATAAATATCGATATAAAAGCATGATGCAAAATGGACGTATCACCCCCAAGTCTTAAGAGGAGAACATAGTGATAGCTTAAGACTTGTTTCGATATAAATGTTGTAACCTTGAAGAAATCTAGATTGTTCATGTCAGTCACTAGTCACAACTGAAAATTCCACATATGTAGCCCCCAAGTGCCAGGTTGTTATGCTTGCAGCAACCTGGGACTTGTAGTTGCCTTATACTCATAAAAATTTCAACCAATGTAGCCCCCAAGGGCCAGGTCATTATGCAATAATGAGCAGGGACTTCGCAGATATGACTATTGAAAATAACATCATATGATGTAACCCCCACCATGGGGCTTGTACCCATGTCCACAAGGTTAAGAACTTTGTGCTTTGCCAACTAAGTAGCAGACCTTTCAATATAATGGATTAAGACTTGTGTACCTTGAATTATTGACAGGAGCAATTGGTAGCCCCCAAGGGCTGGCTCATTACAATGTAATGAATCGGGTCTTCAATAAGGTAAGCAAAAAATGACTTTGCATTAGCCCCCAAGTGTCATGGTGCATGCTTGCAGTGACATGAGACTTGCATATTTGATGTAATGTCAATTTGAATAATGTAGCCCCCAAGTGTCGGGTTGTAAGCCCGCAGCGACTCGGGACTATTCCTTCAATTGTAAAATAAATCATATCCATTGATAATATAATAGCCATTGCGCTAAAGCGACTTTGAAAACCTTAATCATAACACTGGTTATTGATAACCATAATAAAATTCAGCCATGTTGGCTATTTGAAATATAATCCAATGATTTATGAGCGCATGATTCCAATGGCGCAATCCAAATATATACTGGCGACTTATAATCCCAAGCCAGGCCGGATTAATAAACACCGGATAATTTATCATCATACTCGCGATTTATAGTCAAAAGCCAGGCCGGTTTAATAAATGTCGGTGATTTATAATCATACTGGCGACTTATAGTCGAAACCAGGCTGGGTCAATAAGCACCGGATTATAACTGGTCATGTACTGGCAACTTGTAGTTGAAAGCCAAGTCGGGTCAATAAACGCCGGTTTATCATAAGATATTATAAACCTCATCAAAGGAGAAAAAACTTGGCAAATAAAAGCATAAAAAGAAAATGCGAGGCTTTTCATGGGCTGCCAGGCCCAAAATCGAGGCTTTTTATGGGCTGCTAGGCCACTGAGTTAAAACATTTGACAAAGCCTTTTTAAGATGGACCTCACATTAACAAATCGTCGTTTTAACTTTGACAAGTTCAGGGTCTATGAGATTGACTTGTCAAACATTCGGCGGGTCATACCAGGATTACCTGGACAGAGTGGCTTACTTAAAAAGGCAGGATAACCCGGGGTTTTAGGTGAATATATCTAGCTTCCAAGCCTGGCTTGATAGCCTATTACAAGGGTGTAGACTCTTTGTTCTTTGAGAAGCAAAGAGCCCCCGAGCAATATTTTGAGTTGTGCTTAGTGGGTGCCTATGTTTGAGTTGTGCTTTTGCAACTCTCTTTGTCCTCCAAGTGATTACCCTGGTGGCCTTACGACGGTCAAGAGGTGTAGCTATGGTTCAAATACGACCAAGCCCCCAAGTGATTTCCCTGGTGGCTTACGCTGATCAAGAGGTGTAGCTATGGTTCGAATACGACCAAGCCCCCAAGTGATTTTTTTATATATGGCTTTATAAGCCGGATCAATCAGAACTCCGCTTTATAAACAGAAGCCCTCATGTAATCAATAATATGATAAGCAAATAAGGCAGGATACCCATGTTTGAACCGCGCATCAGGGCAACAGGTCCTCTTTGGCAACCTTTAACTTTTTGTAAGAGATCAATTCTTCTTGAACCGGGATTTTGAACCAGATATTGAGAGCGTCAGAGCTTTGCAAGAGATAGTTTCCTCTTAAACCGGATATTGAGAGCTTCAAAGCTTTATGGGAGACATCTTTCCCTTGAACCGGAATCTTAATTTTCAGTCATAAATTTTCTGACGACCTTTAAACTCAAACTTGTGAGAAATTAACTCTTTTTGAACCGGAAATTCTTAAACCGGATTTGAGGGCTTCAGAGCTTTGTGGGAGAACAGATCTCCCTTGAACCGGATTCTAAACCGGCATTCTTCATTTTGAACCGGAAATTTTCTGCCGGCCTTTAAATTTTCATCAATATGGTAGTAGCCTTGGGTACCGGGTTATCTTTCCCTCCAACATCCTGGGGTTCTTGAAATCGGCAACATTTGCTGAGTCATATCATTGTAGCCCCCGAGTCTCAAGGTGACTCGAGGAGTTGGCTTGAGATTCTTCATATTTGACCATGCTATAAACGGGCATAAGTTGTATATCATTGGTGTTGATAGCACGATGTGAATCCACAGAAGGTTGAAGAGACTACGACGGGTTATAAATGATCCCGTATGAGCTGTGTCAGCAACTCGACCAATGGTTCCTTCCAACTGGTGACTTGAAGTTAACCAAACTGTAGTGGCGGCGACTTGTGCGCCTGCCCATTGAGCCACCCAGTGCAGACGGCGATTGATAGTATATGATAATTTGCCTCCATTTTGTTTGAAAGAAAATCGGGCTACCCAAGCTGTGACTTGCTCATACTCAAAAAACAGCTCATGCAGACAGGTGCGGCCCGGTATATTGATGTACACCAGGCCGCGAGAGCGGCAGCGTAAGCACTTCCGTTGAACACGGCAGTACGGATAAATGTTAGTGCAAAATGACGATGCTATGCACTCCCTATCCTCGATATAACTCCACTTCGGCAGTGAATAATTGTCCTGATATAAAAATATATAAACCAATGTAATTGTTCTTTGATAAAAACAATATGTATCAAAAATAGACTTAGATAGATTTCACCTGGTATGTTAGGCCGGAAATTATCCGTCGCAGAGTTGATGATCACCTCGGTGACACTAAAACCAATCACGACTGAGTCGGCCATGAGAGAAGACAGATGAGCCGGCCGCGGCGTTGTAAGCCGGTGCGGTCGGGAGAGTTGGCAGCAACGTCGTAAGCCGGTGCGGATAGGCGAGTCAACCGCGGGCGCGGTAAGCCGTGCGGGCGGGCAAGTAATCGCAAGCGCGGTAATCCGCTCGGACGGGCGAGTTAATGTAGACCGGGCCACAGGGGCGGCAACTTGCGCACGTCCGTTCATCGGGTAGTACGGCACAGACAAAAACGTTGTTACGGAACTTGCTAGTGCGTGCTCCATACCCGCAGTATAATGTCTCATTTGTGATGAACAATTGTCTTGCCAAACAATATTACATGTCTAAGTAATTGTTCTCAGATGAATTAACATGCTGATAAAATATATAGGAAAGATATCACCTGATGCATCGGGGTGACCAATGATCTTTGCACGTCCATAATTTAACCGGGATACGGAGCCCAACAGCAACGTGAATGATGACTTAACCCACAGCCACCCTTTTTTATCTCTCTTTTTGTTTTTCTTTGTCAATCGTCCAATCAGCTCCCACCTTTCCTTTTTTAGGCGGCAACCAGCATGCCTGGGGGCAGCGGCTCAGAGGCAAAACCAAACAGGAGCGACTCGAGGTGCGGCAACCTAGAGGCGAGGCAGCAGGCGACGGCAGAGACGAGTCTGAGCGGAGTGGCGGCTCAAGGTGGAGCCAAGGCGAGGTGAGGGGAGGCTGTGACTCGCGGTGGCTCACGCGAATGGCGACTCGAGGTAGGAACGGCGACTCAGCGCGGCAGCAACGCGGGTCAATGGGGACGGAGGCAACACACTAGCGGCTTTAAGACTGGGCCCGGCAGAAGAGGAGCAAGGCCGTGGGCATGGTCGGTAAGCCGGCGCGAGCAGACGGCAGCAGCTGACTGCAGTGGTGAGCCGGCGCGCGGGGAGTAGCAGTATTGAGTCAAGGCGGCGATGAAGGCCGAACTGGCTCGAGCGACTCAACCATGCAGCTATGGGGGCACTTGCGGGCAGGGCCTCGGTGGCTCAGAACGGCAGCAGTGTCCCAGCACCATCTGGAGCGGGGCGAGACGGCTGGCGGGTCGGCCAGTATAGGCGTCGTAGCGGCGATGGTGAACCGGTAGAGGCCAGAGCCCCCCGTCTGCGGAGACTGAACCCGTGACTTAAACCGCTTTCAGGTCGTGGGGGTTTCTGGATCTTTTTTTCTTGAATGTCCAAAGCATAGACTGACCTTTCCCTCGTACACAGATATCTAAGTTTGAATCACCTATGCTCCAGATTAGACCGGCTAATTAGGCATCCATCCAATTTGTTTTTGTTTTGTTGGACATGCACCAGCACTGAGTAGAATTCGGATATGATAGTTGATCCGAATGCAAAGTACTCCTTCCTTTTGTCTTGACGTGATGATAAACTTTTGTAGTATTCCTTTCGGTCCACGCACAGTCCTCGAGCGCTCCACAAGCCGTTGCTTGTTATACTAGCATCTACGCCAGTCCAGACCGGGTCAAGGCAGGAGGCCAGATTCTTAATAAACCGCCTTGGAACTTGAAGTAGACAATGAGGGGCGGAGCGGTCACGGTGGCGGCGGCTTGGGCAAAACAACCACCGTAAAGATTTTTCTATCCGTCTCAGTGTAGCACGCCATCCCAACCGCTCGTTGACAATGTAGATCCTTGCATGCTGACTGACCTGGCTGGTGAATCCGATGCTAAAACAGATCCTTCAAACCGGCGCTTTTATATGGAAAATCACGGAACTTTTCGATCCCTTAGATAAAATCCCTCCAAGAACTCAACACCACCGTGCGAAACCCCCACGGTGGGCGCCAACTGTCGTGGATTTGTCACGACAGATGTCCTAGTATGAGGACTTAGTTGTGAGGCCAACGCATCTATGCGGTAGCTTGAAGGGGTTGGTCGGAATCGAGAGACGCGAGGCGGATCAACACATAAGACATGGATTTAGACAGCTTCGGCCCCCAGGAAACATCGTCCGGTAATAGCCCTACATGCTGTTTGTGGCTAGGTCTCATTATGCTCATGAGGGAGTCGCCGTAAACCGGCTCTCCTAGTTGTGTCTAACCCTTAAGATCCTCTACCCCCTTTGGGGAGCCCTGCCCCGCCTTATATATGTTGAAGGGGCGGTTTACATGACTAGTCCTAATTGGATTAGGATTACTCTATTACAAGTGGAGTCCTAGTCTTGCTTCCTTTGTAAGGGAATATTCCTTGCGATTTCCTCATAAATCGGCCCACCATAACATGAACCAGCCTTCTGGGCCTTTGGGCCTAGTCCTTTATTTGACCCGTCGTCGGGGTCATCCCCTGAGTCGCCAGGCTCGTAAATCGTCAGGCCAGTGAACCACCAGACCCATGAATCGCCAGTCCTCTGGCGGGTTATGATAAGGCGCCAAATCCGGCCGGGTTATACTTTCGGCCGGGTTACGCCGCGGGGTATATCCCCGACAGGGTACGGTAGTGATCCAGGAGTGGATCACTGGACAGTGGCCAAAGTTATCCTTAGTTACCTAAGAGGACTAAGGAAATATTTCTTGGTTATGAAGGTGATAAAGAGTTCATCGTAAAGAGTTACGTCGATGCAATCTTTGACACTAATCCAGATGACTCTGAGTCTTGATCTGGATACATATTGAAAGTGGGAGCAATTAGCTAGAGTAGCTCCATGCAGAGCATTGTAGACATAGAAAATTTGCAAAATACATACGGTTCTTAATGTGGCAGACCCATTGACTAAACTTCTCTCACAAAGCAAAACATGATCACAACTTAGTACTCTTTGGGTGTTAATCACATAGCGATGTGAACTAGATTATTGACTCTAGTAAACCCTTTGGTTGTTGGTCACATGGTGATGTGAACTATGGGTGCTAATCACATAAAGATGTGAACTATTGGTATTAAATCGCATGGCGATGTGAACTAGATTATTGACTCTAGTGCAAGTGGGAGACTGAAGGAAATATGCCCTAGTGGCAATAATAAAGTTGTTATTTATATTTCCTTATATCATGTTAAATGTTTATTATTCATGCTAGAATTGTATTAACCGAAAACTTATACATGTGTGGATACATAGACAAAACACCATGTCCCTGATACGTCTCCAACGTATCTACTTTTCCTAACGCTTTTCCTCTTATTTTGGACTGTAATTTGCATGATTTGAATCAAACTAACCCCGGACTGACGTTGTTTTCAGTAGAACTACTGTTGGGGATATTACTACTGGGCGTAAACCGGCCTATCTGGGCCGGGTTAACGTCATCAGTAGTTCAAGGGTGTTAAAGCCCAAGGAGGAAGATAAGGGCCCAAGGCCTGTAGTCGGTTTAAGACCTGTAGCCATAAACCGGCTTGGTATGTAAACTTGTATTGTAAGGTAGGAATAAGGAGAGACCAACCCGGATATGAGTATGAACCGGTGTTGGGACTCTATGGACCGACGGGCGTCACCCGTGTATATAAGGGGACAACCCGGCGGCGGTTCAGAGAGAGACAACCACAACTCGAGACTTAGGCGAAGCTTGTTTGCTCCCAAGTCATCGAGACCCAATCAATTCCATCACAACTAGACGTAGGCTCTTACCTTCCTTGAAGGGGCCGAACTACTATAAACTCTCTTGTGTCCTTGTGTCCGCTTTAACCCCTTCAAGCTAACTCATAGCGATGGCTCCACGACTAAGTCCTTTCTCTAGGACATCTGCCGTGACAAAACCACGACAGTTGGTGCCCACCGTGGGGCTCTCGCACGATGGTTTCCGGTGCTTGGAGGGCCGCTTTGAAGGACTCGAGGGCTATGCTGTAGGCCGGATGACTAAGAGTCGTCGCGGCAGGCTCTACATCGACGACGCAGGCTGGGGCCCCGAGGCCGGCTCAGTTGAGTACGAGTACCGGGTCCCCTTTGGTAGCATTCACGTTTTCATTGGTAAGATCGGTGAACCGGGCCCTGAGCCAGACATCTGCACCGACCTCGTTGAGACGGCTCAGCGGGCGCAATCCCCCCGGGTTAAACCGGCCATGAAGCGTGCCTTCGTCGGGGTCATCCATGGAGGAAGTCATGAGGACGGATCGGGATTTCGCGGGGCGACTATCATTTGTTCCGGTGACGAATCTTCGACTGGAGAAACTGAATCTCTTTATCAGCTACAAGATGGCCGGATTGGGAGCTGTTCCGATGGCGACAGTATTCCGGACCCCTCCGATCTGCCCAACTGGGTTGGAATATTCATGGCCGAAACTCAAGCAACGCTTCATTCTTCGACAGCTGTGGCAATGATTTTCGGTTCAGCAGCAGTGGCGGCCGCCGGGGCAGGAGGCCCTGTGCGCCCGCCGGCTCAGGTTCTATCAGAGCTATTTGATGTGTTGGCCGTGCTTATGGCGGAAGTCAATGCACCAGATCAGGACGTTCATAATAAGGAGATTGCAAAGGTAAAGGAATAGATCACCCAGGCCAAGGCGGATCTGGCGGCTGAGGACACCAGGATAGCTGTAGAGCGGGCTGCTTTAGACGCACAGGCCTACAGGCTTACGTTAGACCAGAGCGCATCACATGAAGTCATGAGGAGGAAGCACCGATCCCGCTTACCTCCGGTTTTCGAGGCCAGAGACCTTTTCAACACTCCAGGGTCAAGAGCCGGCAATCCGCTGGAGAGGAACCGGGCAGAAGCCCCTAGGACCGGTGCACCGGTTCAGCCTCGTCAGATCGACCCGCCTCGTCAAAACACCGTGGTGCCTCAGACTGCTTTAACACCCCCGGGTCACTACTCCAACCCAATGGATAATCTTGTTGCCGCTGCTGCACGGCTGGAGGCCATTCCAGTTGAAGGTGACTCACCGCAGGCAGTAGAGACACGACGAGTCAAGGAACTTATCAGGACCGCTTTGGCCCAACAAGAAGCATACTCGTACAGCCGCGACCGGATCCACTCGACCCCTCGTCGAAGCCGGAGCTATAGCAGACATATGGATGAACCGGCAGTATCGAGTAATGAACGACATGGGGCACCCCGGGACAACAACCTGGCGGGTGGTGCTGATAACGCTCAGG
The DNA here is from genome assembly GCF_018294505.1 of Triticum aestivum. NCBI lineage: Eukaryota > Viridiplantae > Streptophyta > Magnoliopsida > Poales > Poaceae > Triticum > Triticum aestivum. Next base: position 485,326,132 of record NC_057803.1, read on the forward strand.
GAGTGGTGGACCGGGCCCGCGCACAGGGAGGCCGAGTTAGCCGCACAGCATCAGGCTCAGCAGCTCACGCCGATTCATCCAACCACCTTGACTGGACCTGGTGTTACCTCCAGTTCTTTGGGGGTGCCTTGCCTCATCCCCGCTTTACGCAACGTGCACTTGGCCAAGGGTTTCAAAGGCCCGCGCAAGGTGCCAAATTACACGGCGGATCAACCTTCAGAGACATGGGTGGAGAGCTATGAGATGGCCATGGAGATGCTTGATGTGGATGACGCGGCGTGTGCAAAATACTTCACCATGATGCTCGAAGGAACGGCCCGTACGTGGTTAAAAAGCTTGCCGGCTAATTCTATCAGTTCATGGGCCCAGTTACGGGCCCGGTTTATCAGCAATTTCAAAGATACCTGTAAACAGCCTATGTCAATAGTGGACTTAGCTGCATGCGTCCAGGAGGAAGGAGAATCAACGACTCATTGGGTGCGCCAGGTTTCACAACTGTTGCATTCCTCAGACCGCATCAACGCTGACACCGCAGTATTAACCCTAGAGGGCAACTGCCGGTTTGGACCCCTGAAGCTGAAGTTGGGATGAATGAAGTGTCATTGCACTGACATGGGGACTCTCATGGCCGCTTTGGTGAAATATGCTGATTCTGATAGTACCAAGGATCCCGAATCTGATGATGACAAGACAGGGAAGGGAAAGAAGAACAGCAGCTCCAAAGGTCAGCAGCATCACTGGGTAGGCAATGGCGGAGGAGGCAAGCGTAAAGCGGATGGTAACATGGACTTTGTGGCTAACACCAACGCACAGAACAATGGCCAGCGACACAAAGGTAGGCCAAGAAATCGTAGTGGGGCGCCCAACCCTAACCCAAATCGCCTAAACTTTCTGCTAAACCAGCCCTGTCCAAAACATGGGACGAAGGAGGAACCAGCAAACCACCTTTGGAAGGATTGCTTTATTATGCAGGAGTTCAAGAATTCTAATAATTTCCGGTATGATCACGAGTCTGGCGATGGCTCAGGGTCTGGGCCAGGTTACGGTGGAGGAAGTTCCGGTTCAGGGTTTAATGGTAATCCGGGCGGAAATAATGGTCAAAATAATCGGAACAACCAGGGTGGTTATAACCAACAGCAGCAGCAGCAGTCGGGTTACCAGAGCAACCCAAAGTAGTTGAGTGGTGGACAGTACCATGTCTTTACCACTAGCTTGGACAAGCGAGACCGGAAGATTCAGAGGCGGGCGGTCAACTCTGTTGAACCGGCCATACCCCGTTATCTACGTTGGTCTGAACAGCCGATCATATGGAGCAGAGAGGATCACCCGCCCCAGGTCGATAACCCGGGTCAGCTGGCGCTGGTGGTGGCACCTCAGGTGGGAGGTTATAAGTTCACCAAGGTGCTCATGGATGGAGGGAGCAGTATTAACATCCTGTACTATGAGACCTTTTGTCGTATGGGCCTGACAGATAAGAATCTCAAACCATCTAATACAGTATTCCATGGTGTAGTGCCTGGCAGATCAGCATATCCCATTGGTAAGATAGCTCTGGAAGTGGCCTTTGGGGATGATCATGATTCCAGATCAGAGACATTGACGTTTGAGGTGGTGAAAATCCAAAGTTCATATCATGCCCTGTTTGGGCGACCGGCGTACACCAAGTTTATGGCCCGGCCCTGTTATGTGTATTTGCAGCTCAAGATGCCGGGTCACAAGGGGACAATAACGGTTCATGGAAGCCGCAAAATCACTTTGGAATGCGAGGAAGGATATGCGGCTTATGCAGAGTCGGTTTGTGCCACTGAGGAGTTGAAGTACTATAAAGACAATGTTGATCCAGCGGACATGACTCCGTTGAAGAAGCCAACTACGGAGCATGATCCGGCCCTGAAGTTCAAATCGGCAGCAGAGACTAAGCTTGTTGATTTCGTACCTGGCGATTCGTCTAAGCAGTTCAGCATCAGTGCCAACTTGGATCCAAAATAGGAAGGCGCGCTCATCGAGTTCATCCGTGAGAATCGGGACATTTTCGCATGGAAACCTTCTGACATGCCAGGTGTACCGAGGGAACTCACTGAGCACACACTTAATTTGGATCCTAAATGCAAACCGGTGAAACAGTTCCTCCGCCGGTTTAACGAAGAAAGGCGCAAGGCGATTGGAGAAGAGGTAGCCAGGCTCTTAGCAGCTGGCTTTATTATTGAAGTGTTTCACCCTGAGTGGCTTGCCAATCCGGTGCTGGTCCTCAAGAAAAACGGCACCTGGCGCATGTGTGTGGATTACACAGATCTTAATAAGGCTTGTCCAGCAGATCCTTTTGCCCTCCCCCGTATTGATCAAATTATTGATGCTACGGCGGGTTGTGAGCGTTTAAGTTTTTTGGATGCGTATGCTGGCTATCATCAGATCAAAATGGCAGTTAAGGACCAGGAGAAGACAGCATTTATAACTCCCTTTGGAGCCTTCTGCTATGTGTCTATGCCCTTCGGGCTCAAGAGTGCCCAGGCAACTTACCAACGGTGTGTACAAAATTGTCTTCACAAGCAGATTGGCCGTAATGTACATGCTTACGTGGATGATATCGTGGTTAAATCCAGGGAGAAGGAGACTCTGATTGATGATTTGAAAGAAACCTTTGATAATCTGAGAACATACAAGATGATGCTTAATCCGGACAAGTGTGTTTTTGGTGTACCGGCGGGCAAGCTATTGGGTTTTCTAGTGTCCAACAGGGGAATTGAGGCTAATCCGGAGAAGATCACAGCTATCACCTCCCTGGCTAAACCGAAGTGTATCAACGATGTTCAACGCCTGGCAGGCAGGATTGCTGCGCTAAGCCGGTTTATCAGTCGCCTGGGTGAGAAGGCAATCCCTTTGTATCAGATGTTGAAAAAGACGGATCAGTTTGTCTGGAGTTCTGCTGCTGATGAAGCATTTGAGGACTTAAAGCGGCAATTGGCCAATCCGCCTGTGCTCGCCGCTCCCGTTGACAAGGAGCCGTTACTGCTATATGTTGCTGCTAATGTTCGGGCGGTCAGTGTAGCTATTGTGGTGGAGCGAAAGGAGGCAGGTAAGGAGCATCCGGTTCAACGTCCGGTTTATTACATCAGCGAGGTGCTCATTGAGTCCAAGCAAAGGTATCCGCATTGGCAGAAGCTGGTGTATGGAGTTTTTATGGCAAGCCGGAAGCTTAAACAATATTTCCAAGGGCACTCAATTACGGTGGTCAGTTCTGCTCCTTTGGGAGATATCATCCAGAACCGGGAAGCAACTGGCCGGATTGCAAAGTGGGCCATAGAGCTGGGGCCGTACGGTTTGAAGTATGTGCCTCGGACAGCGGTTAAGTCTCAAGCACTTGTTGATTTCATCAATGATTGGACAGAAATGCAAGCACCTGAAGAAAAGCCGGATCATACATATTGGACCATCCATTTTGACGGATCCAGGCAGTTGGAAGGCTCGGGGGCTGGAGTCGTATTAACTTCCCCACGAGGTGATAAGTTTTGTTATGTTCTCCGTTTAATGTTCCCTTGTACTAACAATGCAGCTGAGTATGAAGCCTTGCTCCATGGTCTCCGGATGGCTAAGGAGATGAATCTAAGTCGAGTTAAGTGCTTCGGTGACTCGGACCTTGTGGCCCAGCAAGTGTCTGGCACTTGGGACTCCAAGGACCCACTCATGGCAGCATATCGTCGTGAGGTGGATACTGTCGCAGGTTATTTCAAAGGCTATCAGGTGGATCACGTGGACCGGCGGAAAAATGAAGCGGCAGACGCTTTAAGCCGGCTGGGCTCTCAGCGCAAACCGGTCCCACCCAATGTTTTTCTGGATGTGCTGCACAACCCGTCGGTCAAGATCCCTGGTGAAGAGGATTTGGCTATTCCTGATCCGGAGGCTCGATTGGTGGCGGCTCTTCATGTTATTCCGGATTGGACGCTTCCCTACCTGGCGTACAAGAACCGGGGTGAGTTGCTAGAGGATGAAATTTTAGCAAGGCAGATAATCCGGCGATCCAAGTCCATGGCTATCATCAACGGCGAGTTGCATCATTGCAGTATATCAGGGGCTTTTCAACGCTGTGTGTCTCCTGAAGAAGGCCGTGAAATCTTGCGTGAGATCCACGAAGGAGATTGTGGTCACCACGCCGGTTCAAAGTCTCTGGTGGCTAAAGCGTTTCGCCATGGCTTTTATTGGTTAACTGCTCATGCTGATGCGAAGGATCTTGTCAGACGGTGTGATGGTTGCCAAAGGTTTTCAAGGCGTGCTCATGTACCGGCTCAAGAATTGAGAATGATTCCGATTACTTGGCCGTTTGCGACTTGGGGGCTGGATATGGTTGGGCCTTTCAAAAGGTCCAAAGATAAGAAGACCCACCTCCTGGTGGCGGTTGACAAGTTTACAAAGTGGGTGGAGGCAGAACCTGTTAGCAAGTGTGATGCGGCCACGGCGGTTCAGTTCATCAAAAAGGTGATTTTCCGGTTTGGCTTTCCGCACAGTATTATCACAGATAATGGTACCAATTTATCCAAAGGTGCTATGAAGGAGTTCTGCGAACGGGAGCACATCCGGCTCGACGTTTCATCAGTGGCACATCCACAGTCCAATGGTCAAGCAGAAAGAGCTAATCAAGAGATCTTGAGAGGCATCAAGCCCCGGCTCATGGTTCCTTTGCAGAGAACGCCGGGTTGTTGGGTAGAAGAATTACCATCTGTGCTATGGAGCATCAATACAACACCCAACAGATCAACAGGATACACACCGTTCTTCATGGTTTATGGAGCGGAGGCGGTTCTCCCCAGTGATATCCGCCATGATTCACCTCGTGTCACGGCTTATATTGAAGCGGACAACGAGACAGCACGGCAAGATGCTTTGGACCGGTTGGATGAAGAGCGTGACATCGCAGCCGCCCGATCGGCGATTTACCAGCAGGATCTTCGTCGTTATCATAGTCGCCGGGTCAGAACCAGAACCTTTCAGGAAGGAGATTTGGTGCTTCGGCTCATCCAAGATCAGACTAATATGCATAAGCTATCCCCACCTTGGGAGGGGCCTTTCGTGGTCAGCAAGAATCTGCACAACGGGTCGTACTATCTGATCGATATTCGAGAGCATAAGGACTCACGTACATCAGAGGAGGAGACTAACAGGCCGTGGAATATAGCTCATCTTCGGCCTTACTACACCTGAGCCATTGGCTATACTTATGTACATATTACGACAATGTATATATTATGATTAAATATAATAAACCGGAACCTCAGCTAAAGCGGGGTATCTGTTCTTTTACATCATGTGAGGTTACACGGAGTTGCTCTAAAGCGGCCTCCGGTTTACCCCTTGAGTTCGCTGCTAAAAGCATCGTGTTATATCACTTGGAGGATTGGTCGTGTCCGAACCAATACCATGCCTCTTGATAGGCGAAAGCCACCAGATCACTTGGGGACTTGGTCATGTCTGAACCAGTCATGCCTCTTGGTCGGCCTAAGGCCACAGAATCACTTGGGGGCTTGGTCGAACCCGAACCATGACCACGCCATTTGGTCGGCATAAATGCCACGATTTCATCTGGGGACCTGGCTGACTAGAACCATAGTTACACCTAACGGGAACTTGGTCGTGTTTAGCCATGGTAACGCCATTTGATCAGCTTAAATAAAACTTTTCTTTTGCTTCACACTTTTCTTTGAAGGGTTTTTTTTTGCTTTTCATTGTGTTTCTTAAACCGACAAAAAAATTCAATTGACGAAACACAGTTCACGTCAATCCGGAGGCTATTTGATCGGTTTGATCCACGTTGTTATTATCCTCTTATGGAGTAACACGGTGTTTATTATAACCCAGCACGGTTTACAATGGTAAACCGGCATCATATATATATACAAGAGCTGTCATCTCCTCCAACGGGGTGGGTTTACAAAACTCCGCTTCAAGATTGGCTAAGCCAACTTCACGATCAATGATGGTAGGTATTATGTATCTCAAAAATTTGGTCATATACTTAAAATTTTGTTCGATTTCATATATGCAGACATCATATTCCGCATGGCGGTACAACTGCGGTGGCACTTGATGAATTTTTCATTTCAGAAAGTATTTGGATAGTTCATGACCACAGGAAGAGAAAATTATGCACGAAGGCATATAAACATCAAAGGTATCAGTTAGCCTATTACAAGGCAACATGGTGCCCATAAATAATGTAATTGTTTTTTGCGAAGAAGAGGCAGTTTTTAAACCGGCTTCCGGTTCAAGCTTGGTCACCGTCTCGGCCTGATTGTTGCGGGTCATCCTACGCCGCCTCAGCCTCCGTGTCCCTACCCAGTGGCTGGAAATCCACAGTTGTCCAGTCGATTCCCATTAATGCTTGAAAAACAGCTTCATCATCGATCAGCAAGAACGGGTCAATATCAGGAGCATAAGTATGCTTACGGATTGGAGGAATCATATTTTCCGATTCATGGATTGGCGCAGCTATTCGCTTGTTCTGACTGTCATATTGCGCTTGATAACGAGACAAGTCTGCTTCCTCAGCCAACTGACAAGCTAGTGGACGCACCTCCCGGTTTATCGCTCGCAGATCCGCTTCACCAAATTCTGATCCGTCTTCCTTTAAGCTGGGATAGCCCTGAGCCGCTTCAACAGGATCAAAATCCGGCACCCAGGCTTTGCCCGGATTAAAGCATTGATTGCGCCGGTTCGCGCAGCAGATTTCTTTAGCTCTTCAATCCGGGAAGGAAGCACCGATAGTTTCATCAGGGTATCTTGAATCAAAGTAGGCGCTGGTTTGTTATGAGAGGCGGTACAGATGATCCGCTGGGCACCAGTATACAATTGTTCAACCAATGTATAGGCGGCTTTTAGCTTCTTCCGTACATCTGACCCCAAGTGACCAATGCGTGTCCCTGAAATACCATAAAGGGTTAATAAACCGGCGACTTTGTCAGAAGGCAGAGCCAATTCAGAAGGACAAACCGGCTTACCAAAGATAGCAGCAGTCATGGCATGCACGTGCCGCTTTATGCTGGTCAGTTCATCTGCCACTGGTTTTAGTGCAGCCTCAGCATCCTCTGCTCGTTTGATCAAAGCGGATTTTCAGTGGCCCAGTCCGCCCGTTTCTTCTTGAAGTTCTCCTTAAGTTGTTCCATGGCGCTTAAAGCACTGGCCAATTCCTCTTTTGCTTTGGAGGTTTCAGCTTGTTGGGTTTTCTAGGCTTCTTGAAGATCGAGGACTTGGTTCTCTTTCGTCTTCAACTCCGCCTGCATGCATACAGATATATGCTTCAACAAATCGGTAGAAGGATTCAAGTACCAACCACATAACAAGTTATGCGCTTAGCACTTGGGGGCTAATGCATATTTGATCTAAGCGCTCCGATTACTCCTTCATCTTCAATTGTTTATAAAGTCCCAAGATCAATACAAGTATTCAACTTGGCACTTGGGGGCTAATGGCTATTTGATCATATATATTCTGATGAGGCAGTTTCAGTTACTTAAAGTACCGGTTTAACTACGCTAAAGTTGAACCGGCCCTTGGGGGCTACATCAGCAAAATTCAAAGCAACAAGATTGATATTATTTAAGTCCCGATTTGAAAGAATATGCCAAACCGGCCCTTGGGGGCTAGGAGAGTCAGGAATGGAAGCATACAAGCAGGAAGGAGCATATGGAAATTACCTCATATCTGTCTTTCATCATATTAACTAGACCAGCTTCATAGTCACGGCTGGTATACAGCCGGTTCAGATAGCCGGAATGGATATCTTGGGCGCTCAGAGAAGCGTAAGTCGTCAGATCGGCGTTCCACTTGCCTTTACCAAAGGCAGCAAGTTCTTCCTTGGCAGAATGCTTGGATAAAGCGACAGGATTGTTTGGCTCAGTATGGCCAGTACCAGTAATGACAACCTCATCATCTTTGGTACCGCCGGTTTGCACTGGAGCTGTTGGCTTGTCAGTAGGCTTTGCTGGACCGGTGGAGCTTTCAATCCGGATGGAACCTGTAGGCTGATGGGTAGGACCTGAGGCGTCAGTAGGTCTCTCTTCTGCAATAAGATCGTCATCTTGCTGCGGCGGATCATTGGGAATATCCTCAGGAATAGCCGCTTCAACATTCGGTGTCTTGTCGGCTTCAAGAATGACATTTTCTTCGGCCGCTTTGTCTAGGCGGGCCTTCTTGCTTGGCCTAGGTTTGGCCCTGAGGAGAATAACAAAATCAAATACAGAATATGTTCTAAGGCCATGTACTGCAAACATCATGATAAGTATAGCTTACCCAAGCACCATTTTAAGCGGTGGGAGCCAAGTAGCCGATGACTCGCCAGAAGATGAGTGGGAAGTAACCTGATAATCAGAGTCAGACGGAGTAAGAGGTTGACGAAAGCAGCCCGCTTTAGGACAAGTACTGACAAGCAAATTAGAGACCTCGGAATGGCGTTTCCGAACCGGACTGTTCGGTAAACCGGCGGAGGTAACTACCTGGCCGCTGTGCCGGGTGGTGCGGCGAGCTTCGTGTTGTTGGGTCTTCATAAGAAGTTTAGGATCTGGATAAGCAAGAGAATGAGAAAATTTAACTTTCCGGTTTGCCTGACGGATTTTTTGCGAAGGCAAAGTTTCTGAACCAGAAGAGAGAATAATTACCTCGGCAACATCCGCGTGGCAGGCTTCGACATCATCCTGACAAATATCATCATCAATAAGACGCATGAAAAATAAACCAAGTGAGTCAAGCTCTACCTCAAAGTCCGGATTATCCACCTCATCGTCAGGAGCCGGATTAGAAGAGGCAGTGGTTCTTTTCCTATGGGCAGTTTTCTTCACAACTTTAGTTTTTTGCTGGGTTGCCCTTTCCGGTTTGTCTGGTTTTTCTGGCTTCTCCCGCGGTAGTTTTTTGCTCCAAAACGGATCATCGCCCTGATTATGCAGACACTGATATTAAGACAATGACCAGACATATCAATAACAGATTCAGCAAAGAGAAAAATCAAAGTCTTACAGCTGGCGGTTTGTTGGTGGCACAGAAGGGAAGCAGGCCGGTTCTAGCGCAGATGTGTTCCGGTTCATTCAGTATCTTACGCACAGCCTCTGTGATTTCCTCACAGGAGAGCTGGAGTCTTGAGTGTCGCAGTGGGTCATCAACACGGTCAGTATACTGGCACATCAAACCGGAGCACAGGCTAAGAGGCAGTATGCTCCATGATATCCAACAGCGAGCAAGGTCAACCCCTGTTAAACCATTGGCCATAAAAGCTCTGAGCTTTGATAGCTGAGGAGCATATTTACTTCTCTCCTGTGCAGTCAATCTTTGTGGAGAAGGGTGTGTGTTGCTGAGCCGCTCCGGTCGAAAGCCAGGCAAGGGATTCTCATCCGCAGGGGAGGTATCTTTGCAGTAGAACCAGGTCTGATTCCATTCTTTGGGGTGGCTATGCAGTTTGGCGTGAGGGTATGTGACCTCTTTCCTTTTCTGAATCGCCACACCACCCAACTCCGTATTGGAGCCGTCAGTAAATTCAGTACGACGGTTTAGATGGAATAGATCTCTGAACAGTTCCACTGTGGGCTCCTCTTGGAAGAACGCTTCACAGAGCACTTGGAAGTGACACATATTGGTAACAGAATTGGGGCCAGTATCTTGTGGATGGAGCTGGAAATCGGCTAAGACATCCCGATAAAATTTAGAACCGGGCGGCTTAAAGCCCCGGGCTAAATGATCTACGAAAACAACAACTTCTCCTTCTCGAGGTGTGGGAGGGCATTCTTTGCCAGGAGCCCTCCAATGGATTGTATCCTTGCTGCCTAAAGCACCAATCAGGACTAAATCGTCCAGTTCAGCCTCGGTGACGCGAGAAGGAACCCAATTGCACTCATACACTTGCTTGGCCATGATGGAATCTACAAGGTAAAAGATCCCGGTTCAAAAATGCATTGATTAACATGCACTAGTATGTACAATGTTAAACCGGAAACAGCCCTATCTAAACCGGAGTTTCATGAAGCAACCTACATCTGGCGGTTCAACAAGGGGACTAATGGCATATACCGGTTTGGAAAAATTTCTATAAGGTTAAACCGCCTGACCTAAAAGCAATGGAGATTGCGGATGGTTAAGTACGTAGAAACAAGTTTCACAAGATCTTGGTACGGCGTTGGATCTGAAGCAAATTCAGAAAATAAGAAAAATAGTCGAAGACTTAAAGCAGAGCGGAAGTGAATCAATGGGCAGATATATGGATGAGATCTATGGACTTGAGCAGGAAACTACCGGCGGATGCTAAAAGCTACTGCTATTCAGAGCAGGGTTTCATAGGTCTATCCAGGAGTCTGGGTACGAGCATGAACAAGTGATGAATATGCCAAGAACACGAAACCCTAGAACAGATCCATGTTAAGAAGAACAGAAGGCTTACCAGAAGCAAGGAGGATGCGGAAAGCTACCGCAGTGCTCTGGTGCGTTCAGGTTGATGCAGCGGCCCAAGATGGTGCAGAGGTGAACGGCGGCGGCGGAGCTCCGAGGCTAGCAACGCGAAGAAGACGAAGAGAAAGGGGACGAAGGGGAGAAAGGAAATGACCTTTCGGTCCTATTTATAAGGCAAGAGGCATGTGTCAGGCGCGGGAATCAAGGAACCACAAATCTTGGAAGCAGAACTGTCGCCTCGGTCATTGTGAATCTATTAAATAAGAAGATATCATGGATGTTTTTCTTTATGACAGAGGACGTCACACCGGTTTACAGCAACCAGAGAAGATGACATCACGGCGGTTCAATAAATACAAGAAGATGTTGAAGACGAATATTTTTTGCTAAGGATTGACATGAACCAGTTCAAATCAATCTGGGGCCTAATGTTGGGGATATTACTACTGGGCGTAAACCGGCCTATCTGGTCCGGGTTAACGTCATCAGTAGTTCAAGGGTGTTAAAGCCCAATGAGGAAGATAAGGGCCCAAGGCCTGTAGTCGGTTTAAGACCTATAGCCGTAAACCGGCTTGGTATGTAAACTTGTATTGTAAGGTAGGAATAAGGAGAGACCAACCCGGATATGAGTATGAACCGGTGTTGGGACTCTGTGGACCGATGGGCGTCACCCGTGTATATAAGGGGACAACCCGGCGGCGGTTCAGAGAGACAACCACAACTCGAGACTTAGGCGAAGCTTGTTTGCTCCCAAGTCATCGAGACCCAATCAATTCCATCACAACTAGACGTAGGCTTTTACCTTCCTTGGAGGGGCCGAACTAGTATAAACTCTCTTGCGTCCTTGTGTCCGCTTTAACCCCTTCAAGCTAACCCGTAGCGATGGCTCCACGACTAAGTCCTTTCTCTAGGACATCTGTCGTGACAAAACCACGAAAACTACCATGGTGTTGTTTTTGTGCAGAAATAAAAGTTCTCGGAATGGAACGAAACTTTGCGAGGATTTTTATATCAATCATAAGAATTTTTGGAGCCAAGACCCACTAGAGAGGGCACCTGGGTGAGCACAACCCACCAGGGCGCGCGCCCCTCTCCTGGCGCGCCCAAGTGGGTTATGCCCACCTGGTGGCCCCATAGACCCTAAAACCGACGCTATAAAATCCTATTTTTCCAGAAAAAAATCAGGGCGCGAGAATTATCACGATCCACGAGACAGAGCCGCCGTCACCACTTGTTCTTCATCAGGAGGCCAGATTTGGAGTCCGTTTGGCACTCCGGAGAGGGGGATCTTCATTCTTCGTCATCACCAACCCTTCTCCATCGCCAATTCCATGATGCTCCCCACCGGGAGTGATTAATTCCTTCATAGGCTTGCTGGTCGGTGAGGGCTTGATCCCTAGTATCCACTATGTTTTTAGATTGATGTTGCTATGACTTTGCCATGCTTAATGCTTGTCACTTTGGGCTCGGGTGCCATGATTTCAGATCAGAACTGTTTATGTTATCACCATTATATCCATGTTCTAGATCTGATCTTGCAAGTTATAGTCACCTACTACATGTTATGATCCGGCAACCCCGGAGTGACAATAGCCGGGACCACTCCCGGTGATGACCGTAGTTTGAGGAGTTCACGTATTCACCATGTGTTAATACTTTGTTCTGGTTCTCTATTAAAAGGAGGACTTAACGTCCCTTAGTTTCCAATATGGACCCCGCTGCCACGGGAGGGTAGGACAAAAGATGTCATGCAAGTTCTTTCCATAAGCACATATGAATATTTACGGAATACATGCCTACATTATAATGATGAGCTGGAGCTAGTGTCATATCGCCCTAGGTTATAACTGTCTCATGATGAATATCATCCAACAAGTCACCGATCCAATGCCTATGAATTTATCTTATACTGTTCTTACTAAGTTACTACTGCTATGATCACTATTACACTTGCTACAAAACTATTGCTATCACTGTTACTGTTACCATTATTGTTGCTACTATTATCAAAACTATCATACTACTTTGCTACTGATCACTTTGCTGCAGATAATTAATCTCCAATTGTGGTTGAATTGATGATGTCTGCTACACAACCTTCTTCTTGTAGACGTTGTTGGGCCACCAAGTGCAGAGGTTTGTAGGACAGTAGCAAATTTCCCTCAAGTGGATGACTTAAGGTTTATCAATCCGTAGGAGGCGTAGGATGAAGATGGTCTCTCTCAAGCAACCCTGGAACCAAATAACAAAGAGTCTCTTGTGTCCCCAACACACCCAATACAATGGTAAATAGTATAGGTGCACTAGTTCGGCGAAGAGATGGTGATACAAGTGCAATATGGATGGTAGATATAGGTATTTGTAATCTGAAAAATATAAAAACAGCAAGGTAACTAATGATAAAAGTGAGCGTAAACGGTATTGCAATGCTAGGAAACAAGGCCTAGGGTTCATACTTTCACTAGTGCAAGTTCTCTCAACAATAATAACATAATTGGATCACATAACTATCCCTCAATATGCAACAAAGAGTCACTTCAAAGTCATTAATAGTGGAGAACAAACGAAGAGATTATGGTAGGGTACGAAACCACCTCAAATTTATTCTTTCCAATCAATCCGTTGGGCTATTCCTATAAGTGTCACCAACAGCCCTAGAATTCGTACTAGAATAACACCTTAAGACACAAATCAACCAAAACCCTAATGTCACCTAGATACTATAATGTCACCTCAAGTATCCGTGAGTATGATTATACGATATGCATCACACAATCTCAGATTCATCTATTCGACCAACACATAGAACCTCAAAGAGTGCCCCAAAGTTTCTACCGGAGAGTCAAGACGAAAACGTGTGCCAACCCCTATGCATAGGTTCATGGGCGGAACCCGCAAGTTGATCACCAAAACATACATCAAGTGGATCAATAGAATACCCCATTGTCACCACGGGTATCCCACGCAAGACATACATCAAGTGTTCTCAAATCCTTAAAGACTCAATCCGATAAGATAACTTCAAAGGGAAAACTCAATTCATTACAAGAGAGTAGAGGGGGAGAAACATCATAAGATCCAACTATAATAGCAAAGCTCGCGATACATCAAGATCGTATCACCTCAAGAACATGAGAGAGAGAGAGGTCAAACACATAGCTACTGGTACATACCCTCAGCCCCGAGGGAGAACTACTCCCTCCTCGTCATGGAGAGTACCGGGATGATGAAGATGGCCACCGGAGAGGGATTCCCCCTCTGGCAGGGTGCCGGAACGGGTCTAGATTGATTTTCGGTGGCTACGGAGGCTTCTGGCGGCGGAACTCCCGATCTATTGTGCTCCCCGATGTTTTTATGGTATATGGGTATATATGGGAGGAAGAAGTACGTCGGTGGATCTCCGGGCTGTCCACGAGGCAGGGGGCGCGCCCAGGGGGGTGGGCGCGCCCCCCACCCTCATGGGCAGCCCGGGACTCTCCTGGTCCAACTCCGATACTCCGTGGGCTTCTTCTGGTCCAAAAATAAGTTCCGTGAAGTTTCAGGTCAATTGGACTCCGTTTGATTTTCCTTTTCTGCGATACTCTAAAACAAGGAAAAAAAACAGAAACTGGCACTGGGCTCTAGGTTAATAGGTTAGTCCCAAAAATCATAAAAAATAGCATATAAATGCATATAAAACATCCAAGGTTGATAATATAATAGCATAGAACAATCAAAAATTATAGATACGTTGGAGACGTATCAATTGACAACTCAACTGCTAAAACCATCAAATATTCTTTGGCTCCCCTTGTGTCGAATCTTTAAATTTGGGTTGAATACTCTACAGTCTAAAACTGTTGCGATCCCCTATACTTGTGGGTTATCAAGACTTTTTTCGGGTGCCGTTTCTGGGGAGCATAGCTATATTTGTTGAGTCACTTGGGATTATTATCATATTATCATTATGAAGAATCTAAAGGATGCTAAGACTAAGATATTTACCTCAAAGACGAGGGGAGGTAAGGAACTGCCATCCAGTTCTGCTTTAGATTCACCTTCTGTTATAAGTAAACTTGCAACACCACCACATGATATTAATTCCGATATGTTGCAAGTTATTGATGATGCTACCTATGCTACGGATAATGCTTATGATGATGCTAGTACCTTGCTTGATAATGATGATGTGCCACTTGTTGAATTTCTTGATAAACAAATTGCTAGAGTTATACAACATGATGTTGTTGAATCTGATGATGAGCTTGAAACTGAAACTCCTGAAACACCTGCTAGAACTAGCCCTCCTAGATATGAATTGCCTAAGGTGCCAGAAGGTTATGTTATGAGTGAAGAAACGACTAGAGATATTCTTGCTTGTAGAGATAGTGATGATCTAGAGAAATTATTATGCAAGTATAAAGAAAAATCTCTGAATGCTAGAATGAAATATGATCCTAAGTTTGCTACTTCAACTATCTTTATTGATGATAAGGATTATGAATTCTTTGTCGACCCATAGTTAATTACTTTGGTTGAATCTGATCCTTTCCATGGTTATGAAACTGAAACTGTTGTGGCACATCTTACTAAGTTGGATGACATAGCCACCCTTTTTACTCATGATGAGAAAACTCACTATTACTATATCCTCGAATTATTTCCTTTCTCAATAAAGGGTGATGCTAAAGCTTGGTACAATACCTCTTGGTCCTGGTTGTGTGCGTAGTCCCCAGGATATGATTTATTACTTCTCTGAAAAATATTTCCCTGCTCATAAGAAACAAGTTGACTTGTAGTAAATATTTAATCAAATTAAAGAAGAGAGTCTCCCACAAGCTTGGGGGTGGCTTTGCCAATTACTTAATGCTTTGCCTGATCATCCTCTTAAGAAAAATGAAATACTGGATATCTTCTATAATATACTAACCGATGCTTCTAGGGACTTCCTAGATAGTTGTGTTGGTTGTGTTTTCAGGGAACAAACTATTGGACAAGCTGAAGAATTATTGAATAACATATTGAAAAATTATGATGATTGGACTCTTCCTGAACCACCACCTAAACCCACTCTGAAAAAGAGGGGTATATTATATCTCAGTCCTGAAGATATGCAAGAGGCAAACAAATCTATGAAGGAAAATGTATTAAAGCCGAGGATGTTAAAAATTTACCTCCTATTGAAGAAATACATGGGCTTAATACACCACCACTGCCTAAGGTGGTAGATGTAAATTCTCTTATGAAATTTAATGATAATGATAATCCTCACAATATGCATCCTAGCCAATGCCTTTATGAGTTTGAAAATTATATTAGAAAACAAGATCACTTCAATGCAAATGTTATGAAACAATTGAAATACAATTCTGATATGATTGCTCGCTTGAGTGACTTGTTGTTTAGAATATCAAATGATGTTAGAGGTGTTGGAAAACATGCTTCTATGGTTCAAACTCAGTTAGAACAAGTTGCTAAATCTCAAAGAGTATTGCTTGATGAAATGAATAATACTATGCATGACTTTGCTGTTAGAGTTGCAACTAGAGGTGGTAAAATGACTCAGGAACCACTTTATCCCGAGAGACACCCTAAAAGAATTGAACAAGATTCACAAAGAGCCAACACTAGTGCACCTAGTTCTTCTAGAAAGAAAAAGAAAAAGAAAAACTATAGGACTTTGCATGCTCCTAGTGAACCTGAAATAGAGAAACCTCCTGGCAATGATAATGAAACTTCTATCTCAGATGCCGAAACTCAGTCTGGTAATGAACACTCACCTAGTGATAATGAAAAGGATAATGTTGATGTTCATGAGGACTCTCAACCAAATAATAAAGAACCAGACAATGATGTTGAGATAGAACCACCTGTTGATCTTGATAACCCACAACCTAAGAATAAAAGGTATGATAAAAGAAACTTCGTGGCTAGAAAACTCGGTAAAGAAAGAGAACCGTGGGTTCAAAAACCTATGCCTTTTCCACCTAAGTCAACTAAAAAGAATGATGATGAAGAATTTGAACGCTTTGCTGAAATGCCGAGGCTAGTCTTTTTGCGTACTCGCTTGACTGATATCTTGAAAATGCCTCCTTATGCAAAGTATATGAAAGACATCATCACAAATAAGAGAAAAATACCGGAAGCTGAAATCTGCACTATGCTTGCTAATTGTACTTTTAAAGATGGAATGCCTAAAAAACTTGGAGATCCAGAAATACCAACTATACCTTGCTCCATCAAAAAGAATTATGTGAAAACTGCTTTGTGTGATTTAGGAGCTGGTGTTAGTGTTATGCATTTCTCTTTATATAAAAGACTTGATTTGAATAAAATCACACCTACTGAAATATCTTTGCAAATGCCTGACAAATCAAGTGCCATACCTATCGGTATCTGTGAGGATGTGCCCGTTGTTGTTGCTAATGTTACTATTTTGACTGACTTTGTTATACTTGAGATGCCCGAGGACGACAACATGTCGATTATCCTTGGTAGACCCTTCTTGAATACTGCACGGGATGTTATTGATTGCAACAAAAGCAAGGTCATTTTTCATATCAATAGTAATGAGCATACAATGCACTTTCCGAAGAAACAATTCCAAGTTAATGGTATTAATGTTATTGAAAAATCTCCGACAATCACTATCGAAAGTTTTCAAATACCTCTACCTAATGTCAAAAAGAAATATGAAATGCTTATTGTTGGGGACATTCATATCCCCATTGAGGTAACTTAGTGATTTATGGAAGTTCTTTGGTTTCATGCTAATCAAAAGTGGTTGTTAATAAGACTTGATCAACCTTATTAATGGATCATTTTTTAGCGGTATGAAGTTGATGAATTTAGTAAGCACTATCTTCTGTCCCTACTTTTTATTTTTCTGTTTTTGTTAGTTAAATAAAATAAAACACCATGTGCTGTCTGTTTTCTGAATTTCCCGCGCAATAAAAATGACCCAAAAATAAAAGTTCTCAGAATGCCTTGAAAATTTAATACAATTTTTTCTGAATATTTAAGAATTTCTGGTGCAAATGACATCAGAGGGAGGTGCACCAGGTGGGCACAACCCACCTGGATGTGCCAGGACCCCCAGGCGCGCCCTAGTGGGTTGTGGTCCCCACGTGGGCCCCCTCACTTATCTCTTCATACCACATCATCACCTACCTCCAGAAAAAATTCCCCATTGCTCTCTCTCCCGTGTTCTTGCTCTCAAGCCCGTGGATTTCAATCTCTTTGCTCGAAGCTCCGTTTCCGAAACTGTTTCAGGGGATTGTTGCTTGATATGTGACTCCACCGTTTGTCCCCAATTAGTTTTTTGCTTTAGTGGTTTATATTTTGAATAATTAGCTACTCTTGGTGCTGCTGTAGATGAGCTTGCATGTTGAATTCTTAGTGTTCTAAGTAGTTTGAATGCTTGCTATGGCCTCTATGTATCCCTATGAGTAGTTGTTATCAATCTTATAAAGTTTTGTTGATAAATTTTTGTCACCCAAAAATTTTCAGAAAATTGTACGTGAATATGATGAACTTGTTTGGAAGGAGTTCTTCGACGAGGCGATCCTCGGGGGCATCTTCTAGTGACAGCTCCGCTCGCCGGTCATATGTTGAATCAAGTGAAAGTTCCACTTGAGATGCCACCACCAAAACATGCTCATGGCCTTGCGATGAGTATATGATGCGTGTGGGTATTAAAGAAGTATTTGAGCAATATGTTCACAATGCCGGTCTTGGTCCCTACATTTCAGATAAGTGTGACAACACCACCTTCTCACTGAATCATTTGTCAAAGGATTTAAATTCCTTCCTCGTGAGTCTAGGGTGTCGTTTATGCTTTATGATAACCCATTTACCATATCACTAGAGAATTTTTCTTACCACTGCAAACTCCCGTTCTGGGATTCGCTTGACGAACCGCCAAGGGCTGAGTATCAAACATTCTTGTCTAATATTTGTTACGGTGAGACGAGGGGAGTGACACAATGTAGAATAAAGAGCATTCATTTTCCTGCAATTCGGTACTTTGCATTATTTAACAGGAAATGTATAGTAGGCAAGCAATACTGTAGTACACTTTGTGCTCCAGACTTGAGCCTCATCCACACCGCTCTCACCGGTGAAAGGAATTATAACCTTGGAGCGATTGTTGCACGCAGACTCTAACACAACGCTAACAGTGCTATTTCTATGGTGGAATATATGCCACGCGTTTAGCACGAGGGCTGGGTGTTGCACCTTTGCCCTTTGATCCCATCCTACCCACACAGTATTTAGATTTTGACACTTTAATAGAACATAAGATTCTCAAGGGAAAGATTGACAACTTCACTTATAATCTATTGTTTAACCAAAAATATGTTGTGCACACATATTTTCCTGCACCTACTCTTTTTGATTATCACATCAAAGGAAGATATTTTGTTCTTGAGAGCGAGGCGCGAGCTCACAACGCAGCAATGGAGGCAGCACGGCAGGCCGAGGCATCCGCACCGAGAGCCCCCGTGAGCTACCACGACAACTACTATATAGACTACTGATCAACTACCAAGTTAGGCAAAAAGCCTAAGCTTGGGGGAGTACGTGTTTCCCACCGATATTACATTCATGTTCACTTATTCATCTTGTCAGTGTTCACACTTTTTCATTGTATCATCCATGTTTAAATTTAGTTTTCTTACTTTCTTCTTGTGTGTTTGAAAAACTTTAGAAAAAACCAAAAAAATTAGTTGTAGCTAGTTTACTTTCCATGCATGCTTAGTTGTAATATTAATATTAAAAAGAAAACCCAAAAAGATTTCCTTGTTCTTCTTTTGCTTGTTGGGAGCTTTCCCGTGTAAATAGTTTTTCTCGTTTTTGCTTTTCCCTTTTATTTGCTTGTTCAAGAAAACCAAAAACTCCAAAAATATTTTAGTGTGTTTCTCTGAATTCCTTTTTCTTTTATTCGAGTTGTGCCAAGGAGAAGACCATGATGAAAATGTTGAGTGGCTCTCATATGAGTATCTGTTGATCTAATAAAGAGCTCATTTTACCTTGTCTTCTCCTGTTGAATAAAATGTTTTGCAGATTCCACATCGTTCGGTCGTGCAAGTGAAAGGCAATAATGACGATATTCGATGAACTGCCCGTGGTAGAGAGAAACTTGTATGAACCCGACTTGTTTTATTTGTGTAAATATGTTTAATCTAGTATCCATGATTCAGCCCATTATGATTAAACATGTTTGCAATGACAATTAGATATTATAGTTTCTCATGCCATGCATAAGTAGCTGGGAGTGGATAATGATTTATCTTGGATATGAACATTGCGTTAAAATGATTGTGATGTAGTATGATGATATGGTATCCTCCTCTGAATGTTCGAGTGGCTTGACTTGGCACATGTTCATGCATGTAGTTGAATGAAAACCAACATAGCCTCTATGATATTTATGATCATGGTGTTCATATCCTACTCATGCTAGTGTCCAATGTTACTTATGCATAATGCATGATCATGATCATTGTTGCTCTCTAGCTGGCCGCTTCTCGACCTACTTGCTAGCCTTCGCCTGTACTAAGTGGGGATTCTGCTTGTACATCAAAAACCTTGAAACCAAAGTTATTTCAGATGAGTCCACCATACCTACCTATATGCAGTATTACCCTGCTGTCCTAAGTAAATTTGCATGTGCCACCTCTAAAAACTTCTAAAAAATATCCATTTTGTGTGTTTGGATCGCTCATGGAACGACAAGAGGTAGTCGGTATCCTCCATGCTAAACGGGTTATTCTCAGGTCGAGTGTTTATTCACTCGCCATTCCACGACAAAAGGGCGGTAATAGGGATGCCTAGTCCCAAAAATGCAAAATACAAAAAGAGTTAATCGCTCGAATAATCAAACAAAAACTCCCAATGGAGTCAAAACCTTTACTTTTTATCGCTTGGGAACCACCACTAGCTTGCTTAGCATGGGAGATATTGATAACTGATAGTCGTGAAGTAAATGAGAAGGGTGCATGTTTCAAAATACCATATCTCCGTTTTAAAAACTTGAGCTCTGGCACCTCTGCAAATCACTGCTTCCCTCTGCAAAGGGACTATCTATTTACTTTTATGTTGTGTCAACACCTTCTAAAACAAGCGCTAGAACCTCAGAGCACAGCTGTGATGACTTATGCATTATGTGTAGCTAATGTATGTCATTGATATGAGTTAATATAATCTTTAAGAGTTATTGTCGGCATGGTTAGTTAAAATGTTGGTTGAAAACCTGGGTGTTGTTTAAGCTTATTTATACAAACAAGAGCAAAAGAGTTCGTAAAAGTTTTTCTTTTTCACTTTCAGTTTATCAACTGAATTGCTTGAGGACAAGCAAAGGTT
The DNA here is from genome assembly GCF_018294505.1 of Triticum aestivum. Lineage (NCBI taxonomy): Eukaryota > Viridiplantae > Streptophyta > Magnoliopsida > Poales > Poaceae > Triticum > Triticum aestivum. The sequence continues at coordinate 485,346,892 of NC_057803.1, forward strand.
TAAACTTGGGGGAGTTGATACGTCTCCAACGTATCTACTTTTCCTAATGCTTTTCATCTTGTTTTGGACTCTAATTTGCATGATTTGAATGAAACTAACCCTGGACTGACGTTGTTTTCAGCAGAACTACCATGGTGTTGTTTTTGTGCAGAAATAAAAGTTCTCGGAATGGAACAAAACTTTGCGAGGATTTTTTTATATCAATAATAAGAATTTCTGGAGCCAAGACCCACCAGAGGGGGGCACCTGGGTGAGCACAACCCACCAGGGCGCACCCCCCTCTCCTGGCGCATCTAGGTGGGTTGTGCCCACCTGGTGGCCCTGCAGACCCTGAAACCAACACTATAAAATCCTATTTTTCCAGAAAAAACCAGGGAGGAAGAATTATCGCGATCCACGAGATGGAGCCGTCGTCACCTCCTGTTCTACATCGGGAGGCTAGATCTGGAGTCCGTTTGGGGTTCCGAAGAGGAGGATCTTCGTTCTTCATCATCACCAACCCTTCTCCATCGCCAATTCCATGATGCTCCCCACCAGGAGTGAGTAATTCCTTCGTAGGCTCGATGGTCGGTGAGGAGTTGGATGAGATTCTGTTGGGGAACGTAGTAATTTCAAAAAAAATTCCTATACACACACAAGATCATGGTGATGCATAGCAACGAGAGGTGAGAGTGTCCTCCACGTACCCTCGTAGACCATAAGCGGAAGCGTTATGAGAACGCGGTTGATGTAGTCGTACGTCTTCATGATCCGACCGATCCAAGTACCGAACGCACGACACCTCTGAGTTCAGCACACGTTCAGCTCGGTGACGTCCCACGAACTCCGATCCAGCGGAGCTTCGAGGGAGAGTTCCGTCAGCACGACGGCGTGATGACGGTGATGATGATGCTACCGATCCAAGGCTTCGCCTAAGCACCGCTATGATATGACCGAGGTGGATTATGGTGGAGGGGGGCACCGCACACGGCTAAAAGATCAACTGATCAACTTGTGTCTCTATGGGGTGCCCCCTCCCCCATATATAAAGGAGTGGAGGAGGGGAAGAGGCCGGCCCTCCTAGGCGCGCCCCAAGGGGAGTCCTACTCCCACCGGGAATAGGACTCCAACCCTTCCAAGAGTAGAAGTAGGAGAGAGGGAAGGAGGAGAGAGGGGGAAGGAAAGGAGGGCGCCGCCCCCCTCCTTGTCCAATTCGGACTAGAGGGAGAGGGGGCGCGCGGCCTGCCCTGGCCGCCCCTCCCTTATCCACTATGGCCCAATAGGCCCATTACACCCCCCGGGGGGTTCCGGTAACCCCCCGGCACTCCGGTATTGTCCGAACTTGCCCGAAACCCTTTCGAAGTCCAAACATAGTCATCGAATATATCGATCTTTATGTCTCGACCATTTCGAGACTCCTCGTCATGTCCGTGATCATATCCGGGACTCCGAACTACCTTTAGTACATCAAAACACATAAACTCATAATACCGATCGTCACCGAACGTTAAGCGTGCGGACCCTACGGATTCGAGAACTATGTAGACATAACTGAGACTCGTCTCCGGTCAATAACCAATAGCAGAACCTGGATGATCATATTGGCTCCTACATATTCTACGAAGATCTTTATCGGTCAAACCGCATAACAACATACGTTGTTCCCTTTGTCACCGGTATGTTACTTGCCAGAGATTCGATCGTCGGTATCCTCATACCTAGTTCAATCTCGTTACTGGCAAGTCTCTTTACTCGTTCTGTAATACATCATCATGTAACTAAATCATTAGTTGCATTGCTTGCAAGGCTTATAGTGATGTGCATTACCGACAGGGCCCAGAGATACCTCTCCGACAATCGGAGTGACAAATCCTAATCTCGATCTATGCCAACCCAACAAGTACCTTCGGAGACAAGTGTAGAGCACCTTTATAATCACCCAGTTACGTTGTGACGTTTGGTAGCACACAAAGTGTTCCTCTGGTATTCGGGAGTTGCATAATCTCATAGTCATAGGAATATGTATAAGTCATGAATAAAGCAATAGCAACAAACTAAACGATCATGGTGCTAAGCTAATGGATGGGTCAAGTCAATCACATAATTCTCTAATGATGTGATCCCGTTAATAAAATGACAACTCATGTCTATGGTTAGGAAACATAACCATCGTTGATTCATCGAGCTAGTCAAGTAGAGGCAAACTAGTGACACTCTGCTTGTCTATGTATTCACACATGTACTAAGTTTCCAGTTAATACAATTCTAGCATGAATAATAAACATTTATCATGATATAAGAAATATAAATAACAACTTTATTATTGCCTCTAGGGCATATTTCCTTTAGTCTCCCACTTGCACTAGAGTCAATAATCTAGATTACACAGTAATGATTTTAACACCCATGGAGTCTTGGTGTTGATCATGTTTTGCTCGTGAGAGAGGCTTAGTGAATGAGTCTGCAACATTCAGATCCATATGTATCTTGCAAATATCTATGTCTCCCTCCTTGACTTGATCGCGGATGGAATTGAAGCATCTCCTGATGTGCTTGGTTCTCTTGTGAAATCTGGATTCCTTTGCCAAGGCAATTGCACCAGTATCATCACAAAAGATTTTCATTGGACCCGATGCACTAGGTATGACACCTAGATCGGATATGAACTCCTTCATCCAGACTCCTTCATTTGCTGCTTTCGAAGCAGCTATGTACTCCGCTTCACACGTAGATCCCGCCACGACGCTTTGTTTAGAACTGCACCAACTGACAGCTCCGCCGTTCAATATAAATATGTATCTGGTTTGTGACTTAGAGTCATTCGGATCGGTGTCAAATCTTCCATCGACGTAACTATTTACGACGAGCACTTTGTCACCTCCATAAACGAGAAACATATCCTTAGTCCTTTTCAGGTATTTCAGGATGTTCTTAACCGTTGTCCAGTGATCCAATCCTGGATTACTTTGGTACCTCCCTGCTAAACAAATAGCAAGGCACACATCAGGTCTGGTACACAACATTGCATACATGATAGAGCCTATGGCTGAAGCATAGGGAACATCTTTCATTTTCTCTCTGTCTTCTGCAGTGGTCGGGCATTGAGTCTGACTCAACTTCACACCTTGTAACATAGGCAAGAACCCTTCTTTGCTTGATCCATTTTGAACTTCTTCAAAACTTTATCAAGGTATGTGCTTTGTGAAAGTCCAATTAGGCGTCTTGATCTATCTCTATAGATCTTGATGCCCAATATATACGCAGCTTCACCGAGGTCTTTCATTGAAAAACTCTTATTCAAGTATCCTATTATGCTATCCAGAAATTCTATATCATTTCCAATCAACAATATGTCATCCACATATAATATTAGAAATGCTACAGAGCTCCCACTCACTTTCTTGTTAATACAGGCTTCTCCAAAAGTCTGTATAAAACCATAAGCTTTGATCACACTATCAAAACATTTATTCCAACTCCGAGATGCTTGCACCAGTCCATAGATGGATCGCTGGAGTTTGCACACTTTGTTAGCACCCTTTGGATCGATAAAACCTTCAGGTTGCATCATATACAACTCTTCTTCCATAAATCCATTCAAGAATGCAGTCTTTACATTCATTTGCCAAATTTCATAATCATAAAATGCGGCAATTGCTAACATGATTCGGACGGACTTAATCATCGCTACGGGTGAGAAAGTCTCATAGTAGTCAACTCCTTGAACTTGTCAGAAACCTTTCGCAACAAGTCGAGCTTTGTAGACGGTAACATTACCGTCAGCGTCAGTCTTCTTCTTGAAGATCCATTTATTCTCGATGGCTTGCCGATCATCAGGCAAGTCAACCAAAGTCCACATTTTGTTCTCATACATGGATCCCATCTCAGATTTCATGGCCTCAAGCCATTTTGCGGAATCTGGGCTCATCATCGCTTCCTCATAGTTCGTAGGTTCGCCATGGTCAAGTAACATGACTTCCAGAACAGGATTACCGTACCACTCTGGTGCGGATCTTACTCTGGTTGACCTACGAGGTTCGGTAGTAACTTGATCTGAAGTTACATGATCTTCATCATTAGCTTCCTCACTAATTGGTGTAGGAGTCACAGGAACAGATTTATGTGATGAACCACTTTCCAATAAGGGAGCAGGTACAGTTACCTCATCAAGTTCTACTTTCCTCCCACTCACTTCTTTCGAGAGAAACTCCTTCTCTAGAAAGGATCCATTCTTAGCAACGAATGTCTTGCCTTTGGGTCTGTGATAGAAGGTGTACCCAATAGTCTCCTTTGGGCATCCTATGAAGACACATTTCTCTGATTTGGGTTCGAGCTTATCAGGTTGAAGCTTTTTCACATAAGCATCGCAGCCCCAAACTTTAAGAAACGACAACTTTGGTTTCTTGCCAAACCACAGTTCATAAGGCGTTGTCTCAATGGATTTAGATGGTGCCCTATTTAACGTGAATGTAGTTGTCTCTAAAGCATAACCCCAAAACGATAGCGGTAAATCAGTAAGAGACATCATAGATCGTACCATATCTAGTAAAGTATGATTACGACGTTCGGACACACCATTACGCTGTGGTGTTCTGGGTGGCGTGAGTTGCAAAACTATTCCGCATTGTTTCAAATGAAGACCAAACTCGTAACTCAAATATTCTCCTCCATGATCAGATCGTAGAAACTTTATTTTCTTGTTACGATGATTTTCCACTTCACTCTGAAATTCTTTGAACTTTTCAAATGTTTCAGACTTATGTTTCATTAAGTAGATATACCCATACCTGCTCAAATCATCTGTGAAGGTGAGAAAATAACGATACCCGCCGCGAGCCTCAACATTCATCGGACCACACACATCAGTATGTATGATTTCCAACAAATCTGTTGCTCGCTCCATAGTTCCAGAGAACGGTGTTTTAGTCATCTTACCCATGAGGCATGGTTCACAAGTACCAAGTGATTCATAATCAAGTGATTCCAAAAGTCCATCAGAATGGAGTTTCTTCATGCGCTTTACACCAATATGACCTAAACGATAGTGCCACAAATAAGTTGCACTATCATTATCAACTCTGCATCTTTTAGCTTCAATATTATGAATATGTGTATCACTACTATCGAGATTCATCAAAAATAGACCACTCTTCAAGGGTGCATGACCATAAAAGCTATTACTCATATAAATAGAACACCATTATTCTCAGATTTAAATGAATAACTGTCTCGCATCAAACAAGATCCAGATATAATGTTCATGCTCAACGTTGGCACCAAATAAAAATTATTCAGGTCTAAAATTAATCCCGAAGGTAGATGTAGAGGTAGCGTGCCGACCGCGATCACATCGACTTTGGAACCATTTCCCACGCGCATCATCACCTCGTCCTTAGCCAATCTTTGCTTAATCCGTAGCCCCTGTTTCGAGTTGCAAATATTACCAACAGAACCATTATCAAATACCCAGGTGCTACAGCGAGAATTAGTAAGGTACACATCAATAACATTTATATCACATATACCTTTGTTCACCTTGCCATCCTTCTTATCCGCCAAATACTTGGGGCAGTTACGCTTCCAGTGACCAGTCCCTTTGCAGTAGAAGCACTCAGTCTCAGGCTTAGGTCCAGACTTGGGCTTCTTCACTTGAGCAACAACTTGCTTGCCGTTCTTCTTGAAGTTCCCCTTCTTCCTTTTACCCTTTTTCTTGAAACTGGTGGTCTTGTTAACCATCAACACTTGATGCTCCTTCTTGATTTCTACCTCCGCGGCCTTTAGCATCGCGAAGAGCTCGGGAATTGCCTTATCCATCCCTTGCATACTATAGTTTATCACGAAGCTTTTGTAGCTTGGTGGCAGTGATTGAAGAATTCTGTCAATGACACGATCATCCGGAAGATTAACTCCCAGTTGAATCAAGTGATTGTTATACCTAGACATTTTGAGTATATGCTCACTGACAGAACTATTCTCCTCCATCTTGCAGCTGTAGAACTTATTGGAGACTTCATATCTCTCAATCCGGGCATTTGCTTGAAATATTAACTTCAACTCCTGGAACATATCATATGCTCCATGACATTCTAAACGTCGTTGAAGTACCAGTTCTAAGCCGTAAAGCATGGCACACTGAACTATCGAGTAGTCAACGGCTTTGCTCTGTCAGACATTCATAACATCTGGCTTTGCTCCTGCAGCGGGTTTGGCACCTAACGGTGCTTCCAGGACGTAATTGTTCTGTGCAGCAATGAGGATAATCCTCAAGTTACGGACCCAGTCCATGTAATTGCTACCATCATCTTTCAACTTTGCTTTCTCAAGGAACGCATTAAAATTCAACGGAACAACAACACGGGACATCTATCTACAACAACATAGACATACAAAAATACTATCAGGTACTAAGTTCATGATAAATTAAAGTTCAATTAATCATATTGCTTAAGAACTCCCACTTAGACAGACATCCCTCTAATCATCTAAGTGATCACGTGATCCATATCAACTAAACCATGTCCGATCATCACATGAAATGGAGTAGTTTTCAATGGTGAACATCACTATGTTGACCATATCTACTATATGATTCACGCTCGAACTTTCGGTCTCAGTGTTCCGAGGCCATATCTGCATATGCTAGGCTCGTCAAGTTTAACCCGAGTATTCTGCGTGTGCAAAACTGGCTTGCACCCGTTGTATATGAACGTAGAGCTTATCACACCCGATCATCACGTGGTGTCTCGGCACGGCAAACTGTAGCAATGGTGCATACTCAGGGAGAAAACTTATACCTTGAAATTTAGTGAGAGATCATCTTATAATGCTACCGTCGATCTAAGAAAAATAAGATGCATAAAAGATAAACATCACATGCAATCAATATAAGTGATATGATATGGCCATCATCATCTTGTGCTTGTGATCTCCATCTCCAAAGCACCGTCATGATCACCATCGTCACCGGCTTGACACCTTGATCTCCATCGAAGCATCATTGTCGTCACGCCAACTATTGCCTCCACGACTATGGCTACCACTTAGTGATAAAGCGACAACCATATGGCTCCTGCCAGTTGCCGATAACTGTGTTACAAAACATGATCATCTCATACAATAAAATTTGGCATCATGTCTTGACCATATCACATCACAACATGCCCCGCAAAAACAAGTTAGACGTCCTATACTTTGTTGTTGCAAGTTTTACGTGGTTGCTACGGGCTGAGCAAGAACCGTTCTTACCTACGCATCAAAAACCACAACGCGGTATAGTGATTGCTTTTTGATCTTCAGAAAGAACCCTGTTCATTGGATCCGAACTAAAGCTGGAGAAATAGACAACCACAAGCCACATGTGTGCGAAGCACGTCGGTAGAACCAGTCCCGCGTAAGCGTACGCGTAATGTCAGTTTGGGCCGCTTCATCCAACAATGCCGCTGAATCAAGAATCAACTAGTGACGGCAAGCAATATATATACACCCATGCCCACAACTCCTTTGTGTTCTAATCGTGCATATCACATCTACGCATAAACCTGGCTCGGATGCCATTGTGGGGGAACGCAGTAATTTCAAAAAAAATCCTATGCACATGCAAGATCATGGTGATGCATAGCAACGAGAGGTGAGAGTGCCGTGCACGTACCCTCGTATACCGTAAGCAGAAGCATTATGAGAACACGGTTGATGTAGTCATACGTCTTCACGATCTGACCGATCCAAGTACCGAACGCATGGCACCTCTGAGTTCAGCACACGTTCAGCTCGGCGACGTCCCATGAACTCCAATCCAGCAGAGCTTCGAGGGAGAGTTCCATCAGCACGACAGGGTGATGACGGTGATGATGATGCTACTGATGCAGGGCTTTGCCTAAGCACCACTATGATATGACCGAGGTGGATTATGGTGGAGGTGGGCAACGCAAACGGCTAAAATATCAACTGATCAACTTGTGTCTCTATGGGGTGCCCCCTCCCCCGTATATAAAGGAGTAGGGGAGGGGAAGAGGCCGCCCTCCTAGGCGTGCCCCAAGGGGAGTCCTACTCCCACCGGGAGTAGGACTCCAACCCCTCCAGGAGTAGGAGTAGGAGAGAGGGAAGGAGGAGAGAAGGGGAAGGAAAGGGGGGCGCCGCCCCCTCCTTGTCCAATTCGGACTAGAGGGAGAGGGGCGCGCGACCTGCCCTGGCCGCCCCTCCTCTTCCCCACTAAGGCCCAATAGGCCCATTACACTCCGCGGGATATTTGTCCGAACTTGCCTGGAACCCTTCCGAAGTCCAAACATAGTCATCCAATATATCGATCTTTATGTCTCGACCATTTTGAGACTCCTCGTCATGTCCGTGATCATATCCGGGACTCCGAACTACCTTCGGTACATCAAAACACATAAAATCATAATACCGATTGTCACCGAATGTTAAGCGGACCCTGCGGGTTTGAAAACTATGTAGACATAACCGAGACTCGTCTCCGGTCAATAACCAATAGCAGAACCCGGATGCTCATATTGGCTCCTACATATTCTACGAAGATTGAGGGAGTCCTGGATTAGGGGGTGTCCGGATAGCCGGACTATACCTTCGGCCGGACTCCTGGACTATGAAGATACAAGATTGAAGACTTCGTCCCGTGTCCGGAAGGGACTTTCCTTGGCGTGGAAGGCAAGCTTGGCGATACGGATATTCAGATCTCCTACCATTGTAACCGACTCTATGTAACCCTAACCCTCTCCGGTGTCTATATAAACCGGAGGGTTTTAGTCCGTAGGACAATATACACATCAACAATCATACCATAGGCTAGCTTCTAGGGTTTGGCCTCTTTGATCTCGTGGTAGATCTACTCTTGTACTACCCATATCATCAATATTAATCAAGCAGGACGTAGGGTTTTACCTCCATCGAGAGGGCCCGAACCTGGGTAAAACTTCGTGTTCCCTGCCTCCTGTTACCATCCGGCCTAGACGCATAGTTCGGGACCCCTACCCGAGATCCACCGGTTTTGACACCGACATTGGTGCTTTCATTGAGAGTTCCTCTGTGTCATCGCTGTTAGGCCCGATGGCTCCTACGATCATCAATAGCGATGCAGTCCAGGGTGAGACCTCCCTCCCCGGACAGATCTTCGTCTTCGGCGGCTTCGCACTGCGGGCAATTCACTTGGCCATCTAGAGCAGATCGAAAGCTACACCCCTAGCCGTCAGGTCAGATTTGGAAGTTTAAACTACACGGCTGACATCCGCGGGGACTTGATCTTCGACGGATTCGAGCCACTGCCGAGCGCGCCGCACTGTCACGACGAGCATGATCTAACTCTGCTGCCGAACAGTGCCCTGGAGGCCGCATCCGCACCGGCTCCGACCCTTAGTTCGGAGCAAACTGCACCGATCGAGGATGGGCGGTTGGACGCCACCTCGGGGGCTGCGACCCAAACGGCAATTGAGCCGAACAACAGCCCCGTACTCTGCGAGACTCGTGACTCCAAAGAGCCGGACTCCGAACCCTCCGCGCCCCTGCCAATCGAATTCGATTGGGCGCCGATCATGGAATTCACTGCCGCAGACATCTTTTAGCACTCGCCTTTCGGTGATATCCTGAAGTCACTGAAGTCTCTCTCTTTATCAGGAGAGCCCTGGCCAGACTACGGTCAGCAAGGTTGGGGTACGGAAGATGAAGAAATTCAAAGCCCACCCACCACCCACTTTGTAGCCACTGTCGACGACTTAACCGACATGCTCGACTTCGACTCCGAAGACATCGATGGTATGGACGCCGATGAAGGAGATGATGAAACACTAGCGCCTACTAGGCCCTGGAAAGCCACCTCGTCATATGACATATACATGGTGGATACCCCAAAAGAAGGAGATGGCAATGGAACAGCGGAGGATGACCCCTCCAAGAAACAGCCTAAGCGCCGGCGTCAGCGGCGCCGCTCAAAATCCCGCCAAAACAAACAAGGCGATTCCAGCACGGGAGATAATAATACCCCGGAAAGTGCCGAAGAAAATCCCCTCCAGCAAGATGTAGCACACGAGGATGGAGAAACCAGCCCTCATGAGGGAGCGGCTGACAGAGAGGTCGAGGACGATAATTATATGCCTCCCTCCGAAGACGAGGCAAGCCTCGACGACAACGAATTCGTCGTGCCAGAGGATCCCGTCGAACAAAAACATTTTCAGCGCAGGCTTATGGCCATGGCAAGAAGCCTCAAGAAAAAACAGCAACAACTCAGAGCTGATCAAGATTTGCTGGTTGACAGATGGACTGAAGTCCTTGCGGCCGAAGAGCATAAACTCGAACGCCCCTCCAAGAGCTACCCAAAGCACAGGTTGCTACCCCAATTAGAGGAGGAAACACTTGACGCGGCCGAACGGCCACCTCGTGGCCACGATAGAGAGGCCTCCCGGCCCTCCACTCAAGCCGCACCCCGTACCAAGGTATGGGAATATGCGCCGTGCTTACGAGACATGTTGGAGGACAAGGCAAGGCAAACACGATCGATCTACGGATCGCGTGGGCACCCCACGGCTCGAGATGGTAACCGTCACGCCGGCCACAAATTCGGCAGGGCCGAACACAATAGACAAAGCTCATTGGAGCTACGTCATGATATCGCCCAGTACAGAGGCGCCGCACACTCACTATGCTTTACAGACGAAATAATGGATCATCAAATCCCCAAGGGTTTCAAACCCGTAAACATCGAATCATATGATGGCACAACAGATCCTGCGGTATGGATCGAGGATTATCTCCTTCATATCCATATGGCCCGCGGCGACGATTTTCACGCCATCAAATACCTCCCGCTCAAGCTTAAAGGACCAGCGCGGCATTGGCTTAACAGCTTGCCAACAGGATCAATCAGTTGTTGGGAAGACCTGGAAGCCGCATTCCTCGACAATTTCCAGGGCACTTATGTGAGACCCCCACACGCTGATGACCTAAGTCACGTAATTCAGCAGCCATGAATCGGCCAGGCAATTCTGGACACGGTTCCTAACAAAGAAAAATCAAATAGTCGACTGTCCGGACGCTGAGGCCCTAGCAGCCTTCAAGCATAATATCCGTGACGAGTGGCTGGCCCGGCACCTCGGGCAGGAAAAGCCGAAATCTATGGCAGCACTCACGACACTCATGACCCGCTTTTGCGCGGGAGAAGACAGCTGGCTTGCTCGTAGCAACAATATGACCAAGAACCCTGGTAGTTCGGACACCAGGGACATTAGTGGCAGGTCGCGTCGCAACAAGCAGAAGCGCCGTATTAACAGCGACAATGCTGAGGATACGGCAGTTAATGCCGAATTCAGAGGCTCTAAATCCGGTCAGCAGAAAAAGCCATTCAAAAGGAACCCTAGGGGCCCGTCCAGCTTAGACCGAATACTCGACCGCTTGTGCCAAATACATGGCACCCCCAAAAAGCCGGCCAATCACACCAACAGGGATTGTTGGGTGTTCAAGCAGGCAGGCAAGTTTAACGCCGACAATGAAGACAAGGGGCTGCATAGCGATGACGACGAGGAGCCCCGGCCGCCGAACAACAATGGACAGAAGGGTTTTCCCCCACAAGTGTGGACGGTGAACATGATATACGCAACTCACGTCCCCAAAAGGGAGCGGAAGCGCGCGTTAAGGGATGTATACGCGGTAGAGCCAGTCGCCCCAAAGTTCAACCCATGGTCCTCCTGCCCGATCACCTTTGATTGAAGAGACCATCCCACTAGCATCCACCACGGCGGATTTGCTGCATTGGTTCTAGACCCAATTATTGACGGATTTCATCTCACTAGAGTCCTTATGGACGGCGACAGTAGCCTGAACCTGCTTTACCAGGATACAGTGCGGAAAATGGGCATAGATCCCTCGAGGATTAAGCCCACCAAAACGACCTTTAAAGGCGTAATACCAGGTGTAGAGGCCAGCTGTACAGGCTTAGTAGGAGTTGATCTTCGACATAGTCCCATTCCGCAGTGGCTATCACGCACTGCTCGGACGAACCGCATTCGCCAAGTTCAATGCGGTACCGCACTACGCATACCTTAAGCTCAAGATGCCAGGCCCTCGAGGAGTAATTACAGTCAACGGAAACACCGAACGCTCCCTCCGAACGGAGGAGCACACGGCGGCCCTTGCAGCGGAAGTACAAAACAACCTCTCCAGGCAGTTCTCCAGTCCGGCCATTAAACATCCGGACACCGTCAAGCGCGCCCGGAGTAACCCACAACAAGACCGCCTGGCATGTTCCGAGCAAGCGTAGCAATGCGGCCCCAACCCCAACCCTCGCAAAAAGGCGACGCCAATACTTCGTGTACATAACTACGCTCTAGAAATACCATGGGCATAGGGGGAGGGGCACCATCACGGCATGCCCAAAACACGGCTTAAACCGCACCAGGGGCTGCCGTTTTTTTAAACTTTCTCTTACTTTCAGGACTCTACTCTTTGGAAGGCATGTTCGGCAGTTCAATTGCCGCACAAACGATGCAAGAACCAGGGAAGCAGACAAGCCATGCTGCATCACGGAACTCCCAGGTGGTCTCTATCACGAGCAGTATACCTGTTTCGCATACTATTCCGCAGCTTGCCCCTGGAGAAGACATATTAAATAGTCCAACTTTTTGTTTATCACATTACTTGTATCGTTCTGCGCTGATCGCAGCTATTTTTAATAAACAATGCATAGCTTTTGTCTATTTTTGCATTACCTTTCTCTAAATAAATGTTCCTTAACGACATGTCGCACCCGTACAACTTGGTATGGCCAAAATACGTTAGGGGCTTTTAGCACCCCTCAATATGGTCTGAGAAGTCCGAACACTTTCACAAGTGCGGCACCCCAAACTTATAGCATTATATGCATCGGCTCCGAATCATGTCTTGGATCAATAGTTGGGTTTGCCCGGCTCCTATGTTTTGGTGCCTTACGTTCCGCTATATCGGCTAAGGTAGCACTAGGAGAACCACTGTGATTGTGCCCCAGTTGAGCTGGGCCGAGCACCTCAGTGGAGAAAGCTAAAACTGACTGTCATGATGAAGCGTGAGCTGGTCGCTGTTCGAGAGGTTTTTTTCGAGTCCCTAAAGACTTATGCCGCTTAGGGAGAGGAGTCGGCTCTGTCCGGACAAGGCATGGATAGCGCCCCGAACTCGGTCTTCCGAATACCAGGGGCTTCGCCGAAATTTAAAATTATAGAATTCTATGGCTAAGTGAGAGTGTTCACGCGTTATAGTCCGATTGCCTTGTTCGTTGGGCTGAGCGCCTCCCTCGAAGGACCCAAACATGGGAAAAAGAGCGCTCAGGTCTATCCCCGAACACCCCAGCACTAGTGGCATGGGGGCAGAAGTCGACGACTCGCCATCTCTCAGAATTGATAAATAGCCGCACAGAAGGTAATATTTTAAATTCAAACAGCATTGCTCCATGCGTATGAACGAGTTTTCAGCGCACAGGACAAAAACGAGCGTGTTTTACTCAAAAATTACATCCCTAGTACATTCATCTGCCACAAGGCGGGCACCCTTCAGAACATCCTTATAGTAATTTTCTGGCTTGTGATGCTCGTTCCCCGGCGGTGGCCCGTCCTTCACAAGCTTCTCAGCATCCAGCCTGCCCCAGTGCACCTTAGCACGGGCAAAGGCCCTACGGGCACCTTCAATACAGACGGAGCGCTTGATGACTTTGAGCCTTGGATAGGCCTCTACCAGCCGCCGCACTAGCCCGAAATAGCTCCCAAGCAGAGCCTCTTCAGGCCACAGCCGAACTAGGAGGCCCTTCATGGCCTGTTCGGCCGCCTTGTGGAGCTCGACCAGTTGCTTCAGCTGGTCTCTCAGGGGCACGGGGTGTCCGGCCTCAGCATACTGAGACCAGAACACCTTCTTTGTCGAGCTACCCTCCTCGGCTCGATAGAATACGGCGGCATTAGACACACTCCGGGGAAGATCTGCGAACGCTCCTAGAGAGCTCCGGATTCGGGTAAGTAACAAGTAACTCACGTCTATATGTTTGCTTTGCATAAAGAATGCCTTACCCGCCGCTATCTTCTTCACCTCATCCAACTCCTGGAGGGTCTTCTGGGATTCGGTCTTGGCAGACTTGGCATTTTCAATAGCCGCCGCGAGCTCGGACGCTCGCGTCTTCGAGTCAAGCTCCAAACTCTCATGTTTCTTCATGAGAACCTGGAGCTCTTGCCGCACCTTGCCAACCTCGGCTTCATACTTCTCCCTCTCGGTGCGCTCCGTGGCCGCACTCTTCTCGGCCTCGAGCAGCGCTTCCTTAAGGGTCGCCACCTCAGACGTGACCCCTACAATAGCCATGTTAATCTTGTCATTTCTTGCAATTGCACCTTTTTTATATATATTCAAACAAGGTATTTCTTACCTTCCTTCTCCTCGAGCTGCTTCTTGGCACGCCCGAGCTATTGCTCGGACTTCTCGAGGCTCTGCTTCAGCGTGTCCACTTCCGCAGTCAGTGCGGCGGACGCTAACAGAGAAGCATGCATACGCATATCGACTCCTTTTGTTAGACTCCTGCGAATTCATTGATCCTCTATTCGGTTTTTCTTCCCGAACGCCCAACAGAGCATCAGGGGCTACTTTCTATGCGGTAATATCATTTACACATTATTTACTTACCTCAAAGCCTGTCAAAAGGCTAGTACAAGCTTCGGTCAGTCCGCTCTTGGCGGACTGAACCTTCTGGACCACCACACTCATAATAGTGCGGTGCTCCTCGTCGATGGAGGCGCCTTGGAGCGCTTCCAACATATTGTCCGACGCCTCCGGTTGGACAGGGGCCGTCGGCACGGTGGACTTGCTCCTCTTGGAAGGAGGTCCCTCACCGGACTCCGGAACCTTTGAAGGTTCCGGAGCGGTGTCCGGTCTAGAGCCGGACTTGGAGCCCTGGGGGTTTCATCCCCTTTACTCCTGGAATCCGGGAGGTCGCCTTGCGGCGCCTCCAGGACCACCTCCTCCCTGCTTGGAACCTGTTGGGACAACACCTCGGTGTCGTCCGTAGGGCTGGGGGAGGAAGCCGTCAGAAGCGAGTTCACATCCGACGAGTCCAGTGAGCCGCTCGACGACGCGTCGAGCCGGTCTTTGGGTGGGCTGCATAAACATATTCGACATAAGAGAAAGCTGTGCAACAAACGAATACTATGAATTACTCCGGTATCCGGATACTTACGATGTTGCCAGGGCCTCTCCGCCGTCATCGGCGTCGGTGGAGTAGTCTGGAGGAAGGGTTTTCCCCTTCTTGGACCCTCCGGCCTCCTCAGAGAGGGCGGCCTTCCTTTTCTTCTCTCCTCCCGCTGGAGGGGGAGAGGTTTCTTCTTCTTCCTCCTCGTCTTCACGAGAGGAAGGCGCTTCGGGACCGTCGGATGATGAATCCGACACCTCCTAGCACCGGGCACTCTTTCGAGTCCCCGTGGCCCTTTTTGTGGCCTTCTTCTCCGGCACCACATAGGGCGCCGAAACCAGCAGCTTCGCCAGGCGAGCGTCCGCTGGGCCTTCGGGCAAAGGAGCCGGACAGTTGATCTGTCCGGACATCACCTGCCAATCTTGTCAAAGGTAAGGAAGCTTAGATCCCGTATGGATTCAAACTATGATAGCCTAATATCCCGTAAGAGGAAAAATAACACCTTACCGCATGAGCGTGATGCTGCGTACTGAATCCGCAATCCTCGGTTGCGGATGCGGGAGCCTCGGTGCCCTTGAAAAGCATCCTCCAGGCATCTTCGTACGTCGTGTCGAAGAGCCTGTTTACAGTTTGGTGCTGCGCCGGGTCGAACTCCCACAGGTTAAGGCCCGTCGTTGACACGGGAGGATCAAGCGGATGAGCATCACCTGGACTATGTTGACAAGCTTGAGCTTCTTGTCCACTAGGGTTTGGATGCATGTTTGGAGTCCGGTCAGCTCTCCTTTTTTACCCCAAGAAAGGCCCGTCTCCTTCCAGGAGGTGAGCCGCGTAGGGGGGACGAATCGAAACTCAGGGGGTGCGACCCATTCGGCGTCGCGCGACTCGGTGACGTAAAACCACCACGATTGCCACCCCTTCAGGGTCTCCACAAAGGAGCCCTCGAGCCACAGGACGTTGGCCATCTTGCCCACCATGGCACCGCCGCACTCCGCCTGGCTGCCGCGCACCACCTTCGGCTTGACGTTGAAAGTCTTGAGCCATAGGCCGAAATGGGGGAGGATGCGAAGGAAATCCTCGCACACGACGATAAACGCCGAGATGTTGAGGACGAAGTTCGGGGCCAGATCGTGGAAATCCAGGCCGTAGTAGAACATGAGCCCCCGGACAAATGGATGCAGAGGGAAGCCTAGTCCGCGAAGGAAATGGGGGAGGAATACCACCCTCTCATGGGGCCTAGGGGTGGGGATGAGCTGCCCCTTTTCGGGAAGCCGGTGCACGATGTCGCTAGACAGATATCCGGCCTTCCTCAGCTTTTTGATGTGTCCCTCCGTGACGGAGGAGACCATCCACTTGCCTCCCGCTCCGGACATGACTGGAGAAGGTTGAGGTGGTAGTGCGGACTTGGGCGCTGGAGCTCGAGTGCGCAAGAATGGATAGGCAAAGGAGGAAGAAGGCATGGGTGAAAAGGTGGATCCTTATCCCCTTATATGGGTGGACGCAACTGCAAGTCCCCACCAGCCTGGTAAAACTCGCTTATCTCCAAGCGCCGTAATCAAAGGCGCGGTTGGGTTACCCACGCCCGTATTGATGAGAATCCCGGAATAAGGGGACACGATCTTTGCTTTGACAAGACGAGCCAAGGAAACCGCCTCGCATGACGCGCTGAGGTGGGATAATGAAACGACTCGGATAAAGGCTTGGCCGTGGTGTGTCACACTACGGAATACATCAGCAGATTAGATTTGTGTAAATATTATTCTCTCTGTGGCAATATGTGGAAAACTTATTTTGCAGAGCCGGACACTATCTTTGTGTTTAAAATCTTCTATGAAGTACTTGGAGGAGGAACCCGCCTTGCAATGCCGAAGACAATTTGCGCGCCGGACTCATCGTCATTGAAGCCTGGTTCAGGGGCTACTGAGGGAGTCCTGGATTAGGGGGTGTCCGGATAGCCGGACTATACCTTCGGCCGGACTCCTGGACTATGAAGATACAAGATTGAAGACTTCGTCCCGTGTCCGGAAGGGACTTTCCTTGGCGTGGAAGGCAAGCTTGGCGATATGGATATTCAGATCTCCTACCATTGTAACCGACTCTATGTAACCCTAACCCTCTCCGGTGTCTATATAAACAGGAGGGTTTTAGTCCGTAGGACAACATACACATCAACAATCATACCATAGGCTAGCTTCTAGGGTTTGGCCTCTCTGATCTCATGGTAGATCTACTCTTGTACTACCCATATCATCAATATTAATCAAGCAGGACGTAGGGTTTTACCTCCATCGAGAGGGCCCGAACCTGGGTAAAACTTCGTGTTCCCTGCCTCCTGTTACCATCCGGCCTAGATGCATAGTTCGGGACCCCCTACCCGAGATCCGCCGGTTTTGACACCGACAAAGATCTTTATCGGTCAAACCGCATAACAACATATGGTGTTCCCTTTGTCATCGGTGTGTTACTTGCCCGAGATTCGATCGTAGGTATCCTCATACTAGTTCAATCTCGTTACTGGCAAGTCTATCTACTCGTTCCGTAATACATCATCCCGCAACCAACTCATTAGTTGCATTGCTTGCAAGGCTTATAGTGATGTGCATTACCGAGAGGGCCTAGAGATACCTCTTTGACAATCAGAGTGACAAATCCTAATCTCGATCTATGCCAACCCAACAAGTATCTTCAGAGACACCTGTAGAGCACCTTTATAATTACCCAGTTACGTTGTGACGTTTGGTAGCACACAAAGTGTTCCTCCGGTATTCGGGAGTTGCATAATCTCATAGTCATAGGAATATGTATAAGTCATGAATAAAGCAATAGCAACAAACTAAACGATCATCGTGCTAAGCTAATGGATGGGTCAAGTCAATCACATCATTCTCTAATGATGTGATCCTGTTAATCAAATGACAACTCATGTCTATGGTTAGGAAACATAACCATCATTGATTCAACGAGCTAGTCATGTAGAGGCAAACTAGTGACACTCTGTTTGTCTATGTATTCATACATGTACTAAGTTTCCGGTTAATAAAATTCTTGCATGAATAATAAACATTTATCATGATATAAGGAAATATAAATAACAACTTTATTATTGCCTCTAGGGCATATTTCCTTCAGATTCATCATATAATCGAGTTAGTTTTGTTAGGGCTTGATCCCTAGTATCCACTATGTTCTTACGTAGATGTTGCTATGACTTTGCCATGCTTAATGCTTGTCACTTTGGGCCTGGGTGCCATGATTTCAGATCTGAACCATTTATGTTATCACCATTATATCCATGTTCTAGATCCGATCTTGCAAGTTATAGTCACCTACTACGTGTTATGATCCGGCAACCCCGGAGTGACAATAGCCGGGACCACTCCCAGTGATGACCGTAGTTTGAGGAGTTCATGTATTCACCGTGTGTTAATGCTTTGTTCGAGTTCCCTATTAAAAGGAGGCCTTAATATCCCTTAGTTTCCAATATGGACCCTGCTGCCACGGGAGGGTAGGACAAAAGATGTCATGCAAGTTCTTTCCATAAGCACGTATGACTATTTACGGAATACATGCCTACATTATATTGATGAACTGGAGCTAGTGTCGTATCGCCTAAGGTTATAACTGTCTCATGATGAATAACATCCAACAAGTCACCGATCCAATGCCTACGAATTTATCTTATACTATTCTTGCTAAGTTACTACTGTTATCATCACTGTTACACTTGCTACAAAACTATTGCTATCACTGTTACCGTTACCGTTATTGTTGCTACTATTATCAAAACTATCATACTACTTTGCTACTTATCATTTTGCTGCAGATACTTAATCTCCAGGTGTGGTTGAATTGACAACTCAGCTGCTAATACCTTCAAATATTCTTTGGCTCCCCTTGTGTTGAATCTATAAATTTGGGTTGAATACTCTACCCTCGAATACTGTGGTGATCTCCTATACTTGTGGGTTATCAGTCCCTAGTAAGCCTCTACCAGACTAGCTCGTTAACCAAAGATGGTTAAGTTTCCTAACCATAGACATGTGTTGTCATTTGATAAACGGGATCACATCATTAGGAGAATGATGTGATGGACAAGACCCATCCATTAGCTTACCATAATGATCGTTCAGTTTTATTGCTATAGCTTTCTTCATGTCATATACATATTCCTTTGACTATGAGATTACACAACTCCTGGATACCGGAGGAATGCCTTGTGTGCTATCAAACGTCACAACATAACTGGGTGATTATAAAGATGCTCTACAGGTATCTCCAAAGGTGTTTGTTGGGTTGGCATAGATCGAGATTAGGATTTGTCACTCTGAGTATCGGAGAGGTATCTCTGGGCCCTCTCGGTAATGCACATCATAATAAGTCTTGCAAGCAATATGACTAATGAGTTAGTTGCGGGACGATGCATTACGGAACGAGTAAAGAGACTTGCCGATAACAAGATTGAACTAGGTATGAAGATACGACGATCGAATCTCGGGCAAGTAACATACCGATGACAAAGGGAATAACGTATGTTGTCATTACGGTACGACCGATAAAGATCGTCGTAGAATATGTGGGAACCAATATGAGCATCCAGGTTTCGATGTTGGTTATTGACCGGAGAAGTGTCTCGGTCATGTCTGCATAGTTCTCGAACCCGCAGGATCCGCACGCTTAACGTTCGATGACGATTTTGTATTATATGAGTTATGTGATTTGGTGACCGAATGCTATTCAGAGTCCCGGATGATATCGCGGACATGACGAGGAGTCTCGAAATGGCCGAGAGGTAAAGATTCATATATAGGACGATAGTATTCAGACACCGTAAGTGTTCCGGGGGTACCGGGTAAGTATCGGGTCACCGGAAGGGGTTCCGGGCACCCCCCCCCACCCCCCCCCCCCCCCGGCAAAGATATGGGCCTTATTGGGCCAAGGGCGGGACAGACCAGCCCCTAGTGGGCTGGTGCGCCCCCATATAGGCCGAATAGGAAGGGGAAGGAAAAGGGGGAAGAGAGAAGGAAGGGGAGGCAATTCGGCCTCCCCCTTCCTTCCCTCCTCTCTCCCCTTTCCTTCCCTCTTCGGAGAATATGGTAAGGGGGGGGGGCGGATTGGACAAGGCCCCCAAGTAGGATTCCTCCTACTTGGGGCGCCAAATGGCTGTCCCCCTCCCCCTCCCACCAATATATATGTGGGGAGGGGGTGCCTAGAACACACAACAAACATTGTTAGCCGTGTGCAGCAGCCCCCTCCATAGTTTACGCATCCGGTCATATTCACGTAGTGCTTAGGCGAAGCCCTGCGCAGATCACTTCACCATCACCGTCACCATGCCGTCGTGCTGACGAAACTCTCCCTTGACACTTTGCTGGATCAAGAGTTCGAGGGACGTCATCGAGCTGAACATGTGCAGAACTCGGAGGTGCCGTACGTTCGGTACTTGATTGGTTGAATTGAGAAGACGTTCAACTACATCAACCGTGTTAAACTAACGCTTCAGCTTTCGGTCTACGAGGGTACGTGAACACACTCTCCCCCTCTCGTTGCTATGCATCTTCTAGATAGATCTTGCGTGAGCGTAGGAAATTTTTGAAAGTGCATGCTACGTTTCCCAACACATTGGTGTTCTGGGGATTCCAACTCCCAATTTACACGAAAGGTAGAAGCATGTGTAAGTGGAAATCCATATTTGGAGGGAGGGGCTATTTTCACTAGATATCATAATAGTCGTATACAACAGATAAGTTTGGAACTTCTATGTGACTTGGAGGAAATGCATGCTAAAATTGATAGCTTGATGGAGTGGATAAAGTGTGATGATTAACTATGATGATATTGTTGATGACATGGCAAATATGCATGACTTATTAATTTGGATGAGTTACATCAATAGAAAAAACATATATATAATAAAAAATGCAATTTTCGAACCACCTCGTTTTAGCAGTAGATCTGACCGACCAGTGCAACGCACGAATCCACTTCTCCTGCTATTTCCTTCTAATCCCCCACTTATCCTGCACATCTCTTTCCTTCTAATCTTCTGCTTATCCTGGTGATCTATTTCCTTCTAATCCCGCTTATCTCTTTCCTTCTAATCCCTCAGGTCTCGATTCTGTCTGTGACATTGTACGTGCTAATCCCGCTTCTTTTGCTACAACTTTTATAATGCTAACAAAAGATGGGAGAGATGACTCTTGAACCTAGGACCTTCAAGTTGAGGGCTTAATCGTACAACCAACTAGACTAAAGACCCAACTGCACATGAAAACAAAGTTATAATTTTTATGTACAACCATAGTTGTAAGTTTTTAAGTGCCGCAATCGGATTACGTACCAACATCATGGTAATTTTTTGACTCGGAGAAAAATATGTTTAAAACATACCCTTCATAACTTTGTGTAAATAATATGGTAATTTACACACACAAAAACATGATAACTTACGTACAAACACTGTATTAACCTTTTACCAGGGGGCAAAAGAGTTGTTTGAAACATATCATGTTAAATTATGTGTAAATAACTTGGTACTATACGCATGCAGACCTGATACCTTATGTACAAACACCATGATAACTTTGCCTCGGAGGAAACAAATTGTTGAAAGCTACCCCTCCCCTCCCCCCTCCCCTCAGCCCTCTTGATAATTTTTTGTGTGCAAATAATATAATATATGCACCATAGACCTGACAACTCACGCACAAACACCACAGTAACTTTTTCATCCAGAAAAAAATTGTAGAAAACATACTCATGTAACTTCTGTGTAAATAGCTTGCTAATTTACGCACCACAGAGCTAATAAACTCATATACAAACACTGTGGTAACTTTTTAACCCGTTATATATTTTTTGTTGAAAACAAATCACTGGTAACTTTTGTGTAAATAGTGTGGTAATATACGCACCACAGACCTGATAACTTATGTACAAACATCACGATAACTTTTTATGTTTGAGGTGGGGGAGGGGTTATTGAAAATATACTCTGACAAATTCTGTGTAAATAACACGATAAAAATAGGCACAACAAAGCTGATAACTCATGTGCAAATATCGTGATAACTTTTGACCTTGGAGAAAAATTGTTGAAACATACGCTGGTACCTTCTGTCTATATAGAATGGTTCTATACGCAAAACAGAGCTGATAACTCACATACAAACATAGCAGTAAATTTTTGACCCAAGATTTTTAGTTGTTGAAAAACACCTCCTGGTAACTCATGTGCTAATAATATGGTAATATGCGCACAACAAAGCTGATAGCTTATTTAACCCAGGCATGATAACTTTTTAACCCAAAAAAGTCATCGAAACATATCAACACGGGATCTGGTTTCAAAGATTTCATCTGGACTGATTTTTGTGTGAAAATGGTTTTTGAATTGGACAAATGGTTCGAGCAACAAAACATTTGATTTTTTGAAATAAGGATAATTTACGACGTTATCAACGTTTTTGTTCTCAGTGTATGCATGCAGGTACATGTGGGGAGAAGGTTGGATGAATCATTTTTATGCCCCTCGTAATTTATATGTAAACAACATCATAGATTATGCACCACAAACATCATAACTTACATAGTACAAGCGTGGTAACTTTATACCCGAAAAATAGTCGTCGGAATATATCAACATGAGATCTAGTTTTGAAGGTCTCGCCATAATGATTTTTTTATGTAACGGGTTTTCAGTCAGACCAACAATTTGAGCTACAGACCATTTTAAATTTTGAATTTCTATGAAATCTTTGCTAGCATCATTAATTTTTTTTATATATGCATGCATGTTTAAACCACATGAGAGATAAAACGTGCATGCAAAAATACACAGCGAGATTGCATGCGAGGGAGTTTTCCTTCGAGCTCTTTGGATCGTTTGGACGAATGATCGGAAGTTATAGCTGTCCATATACAATAGGGTGAATCATGTAACTAAAACTGAAAAAACGAAATACGTAGTGAGGTGGCATATATGTTCCTAAAAAAATGGCATATATGCAGTTAAGAGAAATAGGAGTTGTTGATTAATTATTGGCCGTATGATTTATAAGTACATAGGATTACAAAACTCATTGAGAGGTAATCGATTAAGCTACACCGAGCAAATCTTGTGTTAACAGCCAGTTTCAGATATTTCATTGTCCATCTTCTCCAATCATGCAACTTGTTGAAAATCTTTTAAAGTATTGTTTATAGAAAATATGTACTTGAAAGCGAGGATTGCCCGACCAGGAGCCTGAAATGCTAGATCATCTGCTGCTTGGATGTGTGTTGGCAAGGCAGGTATGTGGGATGATCCTAACGCAGTGAAATAGGCAAATATGGATACCAATAGGCAATAGCAGACACTGAGTTGGTATAATGATGGACAACTAAGGAGGACGTCTTTAGGGGCGTTGTACCCGCTTGAACGGCATGTACCGGCGTCTGCCATTTCCTTTCAATGTTATTGATGCGTCCGGCTTGGACGTGTCCTTAGAAAAAATATGTACTTGACATAAGATGAATAACAACTGAGACAGACTAAAAACCAACTCCTAGTACCTAACTCTCATAAACTCATTCTCTTTTCTCGCTGCAGCCAAAACGCGCCGAGAAAGAAAATCCTGTCGAGAAGGCCGCCGAACTCGAATTCGTCGGTGCCGCTCCTGCGTATACGCGGTGTTTTGCCCGGTGTGCGAGTACACACGCGGAGGGCCAGCCGAGTCGGTGGCGGCCGACTCTCCTCGGCAGGTTCCTCGGTTCCCACCTACCGTGATGGCATTTTCAAAAAAAGAACAAAAAAACCTACCGTGATGGCCGCCCCTCCAATGATTCTTAAGAGAATTTCTTATTTGACCCTTTCTTAAATATTGCTTTCCTATTTGGCCCAAAATAAAATTTTCTTCCCTATTTAATACTTAAAGTAATTTTCATTTCTTATATGGCACTTCCGTCCATTTTAGGCAGTAACGAGGTTAAGTGTGACGTGAAAAGACCATTTTACCCCTAGTGCATTATGCAACTATCTTGGATGTAGTTAAAAAGCAATCAGTTCACCTGTTTTAGGGATGTTCAACAGATGCTGGCATGCATATGTATTGTTTAATATTTTGTTTCTTAGGTAAATTGGTATGTGCGTGTAAAAGACGTACTGTATAATACATCCGTAAAACTTGTACTAGCATATCTATGTTTACTTACTTTTTTTGCGAATAAGTACAGTGCCGTATATTTTCCGGGCGAGATGCATGTAGTTTTGGACGAGACGTAGCTTGTAATACAGCCGAGTACTTTCCGGCGAAATTCAGTAAGAGCTAGCCGCGACTGATTACTTTCTGGCCGCCAATCGGGAGACTCGCGTACAAGTACGTAAGCAGCTGGATTGCACTAGATGCACTTGCACGTTCTAAGTACAAGTTGCCGACTAATAGACCGATGGCACAACTCCAGACACACGCATGCGAGAACAGGGGACGCCGACTGATTGCCACGGGACACGGGAGCTTGTCGCTCTCATTAATATCTTCATTGCCTTTTCTCACGGTATGTGACTGTGTAATACTGTGCTTCAGAACATGTACGTTTTGTACAGCTTTTACACACACAGACCAGATTACATAAGACAAAATATTGAAGCATACATATACATGTGCAACATCATTTGAACATCCCTAAAATATGGGTGAACTGATTGCTCTTTTACTTCATCCAAGATAGTTACAAAATGCATTAGGGGCAAAATGGTCTTTTTACCTCACAGTTAACACAGTTAGTGTCTAAAATGTACAAAAGTGTCATATAAGAAACAAAAATTACTTTAGGTGTCAAATAGAAAAGGAATTTTATTTTGGACCAAATAGAGAAGCAAATTTTAAGAAAAGGCCAAATAAAAAATTCTCTCATGATTCTTCCATGTCGCCCATGTGCGCGCCTCAACGACCCTCCAATCTAGTACTACTAGTAGTCCGTTCAGACTAGTAGTACGATAACCAAAGCTGATTTTCTCGCAACAAAGACGTGGACAGCGTCAGGTAGTTTGAGACTTCGTTCCGACGTTTGATTTGTGTCGCCTTCATTTTGGGTGCGGCGCAATCTGAGCTCCCAAGGATCGATGCCCCCTAACTACTCGTACCAAATTCTTAATTGCCGCAAGGAAAAACATGTGCTCCACTCAACAGCACACATAAAACGATGGCGACGGGGAAATGAAAAGGAAAATATAAGACGGGTTTTTCTTTCCTTCTGCAGAGACTGTAATAAACAATTTAGAAAGGTAAGAGAGAGTGAAAAGACACCGTACGTAAGTACCTAAACGACTCTGTTAACGGTAACTAAGCAAGCACGGCATGTTAATCATGCATGGTGGCCTATATTAAGAGTCGTCCGGACGGGAACGTGGAGGACACTTCGCCTGCAGCCATCCAAGTACATTACTACGGCAATAGTCTGGTGCTTTGTATAGAAATACGAATAATCGTATGTAGACGTGCCCGGAAAGCAAGAAAAATTAGCAAAAACAAGAGCATGTATAGAATGGAGGAATATGTGGTAAAAAAACAAGACTTTGCTCCCTCTCGCGTCGCCTCCCCGCGGGCAGCTCGGGAGGGCTCGGCCGCCGCCGCCTAGTAACCCTCCAGCGCCATTCTCCCCCTCCGATGCTGCCGTCAACGCCGGGCAAAGCCCATGCGTGCGACGACGGCGGCGGAGGGTCTCTCCTCCCTCTCCCGGATCCACACAGCGCGGGCGTCCTGATCCGTGGGGTGCGGCCCTCCTGACGGTGTGGCGGATTCCGGAGGCGGCGGGCTCGCGGCGGTGCACGGGCGCCCAGATCTATGGGTGTGGACTCCCGGCAGCGTGCGGGCTCCCGGCGGCGGCGGGATCAGTCGACGGCGGGCTTGGGCGATGACGTCAGCCGTGCGGTGCCGGATCTCGCCACTCCGGCCATCGTGGAGGAACCTGGACCTGGGGCGGCGGCCCCGTTAGGCATGGTGACGGCGTCCTCGACTTGCGACGTTCGCGGGGGGTGGATGGGCGGCGTCTTGACCACGTGGGCGATGAGGTGCCAGTGGATCTCCTCCGCGCTGCAGGCTCTCTCCTGCTGCACTTGATGGCTTACGAACGCGGTCGTCGGCCTCGATGCGTTCGCAGGGGCTGGTAGAGGTGCCATCGGACCGGAGGAAACTTTGGATGACTCGTTCATCCCGACGGTGGCGATGACCAGGATCGTCGTTCTCCTCCTTGCAGGCGCCATCGAGGTCCCTGCCCTCCACCCCGACCCCATGCCCAGGTGAAAACCCAAAATCTCCTTAGATTGGACGGCGGTGGCACTGCGTGTGTCGTACCCTTTTTGAAGGCGTCGCCTGGGGCGTTTGGGTGCTCGGTTAGAGGAACTGCAGGCGGAGGGGATGGGACCAGTGGCAACAAGTGGTGTTCGCGATGAAGGAGCGGCGTGGCATTTGGCACATCGACAACGGCGGGTCTTAGCGGCATTGAGCAACGGGGTCTCGCCGGTGGACGTGTGATGATGGACGAGCGCAGGATGGTGGCGTTGTCTCGTATCGTGGTGGCATCGACGGCAGCTAGACCGGGCAAGGTAGATGCAGCAGTACAACACTGAAGATAAATTGGTAGCAGGTGGCTGCGGCGGCCTCATACCCGGAAGGCGTCCTGGTTGAGGAGTGCGCCGTACTGGTGGGTGCCCAGGAGTCTTGATTGAGACCTCAGGTCCTAGATGTTAGGTTTGGTTGTGAGGTCTGTTTGGTAGTAGGCACAGACTATCAGCATCATTTCATCAACTGGATAGGAATAGCGACAGATGTTGCCTAGACGGTGGCTTTAGTCTTATTATTGTATAACTTTGTAAAGTCTTATGTAAATAATTAATAAAGTGTATGGATGCATCGTCCAGATGTAGAAACCGGGATCCTCCTCCATTTAAAAAAAATACGGTAAAAAAACTGTTCAGGACCTCAAGAGCAATTCCTTTCGAAACAAAATCTAGAAAAATTGCCAGTCAAACCAACTTTAAGTATAGTGTACCCGCAAGAAAAAAGACAGTAGAGTGAAATTTAAATTTTACCTCTTAAGATGCAATTTATGATGTACTACACTTCAGTGAATCATACCTTTTACCCTCAAAATTTGAAACATAGCTTGAGAAAAAAAATGTCATATTTTTTATCAATAGCAATAATGGGCTAGACTTAATTAAAGCCCATTTACATTATGTACTAGTCATGCCAATTTTATCATTTTTTCCTGACTTATTATGTTGTCACTTTTAATTGGCACTTTTGTGACGTGTTAGCTTTTGCAGTATCTATGTTATTTCATTTTATTTTGAAACTTCAAAGGCATTTAAAGCTGTTTTTTTGAAATAAACATGTACTTTATTTATTAGAAATAATTGTTACATCGTCAATAAGTAAATGTACAATGTCCCTCACAGGCTCCTCAAACCAGCCAGTAGTAACTGAAAATTTCGCTAGCCTAGCAATTTCATGAGCCACCTTATTTGCTTCCCTATTACAATGTTCAAATCTAACAAGCGGAAAATCACAAACTATGAAATAGCAATCATCGAACACTGCCACCGCCGCTCCCGCCGAATGTCCTCCATTTTCCATTATTTCAATCAGCTCCATATTGTCAGAATTAACGACAAGACGATTACAACCCTCCTTTTGTGCAAGAAATAGGCCGAATCTAAGAGCCAAAGCTTTTGCTGTTAATACGTCAGCACACCACTCAATCCTCCAGTTTCCACCAACAATGAATCTTTCATTATCATCTCTCAGAACAGCTCCAGTTGTGTCCCTAAGTAAATCATGGTCATAAGAGGCATCAACATTAAGCTTGACAAAACCCATAGGAGGTCTTGTCCATCCTCCTGATTTAGTAGTTTCCTTAGGGGAGTGTGCATTAACATAGTTAGCCGTTATAGTCCGGGCACCCATGGAAATTTGGTTTGCATCTTGAAACTTTCCTTCATGAACCAGTTTGCATCTATCACACCATAAGTACCAGGCTGTAACAGCGATCAGTTCACGTTCTTTTGGAGAACCCATTATCGCTAATTCTTGTTCTGGCATAAGTAGTAAGAATTCCAAAACCGCCTCTCCCACATGATCAGTAGCACAAGCTTTATTGATCACCTTATGTAGTCCTAACTTGCCCCATATCTCTTTTGCCTTTTGACACATGAATAAAATGTGTTTCGTATCTTCTGCCCCCTTCGAGCATGATGGGCAATTGTGCGATACTTTCATGTGCCTATTCGCAAGCGTAACACGGCATGAGAGGGTTCCATGCAAGGTATGCCAGATGAAAATTTTAACCTTTGCTGGACAAGATAATTTCCAAACCTTACCCCAAATAGGATTAGCCTTGATTCTTCCCATACCATCAGCATGTTGCAATTTTGTTCCATGTTGCTTGTTCCATTCCTCCAAATAAGCTGACCGTACAGTGAAAACACCATTTTTTGTATAACTCCAAGCAATGAAATCTGACATATTATGCATCGGGAGGGGAATTGCGAGCACCCTTTGAGCATCAATTGGCCACAACGTTTGATTCACCAAATCTTCATCCCAAGAATTCGTTACTGGATCAATGAGATCAGAAACCCTTGACAGAAGGTGCCCCCTTCTCGGAGTAAGGACCCTCCTATTCGCACAGTTCGGGATCCATGCATCTATCCAAATATCAATATTTTGTCCATTTCCAACCCGCCAGATATATCCATTTTTTAAGCGAGTTTACTCCCGCCATAATACTTTGCCAAGTAAAAGAGGAGCCCTTTCTTCGTTTTGCATTCATTAAATTCCCTTTCGAGAAATATTTAGCCCTCAAGATCGATGCACATAAGGACTCGGGATTATCAATCAGGCGCCATGCCTGTTTGGCTAACAAAGCCAGGTTGAAACAATGTATATCTCTAAAACCCATACCTCCTTGATTTTTTGGTACACACATCTTCCACTATGCCATCCAATGCATTCTCTTCTTATTGTCCTCGTCACCCCACCAAAATTGCGACATCGCGTCAATAATTCTTTTACATTTTTTTAGGAATTTTAAAGACGGACATGGCGTAAGCTGGGATAGCTTGTACAACAGATTTGAGCAATATTTCCTTTCCTCCAGCAGATAACAAATTTTCTTTCCATCCACTTATTTTCATGATGATTCGATCGATCAGGAATTGGAAACAATCACTTTTGTCCATACCCACGCATTAGCAGGTAAACCCAAATATTTATCATTAAGTGCTTCAGTCATAATATTCAGAATTGTACAAATTTGCGCTTTACCTTCCACCTTTGTATTGGGACTAAAGAAAATACTGGACTTTTCAACACTAACCATTTGCCCCGAGGAGGCACTATATAGATCCAAAACTGATTTCAAAGCCTCCACATTCATAGCATTTGCTTTCATAAGGATCAGAGAATCATCTGCAAAGAGAAGGTTCGAAACTGATGGTGCGTCTCTACTGACCTTTATTCCAGAAATATTTCCATTCTCCTCCGCTTTTGCCAAAAGGGCAGTCAGTCCCTCCGTACATAATAAGAATAAGTATGGAGATAGAGGATCTCCTTGCCTCAATCCTTTAGTGGGTTTCAAACTCTTAGTTTCTTCCGTATTAAAACGAACACGGTATTCCACAGAGGATACACATTGCATAATAAGATTTACCCAGTTCTCTTGGAAGCCCAGTTTGAGCATAATTTTCTTCAGAAAAGACCACTCTACCCTGTCATACGCTTTGTGCATGTCCAATTCAATTGCACATAGGCCCTCTTTACCATTCTTTTTCTCTCAATTGTATGGAAGCATTCATATGCCACTAGAATATTATCAGTAATCATACGTCCGGGCACTAACGCACTCTGGGTCATGCTAACGATTTCTGAAAGGATTATCTATTGGGGAACGCAGTAATTTCAAAAAAAATCCTACGCACACGCAAGATCCATCTAGGTGATGCATAGCAATGAGAGGGGAGAGTGTTGTCCACGTACCCTCATAGTCCGTAAGCAGAAGCATTATGACAACGCGTTTGATGTAGTCGTACGTCTTCACGATCCGACTGGTCCTAGCACCGAAGGTACGACACCTCCGCGATCTGCACACGTTCAGCTCGGTGACGTCCCACAACCTCTAGATCCAGCTGAGGTCGAGGGAGAGTTTCGTCAGCACGACGGCATGATGACGGTGATAATGAAGTTATCGACGCAGGGCTTTGCCTAAGCTCTACAACGATATGACCGAGGTGGAAATCTGTGGAGGGGGGCACCGCACACGGCTAAACAATCAACTTGTGTGTCTATGGGGTGCCCCCTCCCCGTATATAAAGGAGTGGAGGAGGGGAGGGCCGGCCCTCTCATGGCGCGTCCAAGGGGGGAGTCCTACTCCCGGTGGGAGTAGGATTCCCCCTTCCCTAGTTGGAGTAGGAGAGGAAGGAAGGGGGAGAGAGATGGAAGGAAAGGGGGGCCGGCCCCCCACACAATTCGGATTGGGATTGGGGGCACGCCCTCCACCTTGGCCTCCTCCTCCTCTCTCCCACTAAGGCCCAATAAGGCAAATACACTCCCCGGGGGGTTCCGGTAACCCCCCCGGTACTCCAGTAAATGCCCGAACTCACCCCGAACCATTCCGATGTCCAAACATAGCCTTCCAATATATCGATCTTTATGTCTCGGCCGTTTCGAGACTCCTCGTCATGTCCGTGATCATATCCGGAACTCCGAAATACCTTCGGTACATCAAAACACATAAACTCATAATACCGATCGCCACCAAACGTTAAGCGTGCGGACCATACGGGTTTGAGAACTATGTAGACATGACCGAGACTCACTTTCGGTCACTAACCAATAGCGGAACCTGGATGCTCATATTGGTTCCTACATATTCTACAAAGATCTTTATCGGTCAAACCGCATAACAACATACGTTGTTCCCTTTGTCATCGGTATGTTACTTGCCCGAGATTCCATCGTCGGTATCTCAATACCTAGTTCATGAAGGAAATATGCCCTAGAGGCAATAATAATGTTATTATTTTATTTCCTTATATCATGATAAATGTTTATTATTCATGCTAGAATTATATTATCCGGAAACATAATACTTGTGTGAATACATAGACAAACTAAATGTCACTAGTATGCCTCTACTTGACTAGCTTGTTAATCAAAGATGGTTATGTTTCCTAACCATAGACATGTGTTTTCATTTGATCAACGGGATCACATTATTAGAAGAATAATGTGATTGACATGACCCATTCCATTAGCTTAGCACCCGATCGTTTAGTATGTTGCTATTGCTTTCTTCATGACTTATACATGTTCCTATGACTATGAGATTATGCAACTCCAGTTTGCCGGAGGAACACTTTGTGTGCTTCCAAACGTCACAACGTAACTGGGTGATTATAAAGGAGCTCTACAGGTGTCTCCAAAGGTAAATGTTGGGTTGGCGTATTTCAAGATTAGGATTTGTCACTCCGATTGTCGGAGAGGTATCTCTGGGCCCTCTCGGTAATGCACATCACATAAGCCTTGCAAGCATTGCAACTAATGAGTTGGTTGCGAGATGATGTATTACGAAAGGAGTAAAGAGACTTGCCGGTAACGAGATTGAACTAGGTATTGAGATACCGACGATCGAATCTCGGGCAAGTAACATACCGATGACAAAGGGAACAACGTATGTTGTTATGCGGTCTGACTGATAAAGATCTTCATAGAATATGTGGGAGCCAATATGAGCATCCAAGTTCCGCTATTGGTTATTGACCGGAGACATGTCTCGGTCATGTCTACATTGTTCTTGAACCCGTAGGGTCCGCACGCTTAAGGTTTCGATGATAGTTATATTCTGAGTTTATGAGTTTTGATGTACCGAAGTTAGTTCGGAGTCCCGGATGTGATCACGGACATAACGAGGAGTCTCAAAATGGTCGAGACATAAAGATTGATATATTGGACGGCTATATTCGGACACCGGAAGTGTTCCGGGTGATTTCGGAGAAAACCGGAGTACCGGAGGGTTACCGGAAACCCCCCGGGAGAAGTAATGGGCCATATGGGGCTTCTGGAGAGAGAGAAGGGCGCCAGGGTGGGCCGCGTGCCTCCTCCCCCCTTGGTCCGAATTGGACTAGGAGAGGGGGGGCGGCGCCCCCCTTTCCTTCTCCCTCCCCACTTCTTTCCCCCTCCTAGTAGGAGTCCTACTCCTACTAGGAGGAGGACTCCTCCTTGGCGCGCCTATAGGGACGGCCGGCCTCCTCCCCTTGCTCCTTTATATACGGGGGCAGGGGGCACCCCTAGACACACAAGTTGATCCACGTGATCGTTTTCTTAGCCGTGTGCGGTGCCCCCTTCCACCATAATCCTCGATAATATTGTAGCGGTGCTTAGGCGAAGCTCTGCGACGGTAGATCATCAAGATCGTCACCACGCCGTCGTGCTGACAGAACTCTTCCCCGGCGCTTTGCTGGATTGTAGTCCGGGGATCGTCATCGAGCTGAACGTGTGCTAAAACTCGGAGGTGCTGTAGTTTCGGTGCTTGATCGGTCGGGCCGTGAAGACGTACGACTACATCAACCACATTGTGCTAACGCTTCCGTTGTCGGTCTACAAGGGCACGTAGATCACTCGCACTCTCCCCTCGTTGCTATGCATCACCGTGATCTTGCGTGTGCATAGGAAATTTTTTGAAATTACTACGTTCCCCAACAGTGGTATCAGAGCCTAGGTTTTATGTGTTGATGTTATATGCACAAGTAGAACACAAGTGATTTGTGGGCAATATAAGTCATACTGCTTACCAGCATGTCATACTTTGGTTTGGCGGTATTGTTGGACGAAGCGGCCCGGACCGACATTACGCGTACGCTTACACGAGACCAGTTCTCCTGACGTGCTTTGCACAAAGGTGGCTAGCGGGTGTCAGTTTCTCCAACTTTAGTTGAACCGAGTGTGGCTACGCCCGGTCCTTGCGAAGGTTAAAACAGCACCAACTTGACAAACTATCGTTGTGGTTTTGATGCGTTGGTAAGATTGGTTCTTGCTTAAGCCCGTAGCAGCCACGTAAAACTTGCAACAACAAAGTAGAGGACATCTAACTTGTTTTTGCAGGGCATGTTGTGATGTGATATGGTCAAGACATGATGCTAAATTTTATTGTATGAGATGATCATGTTTTGTAACCGAGTTATTGGCAACTGGCAGGAGCCATATGGCTGTCGCTTTATTGTATGCAATGCAACTGCGCTGTAATGCTTTACTTTATCACTAAGCGGTAGCGATAGTCGTGGAAGCATAAGATTGCCGAGACGACAATGATGCTACAATGGTGATCAAGGTGTCGCGCCGGTGACGATGGTGATCATGACGGTACTTCGGAGATGGAGATCACAAGTACAAGAAGATGATGGGCATATCATATCACTTATATTGATTGCATGTGATGTTTATCTTATATGCATCTTATCTTGCTTTGATTGACGGTAGCATTATAAGATGATCTCTCACTAATTATCAAGAAGTGTTCTCCCTGAGTATGCACCGTTGCGAAAGTTCTTCGTGCTGAGACACCACGTGATGATCGGGTGTGATAGGCTCTACGTTCAAATACAACGGGTGCAAAACAGTTGCATACGCAGAATACTCAGGTTATACTTGACGAGCCAAGCATATACAGATATGGCCTCGGAACACAGAGACCGAAAGGTCGAGCGTGAATCATATAGTAGATATGATCAACATAGTGATGTTCACCAATGAAACTACTCCATCTCACGTGATGATCGGACATGGTTTAGTTGATTTGGATCACGTAATCACTTAGAGGATTAGAGGGATGTCTATCTAAGTGGGAGTTCTTTAAATATGATTAATTGAACCTAAATTTATCATGAACTTAGTACCTGATAGTATCTTGCTTGTTTATGTTTGATTGTAGATAGATGGCCCGTGTTGTTGTTCTGTTGAATTTTAATGCGTTCCTTGAGAAAGCAAAGTTGAAAGATGATGGTAGCAATTACACGGACTGGGTCCATAACTTGAGGATTATCCTCATTGCTGCACAGAAGAATTACGTCCTGGAAGCACCGCTGGGTGCCAGGCCTGCTGCTGGAGCAACACCAGATGTTATGAACGTCTGGCAGAGCAAAGATGACGACTACTCGATAGTTCAGTGTGCCATGCTTTACGGCTTAGAATCGGGACTTCAACGACGTTTTGAACGTCATGGAGCATATGAGATGTTCCAGGAGTTGAAGTTAATATTTCAAGCAAATGCCCGGATTGAGAGATATGAAGTCTCCAATAAGTTCTATAGCTGCAAGATGGAGGAGAACAGTTCTGTCAGTGAGCATATACTCAAAATGTCTGGGTATAATAATCACTTGATTCAATTGGGAGTTAATCTTCCAGATGATTGCGTCATTGACAGAATTCTCCAATCACTGCCACCAAGCTACAAGAGCTTCATGATGAACTATAATATGCAAGGGATGAATAAGACTATTCCCGAGCTCTTCGTAATGCTGAAAGCTGCGGAGGTAGAAATCAAGAAGGAGCATCAAGTGTTGATGGTCAACAAGACCACTAGTTTCAAGAAAAAGGGCAAAGGGAAGAAGAAGGGGAACTTCAAAAAGAACAGCAAGCAAGTTGCTACTCAAGAGAAGAAACCCAAACCTGGACCTAAGCCTGAAACTGAGTGCTTCTACTGCAAGCAGACTGGTCACTGGAAGCGGAACTGCCACAAAGTATTTGGCGGATAAGAAGGATGGCAAGGTGAACAAAGGTATATGTGATATACATGTTATTGATGTGTACCTTACTAATGCTCGCAGTAGCACCTGGGTATTTGATACTGGTTCTGTTGCTAATATTTGCAACTCGAAACAGGGACTACGGATTAAGTGAAGATTGGCTAAGGACGAGGTGACGATGCGCGTGGGAAATGGTTCCAAAGTCGATGTGATCGCGGTCGGCACGCTACCTCTACATCTACCTTCGGGATTAGTATTAGACCTAAATAATTGTTATTTGGTGCCAGCATTAAGCATGAACATTATATCTGGATCTTGTTTGATGCGAAACGATTATTCATTTAAATCAGAGAATAATGGTTGTTCTATTTATATGAGTAATATCTTTTATGGTCATGCACCCTTAAAGAGTGGTCTATTCTTATTAAATCTCAATAGCAGTAACACACATATTCATAATGTTGAAGCCAAAAGATGCAGAGTTGATAATGATAGTGCAACTTATTTGTGGCACTGCCGTTTGGGTCATATCGGTGTAAAGCGCATGAAGAAACTCCATACTGATGGACTTTTGGAACCACTTGATTATGAATCACTTGGTACTTGCGAACCGTGCCTTATGGGTAAGATGACAAAAACACCATTCTCCGGTACTATGGAGAGAGCAACAGATTTGTTGGAAATCATACATACAGATGTATGTGGTCCGATGAATGTTGAGGCTCGTGGCGGATATCGTTATTTTCTCACCTTCACAGATGACTTAAGCAGATATGGGTATATCTACTTAATGAAACATAAGTCTGAAACGTTTGAAAAGTTCAAAGAATTTCAGAGTGAAGTTGAAAATCATCGTAACAAGAAAATAAAATTCCTACGATCTGATCGTGGAGGAGAATATTTGAGTTACGAGTTTGGTGTACATTTGAAACAATGCGGAATAGTTTCGCAACTCACGCCACCCGGAACACCACAGCGTAATGGTGTGTCCGAACGTCGTAATCGTACTTTACTAGATATGGTGCGATCTATGATGTCTCTTACTGATTTACCGCTATCGTTTTGGGGTTATGCTCTAGAGACGGCCGCATTCACGTTAAATAGGGCACCATCAAAATCCGTTGAGACGACGCCTTATGAACTGTGGTTTGGCAAGAAACCAAAGTTGTCGTTTCTGAAAGTTTGGGGCTGCGATGCTTATGTGAAAAAGCTTCAACCTGATAAGCTCGAACCCAAATCGGAAGAAATGTGTCTTCATAGGATATCCAAAGGAAACTATTGGATACACCTTCTATCACAGATCCGAAGGCAAGACTTTTGTTGCTAAATTCGGAAACTTTCTAGAGAAGGAGTTTCTCTCGAAAGAAGTGAGTGGGAGGAAAGTAGAACTTGATGAGGTAACTGTACCTGCTCCCTTATTGGAAAGTAGTACATCACAGAAACCAGTTTCTGTGACACCTACACCAATTAGTGAGGAAGCTAATGATGATGATCATGAAACTTCAGAACAAGATACTACTGAACCTCGTAGATCAACCAGAGTAAGATCCGCACCAGAGTGGTACGGTAATCCTGTTCTGGAAGTCATGCTACTAGATCATGATGAACCTACGAACTATGAAGAAGCGATGGTGAGCCCAGATTCCGCAAAATGGCTTGAAGCCATGAAATCTGAGATGGGATCCATGTATGAGAACAAAGTATGGACTTTGGTTGACTTGCCCAATGATCGGCAAGCAATTGAGAATAAATGGATCTTCAAGAAGAAGACTGACGCTGACGGTAATGTTACTGTCTACAAAGCTCGACTTGTCGCAAAAGGTTTTCGACAAGTTCAAGGGATTGACTACGATGAGACCTTCTCACCCGTAGCGATGCTTAAGTCTGTCCGAATCATGTTAGCAATTGCCGCATTTTATGATTATGAAATTTGGCAGATGGATGTCAAAACTGCATTCCTGAATTGATTTCTGGAAGAAGAGTTGTATATGATGCAACCGGAAGGTTTTGTCGATCCAAAGGGAGCAAACAAAGTGTGCAAGCTCCAGCGATCCATTTATGGACTGGTGCAAGCTTCTCGGAGTTGGAATAAACGCTTTGATAGTGTGATCAAAGCATTTGGTTTTGTACAGACTTTTGGAGAAGCCTGTATTTACAAGAAAGTGAGTGGGAGCTCTGTAGCATTTCTGATATTATATGTGGATGACATATTACTAATCGGAAATGATATAGAATTTCTGGATAGCATAAAGGGATACTTGAATAAGAGTTTTTCAATGAAAGACCTCGGTGAAGCTGCTTACATATTGGGCATTAAGATCTATAGAGATAGATCAAGACGCTTAATTGGACTTTCACAAAGCACATACCTTGACAAAGTTTTGAAGAAGTTCAAAATGGATCAAGCAAAGAAAGGATTCTTGCCTGTGTTACAAGGTGTGAAATTGAGTAAGACTCAATGCCCGACCACTGCAGAAGATAGAAGAAAAATGAAAGATGTTCCCTATGCTTCAGCCATAGGCTCTATCATGTATGCAATGCTGTGTACCAGACCTGATGTGTGTCTTGCTATAAGTCTAGCAGGGAGGTACCAAAGTAATCCAGGAGTGGATCACTGGACAGCGGTCAAGAACATCCTGAAATACCTGAAAAGGACTAAGGATATGTTTCTCATATATGGAGGTGACAAAGAGCTCATCGTAAATGGTTACGTTGATGCAAGCTTTGACACTGATCCGGACGATTCTAAATCGCAAACCGGATACGTGTTTACATTAAACGGTGGAGCTGTCAGTTGGTGCAGTTCTAAACAAAGCGTTGTGGCGGGATCTACATGTGAAGCGGAGTACATAGCTGCTTCGGAAGCAGCAAACGAAGGAGTCTGGATGAAGGAGTTCATATCCGATCTAGGTGTCATACCTAGTGCATCGGGTCCAATGAAAATCTTTTGTGACAATACTGGTGCAATTGCCTTGGCAAAGGAATCCAGATTTCACAAGAGAACCAAGCACATCAAGAGACGCTTCAATTCCATCCGGGATCTAGTCCAGGTGGGAGACATAGAGATTTGCAAGATACATACGGATCTGAATGTTGCAGACCCGTTGACTAAGCCTCTTCCACGAGCAAAACATGATCAGCACCAAAGCTCCATGGGTGTTAGAATCATTACTGTGTAATCTAGATTATTGACTCTAGTGCAAGTGGGAGACTGAAGGAAATATGCCCTAGAGGCAATAATAAAGTTATTATTTATTTCCTTATATCATGATAAATGTTTATTATTCATGCTAGAATTGTATTAACCGGAAACATAATACTTGTGTGAATACATAGACAAACTAAACGTCACTAGTATGCCTCTACTTGACTAGCTCGTTGATCAAAGATGGTTATGTTTCCTAGCCATAGACAAAGACTTGTCATTTGATTAATGGGATCACATCATTAGGAGAATGATGTGATTGACTTGACCCATTCAGTCAGCTTAGCACTTGATCGTTTAGTATGTTGCTATTGCTTTCTTCATGACTTATACATGTTCCTATGACTATGAGATTATGCAACTCCCGTTTGCCGGAGGAACACTTTGTGTGCTACCAAACGCCACAACGTAACTGGGTGATTATAAAGGAGCTCTACAAGTGTCTCCAAAGGTAAATGTTGGGTTGGCGTATTTTGAGATTAGGATTTGTCACTCCGATTGTCGGAGAGGTATCTCTGGGCCCTCTCGGTAATGCACATCACATAAACCTTGCAAGCATTGCAACTAATGAGTTGGTTGCGAGATGATGTATTACGAAAGGAGTAAAGTGACTTGCCGGTAACGAGATTGAACTAGGTATTGAGATACCGACGATCGAATCTCGGGCAAGTAACATACCGATGACAAAGGGAACAACGTATGTTGTTATGCGGTCTGACCGATAAAGATCTTCGTAGAATATGTGGGAGCCAATATGAGCATCCAAGTTCCGCTATTGGTTATTGACCGGAGACATGTCTCGGTCATGTCTACATTGTTCTCGAACTCGTAGGGTCCGCACGCTTAAGGTTTCGATGACAGTTATATAATGAGTTTATGAGTTTTGATGTACCGAAGTTAGTTCAGAGTCCTGGATGTGATCACGGACATAACGAGGAGTCTCGAAATGGTCGAGACATAAAGATTGATATATTGGACGGCTATATTCGGACACCGGAAGTGTTCCGGGTGATTTCGGAGAAAACCGGAGTACCGGAGGGTTACCGGAAACCCCCCGGGAGAAGTAATGGGCCATATGGGGCTTCTGGAGAGAGAGAAGGGCGCCAGGGTGGGCCGCGTGCCTCCTCCCCCCTTGGTCCGAATTGGACTAGGAGAGGGGGGGCGGCGCCCCCCTTTCCTTCTCCCTCCCCACTTCTTTCCCCCTCCTAGTAGGAGTCCTACTCCTACTAGGAGGAGGACTCCTCCTTGGCACGCCTATAGGGCCGGCCGGCCTCCTCCCCTTGCTCCTTTATATACGGGGGCAGGGGGCACCCCTAGACACACAAGTTGATCCACGTGATCATTTTCTTAGCCGTGTGCGGTACCCCCTTCCACCATAATCCTCGATAATATTGTAGCGGTGCTTAGGCAAAGCTCTGCGATGGTAGAACATCAAGATCATCACCACGCCGTCGTGCTGACGGAACTCTTCCCCGACGCTTTGCTGGATCGGAGTCCGGGGATCGTCATCGAGCTGAACGTGTGCTAAAACTCGGAGGTGCCGTAGTTTCGGTGCTTGATCGGTCGGGCCATGAAGACGTACGACTACATCAACCGCGTTGTGCTAACGCTTCCGCTGCCGGTCTACAAGGGTACGTAGATCACTCACACTCTCCCCTCGTTGCTATGCATCACCTTGACCTTGCGTGCGCGTAGGAAATTTTTTGAAATTACTACGTTCCCCAACAGTTCAATCTCGTTACCGGCAAGTCTCTTTACTCATTCCGTAATGCATCATCCCACAACTAACTCATTAGTCACATTGCTTTCAAGGCTTATAGTGATGTGCATTATCGAGAGGGCCCAGAGATACCTCTCCGACAATCGGAGTGACAAATCCTAATCTCAATCTATGCCAACTCAACAAAAACCATTGGAGACACCTGTAGAGCATCTTTATAGTCACCCAGTTATGTTGTGACGTTTGATAGGGCACTAAGTGTTCAGCCGGTATTCGGGAGTTGCACAATCTCATAGTCATAGGAACATGTATAAGTTACGAAGAAAGCAATAGCAACAAACTAAACAATCATCGTGCTAAGCTAATGGATGGGTCAAGTCAATCACATCATTCTCTAATGATGTGATCCCATTCATCAAATGACAACTCTTGTCCATGGCTAGGAAACTCAACCATCTTTGATTAACGAGCTAGTCTAGTAGAGGCATACTAGTGACACTCGGTTTGTCTATGTATTCACACATGTACTAAGTTTTCGGTTAATACAATTCTAGCATGAATAATAAACATTTATCATGATATAAGGAAATATAAATAACAACTTTATTATTGCCTCTAGGGCATATTTCCTTTAGTCTCCCACTTGCACTAGAGTCAATAATCTAGATTACATTGTAATGATTCTAACACCCATGGAGTCTTGGTGCTGATCATGTTTTGCTCATGAGAGAGGCTTAGTCAACGAGTCTTCAACATTCAGATCCGTATGTATATTGCAAATCTCTATGCCTCCCTCCTTGACTTGGTCGCGGATGGAATTGAAGCGTCTCTTGATGTGCTTGGTTCTCTTGTGAAATATGGATTCTTTTGCCAAGGCAATTGCACCAGTATTGTCACTAAAGATTTTCATTGGACCCGATGCACTAGGTATGACACCTAGATCGGAAATGAACTCCTTCATTTGCTGCTTCCGAAGCAGCAATGTACTCTGCTTCACATGTAGATCCCACCATGACACTTTGCCTGAAACTGCACCAACTGACAGCTCCACCATTCAATAAAAATACATATCCGGTTTGTGACTTAGAGTCATCCGGATCAGTGTCAAAGCTTGCATCGACGTAGCCGTTTATGACGAGATCTTTGTCACCTCCATAAACGGGAAACATATCCTTAGTCCTTTTCAGGTATTTCAGGATGTTCTTGACCGCTGTCCAGTGATCCACTCCTGGATTACTTTGGTACCTCCCTGCTATACTTATAGCAAGGCACACATCAGGTCTGGTACACATCATTGCATACATGATAGAACCTATGTGTCGGTGTCAAAACCGGTGGATCTCGGGTAGGGGTCCCGAACTATGCATCTACGATGGATGGTAACAGGAGGCGGGGGACACGATGTTTACCCAGGTTCGGGCCCTCTCGATGGAGGTAATACCCTACTTCCTGCTTGATTGATCTTGATGATATGAGTATTACAAGAGTTGATCTACCACGAGATCGTAGAGGCTAAACCCTAGAAGCTAGCCTATGGTATGATTTTTGTTGTCCTACGGACTAAACCCTCCGGTTTATATAGACACCGGAGGGGGCTAGGGTTACACACAGTCGGTTACAGGGAAGAAGATCTACATATCCGTATTACCAAGCTTGCCTTCCACGCCAAGGAGAGTCCCATCCGGACACGGGACGAAGTCTTCAATCTTGTATCTTCATGGTCCAACAGTCCAGCCAAAGGATATAGTCCGGCTGTCCAGAGACCCCCCTAATCCAGGACTCCCTTAGTAGCCCCTGAACCAGGCTTCAATGACGATGAGTCCGGTGCGCAGATTTGTCTTCGGCATTGCAAGGCGGGTTCTTCCTCCGAATACTCCATAGAAGATTTTGAACACAAGGATAGTGTCCGGCTCTGAAAAACAAGTTCCACATAAGACCGTAGAGAGAATAATATTTCCACAAATCTAATCTGCTGACACGTTTAGCAACATGACATCATGCTATGGCCCGGTCATTATTCGAACCGTTTTTCTCAACCAACACTGCACATACCGCGAGGCGGTTTTCTTGACACGTCTTGTCAAAGCAGAGATCGTGTCCCCTTATCACGGGATTCCCATTAATACGGGTATGGGTAACCCAACCGCGCCATCAATTACGGCGTTCGGGGAATAAGCAATTTTACCAGGTAAGTGGGGAGGCGCATCACCTCTTCCGCCCTTATAAAGGGACAAAGATTCACCCTTTTTACCCACGCCTTCTTCCTCCTTGCTTATCCATTCTCGCACACTCGAGCTCCAGCGCCCAAGTTCGCGTCTTTCTCCTTAAACCACTCCAAGCATGTCTGGAGTGGGAGGCAAGTGGATGGTGACGGAGGAGAACATCACAAAGCTACGGGAAGCCGGATACCTGGCCGCGGACATTGCGCACCAGCTGACAGATGTGGGGCAGATCATCCCTACGCCCGAACCCCATGAGAGGGTAGTTTTCCTTACCCACTTTGTCCGCAGACTGGGATTTCCCCTTCACCCGTTTGTCCGCGGGCTCATGTTCTAGTACGGGCTGGATTTTCATGATTTGGCCCCCAATTTCATCCTCAACATCTCGGCGTTTATCGTCGTGTGCGAGGCCTTCCTTCGCATCAGGCCCCACTTCAGCCTGTGGCTGAAGACCTTCAATGTTAAACCGAAGGTGGTGGTCGGCCAGCAAGCAGAGTGCGGAGGCACCATGGTGGGCAAAATGTCTAACGTCACATGGCTCGAAGGCTCCTATGTGGAGACCATAAAGGGGTGGCAATCGGGGTGGTTCTACATCACCGAGCCGCGTGACACCAACTGGGTGGCGGCCCCCGAATTTCGATCTGGAATCCCCATGCGGCTTACTTCCTGGAAAGAGAAGGACCTGTCCGGGGGTTCCCCGGTAGAGCTGACCGGACTCCAGACCTGCATCAAGAACATGATGAGCAAGAAAATCAAGCTCGTCAATGTGGTCCAAGTCATGCTCTTCCGCCGGATCCTCCCGTGTCAACGACGGGTATTCAATTTGTGTGAGTTTGACCCGGCCAAGCACCAGACGCTGCGAGAGCTCTTTGACACGACGCACAATGACGTCTGGAAGGTGCTGTTCAAGGGCGCCGAGGTACCTCCTCCCCTTACCGAGGACCGTGGACTCAGCGCAAAGCGCCATGCCAATCCGGTAAGTTTTTATATCTCACATGATATTTATTTGCCCCAGTTTAATTATGTGCGGGATCTAAGCTTCCGTGCCATTAACAGGACTGGGTAGAGACAGCGGAGCAGATCGATTGCCCAGCCCCCCTGCCTGAAGATCCTGCAGATGCTCTCCTAACGGAGATGCTGGTTCCGGCACCTTACGAGGTGCCGGTCAAGAAGGCCAAGAAGAAGGCGACGGGGACCCGAAAGGGTCTCCGGCGCAAGGTTATATCGGATTCATCGTCCGATAA
Source organism: Triticum aestivum (assembly GCF_018294505.1). Classification (NCBI taxonomy): domain Eukaryota; kingdom Viridiplantae; phylum Streptophyta; class Magnoliopsida; order Poales; family Poaceae; genus Triticum; species Triticum aestivum. Next base: position 485,390,169 of record NC_057803.1, read on the forward strand.
CTCCGAAGCGCACTCCTCCCACGAAAACGAGGAGGAGGAAGAGGAAAGTTCTCCCCCCCCCAGCCGGGGGAGACAAGAAAAAGGAAGGCCGCCCCAAGAGGCCGAAGGGTCCAAGAAGGGAAGGACCCTCCTTCTGGACTGCTCCACGATGGCCGCCTACAGCGACGACGAGTGGTTACCCAGGGACAAGCCCCTGGCGAAGTCGTAAGTATCTGGATACCATAGTAATTTATGGTATGTTTTATTGCACTGCTTCTCCTTACGCCGAATATGATTATGCAGTCCGTCCCGAGACCGTCTCGACGTATCTTCGTCAGACGGTTCTTTGGACTCGTCGGATATGAATTGCGATTCACTTCCGACCGCATCCACCACTTGCCCTATGGACAACATCGAGGTGTTATCTCAAAAGGCACCAAGCCGAGGGGAGGTAGTCCTGGGGGTGCCTCGAGGCGACCTTCCGGACCCTGGGCGCAAAGGGAGCAAGACTCCCACGGGCTCCAAGTTCGGCCCCCAGCCGAACACTGCGCCGGAACCTTCGATGGTTCCGGACTCCGGCAGGCGATCCCCCATTAAGAGGGGAAGGCCGCCCGTGCTGGTGGCCTCTGTCCATCCAGAGGCACCAGACAACTTGCTGGAACCGCTTCGCGGCGCTTCCATCGACGAAGAGCACCGCACTATCATGAGTGCGGTGATCGAGAAAGTTCAGTCCGCCAAAAACGGACTAACCAAAGCTTGTGCCAGCCTCCTAACAGGCTTTCAGGTAAGCAATCAAAATATAGGAAAATATTACCGCATAGACAGTAGCCCTCGATGCTCTGTTTGGCGTTCGCGAAGAAAGGCCGAATAGAGGATCAAATAATGACTCAGGAGTCTAACCAGAATATGTCTATGTGCATATGCAGGCTTCACTGCTGGCTGCTACCGCACGTACTGCGGAGGTCGCTGCACTAAAGCAGGACCTTGAGCGGTTCGAGGAAGAGCTCGGCCTTACCAAGAGGCAGCTCGAGGAGAGCAAAGGTAAGCAATACCTTGTCTATATATTAAAAAGAAATTCGGTTGTAAAGTAATAGGACCATCATGAATTTGCTAGGGGCCACGACCGAGGTGGCAACCCTGAAGAAGGCGCTGTCCGAGGCCGAAGACAAAGCGGCCAAGGAGCGCATTGAGCGGGAAAAGCAAGAAGCCCGGGTAGGCGAGGTGCAGCAAGAGCTCGAGGCTCTCGCCAAAAAACACGAGTCCTTGGAGCTTGACTCTAAGACGCGAGAGTCTGAGCTTGCGAAGGCGCTCGAAAGCGCACAGAGCGCCAAGGCTGAAGCCCACAAGGCCCTCCAGGAGATTGATGTGGTGAAGAAGATAGCAGCGGGTAAGGCATTCATTATGCAAAGCAAGCATGTGAAGGAAACTTACCTTTTACTTACCTGAGTTTGGAGCTCTCCAGGAGCATTCACATATCTTCCCAGCAGTGTACTGGACGCCACGGAGTTTTACCGAGCTGAGGAGGGGAGCTCGACGGAAAAGTTGTTCTGGTCTCAGTATACTAGGACCGAACACCCAATGCCCTTGAGCGACCAGCTGAAGCAACTGATCGAGCTTCATAAGGCGTCCGAACAGGCCATGAAGGGTCTTATAGTCTGGATATGGCCTGGCGATCCCCTGCCTAGCAGCTACTTCGGTCTGGTGAGGCGGCTTGTGGATGCCTGCCCACGGCTTGAAGTCATAAAGCGGTCCGTCTGCATCGAGGGTGAGCGCATGGATTTTGCCCGGGCGAAGGTGCACTGGGCGAAGCTGGACGCCGTAAAGCTGGTGAAGGAGGGGCCGCTGGAGGGCAAGGAGCATCGCTACCCCGAAATGTATTATGACAGTGTCCTGAAGGGTTCCCGCCTTGTGGCAGAGGAATGTGCTAGAGATGTAATTTTTGAATGAACATGCTCATGTGATCCTGTAATGTGAAATGAGTTCATTTGCGCTATGCAACGCTTTTTGAATTTAAAATATTACCTTCTGTGCGGCCGTTTATAAAATCTGAGAGTTGGCCAGTCGTCGGCTTCTGCCCCCATGTAACTAGTACTGGGGTGTTCGGGATAAACCTGAGCACTCTTTATCCCAATTTTGGGTCCTTCGAGGGAGGTGTTCAGCACAACGAACCAGGCAATCGGACTATAAGGCTTTATCACTCTCACTTAGCCATAGAAGTCTACAATTTTAAATTTTGGCGAAGCCCCTAGTATTCGGAAGGCCGAATTTGGGGCGCTATATACGCCTAAGTCGGGCAAGGCCGACTCCTCGCCCGAAGCGGAAAAAGTCTTTAAGGACTTGAGACCTCTCGAACAGCGACCAGCTCTCGCCTTATCATGACAGTCAGTTTTCGGCTTTCTCTACTGAGGTGCTCGTCCGGAAGAACCGGGACACAATCGCAGTAGTTCTCCCAGCGCTACCTTAGCCGATATAGCGGAACGTAAGGTACCAAAACATGGGAGCCGGGCAAACCCAACTATTGACCCAAGACATGATTCGGAGCTGATGCATATAATGCTATAAGTTCGGGGTGCCGCACTGTCGAAAGTGTTCGGACTTCTCACGCCGTATTATGGGGTAAACGAAAGCCCCTGGCGTACTGACCGTACCAGAATGTACGGGTGCAAGTTGTCATAAATGTACATATAAGAAGAAAGGATGGATAATGCAATAATAGACTAATGCTATGCATTGTTATTTAAATAATACGTCGAAGCGTACTGATACAAGTAGTGCAATAAGCAAAAAATAGGACTATTTGACATGTCCTATCCAAGGGCAAGCTGCGTATGGGTAGTAAAAAGCGGGTATATCGATTGTTATTAGAGACCACCTGGGGGTTCCCTTGTACGTCTTAGCTTCTTGCCTCCTTGATTGTTCCTTCCCGTAATGTGTCCGGCAATCATACTGCCGGAAAAGGCTTCCAGAGAGTAAGGTCCTGAAAGAGAAAAAATGATAAAGGTATGCAGCCCCTAGGGCGGTTAAGCCACATTGCGGGACGTGCCCTGATCGTGCCCCCGCCTATGCCCATGGTATTTTCAGTGCGTAATTATGTACGCGCGGCACGGATTTCGTCGCTTAACTGGGACTGGGACGGGGGCCGAGTTGCTAGGCGAGCTCTGAACGTGCCAGGCGATCCTGTTGCAGGTTACTCCGGACTCGCTTGACGGTTTTTGGGGGCTGTATCGCCGAATTGGCGGTTTGCCTTAAAAGGCTGCTTTCTGCTTCTGCTGCGAGGGCCGCAGTGTGCTCTTCCGTGCGGAGCGAGCGTTTTGTGTTTCCATTGACTATTATGACCCCCTAGGTCCTGGCATCTTGAGCTTGAGGTATGCGTAATGCGGTACCGCATTGAATTTTGCAAATGCGGTTCGCCCGAGTAGTGCGTGATGGCCACTGCGGAGCGGGACGATATCGAAGATTAACTCCTCGCTTCAGAAGTTGTCCGGAGATTCAAAGACCACTTCCAGTGTGATTAAGCCCGTGCAATGGGCCTCTACACCTGGGATGACACCCTTAAAGGTGGTTTTGGTGGGTTTGATCCTCGAGGGATCTATACCCATTTTGCGCATTGTATCCTGATAGAGCAGGTTCAGGCTGCTGCCGCCGTCCATAAGGACTCGAGTGAGGTGAAATCCGTCGATGATGGGGTCTAGGACCAATGCGGCGGATCCGCCATGACGGATACTAGTGGGGTGGTCCCTGCGATCGAAGGTGATCGGACAAGAGGACCATGGGTTGAACTTTGGGGCGACGGGCTCCATCGCATAGACGTCCCTTAGTGCACGCTTCCGTTCCCTCTTGGGAATGTGGGTTGCGTATATCATGTTCACCGTCTTCACTTGTGGGGGGAACCTCTTCTGTCCTCCCGTGTTCGGCGGCCGGGGCTCCTCCTCGTCATCACTATGCAGCCCCTTGTCCTTGTTTTCGGCATTCAACTTGCCGGCCTGCTTGAACACCCAGCATTCTCTGTTGGTGTGATTGGCTGGCTTATCGGGGGTGCCGTGGATTTGACACGAGCGATCAAGTATGCGATCCAAACTGGACGGGCCCGGAGTACTTCTTTTGAATGGCTTTTTCCGCTGACCGGATCTAGAGCCTCTGAATCCGGCATTGACTGCCGTATCATCGGTGTTATCGCCGTTGTTGCGGCGCTTTTGTCTGTTACGACGTGGTCTGCCGTTGGCATCTTTGGTATCCGAAGTGCCCGGATTCCTTGATGTGTTGTTGCTGCGAGCCAGCCAGCTATCCTCGCCCGCGCAAAAGCGGGTCATGAGTGTCGTGAGGGCTGCCATAGACTTCGGCTTCTCCTGGCCGAGGTGCCGGGCGAGCCACTCGTCACGGATGTTATGCTTGAATGCCGCTAAGGCCTCTGCATCCGGACAGTCGACAATTTGGTTTTTCTTAGTTAGGAACCGTGTCCAGAATTGCCTGGCCGATTCCCCTGGCTGCTGAGTTATATGGCTCAAGTCATCAGCATCCGGTGGTCGCACATAAGTGCCCTGGAAGTTGTCAAGGAATGCGTCTTCCAAATCCTCCCAACTGCCGACGGAGTCTGCTGGCAAGCTATTCAGCCAATGTCGAGCTGGTCCTTTGAGTTTTAGTGGGAGGTACTTGATGGCATGCAGATCATCACCGCGGGCCATGTGGATGTGGAGGAGGAAATCCTCAATCCATACAGCGGGATCTCTTGTACCATCATACGATTCGATATTTACGGGTTTAAAACCCTCCGGGAATTCGTGATCCATAACTTCATCAGTGAAGCATAGGGGGTGTGTGGCGCCTCTATGCCGGGCTATATCATGACGTAGTTCATATGAGTCTTGTCTGCTGTATTCGGCCTGGCCGGATTTACTTTTAGTGTATCCGGCGTGACGATCATCGTCCCGCGTTGGCACGCGCCCCGTGACCCGTATATCGACCTTGCATGTTTTGCCCTGCTTTCCAATATGTCTCGTAGGTCCCGTGTGTTGCCCCGGGCCTTGGTATTTTTGTTTGAGTGGCGGCGGGGTGCAGGCTAAACTTCAGGATGAAACGCCTCTCTGTCTCGGCCACGAGGTGGCCGGTCAGCCGCATCATACACTGGTGATGTAGGTTTCAATGCTTCCTCCTCGAGTCGGGGTAGCGACCTGCACTTTGGGTAACTCTTGGAGGGGCGCTCGAGTTCGTATTCCTCGGTCGCAAGGACTTCGGTCCATCTGTCTGCTAGCAAATCTTGATCGGCTTGAAGCTGTTGTTGCTTTTTCTTCAAGCTATTTTTTGTGGCTATAAGCCGGCGCTTGAAGCGCTCCTGCTCGACGGGATCCTCAGGCACGATAAATTCTTAATCGTCGATGCTCACCTCGTCTTCGGAGAGAGGCATGAAATTGTCCTCCGATTCTCTATCTGTTGCCTGCTCTGGAGGGCTAGCTTGTTCACCCTCCCGCTCTAAATTGTGCTAGAGGGGATTATTGTCGTCTTCGGCACTATCCAGAGTGTTATTGTCTCTTGTGCCGGTATCACTACTTTTGCTATGGCGGGACTTAGTGCGGCGCCGCTGACATCGGCGCTTGGGTTGCTTCTTGGAGGGGTCATCCCCCGCTGTCTCATCGCCATTACCTTCTTTGGGGGTGTCCACCATGTATATATCATATGATGAGGTGGCGGTCCAGTGCCCTGTGGGCGGTGGTTCCTGTTCATCTCCTGCATCGTTGTCCATACCGTCGATGTCTTCGGAGTCGAAGTCGAGCATGTCGGTTAAATCGTCGACAGTGGCTACTAAGTGGGTGGTGGGTGGGGAGCGAATTTCTTCGTCGTCCGCATCCCATTCTAGCCGGACATAGTTCGGCCAAGGTTCTCCTGACAAGGAGAGAGACCTTAATGAATTTAGCACGTCGCCAAAAGGTGAGTGCTGGAAGATATCCACGGAGGTGAACTCCATGATTGGCGCCCAATCAGATTCGATAGGCATGGACGTAGGCGGCTCGGAGTCCGTGGCCGGAGACGAATCCAGTGGTTTGGCAACACGGCTCTCGTAAGGGGTGAAGTCAGTATCCGGCTCCATCGCCACTGAGAGTGCGGCCTCCATGGCGGGGTCTATCCCCCCGTCCTCAGATGGCGCAATTTGCTCCGGATTGAGGGTCGGAGTAGTTGCAGCTGTGATCTCCCGAACACTGTCCGACGGCAGAGTTACGTCTTGATCGCCGTGATTGTGCGGCGCACCTGACATGGGCTCGAATCCGTCGAAGATTAAGTCTCCGCGGATGTCGGCAATGTAGTTTAAGTTTCCGAACCTGACCTGATAGCCAGGGGAGTAGCTCTCGATCTGCTCCAGATGGCCAAGCGAGTTGGCCCGCAGTGCGAAGCCGCCGAACACGAAGATCTGTTCGGGGAGGAAAACCTCACCCTGGACCGCATCGTTACCGATGATCGAATGAGCCATCAAGCCTTATGGTGACGGCACAGTGGAACTTTCAATGAAAGCACCAATGTCGGTGTCAAAACCGGCGAATCTCGGGTAGGGGGTCCCGAACTGTGCGTCTAAGGCGAATGGTAACAGGAGGCGGGGGACACGATGCTTACCCAGGTTTGGGCCCTCTCGATGGAGGTAATACCCTACTTCCTTCTTGATTGATCTTGATGATATGAGTATTACAAGAGTTGATCTACCACGAGATCGTAGAGGCTAAACCCTAGAAGGTAGCCTATGGTATCATTGTTGTTGTCCTACGGACTAAACCCTCCGGTTTATATAGACACGGGAGGGGGCTAGGGTTACACAGAGTCGGTTACAGGGAAGAAGATCTACATATCCGTATTGCCAAGCTTGCCTTCCACGCCAAGGAGAGTCCCATCCGGACACGGGACGAAGTCTTCAATCTTGTATCTTCATAGTCCAACAGTCCGGCCAAAGGATATAGTCTGCTGTCCAGAGACCCCCTAATCCAGGACTCCCTCACTATGGCTGAAGCATAGGGAATGACTTTCTTTTTCTCTCTATCTTCTGTCGTGGTCGAGCATTGAGTCTGACTCAATTTCACACCTTGTAACACAAGCAAGAACCCTTTCTTCGCTTGATCCATTTTGAACTTCTTCAAAACTTTATCAAGGTATGTGCTTTGTGAAAGTCCAATTAAGCGTCTTGATCTATCTCTATAGATCTTGATGCCCAATATATAAGCAGCTTCACCGAGGTCTTTCATTGAAAAATTCTTGTTCAAGTATCCTTTTATGGTATTCAGAAATTCAGTATCATTTCCGATCAACAATATGTCATCTACATATAATATTAGAAATGCTACAGAGCTCCCACTCACTTTCTTGTAAATACAGGCTTCTCCAAAAGTCTGTATAAAACCATATGCTTTGATCAAACTATCAAAGCGTATATTCCAACTCCGAGAGGCTTGCACCAGTCCATAAATGGATCGCTGGAGCTTGTACACTTTGTTAGCACCTTTTGGATCGACAAAACCTTCTGGTTGCATCATATACAACTCTTATTTAAGATATCCATTAAGGAATGCAATTTTGACATCCATTTGCCAAATTTCATAATCATAAAATGCGGAAATTGCTAACATGATTCGGACAGACTTAAGCATCGCTACGGATGAGAAGGTCTCATCGTAGTCAACTCCTTGAACTTGTCGAAAACCTTTTGCAACAAGTCGAACTTTGTAGACAGTAACATTACCGTCAGCGTCAATCTTCTTCTTGAAGATCCATTTATTCTCTATGGCTTGCCGATCATCGGGCAAGTCAACCAAAGTCCACACTTTGTTATCATACATGGATCCCATCTCAGATTTCATGGCCTCAAGCCATTTTGCAGAATCTGGGCTCATCATCGCTTCCTCATAGTTCGTAGGTTCTTCATGGTGAAGTAACATGACCTCTAGAACAGGATTACCATACCACTCTGGTGCGGATCTTACTCTGGTTGACCTAGGAGGTTCGGTAGTAACTTGATCAGAAGTTTCATGATCATCTTCATTAGCTTCCTCACTTACTGGTGTAGTAATCACTGGAACTAATTTATGTGATGAACTACTTTCCAATAAGGGAGCAGGTACAGTTACCTCATCAAGTTCTACTTTCCTCTTACTCACTTCCTTCGAGAGAAACTCCTTCTCTAGAAATGATCCATTCTTAGCAACGAATATCTTCCTTCGGATCTGTGATAGAAGGTGTACCCAACAGTCTCCTTTGGGTATCCTATGAAGACACATTTCTCCGATTGGGGTTCGAGCTTATCAGGTTGAAGCTTTTTCACATAAGCATCATGAAGGAAATATGCCCTAGAGGCAATAATAAAGTTGTTATTTATATTTCCTTATATCATGATAAATGTTTATTATTCATGCTAGAATTGTATTAACCGGAAACTTAGTACATGTGTGAATACATACACAAACAGAGTGTCACTAGTTTCCCTCTACTTGACTAGCTCGTTGAATCAATGATGGTTATGTTTCCTAACCATAGACATGAGTTGTCATTTGATTAACGGGATCATACCATTAAAGAATGATGTGATTGACTTGACCCATCCATTATCTTAGCACGATGATCGTTTAGTTTGTTGCTACAGCTTTCTCCATAACTTATACATGTTCCTATGACTATGAGATCATGCAACTCCCGAATACCGGAGGAACATTTTGTGTGCTACCAAACGTCACAACGTAACTGGGTGACTATAAAGGTGCTCTACAGGTGTCTCCGATGGTGTTTGTTGAGTTGGCATAGATCGAGATTAGGATTTGTCACTCTGATTGTCGGAGAGGTATCTCTGGGCCCTGTCGGTAATGCACATCAATATAAGTCTTGCAAGCAATGTAGCTAATGAGTTAGTTATGGGATGTAGCATTACAGAACGAGTAAAGAGACTCACCGGTAACGAGATTGAACTAGGTATTGAGATACCGATGATCGAATCTCGGGCAAGTAACATACCGATGACAAAGGGAACAATGTATGTTGTTATGCAGTTTGACCGATAAAGATCTTCGTAGAATATGTAGGAACCAATATGAGAATCCTGGATCCGCTATTGGTTATTGACCGGAGAGGTGTCTCGGTCATGTCTACATAGTTCTCGAACCCGTAGGGTCCACACGCTTAACATTCGGTGACGATCGGTATTATGAGTTTATGTGTTTTGATGTACCGAAAGTAGTTAGGAGTTCCGGATATGATCACGGACATGACGAGGAGTCTCGAAATGGTCGAGACATAAAGATCGATATATTGGATGACTATATTTGTACGTCGGAATGGTTCCGGGTGAGTTCGGTCATATACCGAAGCACCCGGAGGTTACCGGAACCCCCCGGGAGGTATATGGGCCTTATTGGGCCATAGTAGGAGAGAAGAGAGGGAGGCCTAGGTGCGCCGTCCTCAAGCCCAATCTGAATTGGGTGGGGGGCTGGGCCCCCCTTTCCTTCCCCCTCTCCCCCCTTCCTTCCACTCCTAGTCCAACTAGGGAAGGGGGGAATCCTACTCCCGGTGGGAGTAGCATTCCCCATGGGGCACGCCATAGGAGGGCCGGCCCTCCCCCTCCTCCACTCATTTATATACGGGGGAGGGGGGCACCCCATAGACACACAAGTTGATCATTGATCTTTTAGCCGTGTGCGGTGCCCCCTCCACCATAATCCACCTCGGTCATATCGTAGCGGTGCTTAGTCGAAGCGCTGTTCTGGTAGCATCATCATCACCATCATTACGTCGTCGTGCTGACGAAGCTCTCCCTCGATACTCTACTGGATCGTGAGTTCGTGGGACGTCACCGAGCCGAACGTGTGCAGATCGCAGAGGTGTCGTATCTTCGGTACAAGGATCGGTCGATCGTGAAGGCGTACGACTACATCAACCACGTTGTCATAACGCTTTCGCTTACGGTCTACGAGGGTACATAGACAACACTCTCCCCTCTCGTTGCTATGCATCACCATGATCTTGCGTGTGCATAGGAATTTTTTTGAAATTACTGCGTTCCCCAACAGTGGCATCCGAGCTAGGTTTATGCGTAGATGTTATATGCACGAGTAGAGCACACAGGATGAAGCGGCCCAGACCGACATTAGTTGGTATATATATTGCTTTCCGTCACTAGTTGATTCTTCATTGGACGGTATTGTTGGATGAAGTGGCCCATACCGACATTACGCGTACGCTTACGCAAGACTGGTTCCACCGACGTGCTTCGCACACAGGTGGCTGGTGGATGTCAGTTTCTCCAACTTTAGTTGAATCAGATTCAATGAACAGGGTTTTTTCTGAAGATCAAAAAGCAATCACTATACTGCATTGTGGTTTTTGATGCGTAGGTAAGAACGGTTCTTGCTCAGCCCGTAGCAGCCACGTAAAACTTGCAACAACGGTGCTTTGGAGATGGAGATCAAAGGCACAGGATGATGATGGCCATATCATATCACTTATATTGATTGCATGTGATGTTTATCCTTTATGCATCTTATTTTTCTTAGTTCGGTGGTAGCATTATGAGATGGCCTCTCACTAAATTTCAAGGTATAAGTGTTCTCCCTGAATATGCATTGTTGCTATAGTTCGTCGTGCGGAGACACCACATGATGATCGGGTGTGATAAGCTCTATGTTCACATACAATGGGTGCAAGCCAGTTTTGCACACGCAGAATACTCAGGTTAAACTTGATGAGCCTAGCATATGCAGATATGGCCTCGGGGCACTGAGACCGAAAGGTCGAGCGTGAATCATATAGTAGATATGACCAACATAGTGATGTTCACCATTTTAAACTACTCCATCTCACGTGATGATCTGTCAGGACCCTGACTCAATGCCACATCGATCTAGCATGTAACACCTCATATCACTTTGCGGACTCACGCACGGTATCCCCACGGGTGTCGCCTTACCTTTGCCCGGGACCGTTTGCGCCTTTTGGCACACGTATATGATAGTGTCGCTAGCATCCATATGGTAAGGAGCCCGGGCTGACATGGCTAGTCGTAAACCCAAAGTGGCACTAACTTACAGGGACAGGCATACATGACCCAACAACGAACGTGTCGGTCATCAGCGAGTGAATCCAGGCTGTAGCACTGGGCTAGCAGGACTCCGGTGAACCGGGCTATAGCGGGCTAACAGGACTCTGGAATTCATCGCGTGACATTTCCCCGAGGGGATAGACACAGGAACGAAGAAGGACACATGCCGGCCAGCCTAAGTGTTCCGGAGCAGTAGCAAGCTACCATGGCTCAGTGGAAACACTAGGAGACATTTCCCGGTAAGAGAGGCTACTAAGGATAAACAACTAGATAGTCAGATCCCACACATACCAAGCATTTCAATAACATACACACAATATGCTCGATATGTGCAAACACAACATGGCATCACAACATGACTCTACAACTCAAGCATTATTCAATAGGCTCCGAGGAGCGAGATATTACAATCATGGGTCTCATGACCCAACATTCAGAGCAAACAAGTCAAGCACAAGCGGAAGCTTAACATGTCTGAGTACAGACATCTACAAATGAAAAAGGCTAAGAAGCCTGATAATCTACCAGATCCTGCCGAGGGCACAAGATCGTAGCTGAGGTAACAAGCTAAACATCGAAGTCCATGTGGAACTACTAGTGAGACTGAAGTCTCTCTGCAAAAACATAAAATAGGCAAACATGAGTACAAATGTACCCAGCAAGACTTACATCAGATCTATCTACATATGCATCATTATCAACAAAGGGATGGTGGGGTTTAACTGCAGCATGCCAGCTTTGAATCGGTGGCTATCCTGAACTACGACTGCAAGTAACTCTTTTGAGGTGGCGCACACGAGTCCACATATTCACCATAGCAATACACTACTATGGATCCGCTTCCGTCTCCCTACGAGAACGCCATCCATAGCACTCACGCTTATCTTGCGCATTTTAAAGTATCCACTTTCACTTGTCTATGAACTATGCAAGGGGTCCAAGTTTCCATATCCGAGGAATCCGGCTATTCGAATAGATAATGATAACCCTGCAGGGGTGTACTTCTTCACACACGCTCCCGCCACTTATCGCCCTGTACACGTCATGTACCTCGGCAACCTTCAAGCGGAAGCCGGGCGAGGGAGTCGGCCACGACCTGACTAACCATACAAGTCTCTCGTCCAGGTTTATCGCCTATTTGGGTTCCATCCGCAAGGAGATCCGGCTGGGGTGTCGCTCACGGCCCCAAACGATGTGAGCAGGGTTCCCAAGCCCACCATCCGGGTGCCACTTGGTACACCGTGCCACTGTGCCTAGTCTGTCCCAAGCCCACCTGTACCGGGTGCCACTTGGTAGACTACTAACACTACCTACAAACACCAGAAACTAGTTGCAACTCCTGGACAGAGATCATGTTGATTAATAAGTCGAGAGGGGTCGAGTTACCGGAACCTAATGTGTGGTAGTAACTGGTCATGGATCACAAACACAGAACTCAGTTCCTGAGGACGGCTGCAATGAGACAACCCACCATGTACTCCTACATGGCCTCTCACCGCTACCTTTACCAAATCGTGTTCACACACTTAGCTCTCAATGGTAGGACATGTTCCCACACCTCTGATTCATCCCCGATGAATTAGACCTGACTCAACTCTAAGCAGTAGCAGGCATGACAAACAGGCATGAATGAGTAGGCACAACAGGGCTCAAACAACTCCTACTCATGCTAGTGGGTTTCATCTATTTACTGTGGCAATGACAGGTCATGCAAAGGATAAAGGGGTTCAGCTACCGCAGCAAGTAACAGATGAAACGGTGTTGTCCTAATGCATTAAAAGAGAGCAGGAGCGAGAGAGTAGGATTGTATCGGAATGAACAAGGGGGTTTTGCTTGCCTGGCACTTCTGAAGATAGTATAGCTCTTCATCGGTGTCATCGAACTCATCGTCGATCCACGTCTATCGAGAGGGGACAAACACCGGCAATAGGGAAAGAACACAATCAATGCAATGCAACAATATGATGCATGAGTGTGACATGGCAATATGCTGTGGTTTGAGCTAATGCAGCTAGCAACAAAGTTAAATGAAGCTGGTTTGAACCCTAAGTTCAAAACCAAACTCCATATGTGAAATTCAAATGTCATTTATATGAATTGTCCTAAACAGTGGTCATAAGTTGTTCTAACATGCATGAAAATGGTACAGATGGATAGATTGGATTTTTCTGATGATTTTTCATATATAATTTATTTCATTTGGAGTTAAGGTTGAATTTCTATGAATTTTAGAAGTTTATACAATTTTCTGGAATTTTCTGAATAAAAATAAATCTAGAAAACATTACTGCGTCATCCTGACGTCATGATGACGTCAGCAGGTCAACGTGGCACAGTCCGGTCAAACCCTGACCTGTGGGTCCCGAGTGTCAGTGTCTAACTAAACTAACCTAGCTTAGTTAATACTAACCTAACTTAATTAGCCGGGCGGGGCCCGCATGTCAGTGAGAGAGAGGGGGGGTCAAACCGGGCAGTGGGGTCAACCCACGCCAGTCATCGGATCAGCGGTCGCCGGCGTTTAGCCGCCGGCGAGTCCAGACGCGGCGGAGGGCTCGGAAACGAGCCACATGGCATCGTTTCGACCGTGGTTTGTTGCATTCGAACGCGCGCAGTGGCGCGCATCTAGTGGTGGCGGTGATAGGTGCTGGGGTGGCCGGAAAAGTGGCCGGCGACGAGGTTTGGCGGCGGCAGCAGCATCGGGCAATCTTGGGGTGGCGCTACAGAGCACTAGAGGAGAGACCGAAGGGCGCTGCGGGCTCCTGGGAGGGCGGCGAACATGGTGACGCGCTCAGGCGCAAGCTGGGGTGGCCCTGGCCACGGCGGCGCCATGGCCGGCGGCGAGAAGCAATCGGCTCCGATGAAAAGGGCGGCTAGAGTGCGGGAACGAGCGCTAGGAAGAGGGGGAATGGAAGAGGAGCTCACAGCGGATCCGGTGGAGGCAACGGCGAGGCCGGGGAGGGGCTGGAGCTCGCGAATCCTCGAAAGTTCACCGGCGACCGAAGGTTGGGGACGAGCTTGAGGGCGACGCTGCAGGGCTTCCGGAGGGCCGTGGATCGGTGGGGAGGAAGAGGGGGTCGAGGCGGAGCTTTGGAAGGCATCGGGGAGGCGAGGCGGTGGCTGTGGCCGCGAGGGAGCTCGTCGGCGGCGACGGCTGCGTTCGGGCGAGTGAGAGAGAGGAAGCAGAGGAGAGGAGGGCCACGGGGAGAGTGATAGAGAGGTTGAGGGTGTTCGGCATCTCCGTGACGTTGCGGGAGACGTCCAGGGGGAGGAGGAGGCAGCCAGGCAGGGAGGAGGTGGCCGGGGCGCGTGGCCGCGCGTGCCGGGCGCGTGCCCGTCCTCCTGGCAGGGAGGAAGACGACAGGGGAGGCCCAGATGGGCTGGGCCGCATAGGAGCTGGGCCGGCTGGGCTGCCAGGTGAGCGCCAGGTAGTTTTCTCTGCTCTGTTTTATTGTTCTGTTTTCTAGTTTTTGCTATTTGTTTTGATTTAGTTTATAAACCAAATCATTTTAATAAATCCTGAAAATAATTGTGGGCATTAACTGAATTATTACAGAGGCCCTCAACTATTTTCAGAATTGTTGGAGCATTTAAAAAATATTAACAGTATTTAAATGCCCCAATTCAAATACGATATGGTTTATTCAAAAATCCTAAAATGTCTTGGAAAAATATCCATCATCTCTGGATATGGTTTTCACCCTTTTCCATTAATCATGAACATTTTTGCAAACCAATTTGGGTTCTTTGAAAATATTTTGAAGTTGAACCTATTTGCATTGCTTTGGTGCTAGGGCTTGGTCATCCCCATTTCAAATTTCATGAACTTTAAACATGATGCATGAATGCCTTAATGCAACTAATGACAAACAAAATCTAGGGCTATGACATGATCGGACATGGTTTAGTTGATATGGATCACGTGATCACTTAGAAGATTAGAGAGATGTCTATCTAAGTGGGAGTTCTTAAGTAATTTGATTAATTGAACTTTAATTTATCATGAACTTAGTACCTGATAGTATTTTGCATGTCTAAGTTGTTGTAGATATATGGCCCATGCTGTTGTTCCGTTGAATTTTAATGCGTTTCTAGAGAAAGCTAAGTTGAAATATGATGGTAGCAACTACACGGACTGGGTCCGTAACTTGAGGGTTATCCTCATTGCTGCACAGAAGAATTACATCCTGGAAGCACCGCTAGGTGACAAACCCGCTGTAGGAGCAACGCTAGATGTTATGAACATTTGGCAGAGCAAAGCTGATGACTACTCGATAGTTCAGTGTGCCATGCTTTACGGCTTAGAATCGGGACTTCAACGACGTTTTGAACATCATGGAGCATATGAGATGTTCCAGGAGTTGAAGTTAATATTTCAAGCAAATGCCCGGATTGAGAGATATGAAGTCTCCAATAAGTTCTACAGCTGCAAGATGGAGGAGAATAGTTCTGTTGGTGAACATATACTCAGAATGTCTGGGTACCACAACCACTTGACTCAGCTGGGAGTTAATATTCCTGATGATAGTGTCATTGACAGACTTCTTCAATCACTGCCACCAAGCTACAAGAGCTTCTTGATGAACTATAATATGCAAGGGATGGATAAGACAATTCTTGAGCTCTTCGCAATGCTAAAAGCTACAGAGGTAGAAATCAAGAAGGAGCATCAAGTGTTGATGGTCAACAAGACCACCAGTTTCAAGAAAAAGGGTAAATGGAAGAAAGGGAACTTCAAGAAGAACAGCAAGCCAGTTGCTGCTCAGGTGAAGAAACCCAAGTCTGGACCTAAGCCTGAGACTGAGTGCTTCTACTGCAAAGGGACTGGTCACTGGAAGCGGAACTGCCCCAAGTATTTGGCGGAGAAGAAGGATGGCAAAGTGAAAGGTATATTTGATATACATGTTATTGATGTGTACCTTACTAATGCTCGCAGTAGTGCATGGGTATTTGATACTGGTTCAGTTGCTAACATTTGCAACTCGAAATAGGGGCTACGGATTGAGCGAAGATTGGCTAAGGACGAGGTGACGATGCGCGTGGCAAATGGTTCCAAAGTTGATGTGATCGCCGTCGGCACGCTACCTCTACATCTACCTTCGGGGTTAGTTTTAGACCTAAGTAATTGTTATTTGTGCCAGTGTTAAGCATCAACATTATATCTGGATCTTGTTTGATGCAAGACGGTTATTTATTTAAATCAGAGAATAATGGTTGTTCTATTTATATGAGTAATATCTTTTATGGTCATGCACCCTTGATGAGTGGTCTATTTTTACTAAATCTTGATAGTAGTGATACACATGTTCATAGTATTGAAGCCAAAAGATGCAGAGTTGATAATGATAGTGCAACTTATCTGATGGACTTCTGGAATCACTTGATTATGAATCACTTGGTACTTGCTAACCATGCCTTATGGGCAAGATGACAAAAACTCCGTTCTCCGAAACAATGGAGCGAGCAACAGAGTTATTGGAAATCATACATAATGATGTATGTGGTCCAATGAACATTGAAGCTCGCGGCGGATATCGTTATTTTCTCACCTTCATAGATGATTTGAGCAAATATGGGTATATCTACTTAATGAAACATAAGTCTGAAACATTTGAAAAGTTCAAATAATTTCAGAGTGAAGTGGAAAATCATCATAACAAGAAAATCAAATTTTTGCGTCTAATCGTGGAGGTGAATATTTGAGTTATGAGTTTGGACTTCATTTGAAACAATACGGAATAGTTTCGCAACTCACGCCACCTGGAACACCACAACGTAATGGTGTGTCCGAACATCGTAACCGCACTTTATTAGATATGGTGCGATCTATGATGTCTCTCAGTGATTTACCGCTATCATTTTGGGGTTATGCTTTAGAGACAGCTGGATTCACGTTAAATAGGGCACCATCTAAGTCCGTTGAGACGATACCTTATGAATTGTGGTTTGGCAAGAAACCCAAGTTGTAGTTTCTTAATGTTTGGGGCTGCGATGCTTATGTGAAAAAGCTTCAACCTGATAAGCTTGAACCCAAATCGGAGAAATGTGTCTTCATAGGATACCCAAAGGAGACTATTGGGTAAACCTTCTATCATAGATTCGAAGGCAGGATATTTGTTGCTAAGAATGGATCCTTTTTGGAGAAGGAGTTTCTCTCGAAAGAAGTGAGTGGGAGAAAGTAGAACTTGATGAGGTAATTGTACCTTCTCAGTTATTGGAAAGTAGTTCATCACTGAAATCAGTTCCAATGATTCCTACACCAGTAAGTGAGGAAGCTAATGATGATGATCATGAAACTTCTGATCAAGTTACTACCGAACCTCGTAGGCCAACCAGAGTAAGATCCGCACCAGAGTGGTACGGTAATCCTGTTCTGGAAGTCATGTTACTTGACCATGACGAACGTACGAACTATGAGGAAGCGATGACGAGCCCAGATTCCGCAAAATGGCTTGAGGCCATGAAATCTGAGATGGGATCCATGTATGAGAACAAAGTATGGACTTTGGTTGACTTGCCCGATGATCAGCATGCCATAGAGAATAAATGGATCTTCAAGAAGAAGACTGGTGCTGACGGTAATATTACTGTCTACAAAGCTTGACTTGTTGCCAAAGGTTTTTGACAAGTTCAAGGAGTTGACTACGATGAGACCTTCTCACCCTAGCGATGCTTAAAGTCAATGATGGTTATGTTTCCTCTATTTGACTAGCTCGTTGAATCAATGATGGTTATGTTTCCTAACCATAGACATGAGTTATCATTTGATTAATGGGATCACATCATTAGAGAATGATGTGATTGACTTGACACATCTGTTAGCTTAGCATGATGATCGTTTAGTTTGTTGCTATTGCTTTCTCCATAACTTATACATGTTCCTATGACTATGAGATCATGCAACTCCCGAATACCGGAGGAACACTTTGTGTGCTACCAAATGTCACAACGTAACTGGGTGATTATAAAGTTGCTCCACAAGTGTCTCCGATGGTGTTTGTTGAGTTGGCATAGATCGAGATTAGGATTTGTCACTCTGATTGTCGGAGAGGTATCTCTGGGCCCTCTCGGTAATGCACATCAATATAAGCCTTGCAAGCAATGTAGCTAATGAGTTAGTTATGGGATGTAGAATTATGGAATGCGTAAAGAGACTTGCCGGTAATGAGATTGAACTAGGTATTGAGATACCGACGATCGAATCTCGGGCAAGTAACATACAGATGACAAAGGGAAGAACATATGTTGTTATGCGGTTTGACCGATAAAGATCTTCGTAGAATATGTAGGAACCAATATGACCATCCAGTTTCCGCTATTGGTTATTGACCAGAGACGTGTCTCGGTCATGTCTACATAGTTCTCGAACCCGTAGGGTCCGCACACTTAACATTCGGTGACGATCGGTATTATGAGTTTATGTGTTTTGATGTACCGAAGGTAGTTCCGAGTTCCAAATAGGATCACAGACATGACGAGGAGTCTCGAAATGGCCGAGACATAAAGATCGATATATTGGATGATTGTATTTGGACGTCAGAATGGTTCCGGGTGAGTTTGGGCATATACCGGAGCACGGGGAGGTTACCGGAACCCCCCCCGGAGGTATATGGGCCTTATTGGGTCATAGTGGGAAAGAAGAGAGGGAGGCCTAGGAGGAGGCGCACCTCCCTCAAGCCCAATCCGAATTTTGTGGGGGCTAGCCCCCTTTCCTTCCCCCTCTCTCCCCCTTCCTTCCACTCCTAGTCCAACTAGGGAAGGGGGGAATCCTACTCCCGGTGGGAGTAGGACTCCCCATGGGGCGCGCCATAGGAGGGTCGGTGTCGGTGTCAAAACCGGCGGCTCTCGGGTAGGGGGTCCCGAACTGTGCGTCTAAGGCGGATGGTAACAGGAGACGGGGGACACAATGTTTACCCAGGTTCGGGCCCTCTCGATGGAGGTAATACCCTACGTCCTGCTTGATTGATCTTGATGATATGAGTATTGCAAGAGTTGATCTACCATGAGATCATAGAGGCTAAACCCTAGAAGCTAGCCTATGATTCTGATTGTCCTTGTCCTACGGACTAAACCCTCCGGTTTATATAGACACCAGAGGGGGCTAGGGTTACATAGAGTCGGTTACAAGGGAGGAGATCTACATATCTGAACTGTCAAGCTTGCCTTCCACGCAAAGGAGAGTCCCACCTGGACACGGGACGAAGTCTTCAATCTTGTATCTTCATAGTCCAACAGTCCGGCCAAAGTATATAGTCCGGCTGTCCGAGGACCCCCTAATCCAGGACTCCCTCAGTAGCCCTTGAACAAGGCTTCAATGACGATGAGTCCGGCATGCAGATTGTCTTCGGCATTGCAAGGAGGGTTCCTTCTCCGAATACTCCATAGAAGATTTTGAATACAAGGATTGTGTCCAGCTCTGCAAAACAAATTCCACATACCACCGTAGAGAGTATAATATTTCCACAAATCTAATCTGCTGACAACTTTTCACAACGTGACATCACGCCATGACCCGGTCATTATGCGAACCGCTTTTCTCAACCAGCTACTACATGTATTGCGAGGCGGTTTTCTTGGCACATCTTGTCGAAGCAGAGATCGTGTCCCCTTACCACGGGATTCTCATCAATACGGGTGTGGGTAACCCAACCGTGCCATCAATTACGGCGCTTGGGGAATAAGCGAGTTTACCAAGCAGGTGAGGAGGCGCGTAGCTTCTTCCGCCCTTATAAAGGGACAAGGACTCATCCTTTTCACCCACGCCTTCTTCTTCCCTGCCCATCCGTTCTTGCGCACTCGAGCTCCTGCGCCCAAGTTCGTATTTTCTCCGTAAAACCACTCCAAACATGTCCGGAGCGGGAGGCAAGTGGATGTTCTCCTCCGTTACGGAGGAGAACATCACGAAGCTCCAAGAAGCCGGATACCTGGCCGCAGACATCGCACACTGGCTCCTAGACGAGGGGCAGATCGTCCCTACCCCCGAATCCCATGAAAGGGTTGTATTCCTTACCCATTTTGTCCACGGGCTGGGATTTCCCCTCCACCCATTTGTTCGCGGGCTCATGTTCTACTACGAGCTAGACTTCCATGATCTAGCCCCCAATTTTATCCTCAACATCTCGGCATTTATCATCGTGTGCGAGGCCTTCCTCTGCATCAAGCCCCACTTCGGTTTGTGGCTGAAGACCTTCAATGTTAAACCGAAGGTGGTGGTCGGCCAGCAAGCGGAGTGCGGAGGCGCCATGGTGGGAAAAATGCCCAACGTCACCTGGCTCGAAGGCTCCTATGTGGAGACAGTGATGGGGTGGCAATTGGGGTGGTTCTACATCACCGAGCCGCATGACACCAACTGGGTGGCGGCCCCCGAATTTCGATCCGGCATCCCCATGCGGCTCACCTCCTGGAAAGAGAAGGGCCTATCCTGGGGTTCATTGGTGGAGCTGACCGGACTCTAGAACTGTGTTAAAAACATGATAAGCAAGAAAATCAAGCTTGTCAACGTGGTCCAGGTCATGCTCTTCCACCGGATCCTCCCGTGTCAAAGACGGGCATTCAATATGTGGGAGTTCGACCTGGCTAAGCACCAGATGCCGCAAGAGCTCTTCGACATGAAACACCAGGACATCTGGAGGGTGCTGTTCAAGTCTGCCGAGGTACCCCCTCCCCTTACCGAGGATTGCGGACTCAGCGCAAAGCGCCCTGCCAATTCGGTAAGCTTCTTATATCTCATGAGACGTTTCTTTCCCCAGTATAATCATGTGGGGGATCTAAGCTTCCACGCCATTTAATAGGAATGGGTCGCGACAGCGGAGCGGATTGACTATCCGGCCCCACTGCCCGAGGATCCAGCAAGTGCTCTCTTAACGGAGATGCTGGTTCCGGCGCCCTATGAGGCGCTAGAGAAGAAGGCCAAGAAGAAGGCCACGGGGACCAGGAAAGGTCTCCGGCGCAAGGTCGTATCGGAATCATCGTCCGATAACACCGAGGCGCCCTCCTCCCATGAAAACGAGGAGGAGGAAGAGAAAAGTTCTCCCCCCCCCCAGCCAGGGGAGACAAGAAAAGGAAGGCCTCCCCGTTAGGGGAAGCCGAAAGGTCCAAGATGGGAAGGACTCTCCTTCCGGACTGCTCCACGGCGGCCGCTTTTAGCGACGAGGAGTGGTTACCCAGGGACAAGCCCCTGGCGACGTCGTAAGTATCTGGATACCACAATAATTCTTGGTATGCTTTATTTTATTACTTCTTATCATGCCGAGCATGATCATGCAGCCCCTCCAAATCCCGTATCGACGTATCCTCTTCGGATGAGTCTTTGGGCCTGCCGGAGATGAACAACGATTCACTCCCGACCGCCTCCCCCCGTCCTACGGACGACATCGAGGTGCTGTCTCAAAGGGTACCAAACCAAGGGGAGACAGTTCCGGAAGCGCCCCAAGGCGACATTCCGGATGCTGGGCGCACAAGGGGCAAGACTCCCATGGGCTCTAATGCCGGGGGCAGCAAGTCTGTGTCGATGGCCTTTGTCCATCCAGGGTCATTGGACAATTTGCTGGAAGTGCTTTGCGGCGCTTCCATTGACGAAGAGCACCGCGCTATCATGAGTGTGGTGGTCAAGAAGATTCAGTCCGCCAAAAGCGGACTGACTGAAGCCTGTGTCAGCCTCCTAACAGGCTTTGAGGTAAGTAATCAAATTATGAGAAAATGTTATAGCATAGACATTAGCCCCTGATGCTCTGTTTGGTGTTCAGAAGAAAAGCTGAACAGAGGATCAAATAATAACCACAGGAGTCTAATCAGAATATGTCTATGTGAATAAGTAGGCTTCACTGCTGGTCGCTGCCGCTCACACAGCGGAGGTCTCCGCAATGAAGCGGGACCTTGAGCAGTACGAGGAAGAGGCCTTACCAAGAGGCAGCTCAAAGAGAACAAAGGTAAGTGATACCTTGTCAGTTTATTGATAAAGAAAAAGGAAACTTGTTGTTAGATCATATGATCATCATGGACTTTGCTAGGGGCCACGACCGAAGTGGCAACCCTGAAGAAGGCGCTGTCCGAGGCCGAAGACAAAGCGGCCAAGGAGCGCGCCGAGCGCAAAAAGCAAGAGGCCCGAGTCGGAGAGGTTCAGCAAGAGCTCTAGGAGTTTGTCAAGAAGTACGAGTCCTTGGAGCGTGTCTCGAGGACGCAAGGGTCCGAGCTTGCGAAGGCCCTCGATAACACACAGAATGCCAAGGCCGAAGCCCAAAAGGCCCTCCAGGAAATTGAGGCGGTCAGGAAGATAGCGGCGGGTAAGGCATTCTTTATGCAAAGCAAGCATGTGAAGGAAACCTTCATTTTACTTACCCAAATGTAATCTTTGATCCTGTAATATGAAACGAGTTCATGTGCGCTATGTATGCTTGTTAATTTAAAATATTACCTTCTGTGCGGCCGTTTATAAAATTTGAGACTTGGCCAGTCGTCGGCTTCTACCCCCATGTAACTAGTACTGAGGTGTTCGGGATAGACCTGATTACTCTTTATCCCAGTTTTGGGTCCTTCGAAGGAGGTGTACAGCACAATGAACCAGGCAAACGGACTATAAGGCTTTATCACTCTCACTTAGCCATAGAAGTCTACAATTTTAAATTTTGGCGAAGCCCCTAGTATTCGGAAGGCCGAACTTGGGGCGCTATGTACGCCTAAATCGGACAAGGCCGACTCCTCGCCCGAAGTGGAAAAAATCTTTAAGGACTTGAGACCTCTCGAACAGCGACCAGCTCTCGCACTATCATTGTCAGGACCCCGATTCCAAGTCACATCGATCTAGCCGGTAACACCTCATATCACTTTGCGGCCTCACGCACGCTATCCCACGGGTGTCACCTTACCATGGCCCGGGACCGTTTGCGTCTTTTGGCTCACGTATATGATAGTGTCGCTAGCATCCATATGACAGAGAACCCGGGCCGACATGGCTAGTCGTGAACCCAAAGCGGCACAGACCTATGGAGACAGGCATACATGTATCACATCGAGCATGTCGATCATCAGCGAGTGATTCCGGGCTGTAGCACTGGGCTAACGGGACTCCGGGGAATTCCGGGCTGTAGCAGGCTAGGCAGGACTCCGGATATCATCGCGTGACATTTCCCCGAAGGGACAGACATAGGAACAAGGTGAAACACATGCCGGCCAGTCAAGTGTCCTGAACAGTAGTGCTGGGCAAGCAGGACTCCGGTGAACCGGGCTGTAGCGGACTACTATGGCTCGAGGAACACTAGACTACATTTCCCCATAAGAAAGGCTGCCAAGGATAAACAACTAGATTGTCGGATCCCACTCATACCAAGCATTTCAATCATACACACAATATGCCCGATATGAGTACATACAACATGGCATCACAACAAAACTCTACAACTCAAGTACTTTATTTAAAGGCTCCAGAGCGCCATACATAACATGTTCATACAGATAGGGGTCACATGACCCGACACTCAAGTCATACAAACATACAAGCACATGCGGAAGCAACTAGTCTGAGTACAGACTCTAGAAAGTAAGAAGGCTTCTCGAAGCCTGACTATCTACATAGGGCCCGCCATGGCCAAGATCACCACCTAGGTGGCTAGTCACTCGTCGATGTCAAGGTCTACGCAGAACCCATCGGAGTGGGCGGTGTCGTCTGAAACAGTAATTAAGCAAACATGAGTACAAAGGTACTCAGCAAGTCTTACATCAGAACCTACTATACATGCTTATTCTCAAGAAGGTGGTGGGGTTAATGCAGCAAGCCAGCTTTGACTCTTGGCTAAGCTATCCTACGGAACCTCTCTAGTAAAATAGTTTTCGCACACGAGTCCACTACTCACCAACACAATACTCCACCGTGGATCCTCCCTCGTCATCCTACGAGAGGGCCATCCTCGATACTCACACTTATCTTGAGTCTTTTAGTAGTGTCCATTAACTTGTCTATGTACTGTATAGGCAACCAAGTAGTCCTTTACCGCGGACACGGCTATTCAAATAGTTTTATACCCTGCAGGGGTGTACTTGTTCATACACGCTTTTACCACTTACCGCCGCTTACACGACATGTACTTGGCAACCTTCAAGCGGAAGCCCAGCGAGGGTGTTGGCCACGGCCTACCTAAACACTTAAGTCTCTAGTCCAGGTTTATCGCCTATCCAGGTTCCATCCGCAGGGAGTCCGGCCGAGGTTTCCACATACGGCCCCGAACGATGTGAACAGGGTCCCGAGACGCCAAACGGGCGCCCGGCATACCCGGCCACGGTGTATCTACCGCAACATAGCCCACCCCTAGGGTCAGCGCTACGCACGGCCGCCAACACATAACCTACAAACACCAGAAACTATTTGCAACTCCTGGACAGAGTACTAGGGTGATTAAGAAGCCGAGAGGGTCAATTAAGGATCCCAATGCATGGTAGTAGCTGAATCTTAAAATCACACATACAGATCTCAGTTCTTAGGGACGACCTCAATGAAACAACCCACCATGTACTCCTACATGGCCTCTCATCGATACCTTTACCAAAACATGTTCAACACATCCCTCACATTACCGACATAAGCATTTCACTCTAGCCCATCACCCAGATGAACCAGACCTGACACAACTCTAAGCATAGCAGGCATAGCAAGGTAGGAATCACATACATGGCTCAATCAACTCCTACACATGCTAGTGGGTTTCATCTAGTTACTGTGGCAATGACAGGTCATGCAGAGGATAAGGGTTCAACTACTGTAGCACACAGCAGTTTGAATCACGTTGTCTTAATGCAGTAAACAAGAGCAGAAGCGAGAACATGGGTTTGTACCGGAATGATCAATGGTTGCTTGCCTGATGGAATGGTAGCGGGATACTGCCCTTCAGTTGGATACTCGTGAATATCCTCGGAGGCAGAACCTACCACGGGGAACACATCGGAACACAATCAACACATGACGATATGCAACAATATGATGCATGCTATGACATGGCAATATGAATGTGTTTTGGCCTAATGCAAGCTAGAATAGAAAGGGATGAACTCATTTTAATCAAAGATTCAAATATTAGCTCATTAAACATGGCCTTAATAGTGCATTTCCTTATTCTGCTTAAACAGTAAGGTAAACTTGTTTTGTCATGCATGAAACCATTACAGATGGATAGATTGAATTTTTCTGATAATTTTTCATATATAAATTATTTCATTTGGAGTTACGGTTGAATTTCTATGATTTTTAGAAGTTTTAAACATTTTCTGGAATTTCCTGAATAGAAAATAAATCCAGAAAATGCATTACTGCATCAGCATTGCGTCATGCTGACCTCAACAGGTCAAAGGTGCCAGCCCAGGTCAAACCTGACTGGTGGGCCCCTTCTGTCAGCCTCTCAGCTAATTAGCAAGATTAAATTAACACTAATTAGTTGTCAGTGGGGCCTGGGCCCACATGTCAGTGACTGATTTAATTAAAATTAATTAAAACTAAACCTAAATTAGTTAACAGACCGGCCCCACCTGTCATAGACTCACGGGGGGTCTACCTGGGCCCACCCAGGGGTCAAACTGGGTCAACTCGCCGGCGGCTCGACCCCGGCGAGGCCCGAGACGGCGACGCGGCTCGGAAAACGCCCTCCGGCGACCAAATCGACGCCGGAGACCACCCGTGCGAAGCCCAGGCTCTTGCGCATCCAATGGAGCAAGTGTGAGGAGTTGGGGTGGAGCGAGCTCGCCGGAATCGAGCTCGTGGCGGCGGCCGGAGTTCGGGTGAGGGCGGTTTCGACGCTACGGTGCACGGGAGGGAGAACTGGGGGTGGCTACGGGTTCCTGGTGTTGCACTGAGCACGGTGAGGCGCTCCGTTGTGGGCTTGCACGGCTGTGGCCACGGCTGCGCCATGGCCGGCGGTGGGGAGCTCTCGGGTGCGGTGGAAACAGCGGCTACAGGGGCCAAACGAGCACGGGAGCTAGGGGAAGAGGAAGAGGAGCTCACAGCGGAGTCAAAGAGGGGGTCAACGAGCTCGGGGAGGTCCTGGCGGCGGCGAATCGACCGGAGATGGCTCGGGTGCCAGAGGTTGAAGACGAGGGTGAAGGCGGCGTTGCAGGGCCTCCGGCGAAGCATAGCTCGGTGGGGAGGACGAGGGAGTCGAGGCGGAGCTGATGGGCTCGTCGAAGGGGCGAGGGGAGGTCTCTGGAGGCGACTACGGCGATCGGCAGCGAGGGACGCGCTCGGCCATCTCGGGAGAGGATGAGGGAGACGAGGGGGAGAATGAGAGAGGATGAGAGGGAGATGTGGGGTCGCGTGGCGTCCTCTGGGCGTCTCCCGGCATCGGCAGAAGCAGGAGGTGGCCGGCGCGTGGCCGGCGCGCGGCGAGCACGCGCCCCGCGTCCTTCTGGCGCGAGGAGGACGACGACTGGCAGCGCCAGCAGGCTGGGCCGAGCCAGGTGGCTGGGCTAGCACAGGTAAGGCCCAGGTGGGCTTCTTGCTCCTCTTTTTTTTATTTAGTTTCTGTTTTCTATTTAACTGCAACTGTTGGGCTTTAAATAAAATACTAAAACGTTTCCAAAAATCCTGAAAATAAATGTGGCCTCTGTTTAGATTATTTCCAACAGGAAACATTTATTCCCAGAATTATTTGAGCATTTAAATTATTTTATAGCATTTAAATGCCCAAATTCAAATACTTATGATTTAATTCAATGACCTTCTGTTGACCTAGAAAATTGTGCACCAATTTTGTCAGAGGTTCTAACCTAAGACAAAGAGGGTGAACTTTTTAGAAGGGCATTTCAGGTTCATTGAAAATAATTTTAGTAAACCCTAGTTGTTTCCAGGGGGGTGTTGGGGGTTCTGTCTTCCCCAATTCAAATTTAAGAAGAATTTAAACATGATGCACATTCTAATGCTTGAACTAGCTAGGGTGTGACAACTCACCCCCACTCAAAAGAATCTCGTCCCGAGATTTAGGATCCTCCGGAAGAAGGTGGGGTACTCAAGTCGAAGATGATCCTCCCTTTCCCAAGTGGCTTCTTTCTCGGAATGGTGTGACCATTGAATCTTGAGAAACTTGATATTCTGACGTCGAGTGGTACGCTCGGCCTGATCAAGGATACGAACGGGATATTCCCGATAGGAGAGGTTATCTTGTAGATCAAGCGTTTCGTGGTCCACTCCACGGATAGGATCCGCGAAGCAACGCCTCAGTTGAGAAATGTGGAAGACATCATGAACTCTGGAAAGATGCGGAGGTAGTTCCAATTGGTAGGCAACTTCTCCTTGTTTGGCAAGAATGCGAAAGGGTCCAATGTAACGAGGAGCCAATTTGCCTTTGATACCGAAACGATGGGTTCCCTTTAACGGAGTAACCCGAAGGTAAGCCTTCTCATCGACTTCATAAGTCATTGGCTTATTTTTACGGTCATATTGACTCTTTTGACGAGATTGGGCTGTTTTCAATTTCTCACGAATAACGCGAACCTGCTCTTCTGCTTCCTGAATCATATCCGGGCCAAAGAGTTGTCTTTCCCCGGTTTCTGGCCAGTTAAGAGGCGTTCGACATTTTCGTCCATAAAGAACTTCGAAAGGAGCTTTGCCCAAGCTAGCTTGATAACTATTGTTATAAGCAAACTCCGCGAATGGAAGGCATTTCTCCCAACTTATTCCGAACGAGATGACAGAAGCTCAGAGCATATCTTCCAGAATTTGATTAACTCGCTCTACTTGACCACTTGATTGAGGATGGAAGGCAGTGCTAAAGGAGATACGAGTTCCCATAGCATTTTGGAAACCTTCCCAAAATCGAGAGGTGAAGAGACTCCCACGGTCTGAGTTAATTTCCAATGGAACACCATGGAGAGACACTATTCGGGAGATGTATAAATCGGCTAGCTGGCTAGCGGTGATACTCTCACGAACAGGTAGAAAGTGGGCTACTTTGGAAAGACGGTCGACCACGATGAAGATGGCATTATTCCTTCTCTTGGTCCTGGGAAACCCAGTGATGAAATCCATACTGATTTTATCCCATTTCCATTCGGGAATAGCCAAAGGTTGAAGGGTGCCAGCAGGCCGTTGGTGCTCTGCGTTAACACGACAACAGACGTCACAACTAGCAATGTATTGAGCGATTTCTCTCTTCATCCTAGTCCACCAAAACCTCTGGCGTAGGTATTGATACATTTTAGTACTACCAGGATGAATGGTGAGAGGGGATTCATGAGCTTCCTTAAGGATCAACTGGCGTAGATGTTGTTTCTTGGGAACCACCAGACGGTTCTCGAAGAAGACAACACCTCGCTCATCCATGGAGAAACATTTAGCAACTCCGCTAGCGATGTTTTCCTTAATCCGGATATGCCCTTATCATACCGCTGGGCGGTTATGATTTGATCCATAAGGGTAGGTTTCGCCACCAGGGTGGAAAGGAATCCTCGAGGAACAATGTGAAGATTAAGCTTACGAAATTCCTCATGGAGAAGTGGTTGACTTTGTTGTAACATCAGGTTGTTACAATAGGACTTACGGCTTAGCGCATCAGCCATGACATTGGCTTTGCCCGGGGTGTAAGTTATTCCTAAGTCGTAATTCGAGATCAACTCAACCCAACGTCTTTGCCTGAGATTCAAATCTGGTTGGGTGAAGATATATTTCAAACTTTGGTGATCGGTGAAGATCTCACAACGGTTACCGAGAAGGTAATGTCGCCAAGTTTTAAGTGCATGGACTACAGCTGCAAGCTCTAGATCATGTGTGGGATAATTTTCCTCATGTGGGTGTAATTGCCGTGAAGCATAGGCAATTACCTGACGATCTTGCATGAGTATGCAACCTAGTCCTTGTCGCGAGGCGTCGCAATAGATAATAAAGTCCTTGGAGAAATCTGGTGGTACCAGTACGGGAGCAGATGTCAAGCGTCTTTTCAGTTCCTGAAAGCTGAACTCGCACTATGGAGTCCACTCGAACTTTTTATCTTTCTTGAGGAGTTCAGTTAGAGGTTTAGCAACCTTGGAGAAATTCTCGACGAAGCAGCGGCAATAGCTCGCTAAGCCAAGGAAACTCCGAACTTGCTTGACCGTCTCAGGTGGAGTCCAATCAAGGACGGCTGGAACTCGCTCGGGATTGACAGCAATACCCTTGCCAGAGATTACATGGCCTAGATAGGTCACTTCTGGCAACCAAAATTCACACTTGGAGAATTTGGCATAAAGGCGATGCTCTCGAAGTTTCATCAACACCAGCCTTAGATGTTCGGCATGTTCCTCTTCATTCTTGGAGTAGATGAGTATGTCATCAAGGTATACTACGACAAATTTGTCCAAGTACTCCATGAAAGCCGAGTTCATTAACCGAGAGAAGGTGGCTGGGGCATTGGTTAAACCGAAGGACATCACAGTGTATTCGTATTGGCCATAACGAGTAACAAAGGCCGTTTTGGGAATGTCCCCATTTCTGATTTTGATTTGATGGTAGCCCAACCTCAAATCCATCTTGGAAAAGACTAAGGATCCAGCGAGCTGATCATACAGATCATTGATCCTGGGAAGAGGGTATTTGTTCTTGATGGTGACCAGGTTGACAGGTTGGTAATCCACAACCATTCGATCCGTTCCATCCTTCTTCTTGACGAAGAGGACGGGACAAGCCCAAGGAGAGGAACTAGGACGGATGAAACCCTTTTTCAAGGACTCATCGAGTTGGTTCTTAAGCTCGGCTAGTTCTAAGGGTGCCATCTTGTAGGGTCTTCTAGAAATTGGAACGGTTCCTGGAACAAGGTCTATAACAAACTCAACATCCCTGTCAGGTGGAACACCTGGCATTTCTTCTGGGAAGACATCCGGAAAATCTCGGACTACCGGAACATCCTCAAGGTCTGGAAGGGGGTTGGCATTTAAGGAGTAAAGCTGGCGCTTGGCCACTCGAGTTAAGACATTGACTGTCTTGCCCGATGGGTGAGTAAGTTGAACGGTTCTAGTGGCACAGTCGATCTTAGCATAATGGGCTGACATCCAGTCCATACCCAAGATGATGTTTATGTCCGAGGACTTGAGAGCTATTAAGGATGCAAGGAAGACAAGCCTAGCGACAAGAATTTCATTCCCATGGCTTACTCTAGAAGTTTGCCATCTAGAGCCAGGGGTTTGAATTTCCATGGTAGAGGGCATGTCACAGAATGTCGTGTTATGCAATCGAGCATAGTTCTCGGATATGAATGAATGAGATGCTCCAGTATCGAAAAGAACAGATGCCGGATGGCAGTTAACAAGAAGTGTACCAAGGACGACGTTGGGATCCTCATGAGCCTCCTCGGCTGAAACATAGTTGACATGGCCACGTGCAGCGGTGGCCAGCTTGGCGTAGAATGTTTTTCCCGCGGGCTTACCACGGCCAACGGACTTTCCAGTTTGATTGGGGTTGTTGTTCTGGGGACACTCTCAGCTATAGTGACCCGGCTCTCCACACTTAAAGCATGTCACCACATTGGAGCGTGGAGCAGCATTAGCAGCGGGGCCACCATAGGGCTTGGGCGGTGCGAATTGCTGGTTGGGACGAGGCGCCTCAAAGGATGGCCTCGGAATGAACCTAGGTGGCAGTGCCGTGCTTGGGATCCACACCCGGTGCTTCTGAGCTCCAGAGCCGGATGAAGAGCCAAAATCACGGGAGTGCTTGCGTGAAGCGTCATAATCAGTCTGGCCTGTCTCAGCGCTGATGGCTTTATTGACCAGCTTTTGAAAGGATGTGCACTCGTGCAGACGGAGATCGCGGCGAAGCTCAGGGCTAAGTCCCTTGCGGAACCTTGCCTGCTTCTTAGCGTCAGTAGAAACCTCTTCAGGAGCATAGCATGCCAGATTTCCAAATTCACGACTATAAGCATCCATAGTCAGTATTCCTTGGGTGAAGTTGCAGAACTCCTCCCTCTTGCGATCCATGAGACCTTTCGGAATGTGATGCTTGCGGAAAGCCTCACTGAATTCAGCCCAGGTAGTGATTTGGCCGACCGGGCGCATAGCTTCGAAGTTTTCCCACCAAAGGCTAGCAGGGCCTTCGAGGTGATAGGCAGCATAAGTAACCTTGTCGGCTTCAGCTACGTTGGCAGAACGTAGCTTGTGGGTGATGCTGCGAAGCCAGTCATCCGCGTTGAGGGGCTCGACGGAGTGGTTAAACTTTGGTGGGTACAGCTTGATAAAGTCATTGATTGACACCAAGTCATTTCGTGGGTGGCGTGCAGTGTTCTGCTCAATCCGCTCCAGCAGGCGGTTGGTCTCATGCTTGTTTCTTTCCGCCTCCAGCATTTCTTCGGCCAGAGAAGGCGGGTGAGGCAGATTTTCACCTCTAGCTGCATGGGCTTCCCCCTGCTCCGAGGCAGCAGGGTTGCTGCGGGTGTTGACCATCCTAGGAGAAAACAAGACAATGGTTTAGATAAGGATGGCTCAAACTTAGCAAGGAAGTGCAGAATGTAATGGATAACACGGAATGCAGAGATGTTCATCCATATGTCATGGTAGAGCTGATCTCACAGGATACAGATCCCTAGTATCCATACATCCAGCTTGCACCGCAGGTGAAAACCGAGTCAATGTGGCCCAATGATCAGCACGGGTATTGAGAAGCTCCAGCCTCAAGGCCCAATTCTCTCGGTCCTTATCTTCGAGCATCTCGGCAGTGGTACGAGTTAATGAGTCCTCCTGAGTGGAGTCAGCATAGATAGCTTGAAGATACCCTTGCGCTCCCGGAAGTGAAGCTGGCATGTAATGGAAGTCGGTGTTCCGAAGCAGGCCAGTCCGGACTCGCAAGATGGTCATCATGGAATAGGCAGCATCCTGCACAGCCATCTCAACAGTTACCCCGAGTCCATAGGAACAGTGAAGGGGCTCGGTAGATCCAGGATAAGAAGGAAATATCCTGACGGTGCAGAGATATTGGCTTTGATTAAAGTCGCGGAACTGCTCTTCGACGGTGTATTCGGGATACCAACGGTAACCCGTCTCGATCATGACCCGGACTAACATAGCAGTATGACCGGGCACGTCGAGGCACCGGGTCAGGCGAACCACTTGGTTTTGAGCATGGTTGGCCATCTGAAAGCACAACCACAATGCAAAGACATCAGAATTTCTAGGGAAAATTGGACAGCATAACAACTGTAAATGCTCAGAAAAAAGATTTGAGACATCCACAACAGTTCGCAATACCACTCAACAACATCATATCAAAATTCTGATCCAATTAGCAACATACTAGGAATAGTAGAAACTGAACTGGAACTTGTAGCATCAATGCTATAAGGTACTAGGGATTAGTAACACGTGAACCTGATAGAAGAAGAGAGCCTAGTCCTTAACCCACGTTGAATGAGAAGAGAATGACTCAGATCAGAGGCATAGGGTAAAGGAGTAAAAGAGCCTTACGTTCCCTTCCACAATCAATTCCCCTACATATAACTAAAGCATTTCTAGACTCGACATCGACCAGTTTGGCTCAACGAACCTACAGGCAGTCCGGCTCTAATACCAACGCTGTCAGGACCCCGATTCCAAGTCACATCGATCTAGCCGGTAACACCTCATATCACTTTGCGGCCTCACGCACGGTATCCCACGGGTGTCGCCTTACCATGGCCCGGGACCGTTTGCGTCTTTTGGATCACGTATATGATAGTGTCACTAGCATCCATATGACAGAGAACCCGGGCCGACATGGCTAGTTGTGAACCCAAAGCGGCACAAACCTATGGAGACAGGCATACATGTATCACATCGAGCATGTCGGTCATCAGCGAGTGATTCCGGGCTGTAGCACTGGGCTAACAGGACTCCGGGGAATTCCGGGCTGTAGCAGGCTAGGCAGGACTCCAGATATCATCGCCTGACATTTCCCCGAAGGGACAGCCATAGGAACAAGGTGAAACACATGCCGGCCAGTCAAGTGTCCTGAACAGTAGTGTTGGGCTAGCAGGACTCCGGTGAACCGGGCTGTAGCGGACTACTATGGCTCGAGGAACACTAGACTACATTTCCCCATAAGAAAGGCTGCCAAGGATAAACAACTAGATTCTCGGATCCCACTCATACCAAGCATTTCAATCATACACACAATATGCCCGATATGAGTACATACAACATGGCATCACAACAAAACTCTACAACTCAAGTACTTTATTTAAAGGCTCCAGAGAGCCATACATAACATGTTCATACAGATAGGGGTCACATGACCCGACACTCAAGTCATACAAACATACAAGCACATGCGGAAGCAACTAGTCTGAGTACAGACTCTAGAAAGTAAGAAGGCTTCTCGAAGCCTGACTATCTACATAGGGCCCGCCATGGCCAGGATCACCACCTAGGTGGCTAGTCACTCGTCGACGTCAAGGTCTACGTAGAACCCATCGGAGTGGGCGGTGTCGTCTGAAACAGTAATTAAGCAAACATGAGTACAAAGGTACTCAGCAAGTCTTACATCAGAACCTACTATACATGCTTATTCTCAAGAAGGTGGTGGGGTTAATGCAGCAAGCCAGCTTTGACTCTTGGCTAAGCTATCCTACGGAACCTCTCTAGTAAAATAGTTTTCGCACACGAGTCCACTACTCACCAACACAATACTCCACCGTGGATCCTCCCTCGTCATCCTACGAGAGGGCCATCCTCGATACTCACACTTATCTTGAGTCTTTTAGTAGTGTCCATTAACTTGTCTATGTACTGTATAGGCAACCAAGTAGTCCTTTACCGCGGACGCGGCTATTCGAATAGTTTTATACCCTGCAGGGGTGTACTTGTTCATACACGCTTTCACCACTTACCGCCGCTTACACGACATGTACTCGGCAACCTTCAAGCGGAAGCCCAGCGAGAGTGTTGGCCATGGCCTACCTAAACACTTAAGTCTCTAGTCCAGGTTTATCGCCTATCCAGGTTCCATCCGCAGGGAGTCCGGCCGAGGTTTCCACATACGGCCCCGAACGATGTGAACAGGGTCCCGAGACGCCAAACGGGCGCCCGGCATACTCGGCCACGGTGTATCTACCGCAACATAGCCCACCCCTAGGGTCAGCGCTACGCACGGCCGCCAACACATAACCTACAAACACCAGAAACTATTTGCAACTCCTGGACAGAGTACTAGGGTGATTAAGAAGCCGAGAGGGTCAATTAAGGATCCCAATGCATGGTAGTAGCTGAATCTTAAAATCACACATACATATCTTAGTTC
Source organism: Triticum aestivum (assembly GCF_018294505.1). NCBI lineage: Eukaryota > Viridiplantae > Streptophyta > Magnoliopsida > Poales > Poaceae > Triticum > Triticum aestivum. The sequence goes on from NC_057803.1 coordinate 485,424,407, forward strand.
TTAGGGACGGCCTCAATGAAACAACCCACCATGTACTCCTACATGGCCTCTCATCGATACCTTTACCAAAACATGTTCAACACATCCCTCACATTACCGACATAAGCATTTCACTCTAGCCCATCACCCAGATGAACCAGACCTGACACAACTCTAAGCATAGCAGGCATAGCAAGGTAGGAATCACATACATGGCTCAATCAACTCCTACACATGCTAGTGGGTTTCATCTAGTTACTGTGGCAATGACAGGTCATGCAGAGGATAAGGGTTCAACTACCGTAGCACACAGCAGTTTGAATCGCGTTGTCTTCATGCAGTAAACAAGAGCAGAAGAGAGAACATGGGTTTGTATCGGAATGATCAATGGTTGCTTGCCTGATGGAGTGGTATCGGGATACTTCCCTTCAGTTAGATACTCGTGAATATCCTCGGAGGCAGAACCTACCACGGGGAACACATCGGAACACAATCAACACATGACGATATGCAACAATATGATGCATGCTATGACATGGCAATATGAATGTGTTTTGGCCTAATGCAAGCTAGAATAGAAAGGGATGAACTCATTTTAATCAAAGATTCAAATATTAGCTCATTAAACATGGCCTTAATAGTGCATTTCCTTATTCTGCTTAAACAGTAAGGTAAACTTGTTTTGTCATGCATGAAACCATTACAGATGGATAGATTGAATTTTTCTGATAATTTTTCATATATAAATTATTTCATTTGGAGTTACGGTTGAATTTCTATGATTTTTAGAAGTTTTAAACATTTTCTGGAATTTCCTAAATAAAAAATAAATCCAGAAAATGCATTACTGCGTCAGCATTGCGTCATGCAGACCTCAGCAGGTCAAAGGCGCCAGCCCAGGTCAAACCTGACTGGTGGGCCCCTTCTGTCAGCCTCTCAGCTAATTAGCAAGATTAGATTAACACTAATTAGTTGTTAGTGGGGCCTGGGCCCACATGTCAGTGACTGATTTAATTAAAATTAATTAAAACTAAACCTAAATTATTTAACAGACCGGCCCCACCTGTCATAGACTCAGGGGAGGTCTACCTGGGCCCACCCAGGGGTCAAACTGGGCCAACTCGCCGGCGGCTCGACGCCGGCGAGGCCCGAGACGGCAGCGCGGCTCGGAAAACGCCCTTCGGCGACCAAATCGATGCCGGAGACCACCCGTACAAAGCCCAGGCTCTCGCGCATCCAATGGAGCAAGTGTGAGGAGCTGGGGTGGAGCGAGCTCGCCGGAATCGAGCTCGTGGCGGCAGCCGGAGTTCGGGCGAGGTCGGTTTCGACGCTACGGTGCACGGGAGGGAGAACTGGGGGTGGCTACGGGTTCCTGGTGCTGCACTGAGCACGGTGAGGTGCTCTGTTGTGGGCTTGCATGGCTGTGGCCACGGGTGCGCCATGGCCGGCGGCGGGGAGCTCTCGGGTGCGGTGGAAACGGCGGCTACAGGGGCCAAACAAGCACGGGAGCTAGGGGAAGAGGAAGAGGAGATCACAGCGGAGTCGGAGAGGGGGTCAGCAAGCTCGGGGAGGTCCTGGCGGCGGCGAATCAACCAGAGATGGCTCGGGTGCCAGAGGTTGAAGACGAGGGCGAAGGCGGCGTTGCAGGGCCTCCGGCGAAGCGTAGCTCGGTGGGGAGGACGAGGGAGTCGAGGCGGAGCTGATGGGCTCGTCGGAGGGGCGAGGGGAGGTCTCTGGCGGCGACTACGGCGATCGGCGGCGAGGGACGCACTCGGCCGTCGCGGGAGAGAAAGAGGGAGACGAGGGGGAGAGTGAGAGAGGATGAGAGGGAGACGTGGGGGTCGCGTGGCGTCCTCTGGGCGTCTCCCGGGCGTCGGCGGAAGCAGGAAGTGGCCGGCGCATGGCCGGCGCGCGGCGAGCACGCGCCCCGCGTCCTTCTGGCGCGAGGAGGACGACGACTGGCAGCGCCAGCAGGCTGGGCCGAGCCAGGTGGCTGGGCCAGCACAGGTAAGGCCCAGGTGGGCTTCTTTCTCCTCTTTTTTTATTTGGTTTCTGTTTTCTATTTAACTGCAACTGTTGGGCTTTAAATAAAATACTAAAACGTTTCCAAAAATCCTGAAAATAAATGTGGCCTATGTTTAGATTATTTCCAACAGGAAACATTTATTCCCAGAATTATTTGAGCATTTAGATTATTTTATAGCATTTAAAGGCCCAAATTCAAATACTTATGATTTAATTCAATGACCTTCTGTTGACCTAGAAAATTGTGCACCAATTTTGCCAGAGGTTCTAACCTAAGACAAAGAGGGTGAACTTTTTAGAAGGGCATTTCAGGTTCATTGAAAATAATTTTAGTAACCCTAGTTGTTTCCAGGGGGTGTTGGGGGTTCTGTCTTCCCCAATTCAAATTTAAGAAGAATTTAAACATGATGCACATTCTAATGCTTGAACTAGCTAGGGTGTGACAATCATGAGAGTCAGTTTTTGGCTTTCTCTACTGAGGTGCTCGTCCGGAAGAACCGGGACACAATCGTAGTAGTTCTCCCAGTGCTACCTTAGCCGATATAGCGGAACATAAGGTACCAAAGCATGGGAGCCGGGAAAACCCAACTATTGACCCAAGACATGATTCGGAGCTGATGCATATAATGCTATAAGTTCGGGGTGCCGCACTGTCGAAAGTGTTCGTACTTTTCATGCCGTGTTATGGGGTAAACTGGAGCCCCTGGTGCACTGGTTGTATCAGAATGTATGGGTGCGATTTGTCGTAAATAAGCAGACAGGAGAAAAAAGAAAAGGTAGAGGAATGCAATAATGAGCTAATGTTGTACATTGTTATTTAGATGATACGTCAAAGCATATGCATACGTGTAGTGCAATAAGTAAAAGATAGGACTATTTGACATGTCCTATCCAAGGTCAAGATGCATGTGGGTATGCAAAATAGGTATATCGATCGTTATCAGAGACCACCTGAGGATTCCCTTGTACGTCAAAGCTTCTTGCTTCCTTGGTGTTTCCTTCCCGTGACGGGTCCGAGAATCAGACGATCGGAGAGGGCCTTCAGAGAATAGGGGCCTGAAAGGAACAAAATGTTAAAGGTATACGGGTCCTGGAGCGGTTGAGCCGCATTGTGGGCCATGCCATAGCCGTGCCTCCGCCTATGCCCATGGTATCTTGAGTGCGTAATTATGTACGCGCAGCACAAATTTCGCCACTTGACTGGGACTAGGATGGAGGCCGAATTGCTAGGCGAGCTCTAAACGTGACAGGTGATCCTCTTGCAGAGTACTCCAGACTCGCTTGAAGGTGTCCGAGGTCCTTTTTGCCGAATTGGCGGTTTGCCTCATAAGGCTGCTTTGTGCTTCTGCTGCGAGGGCCGCAGTGTGCTCCTCCGTGCAGAGTGAGCGTTCTGTGTTTCCATTAACTGTTATAACCCCATGAGGTCCTAGCATTTTGAGCTCGAGGTATGCATAATGCGGTACCACATTGAATCTGGCAAATGCGGTTCGTCTGAGCAGTGCATGATAGCCACTGCGGAAGGGGACGATATCAAAGAGTAACTCCTCGCTTTGGAAGTTGTCCGGAGATCCGAAGACTACTTCCAGTTTTATTGAGCCCGTGCAACAGGCCTCTACACCTGGGATGACACCTTAAGGTGGTTTTGGTGGGTTTGATCCTCGAGGGGTCTATGCCCATTTTACGTACTATATCCTAATAGAGCAGGTTCAGGCTGCCGCCACCGTCCATAAGGACTCGAGTGAGGTGAAATCCGTCAATGATGGGGTCAAGGACCAATGTGGCAGAACCGCCATGATGGATACTGGTGGGGTGGTCCCTGCAATCGAAGGTGATCGGACAAGAAGACCATGGGTTGAACTTTGGGGCAACTGACTCCATCGCATAGACGTCCCTCAGTGCATTCTTCCGTTCTCGCTTGGGAATATGGGTTGCGTATATCATGTTTATCGTTTTCACTTGGGGAGGAAATTTCTTCTGTCCTCCTGTGTTCGGCTGCCGGGGCTCCTCTTCGTCGTTGCTATGCAGCCCCTTTTCCTTATTTTTGGCATTTAACTTGCCGGCCTGTTTGAACACCCAGCATTCTCTATTGGTGTGGTTGGCCAGTTTATAGGGGGTGCCGTGAATTTGACACGAGCGATCAAGTATGCAGTCCAAGCTGGACAGGCCCGGATTGCTTCTTTTGAACGGCTTTTTCCGCTGACCAGATTTAGAGCCACTGAATCCGGCATTGACTGCCGTGTCTTCGATGTTGTCGCCGTTGTTGTGGCGCTTGTGTCTGTTGTGACATGGCATGTCGTTGCTATCTTTGGCATCTGAATTGCTAGGGTTTCTTGAAGTGTTGTTGCTGCGAGCCAGCTAGCTATCCTCGCCCGCACAAAAGCGGGTCATGAGTGTCGTGAGGGCTGCCATGGAATTCGGCTTTTCTTGGTCATGGTGTCGGGCGAGCCACTCGTCACGAATGTTATGCTTAAATGCTGCTAAGGCCTCAGCATCCGGACAGTCGACGATTTGGTTCTTTTTAGTTAGGAACCGAGTCCAGAATTTCCTGGCTGATTCCCCTGGCCGTTGGGTTATGTGACTCAAGTCATCATCATCCGGTGGTCGCACATAAGTGCCCTGGAAGTTATCAAGGAATGTGTCTTCCAAGTTCTCCCAACTGCCAATGGAGTTTGCCGGCAGGCTATTCAGCCAATGCTGACCAGGTCCTTTAAGTTTTAATGGGAGCTACTTGATGGCATGTAGATCGTCACCGCGGGCCATGTGGATGTGGAGGAGGAAATCTCAGATCCATACCACGGGGTCTGTTGTGCCATCGTATGATTCAATGTTCACGGGTTTAGAACCTTCTGGGAATTCGTGATCCATTACTTCATCAGTGAAGCATAGGGGGTGTGTGGTGCCTCTGTGCCGGGCTATATCACAACGCAGTTCATACGAGTCTTGTCTGCTATATTCAGCCCGGCCGGATTTGCATTTAGTATATCCGGCGTGACGGTCGTCGTCATTCGTTGGGGCGCGCCCTCGTGATCCGTAGATTGATCTTGTATGTCCTGTTTTATTTTCCAATACGTCTTGCAGGTCCTGCGTGTTGCCCCGAGCCTTGGTGTTTTTGTTTGACTGGTGACGGGGTGCAGGCTGGACTTCGGGCTGATACGCCGCCTTGTCTCGGCCACGAGGTGGCCGGTCAGCCGCATCATACGCTGGTAGTATAGGCTTTAATGTTTCCTCCTCAAGTTGGGGTAGCAACCTGCGCTTTGGGTAACTTTTGGTTGGGCGCTCGAGTTCGTATTCCTCGGCTGCCAGTACTTCGGTCCATCTATCCGCTAGCAGATCTTGATCAGCTTGAAGCTGTTGTTGCTTTTTCTTCAGGCTTTTTGCTGTGGCTATAAGCCGGTGCTTGAAGCGCTCCTGCTCGACGGGATCCTCAGGCACGATAAATTCTTCGTCGTCCAGGCTCACCTCATCGTCGGAGAGAGGCACGTAATTATCATCCTTTGATTCTCCGTCTGCCGCCTGTTCCTTAGGGCTAGCTTGCCCATCCTCCCGCTCGAAGCCTGGCCGGAGGGGATTGTCTTTGGCGCTATCTGCAGCGTTATTGTCTCTTGTGCTGGTATCACTGCTTTTGCTATGGCGGAGCTTATAGCGGCGCCGATGATGCCGGTGTTTAGATTGCTTCTCGAGGGGATTATCCTCCGTTGCCTTATTGCCATCGCTTTCTTTGGGGGTGTCCACCATGTATATGTCATATGATGAGGTGGCTGTCCAGCGCCCTGTGGGCGGTGGTTCCTATTCTTCTCCTGCATCGTCGTCCATATCATCGATGTCTTCGGAGCTGAAATCAAGCATGTCGGTTAAGTTGTCGATAGTGGCTATTAAGTGGGTGGTGGGTGGGGGACGAATTTCTTCATCGTCTGCTTCCCGCTCGAGCCGGACACAGTTCAGCCAAGGGCCTCCTGACAAGGAGAGAGACCTTAATGAATTTAGCATGTCGCCCAAGGGCGAGTGCTAAAAGATATCTGCGAAGGTGAACTCCATGATCGATGCCCAATCAGATTCGATAGGCACGGACACAGGCGGCTCGAAGCCTGTGGCCGGGGACGAATCCAAGGGTCCGGCAACACAGGTCTCACAGGAGGTGAAGTTAGTATTCGGCTCTATCGCCGTTGGGTGTGCGGCCTCCGTGGCGGGGTCCATCCACCCGTCCTCGGATGGAACGATCTGCTCCGGTTTAAGGGCCAGAGTAGCCGCAAGTGTGATTTCCCGAACACCGTCCGGCGGCAGAGCTAAGTCATGCTCGTCGTGACTGTGCGGCGCACCTGACATGGGCTCGAATCTGTCGAAGATCAAGTCTCCGTGGATGTCAGCAGTATAGTTCAAGCTTCCAAACCTGACCTAATGGCCAGGGGCGTAGCTATCAATCTGCTCGAGATGGCCAAGCGAGTTGGCCCGTAGTACGAAGCCGCCGAATATGAAGATCTGTCCGGGGAGAAAAACCTCACCCTAGACCGCATCATTGTCGATGATCGAAGGATCCATCAAGCCTTATGGTGACGACATAGTGGAACTCTCAATGAAAGCACCAATGTCGGTGTCAAAACCGGTGGATCTCGGGTAGGGGGTCCCGAATTGTGCGTCTAAGGAGGATGCTAACAGGAGATGGGGGACACAATGTTTACCCAGGTTCGGGCCCTCTCAATGGAGGTAATACCCTACGTCCTGCTTGATTGATCTTGATGATATGAGTATTACAAGAGTTGATCTACCACGAGATCGTAGAGGCTAAACCCTAGAAGCTAGCCTATGATTCTGATTGTCCTTGTCCTTCGGACTAAACCCTCCGGTTTATATAGACACCGGAGGGGGCTAGGGTTACACAGAGTCAGTTACAAGGGAGGAGATCTACATATCTGAACTACCAAGCTTGCCTTCCACGCAAAGGAGAGTCCCACCCGGACATGGGACGAAGTCTTCAATCTTGTATCTTCATAGTCCAACAGTCCGGCCAAAGTATATAGTCCGGCTGTCCGAGGACCCCCTAATCCAGGACTCCCTCAGCCGGCCCTCCCCATCCTCCACTCCTTTATATATGGGGGAGGGGGCACCCCATAGACACACAAGTTCATCATTGATCTTTTAGCCGTGTGCGGTGCCCCCTCCACCATAATCCACCTCGATCATATCGTAGCGGTGCTTAGTCGAAGACCTATTCCGGTAGCATCATCATCACCGTCATCACCCCATCATGCTGACGAAGCTCTCCCTCGACACTCTACTAGATCGCGAGTTCGTGGGACGTCACTGAGCCGAACGTGTGCAGATCGCAGAGGTGCTGTCGGTGTCAAAACCGGCGGATCTCGGGTAGGGGGTCCCGAACTGTGCGTCTAGGCCGGATGGTAACAGGAGGCAGGGGACACGATGTTTTACCTAGGTTCGGGCCCTCTTGATGGAGGTAAAACCCTACGTCCTGCTTGATTAATATTGATGATATGGGTAGTACAAGAGTAGATCTACCATGAGATCAGAGAGGCTAAACCCTAGAAGCTAGCCTATGGTATGATTGTTGTTCGTCCTACGGACTAAAACTCTCCGGTTTATATAGACATCGGAGAGGGCTAGGGTTACACAGAGTCGGTTACAATGGTAGGAGATCTACATATCCGTATCGCCAAGCTTGCCTTCCACGCCAAGGAAAGTCCCTTCCGGACATGGGATGATGTCTTCAATCTTGTATCTTCATAGTCCAGGAGTCCGGCCGAAGGTATAGTATGGCTATCCGGACACCCCCTAATCCAGGACTCCCTTAGTAGCCCCCGAACCAGGCTTCAATGACGACGAGTCCGGCGCGCAAATTGTCTTCGGCATTGCAAGGCGGGTTCTTCTCCAAATTCCATGTACCTGTTGAACAGTGTCCGGTTTCTTGTAAATGTAGTGCTCCTTGGCTTCTACGCCCAATAATGGCCATTTTCCACGTGTCAAACGAATACGAAAAGTTAGGGTGTTTTTTATATTTACACCCCTAGCCGCGTGAATGAGCCGCCTATTTAAGGGGACGAGGATTTAGATCCAAACCACACCTTCTCCCTTCCGCGAGTATTCATCAGAGCGTATCCGACAGAGGTCCATTCCATCATGGCCGGCCGCCGCAGCTCCTCCTCTCGCCCTTCCAGCCCTCGGCCTGGAGATTGGAAGAGGTGCTCCATCCCGCACAGCGAGCTAGTGACGCTCCAGACCAAGGGATTCCCCCCCCCCCCGGCCTATATGGTCCCAGTTCGAGCCGGACTTGCCACCTATAATGGCGGAGAGCAAGCAGAGAGCGCCCCCAATCCCTCCAAAGGAGAGCGGGTATGCCTTGCCCCTAACTTAATAAGAGGGCTCAGATTTCCAATTCATCCGTTTCTCCGGGGGCTTCTGGAGTTCTATGGCCTCCAGCTGCACAACCTCATGCCTGCCTCCATATTGCATATCGCGGGCTTCGTAGCCCATTGTGAGTTGTTCTTGGGCTGCGAGGCTCATTTCACGCTGTGGAAAAGGCTATTCTGCCTTGTGCCCGCTCTAAGGAGGGGTCAATATATCAGGTGGGTGGAGCCGAAGTGTGGTGCATCGCCGGGACCGGATATCTATCCGGAACCCCAAAGAAGGCGTCCGAGGACTGGCCTTCGAAATGGTTTTATATAGAGGACGTCCCACTGCCGGATCCTGTCCGGATCAGCCTCCCTGAGTTCGACAGTGCTCCCCTAAAGAAGCGCCTAAGCTGGCGTCCACGGAGCCCTCAGAGGGAAAGTGACAGGGACGTTATTTACCTGATGGGCTGGATAAGGTTGTTGGCTCATTCCAGACTGACCATGATCGGGGTCATGGCCGCATGCATCATGCGAGGGGTGCAGCCGCTTCAGTATAGAGGCTGCCCCATGTGGGGCTTCAACAGGGAGGACGACGCCACCCGCTACGGTCGTAAGGGGCCGGATTCGGCTGCCGCTCTAATAAAGACCTTGTCCGCTTTGTACAAGGGAGAAGAGGAGGAATTTCTCCACGTCAACCCACGGGGTGGATTTTCTATGTACAAACCCCCAAGTTGGGTAAGTGGACACTTTTACTTGCCCATCTGTTTTATATTCCCATTGTTAAATTTTCAGTCTAACGACTTCAACGCAGGAACTGCGCCAGGCTGTTAAAGAAATAAACAGCCCTCCTCCACAACCCGAGGATCCGGGACGGTCCCTCGACCCAGCCTCTCAAGAGGATCCAGACTTATCTGTGGAGCTGATTGATGGAGTGTTTCATCAATTGAGCAAGGACAGCGCCTTGGTGGCCATTACGGCCGATTATCCAGGGCTACTCCCAGCCTCACAGGTAACTGAGACCGGAGTCCCAGCACTTTGAAAAGGGATCTGTCCTTGCGTGTTTTCGATTGCCGTATGACAACCGTGTTTTGCAGGGGAGGTCCTTGAGACGGGAGGCCGAGCCTGCGGTGACTAGCCAACGAGGGGCGGCAAGGCCCCGCGATCTGAAAAGAAGTGCGGTCCGGACTGAGGCACCGGCGCAAAGGTATAGCGCGCCACCTTATTCCCAGGTGTTATTCCTTCGAGGCATATTAATGCTCGTGCTCTTTTCAGGACGAAGAGACCTCGCCGGACTATATCTGGAGAGGCTGCCAATCGCGCCTCCACCAGCCAGGCTCCAAAGCCTGGTCCAGAAGCAGAGGTGAACACAAGGCGCGCACCGGACGCTCCTCCGATGGAGGATGCGGACAGGCTGTCTGCCACCAATTCCGAGGTGGAGAGTGCCATGAACCACAGGCGTCGCCGGACAGTTGTTTGCGACGCTTGTTTCTCCCAAGAGGCATTGGATGCCTTCAATTCGGGAGACGCGTACCTCCGTGCCGCTCAAAATGGTCTAGCCAGAGCCACGGAGTAGTATGTGAAAGACATACGGGTAAGAAAATTTTGGTAATTATATATATGTACCAGTAGCCCCCGAGACTTGAAACAGTTAGAATAACTGATTTAAGGATCATCTGTTATGCAGGTTCTTACAAAAAAGAATACCCTGCTATCCCAGGAGCTGGAAGAGTGCAAAGCCCAACTTGAGGCCGCACTAGCCGCGACAGGGGAGCCCATGGAGGCCCCCTCTGGTAATATACGCTTCGAAAGATAAGTATTTTGCGAAGTGCGGCATGGGTGCAAATCTGACAAATGAAATTGCAGATGGCGTCGGATTAAATCCGGAAGTGCAACAACTCCGACGCCAGCTGAAGGCTGGTGAGAGCATGCTGACAAAGGTGAGGCGAGAGAAGAACGATCTCCAAGATGCCAACACCAAGCTGGGCGTTGAACTGAAGGGCGTTCGTGCCCAGCTGTTGGACTCCGTGAAGGAGAATCAGCGGCTTCGATGCAGCATATATAGTAAGTGCTTAAACGAACTTTGAAAAAAGAGTTCGGCGAGGAAGTCGACTAACAGAGTAATGTCTGTAGGTATGCTAACAGGTCGTCCTGCAGAGGAAATGCCCGGTTCTACGGGTGACCTTCTTCCCGAGCTCTCACAACTGCACGAGCGAGTTCGGCAGGTGATGCAAGGCGTCGCCCAGGCTTGTGGCCATCCGTCTCCATGCCCGAAGGCCTTGGAGAGCTTGTAGAGAAGCTGAAGGGAGCGCGGCGGCGCTTCCGATTGTGGAAGATGTCGGCCTGCCGTCAAGGCGCCAGGGAGGCCTGGGCCATGGTGAAGACGCGGTACACGAAGGCTGACCCAAACCACATGGCCGAGGTCGGACCCGTAGGGCCCGATGGGAAGGAGATCCCTGTGAGCTTAGTATACGGCCAAGTAGAGTTGGCCGCAAAGTATTCCCAACAGGACTGTAAACTAGACAGCCTGTTAGATGGTATTGAAGAGGAATACAATCAGTCAGATTGACTATGTAATTTTAATTGACATGTGTAATGCCTTCTAGCCGGATTGTAGATCGTTTGTCATGGCCGACCTTTTCGCTTCAACCTCGGGACCTGACGGTCCGGAGTGTGTCCGAATACCCTCGCGGTTATATAAGAACCGGGGTATGCATGGAGACCAGGCGTAGGGGTCATTAGTGCTTGAACAGACAAGTGCCCAACTAGTTATGTTATATTACATGGTTAGTAAGAAACATCTTCCAGGGAGAATAGTTCCGTTAGGGGTTCCTTTCCCTGGGAGGCATGCCCTAAAGTGCATGTCCATTCTGCGAAAAGAGGCGCAGGAAAAACATCTGGGGGCGTATAGATAAATAAGAAAAAGATCATCTTTAGTTCACCGACCGAATATTCCCTTAAGAACGCTAGCTTTCGGCTTCACCCAGTCTGAGGTACACATCCGGCTGACCCGGCAGTAACAACCGCAGAGGTGCTCCCTTTACCACCTAGCCGAACAATCGGGAACGTAGGGGTAAGCACAGGAGCCAGGCAACCCAGCTTGGCCAAAACTTAAGTCATATCGATGCATATCATGGCGAATAAAAGGTACATGCGGAAGTGTGACACATGTGTTGGGCATGAAGCCCGTATAAATAAGCTTATGTTTAAAGAATCCCCCAGGTTTAATGAGCACGGATAGCGCGTCATTTTATGAGCCTTTAAAGGCTATAAGAGAGAGAGAGAGGACAAGGAGAGAAATGTAAGACAGAAAGTATATAAAAAATGGACGGAGGAAGGAGACGAACACAGAGTCCGGCGCTAGGCATAGAATCTTCGGAGACGGGCTGCGTTCCATGGGTTCGGCTCGAGTCGGTTATCCGATGCATCTCGCAGGCGGTATGCTCCACCAGTCAGGACTTGGTCAATTATGAAGGGACCTTCCCACTTGGGCTTGAGTTTGTCCTTTTTCTTGTCCGGCAGGCATAGAACTAATTCGCCAACGTTCTAATTTTTGGCCTGTACTTCTCTGCTTTGGTATCTTCGAGCCTGCTGTTGATAGAATGCGGAACGGGCTTTTGCCACGTCTCGCTCTTCCTCCAAGGCGTCCAAACTGTCCTGCCGATCGAGCTCGGCTTCTCTTTCTTCGTACATGCGCACTCGAGGTGAGTCATGAATTATGTCGCAGGGCAAAACTGCCTCTGCGCCGTACACCATGAAGAATGGTGTGTATCCGGTGGTGCGATTCGGCGTGGTCCGCAGCCCCCAGAGTACGGAGTCGAGCTCCTCTACCCAGTGCGTATTAGATTCCTTAAGGGACCGCACTAATCTGGGTTTGATGCCGCTCATGATAAGACCATTTGCACGTTCGACCTGGCCGTTGGTTTGTGGGTGATAGACGGAAGCATAATCGAGCTTGATGCCCATGTTTTTGCACCAGAGTTTTACCTCATCGGCCGTAAAGTTCGTGCCGTTATCAGTGATGATGCTGTGGGGGACGCCGTAACGGTGTACAACCCCGGATATAAAGTCTATCACCGGTCCGGATTCGGCCGTCTTAACAGGCTTGGCTTCTATCCATTTGGTGAACTTATCCACCATGACCAGTAAGTATTTTTTCTTGTGGGTTCCGCCTTTAAGGGGTCCAACCATGTCAAGCCCCCAGACCGCGAAGGGCCAAGTGATGGGGATAGTTTGGAGGGCGGTGGGTGGCATATGGCTTTGGTTTGCAAAAAGCTGGCAACCGACGCATCGTTGGACTAAGTCCTGGGCGTCTGCCCGGGCCGTCGGCCAATAAAAGCCTGTACGGAAGGCCTTGCTTACAAGGGACCGAGCTGCAGCGTGATGTCCGCCGAGTCCGGCATGAATTTCAGCCAGGAGGTTCCGCCCTTCCTCTTCGGAGATGCACCTTTGAAGGACTCCGGTAGTGCTTTTCTTATAAAGCTCTCCCTCATGGACTTTATAGGCTTTAGATCGCCGCACTATGCAGCGTGCCTCATTTTGGTCCTCAGGGAGTTCCTGCCTGGTAAGGTAGGCGAGGAATGGTTCTGTCCACGGGGCGATGACGGCCATTATTACGTGGGCTGAAGGTGTTATTTCATTGGCAGAGCCTCCAATTATGTCAGAGTGTTCGGTGTCGGGCAGTGCGGTTGGGTCCGGGCTGTTATTGCCAGGTTCCCCTTCCCATACTACGGACGGCTTGAACAGCCTTTCCAAGAAGATGTTGGGGGGGACTACATCGCGTTTTGCGCCGATGCGTGCCAGGACATCTGCCGCCTGATTATTTTCCCGGGCTATATGGTGAAATTCGAGCCCTTCGAACCGAGCTGACATTTTTAGGACGGCGTTGCGATAAGCTGCCATTTTTGGATCCTTGGCATCAAAGTCTCCATTTATTTGGGATATTGCGAGGTTCGAGTCCCCGCGCACCTCTAGGCGTTGAATGCCCATGGATACTGCCATCCGGAGACCATGTAAAAGGGCCTCATATTCGGCTGCGTTGTTGGAGTCTGTGTACATTATCTGGAGTACATATTGAACTGTGTCTCCTGTGGGGGACGTCAAAACGACGCCAGCCCCTAGACCGGCCAACATTTTGGAGCCGTCGAAGTGCATGACCCAGTTTGAATATGTGCCGTACTCTTTAGGGAGTTCGGCCTCCGTCCATTCTGCGACGAAGTCAGCCAAAACTTGCGACTTGATAACTCGCCGTGGCTTGTAAGTTATGTCAAACGGGAGGAGCTCAATGGCCCATTTTGCAATCCGGCCCGTCGCGTCGCGGTTGTTTATAATATCGTTAAGTGGCACTTCCGAGGCTACTGTTATTGAACACTCTTGAAAGTAGTGTCGCAGCTTCCGGGATGCCATAAATACCGCGTACGCAATCTTTTGATAATGCGGGTACCGTGACTTGCACGGAGTAAGGACAGTGGACACATAATAGACCGGCTTTTGAAGGGGGAATTTGTGTCCGTCCGTTTCTCGTTCGACGACGAGCACTGCGCTTACGACCTGATGGGTTGCTGCAATGTATAATAGCATTGGTTCGCCAATGTTTGGCGCGGCCAGGACTGGGTTTGTTGCCAAGATGGCTTTTATTTCGTCGAGTCCGGCCGTGGCTGCATCCGTCCACTCGAAGTGTTCGGTGCGCCGAAGGAGGCGGTAAAGGGGTAGGGCCTTTTCTCCTAAGCGGGAGATAAAGCGGCTTAGAGCCGCCACGCATCCGGTTAATTTTTGTATTTGTTTGAGGTCCTTCGGGATATCCAATTGTGACAGAGCTCGGATCTTGGCTGGATTTGCTTCAATTCCTCTACCGGATACAATGAAGCCCAAGAGCTTTCCGGCTGGAACGCCGAAAACGCATTTTTCCGGGTTGAGCTTGATGTCGTATGTTCGGAGGTTATCGAATGTTAGCCTCAAGTCGTCTACTAGAGATTCGACATGTCTTGTTTTAACGACCACATCATCTACGTATGCCTCCACTGTTTTGCCGATCTGGTTTGCCAGACATGTCTGAATCATGCGCTGATATGTTGCGCCGGCGTTTTTGAGCCCGAAGGGCATTGTGTTGAAGCAGAATGGGCCGTATGGTGTGATGAATGCCGTTGCGGCTTGGTCTGACTCTGCCATCTTTATTTGATGGTAGCCGGAGTATGCGTCGAGGAAACACAACGAATCGTGTCCTGCGGTAGCGTCGATAATTTGATCGATGCGGGGGAGAGGGAAGGGATCCTTTGGGCAAGCCTTGTTAAGGTCTTTGAAATCAACGCACAGGCGCCAGGATTTGTCCTTCTTTGGTACCATCACCAGGTTTGCTAGCCAGTCCGGATGTTTTATATCTTTGATGAATCCGGCCTCCAATAGCTTGGCTAGTTCCTCTCCCATGGCCTGTCTCTTAGGTTCGGAAAAACGCCGAAGAGCCTGTTTGACTGGCTTGAATCCTTTTAGGATATTTAAGCTGTGTTCGGCCAGCCTGCGTGGGATTCCTGGCATGTCTGAAGGGTGCCAGGCGAAAATGTCCCAGTTCTCTCGTAGGAACTCTCGCAGTGCGGCGTCTACATCAGGGTTTAACTGTGCCCCGATGGAAGCTGTTTTATTGGGGTCCGTTGGATGGACCTGGAATTTGACTATTTCGTCCGCCGGTTTAAAGGAGGTGGACTTGGATCTTTTATCGAGTATCACATCGTCCCTATTCACCGTGGAGCGCAGCGCAGTCAGTTCCTCAGCCGCTAGGGCTTCGGATAGCGCCTCGAGGGCCAGTGCGGCTGTCTTGTTTTCGGCGCGGAGTGCTATGTCCGGATCACTAACGAGAGTGATGATTCCGTTAGGCCCGGGCATCTTGAGCTTCATGTACCCGTAATGGGGTATTGCTTGGAAGACTGTAAACGCTTCCCGCCCTAGCAGAGCGTGATATCCGCTACTGAACGGGGCCACCTGGAACGTGACCTCTTCGGACCTGTAATTATCCGGCGTGCCGAACACCACATCTAGTGTGATTTTTCCTGTACAGCGCGCTTCCCGACTGGGGATTATTCCTCTAAAGGTTGTGCTGCTTCGCTCAATGCGGTTCCAGTCTATTTCCATTTTTTGAAGGGTTTCCTCATAAATGAGGTTCAATCCGCTGCCGCCATCCATGAGTACCTTGGTAAGACGAAAGCCGTCCACTATTGGACTGAGGACCAATGCGGCTGGTGCTCGGGCTGTTCGGAATTTAGGTTCATCACTGGCGTTAAAAGTAATAGCCGTGTCACTCCATGGGTTTATTGTTGCTACTTGGTAGACTTCGGCAAGGCCGCGGAGTGTTCTTTTTCGCATATTATTTGATGCGTAAGTCTCGAAGACTGTTAATACCGTACTAGTTTCTCTGGGGTGGCTTTCTGTGGCTTCTGGAATTAGAAGATCTTCGCCAATTTTTGCCACCTGCCGGAGTATCCAACATGCTCTAAGGCTGTGAGTTGGTGTGGCGCCCTCTGCACTGTGAATTTTACAGGGTCCATCAAGCCATCCTTCCAGTACGGTTCCGTGCCCTGTAGAGGGCTTTTGCTTTTTGGTATTGAACCCGGGTGTCTGACGATGATGCACCCTTTTATTTCGGACCGGGTTTGTATTCAAGGCCGGATTGTCCCAAAATTTTGTTTCGGTTTTCCAGTCGCTTTCCATCGCACAGTACTTTCGTACTATGGACGCCAAGTCAGCAAAGCGTGTAATATCACGGCGACTTATGGCGTTGAGGATTCCCTTGTCCGTGCAATTATTGCAGAAGAATGAAATTGCGTCTTCCTCGCGGCAGTCCTTTATCCTGTTCATAACCAGGAGGAATCTGGCCCAGTAATGATGTACTGTTTCTTCGGGCTCTTGCCTAATTTGGGATAGATCACTTATGTACGGGTGGGTGGGCGGAATCAAATCCAAAACCTCACCCAATCTGAGACCCAGGGGCCAAGGAGTTTCCGAACTCGGAAGTTTGGATTCTTGGATGCTGTCCAATGAATCTAGCCCGTCACCTGACTTTAAGTTCAGGTCTTGAGTGATGTCCTCCCCTCCGCGGGTATCCGACTTGGAGGGATCGGGAATCCGGACATATCTAGTCCTTAAGATAGATGAAGGGTCGCCGCACTGTCCCTCTACCACGGCAACGTGATGGGTGACCTGGGGGAGTTAATCTCTCTCAGATCGGGTTTAGACCCAATCTGGTCGTAATCCGTAGCGACTCCCAGGGCGGCGAAGCGATCCAAGAGCTCGTTTAGGGAAGAGAGCTCCATTGGATCTAGCTGCTCGGCGAATTCCGAGCTGACGTGAAGATTGCTTTCGATGACCCGAGAGGTCATCGTCGGCGCAGCAGCCGAACGGGTGGTCATAAGGAAACCACCTAGCCTGAGAGTCTGGCCGACAGCCAAAGCTCCCTTAGCAACGGTGCCGTCTTTAAAGACGGGATGAGGCATCCTTCCTGATGGTGACGGCACAGAGGAACTCTCAATGAAAGCACCAATGTCGGTGTCAAAACCGGCGGATCTCGGGTAGGGGGTCCCGAACTGTGCATCTAGGCCGGATGGTAACAGGAGGCAGGGGACACGATGTTTTACCCAGGTTCGGGCCCTCTTGATGGAGGTAAAACCCTACGTCCTGCTTGATTGATATTGATGATATGGGTAGTACAAGAGTAGATCTACCACGAGATCAGAGAGGCTAAACCCTAGAAGCTAGCCTATGGTATGATTGTTGTTCGTCCTATGGACTAAAACTCTCCGGTTTATATAGACATCGGAGAGGGCTAGGGTTACACAGAGTCGGTTACAATGGTAGGAGATCTACATATCCGTATCGCCAAGCTTGCCTTCCACGCCAAGGAAAGTCCCTTCCGGACATGGGACGAAGTCTTCAATCTTGTATCTTCATAGTCCAGGAGTCCGGCCGAAGGTATAGTCCGGCTATCCAGACACCCCCTAATCCAGGACTCCCTCAGGTGTCGTATCTTCGGTACTAGGATCAGTCAATCGTGAAGACGTACGACTACATCAACCGCGTTGTCATAACGCTTCCGCTTACGGTCTACGAGGGTACATAGACAACACTCTCCCCTCTCGTTGCTATGCATCACCATGATCTTGCGTGTGCGTAGGAATTTTTTTTGAAATTACTGCTTTCCCCAACATATCGCAGCCCCAAACTTTAAGAAACGACAACTTGGGTTTCTTGCCAAACCACAGTTCATAAGGTGTCGTCTCAACGGATTTTGACGGTTCCCTATTTAAGGTGAATGCAGCCATCTCTAAAGCATAACCCCAAAACGATAGCGGTAAATCAGTAAGAGACATCATAGATCGCACCATATCTAATAAAGTGCGGTTACGACGTTCGAACACACCATTACGTTGTGGTGTTCCAAGTGACGTGAGTTGCGAAACTATTCCATATTGTTTCTAATGAAGACCAAACTCATAACTCAAATATTCACCTCCACGATCAGATCGTAGAAACTTAATTTTCTTGCTATGATGATTTTCCACTTCACTCTGAAATTGTTTGAACTTTTCAAATGTTTCAGACTTATGTTTGATCAAGTAGATATACCCATATCTGCTCAAATCATCTGTGAAGGTCAGAAAATAACGATGCCCGCCAGGAGCATCAACATTCATCAGACCGCATACATCAATATGTATTATTTCCAATAAGTCTGTTGCTCGTTCCATTGTTCCGGAGAACGAGTCTTGGTCATCTTTCCCATGAGGCATGGTTCGCAAGCATCAAGTGATTCCAAAAGTCCATCAGCATGGAGTTTCTTCATGCGCTTTACACCAATATGACCTAAATGGCAGTGCCACAAATAAGTTGCACTATCATTATTAAACTTATATCTTTTGGCTGCAATACTATGAATATGTGTATCACTACTATCGAGATTTAGTAAAAATAGACCACTCATCAAGGGTGCATGACCATAAAAGATATTACTCATATAAATAGAACAATCATTATTCTCTGATTTAAATGAATAACCGTCTCGCATCAAACAGGATCCAGATATAATGTTCATGCTTAACGCTGGCACCAAATAACAATTATTCGGGTCTAATACTGATCCCGAAGGTAGATGTAGAGGTAGCATGTTGACGGCGATCACATTGACTTTGGAACCATTTCCCACGTGCATCGTCACCTCGTCCTTAGCCAATCTTCTCTTAATCTGTAGCCCCTGTTTCGAGTTACAAATATTAGCAACAAAACCAATATCAAATACACAGGTGCTACTGCGAGCATTAGTAAGGTACACATCAATAACATGTATATCAAATATACCTTTCACTTTGCCATCCTTCTTATCCGCCAAATACTTGGGGCACTTCCGCTTCTAGTGACCAGTCCCTTTGCAGTAGAAGCACTCAGTCTCAGGCTTAGGTCTAGACTTGGGCTTCTTCACTTGAGCAGCAACTTGCTTGCTGTTCTTCTTGAAGTTCCCCTTCTTCCCTTTGCCCTTCTTCTTGAAACTGGTTGTCTTGATTTCTACCTCCGCAGCCTTTTGCATCGCGAAGAGCTCGGGAATTGTCTTATCCATCCCTTGCATATTATAGTTCATGACGAAGCTCTTGTAGCTTAGTGGCAGTGATTGAAGAACTCTGTCAATGACACTATCATCAGGAAGATTAACTCCCAACTGAGTCAAGTGGTTGTGGTACCCAGACATTCTAAGTATATGTTCACTGACAGAACTATTCTCCTACATTTTGCAGCTGTAGAACTTATTGGAGACTTCGTATCTCTCATTCCGGACATTTGCTTGAAATATTAACTTCAACTCCTGGAACATCTCATATGCTCCATGACGTTCAAAACGTCGTTGAAGTCCCGGTTCTAAGCCGTAAAGCATGGCACACTAAACTATAGAGTAGTCATCATCTTTTCTTTGCCAGACGTTCTTAACGTCGCCAGCAACATCTGCAGCAGGTTTGTCACCCAGTGGTGCTTCCAGGACGTAATTCTTCTATGCAGCAATGAGGATAATCCTCAAGTTACGGACTCAGTCCGTGTAATTGCTACCATCATCTTTCAACTTAGCTTTCTCTAGGAACACGTTAAAATTTAATGGAACAACAGCACGGGCCATCTATCTACAACAACATAGACATGCAAAATACTATCAGGTACTAAGTTCATGATAAATTAAAGTCCAATTAATCAAATTACTTAAGAACTCCCACTTAGATAGACATCCCTCTAATCATCTAAGTGATCACGTGATCCATATCAACTAAACCATGTCCGATCATCACGTGAGATGGAGTAGTTTTCAATGGTGAACATCACTATGTTGATCATATATACTATATGATTCACGCTCGACCTTTCGGTCTTAGTGTTCCGAGGCCATATCTGCATATGCTAGGCTCGTCAAGTTTAACCTGAGTATTCTGTGTGTGCAAAACTGGCTTGCACCCATTGTATGTGAACGTAGAGCTTATCACACCGGATCATCACGTGGTGTCTCAGCATGATGAATTGTAGCAACGGTGCATACTCAGGGAGAACACGTGTACCTTGAAATTTAGTGAGAGATCATCTTATAATGCTACCACCGAACTAAGCAAAATAAGATGCATAAAGGATAAACATCACATGCAATCAATATAAGTGATATGATATGGCCATCATCATCTTGTGCCTTTGATCTCCATCTCCAAAGCATCGTCATGATCACCATCGTCACCGGCTTGACACCTTGAACTCCATCATAGCATCGTTGTCGTCTCGCCAACTATTGCTTCTACGACTATCGCTACCGCTTAGTGATAAAGTAAAGCAATTACATGGCGATTGCAGTTCATACAATAAAGCGACAACCATATGGCTCTGCCAGTTGTCGATAACTCTGTTACAAAACATGATCATCTCATACAATAAAATTTAGCATCATGTCTTGACCATATCACATCACAACATGCCCTGCAAAAACAAGTTAGACGTCCTCTACTTTGTTGTTGCAAGTTTTATGCGGCTGCTACGGGCTTCTAGCAAGAACCATTCTTACCTACGCATCAAAACCACAATGTAGTACAGTGATTGCTTTTTGATCTTCAAAAAGAACCCTGTGCATTGAAACCGATTCAACTAAAGTTGGAGAAACATACACCCACTAGCCACCTTTGTGTGAAGCACGTCGGTAGAACCAGTCTCGCGTAAGCGTACGCATAATGTCGGTCTGAGCCACTTCATCCAGCAATACCGCTGAATCAAGAATCAACTAGTGACGGCAAGCAATATGTATATACTCACGCCCACAACTCCTTTGGGTTCTACTCATGCATATAACATCTACGCATAAACCTGGCTTGGATGCCACTATTGGGGAACGCAGTAATTTCAAAAAGATCCTACGCACACGCAAGATCCATCTAGGTGATGCATAGCAACGATAGGGGAGAGTGTTGTCTATGTACTCACGTAGACCGTAAGCGAAAGCGTTATGACAACACGGTTGATGTAGTCTTACGTCTTCACGATCCGATCCTAGCACCGAAGGTACGGCACCTCTGCGATCTACACACGTTCAACTCGGTGACGTCCCACGAACTCTAGATCCAGCTGAGGTCGAGGGAGAGTTTCGTCAGCACGACGGTGTGATGATGGTGATGATGAAGTTACCGACGCAGGGCTTTGCCTAAGATCTACAACGATATGACCGAGGTGGAAATCTGTGGAGAGGGCACCACACACGGCTAAACAATCAACTTGTGTGTCTATGGGATGCCCCCTCCCCCGTATATAAAGGAGTGGAGGAGGGGGAGGGCCGGCCCTCTCATGGCGCGCCCAAGGGGGGAGTCCTACTCCCGGTGGGAGTAGGATTCCCCCTTCCCTAGTTGGAGTAGGAGAGGAAGGAAGGGAGAGAGAGAGAGAGGGAAGGAAAGGGGGGCCGACCCCCACCCAATTCGGATTGGGCTTGGGGGGGCGTGCCCTCCACCATGGCCGCCTCCTCCTCTCTCCCACTAAGGCTCAATAAGGCCCATACACTCCCCGGGGGGTTCCGGTACCCCTTGGTACTCCGGTAAATGCCCGAACTCACCCGGAACTATTATGATGTCCAAACATAGCCTTTCTAATATATCGATCTTTATGACTCGAACATTTCAAGACTCCTCGTCATGTCCGTGATCATATCCGGAACTCCGAACTACCTTCGATACATCAAAACACATAAACTCATAATATCGATTGTCACTGAACGTTAAGCGTGAGGACCCTACGGGTTCGAGAACTATGTAGACATTACCGAGACTCACTTCCGGTCAATAACCAATAGAGGAACCTGGATGCTCATATTGGTTCCTACATATTCTGCGAAGATCTTTATCGGTCAAACCGCATAACAACATATGTTGTTCCCTTTGTCATCGGTATGTTACTTGCCCGAGATTCGATCATCGGTATCTCAATACCTAGTTCAATCTCGTTACCGGAAAGTCTCTTTACTCGTTCCGTAATGCATCATCCCGCAACTAACTCATTAGTCACATTTCTTGCAAGGCTTATAGTGATGTGCATTACCGAGAGGGCCCGGAGATACCTCTCCGACAATCGGAGTGACAAATCCTAATCTCGATCTGTGCCAACTCAACAAACACCATCGGAGACACCTGTAAAGCATCTTTATAGTCACCCAGTTACGTTGTGATGTTTGATAGCACACTAAGAGTTCCTCCGGTATTCGGGAGTTGCATAATCTCATAGTCATAGGAACATGTATAAGTTATGAAGAAAGCAATAGCAACAAACTAAATGATCATCGTGCTAAGATAATGGATGGGTCAAGTCAATCACATCATTCTCTAATGATGTGATCCCGTTCATCAAATGACAACTCTTGTCCATGGCTAGGAAACTCAACCATCTTTGATTAACGAGCTAGTCAAGTAGAGGCATACTAGTGACACTCAGTTTGTCTATGTATTCACACATGTCTAAGTTTCCGGTTAATACAATTCTAGCATGAATAATAAGCATTTATCATGATATAAGGAAATATAAATAACAACTTTATTATTGCCTCTAGGGCATATTTCCTTCATTATCTTCAAGCGCACCGCAATCATTTTTGAGATCACTTTATATACCACATTGCATAGAATTATAGGTCTGAATTGAGTTACCTTGTCTGGGGAATTAACCTTTGGGATCATTACTATTCTAGTATCATTCCAGACCTCAGGTATCGAGCAAGTGTTACCGCCTGGAGTACCTCTTTTGTCATGCCATCCCCAACATAGGCCAAAATCTTTTATAAAAAATGGCGTGCAGACCGTCCGGCCCAGGTGCTTTTAAATCTCCAATATCAAAGAGGGCCTTTCGTACATCATCTTCTGTATAAGGGGCTAGAAGGGCCTTATTCATTTCATCGTTCACTTTCCTTTTGACAAGGGATATGACCTCTAGATTCGGTTGAACCACTTCTGATTTGAAAAGGTTTGAAAAATACCCCAAAATGTGATTTTTCATCTTCGTGTCTTGTACCCAGACGCCATTTTCATCAATTAACTTTTTGATCTGGTTTCTCTTCTTTCTCGCTGTTGCCGCATTATGGAAAAAAGAGGTATTACGATCACTATGTAATAGCCAGTTTGCACGACCCCGTTGTAGCCAGTATATCTCTTCTTGTTCCAAAAGATTTTCAATAAGGACTAGGGTCTCCTTTTTGCCGCGCTTGAGTTTCCGCATTCATAGGGCCCCTTCACAATTTTTCTAGATTTTTTTTGAGTTTTTTAATTCTATTTTTCGGCCCCCTTAGTATATCACGATCCTAGGTATGCAAATCCGCGTGCACCGCCCCTGGTACGTTCAGCGAGAGACGGTCCAATACCTAACATCTTTGCTTTTTTCCATGATGTACGTGCTATTTCTACGACTGTCTCTTCTTTGAGCCAACGAGCTTCAAACTGTTTTACTCGTCCTCCAGATTGATTAAACATGTTACAATCATAATATTATGTATCCAAGACAAAGGGGTCGGTGATCAGAATGGACATGTTCTTCGTTTATGATTGCAACCCATGGGAATTTGTTCGCCCAATCCACATTACAAACCCCACGATCAAGTCTCTCCCTAATCTCACCTCTTATCCAAGTGAAGCAATCACCAATATAGCCCATGTCTTCTAGACCGCATTCTCCTAAGCAATTACGAAAGTCTCTCATCATTGCATTAGGCCTCACATTCCCTCCCTCTTTTTCTGAAGACAATAGTATTTCATTGAAGTCTCCCAACATTATCCAGGGGTGATCACCCTTATCATGCAGATTGCGGATATCATCCCAAGAAAGATTACGCTCATTCCAATTCAGATAACCATAAAAACCCGTAAAACGCCACTGTACAACATTTTCATTCATGAATAGAACATCAATAAAATGAGCTGAATCATAGTTCAAAATGGATTTATTCATCTTTTGATAAAACAATACGAGTCCACCGGCCCGACCATCACTTTCCACTACAAACATAGCATCAAAATTTAGAACACAACGTAGCTCATCAGCTTTACATTTATTCAAATGAGACTCAAAAAGGAAAATCAACTCTGCCTTGACACGCCCTTGAAGGTCCAAGAGCTCGTGAACTGTCGTGGGGAGAGCATACCATGACAGTTCCATCCTATGATTTTCATTTGGCTCGGCGAACCTCCTCCTTGGAGGCCGCCGATGCGCCATCATCTCCAACGGGTTCTCTCCTCTTCTGCACATAAGCTTCTTCTTTCTCCTCTACTTCTCTCGCTACATGTGTGGTACCCCCATTCCCATCCCTCATTGCTTCCACTCTACCCGTACAAACTCTCTTGGAAGAGACACTTATATCTCCATACAAAATACACTCATAGCTATCCATCATTTTTTCAAAAGAAAAATCTACTTCACTACGAGCCGAAGGCGCATCAAAAAGATTCTTCCTTTTTTTACCTATGATACTTTTGCGAGCTTCATCTGACCTCTCATATCCTCTCTCCTTCCTTTCTTTCCTCCCCTTTCCCTTTGGCTTAACCTGCGTGGGTATCTTTTTAGCATTAAACATGAAACAATACTATTGTTTGTATCTGTAGTGGCCAGCCTTGCAGCAACCGCTCCTGAGAGTGCCTCCAGCACATCCGGTTTTAACAAGAGCTATTCGGAGTAAACTAGGCCAGGAAAAGCTGTAGAAGAGGCACAATCAACTGCACCCAACAGCTAGGTCGCCTGGTCCTTCTGTCCGGCTGGGATCTGCCAAGAAGAAGCAGCTTCATGGATCACGTTTGGAGCTCCAGGTCCACCCAAACGTACTTGTACCTGGCCCTTCTGGCCAGGCAGTACATATGGGAGGGAAACACCCCCTGCCACTAGGCCAAGACACTCCTATCCAAGCCTAGCAGTGGTGGTTTGAGCAGCAGCCCGGTCCACCTGACCAAGCTCTGCCCCAGCAGGGGTGTTCAGGGGCGCCACAGTAGCCCGGCCCTCCTGACCGAGCGGTGGCGCGCCTGAATGGGAGACCCCCTTTACCGCCAGCTCCATGCCAAGGTTGGTCTGGTCAAGAGGGAGAGCCTCCAGGTCCTCCTGACCCGGCACAACACCAAGGGAGGCCCCCTAAGGGGCGACAAGGGCCCAGCCCTCCTGGCCGAGCGAGTGGCCTACCTTGGCCGTCGTCGCGGGTGTCACAGCACCCTTGTCCATCACCGTGAGATCACTCACGGCTTTGTTCACCTTGACCACCATTCCCTCCGTGGCTCTAGATATGGTATTGTTGTTTGAGCCACCGAACATAAGAGCTCTCTCACTTGACGCCCGACCCTTCCAGTAAGCATCCACACTAAGGTTTTTTGGAACAGATGCTACTCTCCCATCCTTAGGGATCCCACAGAACCTCTCAGACATGTGTCCTACAAGCCCACAACACTCACAATACGATGGTAGTTTTTCATATCTTACATCATACTGAATACTCTCTTTACTACCTAAGGGCGTGAATCCTACTTTGCTTTTGAGAGGCTCATGTAGTGGAATTTTAACACGTACACGCATGTACTTTTCTACTATCATTTGATCCCGATGAGATACAACAATCACCTCCCCAATTTGGCCCCCTAGAGACCGACCAATACTCTCAGTTTTCAGTTCAAAGGGGAGGTCACAAACCTGTGCCCATATGGCCATGACTCCGAGGTCAACTTTCGTCGGGTCACCCATGCCATCAAACTCAGCGAAGATAATGTCGTCACGCTTGTAGTGCCATGGCTGGGCCTTGAGTACGAAACGATTGTCCTCCTCGGAGCCGAAGTTGAGGATGAAACGACCATCCTTGCTGGCCACTTCTTGGATAGTAACTGCACCTTGCAACTTCCATGCCGAACAAGCACGGAGTTCATCCACGAGGATTCGTGGATTTACTTGGAAGGGCGATAGGAAACGCCCCACCACCAGGGATCCGCTGACAGCCCTCCGTGCAGCCTCCAAGTCAATGATCAACGGAGAACCATCACCCCGGGGGCGCCTCGGCACGCACCTCCCCTCACTGTCCGACGAAGGAGGCAGAACAGAGAGGTCACCCCTAGAGATGATCACCGGCTCACTCTGCCCCGTCGGCGCTGTCTGCTCCCCACTCTGATCAACGGAGAACCATCACCCCGGGGGCGCCTCGGCACGCACCTCCCCTCACTGTCCGGCGAAGGAGGCAGAACAGAGAGGTCACCCCTAGAGATGATCACCGGCTCACTCTGCCCCGTCGGCGCTGTCTGCTCCCCCCCCCCCCCCCCCCGAATCTCTCCCTTCTCTTTCACCCTTTCCTCTCACTTCTCCATGTCTCCCCCGCCCAAGAAAAATGAATCCGAGAGAAGGAACAGGATAGAAAGACACTTGTTTTCCTCTATGATATGAGCTGGAGAAACGAAATGGAGTCCCCTGGAGCTGATATAACCCTTGTTGATATAGGTCCCTTTTAACCCATCCAGGGTAAAGATTGGGAAGAAACTGACATAATAACCAGCAAATAAATGGTCATGAAAAGGCAGTTTCCAAAATGAAAACGCAGTTTCCAAAATGAAAACGCGTTGATTACTCCTATTCCCCTAATTCCGTCTAATCCCTCAGCCACTGATTCTTCTTTCCTCTACCAACGGCACTCCAGAAAACAAAATCACTTCTATCCCAAACATAAGAAATCACTTCCAAAACAAAAGAACTCACACTGGAAGGCATTTAAAGGTGTTGGTTGCATCGGTTGCATCACAAGTCCAGTGCATCAGATATTTCCCTTCCTCTCATGCCATGTTAGTTTCTTCGACCAGATTTTTTCTAGTTGTCTATTCGGCATAACAAAAAAAATGTCTTCTTCTATGACTATTATTCACAACAAATTATAATGATGAAAATGACATGTAAATGATGATGTGCAAGACGATTCGTGAATGTCAGTAATGTGTGACAGGTACTGGTTGCTACTTTCCAAGATGAACACATTATCGGTTAGGCAGTGTTGATGTATCTTGGGTTGTTTACAAAGTTAGATTTTAAACAACATCGTATAGGCGAACTGAGCATAGCTCATAAGATTTTATTGTAGGCTTTCCGACAATGTTCATTTAGTAGAAAAGGTTTTTCTTAGCTATGAGGCGTCTATGTTGACTTCGTCAATCTCAACATGTATGCCAACTCAGTATCTGCAAAACTGTTTCTCGCCCTTCTATAAAAATATGCCCAGAGGTGCTTGCCCCTGGTCTCTTTTTTTAGTATCTGGAAAGCGTTCACAGAAATAGAGTATGCATGCATAACATGTATGTGAGCATGTGCAACTGTGCTGTGTTCAGAAGATGAAGAAAAACGCCGTATAATGCTCCTGTCCACACCTTTCTGGTAGCAAAACAAACAAGGGCGAGAAATTTGCAATGCGCCATAAAACGTGTTCCCGTCAGTACGAGCAACTTAACATACACATCGAGTAGTAAATGGCTTTGACGGCCAAACGCTGATGCTTCCAAGTTGGCTGCCCGGTGAATGAAATACGGTGATCTTCTACTACGCACGGGGCTGCCCGGTAACACACAAAATGCATCAGTTCATCAAACTCTCAACAAACGCTCATGTTTCATGCAAAATACTGTAGAGACCAACGACGGAGACGGAGCTGTTCCACCAGTTGTACTTCTACCACGCACGCGGCTGCCCGCTCCCACCACGGCCGCCGCCTCTCGCCCACGTCCCCACCGGCCGCCACGCGGTCTGCTGCTGCTTCTGCGCCGCGCCGCCCCTTCCTGCCCAACCGCCTCCCGGTCGGAAGCTGTACGCGCCACCGTCATCGAACCGGCCGCCTTGGAAACCTCTCCCGTAGCTGCCGTTCATCCGCTGCAGCGTCTGGGCGCCACCGGCGGCGTACCCTCCCCCCGGCCCGAAGCCGCTCGTCCCGATCTGCTGGGTCTCGGTGGTGGCGGCGCCAACGCCTCCTCTACCCCGCCCCATCCACCCCGTTCCGGCATTCTTCACCTCTTCCCTCGGCTGCATCGCCGGCGAGCTCCGCTTCCACAGGGTCTCTGGCCTGCAGGTGACCGTCGGCGGCCTTGGCCCCGGGTACGTGTGCCACATGGGTCTCGTCCGAATGTCACTTTCAGTAACAGTCTGCATAACATTCAGAGATCGAATGAAGCTCCAGATTAATTTATCGAAATCATCTAGTACAACTTCATACGAGCAACCTACCTTGTCAGGTACGATGACATTGTCGAGCAGTCTTGAGACTGGCTTCACTGCCTCAGGATTGAAGAACATTGCCGATCTGAAACATCACAAGATATACTATAAATCAGCATGAGACGGCCTAGACACCCCCAATGCATGAACATAGTAGTCTCAGGAAGAAAAAAACTTGCATTGTTTGATCATGTGTGATGTCTGGGAGATCTCTTATCGGCGAGCGAAAAAGGCCATTGCTTGGAGCATCCTCATCTTGGGATAACCATCCTGTGATTTCACTATTATGATAGAAAAGTGAAGGAAAGTCCGGGATCAGTTCAGATTGCTCTGAAATTCTGAGCAGAACAGAAAATTCGGTATCTGCCTATCAGGTTTTCATATCTCCAGATTTCCATGTACCTGGTGGATATCAGAAGCTTCTTCTCGGATATTGGCCCAAATGCTGCATTATTTGCCAGAGAGTTTGAGTTCCTCAGTAAGATCTTCTCTTGCCGGATAGTGTTCCTCCTCATTTCATGCAACTGATGTCCAAACAAGGTAAGAAACCATATTTGTGACTTCAGATTTATGGAATGCTAGTTTTTAGTTGAGAATACATACTGCGAGATCTTTCTCTACTGTTTTGGTTGCTGAAAGCAGCAGCTTCACATCTATAAATGGCAACTTTGCAACACCCTGAAATAGGAAACTAGCATCAGTCCTTTTTTGCTATAGCACCAAATAGGTGCACTTGATCAGTTTGCGTTGAAATTATCAGTTGAACCAGTTCATCTTATTGCACATGAACAAAAGGCTTACTTGCCACAAGAATCGTTTTCCATGAGTATCAATCGCCAGATCTGGTGACAAGTGAATTGCATGCCACATCAGTAGACAAACAGTCTGATGATACTATTGAGTATTAACTACAGGATAACAAATATATACCTGATGGGTAGAACATTTGTATCGTGGACTCTTCACAGCCCATTAATTCACTGTAGCATTTTGGAAGGGCACATAAGCTGCAAAAAAAAACTGATTAATTCTCAGGAAATGAAAATAAATAATATTCATGAACAAACATGCCTTTCTGGTGGCAACACTGCCATTAGCTGATCAAATGGTCGTAGTGGTTTGTCTACGGTGAAAGATATCTTGAACTGTGACAGGCGTTTCACATCTGATGCAAAAGGAGCATAATAGAATGGATAGTACCTGCAAAAAAAAACATTGTAATATCAAACACTTGTCTATCTATTGGAACTATCAGAACTTCACAAGTCACTAGTGTGAGAATATGATTAAATTAACTGGCTGTTGGGACCAGTGTCGTTATAATAATTCATAACAATGATATTACAGTATGTGAGGAAATACATAGACAAAAAAATATGCTTCGTCCTACCAACTCCATGATGGTACGTCAGAAAAATAGTATCGGAGCACCCAACACAATCCTTCCAAGTACTTCTGGACCTAAATCAGCAAAAACAACATATTAAGCAATCTAAAATGTTATAACCCTGCCAAACCGCATGAGTATGAGACTATTTGCAGGAAAAAGAGGGAAAAAATCAGAACCATTTCTGTCTGCAGCCTCCCAATTTCATTAGAGGTTTCAGCACCAAATTTCTCCTTGTAGAACCGGGACTTCCATCCTGGCGATCCCAGCCTTATCTGTAGTATATATGTCAAAATTTGCACATAGAAGAGATGTCTTAACAATAGGCGACACCAAGTCACTAACCCTGTCATGTTTAGAGGATCCATTTTTGAAAAGATCTTGCTTACTACGCAGATTATCCTTCAGATTTCTTTTCAGCTCTAAGGTATTCTCAGTAACCTGACAGAAAGATACACAATCAGAATTGCAGAAAATATACATATAGGAAATCAACAAGGATGTTCAAGCATTTCTTAATATGTAGCAGAAATAAACAAAATGCCCATACATCACGCTTGTCATCAGTGCAAGCCGAGATACTCTCTTGTTCAAGGCCCTCTGCACTTTCTTCCTGCACACATGAGCCAATTTAGATCTCTGTGCATGTACATTTCATCGACCCTGACAAATCCTTACCACAATGTCATAGTTTCTTTCATCACATTCATCTTCTGCAGCTT
Source organism: Triticum aestivum (assembly GCF_018294505.1). Lineage (NCBI taxonomy): Eukaryota > Viridiplantae > Streptophyta > Magnoliopsida > Poales > Poaceae > Triticum > Triticum aestivum. The sequence goes on from NC_057803.1 coordinate 485,454,589, forward strand.
GACGCTGTATCTTGCAAAGCAACTTCTGCAATTAACCAAGTAACCAACACATCAACGGATGCTAATTAGGGTTTAGGAGTGCATGCATACTTTTGACAAGGATGAGAAAATACCTCTCTCAGTTCAAATCTCTTGAGAAATATTTTCTCTTCATGCAATGACAGCTCATGAAGGAACTTCTCCAACCTTGAGACTTTCACATAGGCAGCATGCTTATCTTTGATCTGTTTCCAGACGTAGCTACTAAATAACATTAGAATAACTCAATGGATAATCATCAATGAAAACGAGGCTTAGATTTTTATTTTTGAAGTAAACTCTATTTTAAATCGTGCATCCTAAGCTCCCGATTTTTGAAAGGGAAAAATCTATTTTAAACCTTGAATTCGTAGAATTTCGGCGAAATGAACCCCCGTGTCGAAATCCCGGTCGACTGCACCCTGAACTATGCGATTCCGGTCTAAAACGAACCCTCGAGTCGTCTGGGGCATAAAACGCTGACGTGGCAAGATGTCAACTGGGATTCTTTAGACTGGTGGGCCGGGGAGCAGCAGTGTTGACCGGGCGACCCGTCCTTCCTGCTGGACCGGCACATTTGAATTTTTTTCTACTACATTGCTAAAAAAAGGCGCATGCAAGATAATTCGAACTCGCGACCTCCTCTTTCAAAGCAAATATATGATAAATATTTTTGGAAACAGATGAATATATGCATCGAAGAATTTTTGAAAATATGCAGTGAACATTTTTGTAATATATGTTGAACAATTTTCGAATAAACATTGAAATTTGTGTGATATACACTGAGCAAATTTCTAGTATACGATGAACATTTTTATAAATGAGGGATTTTTTCTTAAATATACCGTGAACATTTCCTTAATATACACAATGAACTTTGTATAAATACAGGAAAAAAGAAACAAAAGAAAAAAGGAAAGATAGAAAGAAATAGAAAAGGAAAGAAAAATAATCTATGAACTTTTTTTTTCGTGGACGTTTTCGAATACGTGAACTTTTTTTAATGCATGAACTCTTTTTCAATATTACAGTTTTTAAAAAAAATCCATGATTTTTTTCCAAATCCGTGGACATTTCTTTTGAAAATCCGTGAACTTCTTTTTAAAATTGTTGAACTTTTTCTAAATCTTTCAAACGTTTTTTTCAAAATTCTTGAACCTTTTTTATTTTGAAATTCTGGTTGACAAGGTTTTTTTTCGTTTGCTCTTTCCTGCTAAGATGGCCACCGGTTTGTATATAGTTTAAAATAATTCGAGCATTCAAAAAATAAAAAAGGGGGATTTAAAAACAATATGCAAATTTGGAAAAAAAGAAACTGATAAATAAAAAGAAAAAGGAAAGGAAAGAAAAGAATAAGGGAATAAAAGAAAGAATTAATAAAGAAGAAAAAGGGAGCAAGTGAACACAACGTGTGTTGTGCCCCTGGTGGTTGTTACGTCGATCGAAGAACACCAGCACTGGGTCACGTGTTCGAGCCAAACTGTTCGCTTACTATTTTTTAACGAAAAAAAATTAAGCGGGCCGGCCCAGCAGGGTGCAGCGCCCTTTGCGGATTTTTGTTTCTTAATGAAAAAAATTAAAGTGGGCCGGCCTAGCGGGGAGCAGGTGTGCGCCCTCTGTGAATTTTTAGCGAAATCACTAATTGAGGAGGTACTCGTTGCAAAGATCACTTTCACCTTTTCAGGTTGTGACAAGTGGTGCGCTGCATGTGCGTCACTTGTCGCAACTTGGGAGTTTTCTCTTTTTCCGTAGATTCGTTTATTCAAAACTTTTTATCTCTTAAACCGTGAGTCCAAATTTAGAACCGATTTCACCGTTGGATTCCCCGCATCGAGATTTTCAAAACTAAATCACATGTTGAAAAATTGAGGAGGTATTCATTGCAAAGATCACTCCCACCTTTTTAGGTTGTGACAAGTGGCGCGCTGCATCTGCGCCACTTGTCACAACCTGGGAGTTTTCCCTTTTTCCGTAGATTCGTTTATTCAAAATGTTTTATCTCTTAAATCGTGCGTCCAAATTTAGAATCGTTTTCACCGTTGATTCCTCACGTCGAGATTTTTAAAACTAGATCCCATGTTGGAAAATTTTGACGAACTTTTTTCAAAAAAATGAACGAAAAAATGTCGAAAAAACCGAACCGAGAGAACATTTTTTTTCTTTTTTGAAAGAGGCATGCCCGCGCCTCTCGTGAAATCACAACTGTGCCTCTCACGAAAGCAAAACCGTGTCTCTCGCGGAAAGAGAAAAAGAAGAGAAAACGCGTTTTTTCGTTTTCGAGGAGGCACGGCCGTGCTTCTCATGAAAGCACAACCATGCCTCTCGCGGAAGCAAAACCGTGCCCCTCGTGAAAGAGAAAAAAAAATAGAAAACGCGTTTTTTTCTGTTTTCAAGAGGCTCGGGCGTGCCTCTCGCGAAAACACAACCGTGCCTCTCGCGGAAGCAAAACCGTGCCCCTCACAGAAGGAAAAAATAGAAAATGCATTTTTTCCGTTTTCGAGAGGCACGGTCGTGACTCTCGCGAAAGCACAACCATGTCTCACGCGGAAGCAAAACCGTGCCTCTCGCGGAAGGAAAAATAGAGAACGCGTCTTTTTTCATTTCCGAGAGACACGGCCATGACTCTCGTGAAAGCAAAACCGTGACTCTCACGGAACAAAAAGAAAAAGAAAATGTGTTTTTTCACGCAAAAAAATCAAATTTTTTAGATCCAAAAGCTAAGGAAGACCCGCGGAAAACCAAACGTCAAAAAAATTCAGAAAAACCAAAGCCGAAAACGCGTGCGGAAAAATAAAAAAATCCAAAGGAAGCGCCTACAGCGCGACACGTGGCGGGTGCCTGAGAGCGCGTCAAGTGGCACTGATCATTGTGAGGCTCCTGAAAAAGCGCTCATCAACTAGTTGCTCCCAATTTTTGTTTCTTAACAAAAAATAATAAAGCAGGCCGGCCCAGCGGGGAGCAAGCGTGCGCCCTCTGCGAAATGCTGCCAATCTCGGCCATCCAAATGACCCGAAGATTCGATTTAGACCGGGATTACATAGTTCAGGGTGCAATTGATCGGAATTTCGGTTTGGGGGTTCGTTTCGCTGAACCTCTACGAGTTCAGGGTTTAAAATGGACTTTTTCCTTTTTGAAAGGGAAATCCTTCGCGCCTACACACCAGCCGAATCTTCGGTCGGTTGCACGGCGTCACTCGGTTCAGTTTTCTATCCACGTGAGCATCTGGGTCCACCCACAACTTATTTCTTCATCTTATCTCTTCACCATGCAGTACAACCATTCATTCCCCTCACGTCTCTATCCTGCCAATCCCCATCTCCATAGCCATGGGCACGGCACATCAATCTCCGCCGGCGAGAGGCTTCGGCCATGGTGCTCGTGCAGCTGCTACCTCCCCACGGCTGCAACGCTCACGCAGCTCCTTCATCTCCCACGGATTAGGGGGTTAATGTGGCGGGCGGTGCTGCAACTCGAGGGCGGCGGCGGCCATGGTTTGTTTTGTGACAGGCGATGCGCCGTGGTAGCAGCTGCAACGGTGTTGCAGCCAGCAGTAGCTCGTGATGGAGAGGACGACCCCCAGTGCTACAAACGGCTAGTTTTTTTTTGCTGGAACCGACCGGGCGTAAAGCTGCAACCAGAAACTGCCGGCGGTCGAGAGAGCGACCTCCCGAGCTGCAACCGGCAATTTTTCTTTGCTAGAACCGGCCGGCAAAAAGCTGCATCCACGCACGGCCAGTGCTGGAACCAGACGACCATTCGAGTCGTTTTGCTGCATCGGCTTTTTGTTTTGCTACAACCGCCAAATTTTTTTGCTGGATCCGTTAAGTTTTTCTTTTTGTGTCGGTAGCGATGCATTTTTGCTGGAACTGGTGTTGATTTTTGCTGGGATTGTCTTTGTATTTTGCTACCACCTTACAAACACATTTTTTGTTACTGACTTTTTTGTGGTGTTTCATGGCGGAGCTGCAACCAGCAGGAGGACGGTGATGGAACAGCGACATCGTGCTACAACCCGACTTGGCGAAATGCTGGAACTGGCTTGGCTTCGAGCTACAACCGCCCATCACGGAGCTGCAGTCGGCTCGGGGGAGGTGGTACGCCATGTGCGGGGGATGCATGCTCTGCCCCATCTGCATCTACTGCGTTGGCATGCTTTGCTTGAACGCCGATGCCGTGGTGAGACGGCGACACAAGGCTGTTGCTCGCGTGCGCAACTATTTGGGCAGAGTCGAGTGGGTCATGGCGTTTTATCCAGCCATTTACCAAGTGTTAAGAGAGGTAGAAAACGATTCAAGATATCAATGGCAGGGGTAGCCTAATCCTATCACTACTAGGAAAAACCTTATACACAGAATCTTACTAGAAGCGCGGTTTAAAATAAGACACTACTGCTACTTAGCAGTAGCGCGTGTCAACAAAACACGCTACTGATATACACATAGCAGTCAGTAGTAAACAACGCTACTACTATAATTGCCACGACCTTGCCGCCAAACTAGTTGTAGCAGTAGCGCATGTTTAGTAAACACGCTAGTGCTACTGAGCTTAGTAGTAGCGCTTTTCGCCAAAGCTCGCTACTGCTAAGTATAGTCCACTCCTTGCAACTAAGTTTAGTCCCACCTCGCTTCGCGAATAGGGTGTTTACCACCTTAAATATGTCACTTCTCAAACTATTATAACCACTTGGTCTTCATTGAACTCTATGTGTAGGATTTGTGACCGCATTATGAGTCTTCTCCGGTTCCTAAACGGTGAGGACTCATATTGACAATTCAGATTGTACACAAAAAGATCATTGATGACCAATGTATTTTTGATGTTTAGTTTTACATGCTTAGCCTTAGCAGTGGCGCATTTTCATAGAATACGCTGCTGCTAGGCATAGCATTAGTGCGGCCAAAGGAAAGGGCTACTACTATAGCGTTTAGCAGTAGCGATTTACCCTAAAGCGCGCTACTGCTAAAGCCATCCTATCTTCTCCACCCGGCCGCCCCTCACTCTCCCCTCTCCACTCCACTCACTCTCCCCCGCACCCCGTCGTCCGCCGCCGCTGCATTGCCGCTAGCTGCTGCCGTTGTCGACCCCTCCCTCCCTAGCTCCCTCCTACATCCAGTCCCTCCTCCATCCCGCCGCCGTCGCCCCCTCCCTCCCTAGCTTTGTCCTCCATCCCGCCGTCACCGCCACCGAGGTAGCTCCTCCTACTTCCCTCCTCCTCCCCTCCTTCCCGCCTCCTCCATCCTTCCTCCCCCTCCTCCCTCACTCCTTCCTACCCCTCCTTCCTACCCCTCCTCCCTCCCTCGCTCCCTTGTATCTGTTCTTGTAGAATGTAGGTAATTTAAATGTAGATTTTAGAATGTAGACATTGTAGAATGTAGGTTTTTAAATAGAATAATTTTTAGACTATTTTAGGTGTTTTGAATAGAATAGGAAATTTTAGGTCTTTTGATTAGAAATTTTAGTAATGGAAATTTTTAGTTGGTAGAATTTGAAATGGATGGATGGTTATATTGTGAAGGAAATATGCCCTAAAGACAATAATAAAGTTGTTATTTTATATTTCCTTATATCATGATAAATGTTTATTATTGATGCTAGACTTGTATTAACCGGAAACTTGATACAGGTGTGGATACATAGACAAAACACCGTGTCCCTAGTAAGCCTATACTAGACTAGCTCGTTAATCAAAGATGGTTAAGTTTCCTAACCATAGACATGTGTTTTCATTTGATGAACGGGATCACATCATTAGGAGAATGATGTGATGGACAAGACCCATCCGTTAGCATAGCATATCGATCGTTCAGTTTTATTGTTATTGCTTTCTTCATGTCAAATACATATTCCTTTGACTATGAGATTATGCAAACTCCCAGATACCGGAGGAATACCATGTGTGCTATCAAACATCACAACATAACTGGGTGATTATAAATATGCTCTACAGGTATCCCCGAAGGAGTTTGTTGGGTTGGCATAGATCGAGATTAGGATTTGTCACTCCGAGTATCGGAGAGGTATCTCTAGGCCCTCTCGGTAATGCACATCATAAGAAGCCTTGCAAGCAAAGTGACTAATGAGTTAGTTACAGGATGATGTATTACGGAATGAGTAAAGAGACTTGCCGGTAACGATATTGAACTAGGTATGAAGATACTGACGACCGAATCTCGGGCGAGTAACATACCGATGGACAAAGGGAATTATGTATGTTGTCATAAGGTTCGACCGATAAAGATCTTCGTAGAATATGTAGGAGCCAATATGGGCATCTAGGTTCCGCTATTGGTTATTGACCGGAGAGGTGTCTCGGTCATGTCTACATAGTTCTCAAACCCGTAGGGTCCGCACGCTTAACATTCATTGACGATATAGTTTTATATGAGTTATGTATGTTGGTGACCGAAAGTTGTTCGGAGTCCCAGATGTGATCACGGACATGACGAGGAGCTCCGAAATGGTCCGGAGGTAGATATTGATATATGGGATAATAGTGTTTGGTCTCCAGAAGGGTTCCAGAATTCACCGGAAGGGGTTCCGGATGTTTCCCAAAATGTTTGGGTATGAGAACACTTTATTTTGGCCAAAGGGGAAAGCCCACAAGGCTTTTGGAAAGTGCAAAAGGGATTTTTGCGGAGACCAGAGGCTAGACGCCAGGAACCCTAGCATCTAGGGGGTAGACACCGGGAACCCTAGCGTCTAGCCCTGGAGTCCGAGAAGGACTCTTGCCTTTCGGGCAAAACCGACTTTGAGGAGGCTTTTACTCCAAGTTTCGACCCCAAGGCTCAACATATAAATAGAGGGGCAGGGCTAGCACCCAAGACACATAAAGATTCACCAAGTCATGTGTCGGCAACCCTGTCCCCTCTAGTTTATCCTCCGTCTAGTTTCTGTAGTGCTTGGCGAAGCCCTGCGGAGATTGTTCTTCATCACCAACCGTCACCACGCCATCGTGTTGCCGGAACTCATCTACTACTTTGCCCGTCTTGCTGGATCAAGAAGGCGAGGACGTCATTGAGATGAACGTGTGCTGAACGCGGAGATGTCGTACGTTCGGTACTTGATCGGGACAGATCATGAAGGTGTACGACTACATCAACCGCGTTGATAAGCGCTTCCACCTTGTGATCTTCATGGGTATGAAGATGCTCTCCCCTCTTGTTGGTGTGCTTCTCCTAGATAGATCTTGCATGAGCATAGGAATTTTTTTGAAATTGCATGCTACATTTCCCAACAGTGGCATCTGAACCAGGTCTATGCGTAGATGATGTGCATGAGTATGACACAAAGAGTCGTGGGCTGTGATCGGCATACTTCTTACCACCAACGTCTTATTTCGATTCAGCGGTATTGTTGGATGAACCAGCCCGCACCAACCTTACATGACCATGTTCATGAGACCGGTTCCACCGATAGACATGCAACTAGTTTTGCATAAAGGTGGCGGGCGGGTGTTTGTTTCTCCTACTTTAGTTGAATCGAATTTGACTGCGACCGGTCCTTGCTGAAGGTTAAAACAGCAAACTTGATAAATCACTGTTGTGGTTTTGATGTGTAGGTAAGAACGGTTCTTGCTAGAAGCCCGTAGCAGCCACGTAAAACTTGCAACAGCAAAGTAGAGGACGTCTAACTTGTTTTTGAAGGGCATGTTGTGATGTGATATGGTGAAGACATGATGTGATATACGTTATTGTATGAGATGATCATTTTTTGTAAAAGTTACTGGCAACTGGCAGGAGCCTTATGGTTGTCTCTTTACTGTATGAAATGGAAACGCCATGTAATTGCTTTACTTTATCACTATGTGTTAGCGATAGTTGTAGAAGCAATAGTATAAGTGTTCTCCCTGAGTATGCACCACTGCGACAGTTCATCGTGCTGAGACACCACGTGATGATCGGGTGTGATAGGCTCTTGATGTCGCTTGAAGCTATGTCGGTATTTCCCCAAAGAGGAAGGGATGATGCAGCACAACGGCGGTAGGTATTTCCCTCAGATATGAAACCAAGATTATCGAACCAGTAGGAGAACCAAGCAACACAACGTAAACAACCCCTACACACAAATAACAAATACTCACAACCCCACATGTTAAAGGGGTTGTCAATCCCTTTCGGGTAACGGTGCCAGAAATTGGTGCGTTGACGGGAGAAAGTTGTAAATATTGATAGATCGAATGCCAAATAAAATAAATTGCAGCAAGGTATTTTTGGGTTTTTTTGGATTAATAGATCTGAAAATAAAAGTAAATAAAAATAGATCGCAAAGGCAATTATATGAGAAAGAAGACCCGGGGCCGTAGGTTTCACTAGTGGCTTCTCTCGAGAAAAATAGCAAACGGTGGGTAAAAAAATTACTGTTGGGAAATTGATAGAACTTCAAATACTCATGACGATATCCTGGCAATGATCATTATATCGGCATCACGTCCAAGATTAGTAGTCCGACTCCTGCCTGCATCTACTACTATTACTCCACACATCGACCGCTATCCAGCATGCATCTAGTGTATTAAGTTCATGGAGAAACGAAGTAATGCAATAAGAAATATGACATGATGTAGACAAGATCTATCTATGTAGAGATAGACCCCATCGTTTTAACCTTAGTAGCAATGATACAGACGTGTTGTTTCCCTTTCTATCACTGGGATCAAGCACCGTAAGATCGAACCCACTACAAAGCATCTCTTCCCATTGCAAGATAAATAGATCAAGTTAGCCAAACAAAACCCAAATATAGGAGAAGAAATACGAGGCTATAAGCAATTATGCATATAAGAGATCAAAGAAACTCAAATAACTTTCATGGATATAAAAAGATAGATCTGATCATAAACTAAAAGTTCATCGGATCCCAACAAACACACCGCAAAAGAGTTACATCATATGGATCTCCAATAGACCATTGTATTGAGAATCAAGAGAGAGAGAGAGAGATGAAGCCATCTAGCTACTAACTACGGACCCGAAGGTCTACAAAGAACTACTCAAGCATCATCGGAGAGGCACCAACGGAGGCGGTGAACCCCATCCGAGATGGTGTCTAGATTGGATCTGGTGGTTCTGGACTCTGCGGCGGCTGGATGAATATTTCGTTCACTCCCCTAGGGTTCTGGGATTTTTGGGGTATTTATAGAGCAAAGAGGCGGTCCGGGGGCACCCGAGGTAGGCACGCGCCCTGGTGGGTTGTGCCGCAATCGAGGCACCCCCAAGCGCAGTCAGGGCCCGTTGTGTTCCTTCTGGCCCATAAAAATTCTCCGTAAAGTTTCGTGGCATTTGGACTCAGTCTGATATTGATTTTCTTTGATGTATAAAACACGGAAAAACAGGAACTGGCACTTGGCACTATGTCAATAGGTTAGTACCAAAAAATGATATAAAATGAATATAAAACATCCAAGATTGATAATATAACAGCATGGAACAATCAAATATTATAGATAGGTTGGAGACGTATCAGCTCTACATTCACATAGAATGGGTGCAAGACAGTTTTGCACATGCAGAATACTCGGGTTAAACTTGACGACCCTAGCATGTAAAGACATGGCCTCAGAACACTGGAGACCGAAAGATCAAACGTGAATCATATAGTAGATATGATCAACATAGAGATGTTCATCATTGAAGACTACTCCATCTCACGTGATGATTGGACATGATTTAGTTGACTTGGATCACGTATCACTTAGATGAATTGAGGGATGTCTATTTAAGTGGAAGTTCTTAAGTAATTTGATTAATTGAACTTAATTTATCATGAACTTAGTCTTGGTAGTATCTGCAAATTATGTTGTAGATCAACAGCTCGCATTGTAGCTCCCCTATGTTTTTTGATATGTTCCTAGAGAAAACTAAGTTGAAAGATGACAGTAGCAATGATACGGACTGGGTCCATGATCTGAGGATTATCCTCATTGCTGCACAGAAGAATTATGTCCTTGATGCACCACTAGGTGATAAACCTGTTGCAGCAGCAGATGCAAACGTTATGAACGTTTTGCAAGCTCGATATGATGACTACTAATAGTTTAGTGCGCCATGCTTTACGGCTTAGAACCAGGACATCAAAAACATTTTGAACGCCATGGGGCATATGAGATGTTCCAAGAGATGAAAATGGTATTTCAGACTCATGCCCATGTCGAGAGGTATGAGACCTCTGACAAGTACTTTGCCTCTAAGATGGAGGAGAATAGCTCAGCCAGTGAGCATGTACTCAGAATGTCTGGATATACAATCAATTGAATCAAGTGGGAGTTAATCTTCCAGATAAGATAGTGGTTGACAGAGTTCTCTGGTCACTATCACCAAGTTACTATAACTTCGTGATGAACTATAATATGCAAGGGATGACAAAAACAATTCCCAAGCTCTTCCGATGCTGAAATCGGCGAAGGTGGGAATCAAGAAAGAGCATCAAGTGTTGATGGTTAACAAGACCACCAGTTTCAAGAAAAAGGGCGAGGGAAAGAAAGGGAACTTCAAGACGAATGGAAAGCAAGTTGCCACTCCCGTGAAGAAGCCCAAAGCTGGACCCAAGCCTGAAACTAAGTGCTTCTACTGCAAAGAGAATGGTCACTAGAAGTGGAACTTCCCCAAATACTTGGCGGATAAGAAGGATGGCAAAGTGAACGAAGGTATATTTGATATACATGTTATTGGTGTGTATTTTACTAGTGTTCATAGTAACCCCTAGGTATTTGATACTGGTTCAGTTTCTAAGATTAGTAACTCGAAACAGGAGTTGCAGAGACTGGTTAAAAGCGAGGTGACGATGTGTGTTGGAAATGATTCCAAGGTTGATATGATCACCATCGCACACTCCCTCTACCTTCAGGATTAGTGTTGAACCTAAATAAATGTTATTTGGTGTTTGCGTTGAGCACGAATATGATTAGATCATGTTTATTGCAATACGGTTATTCATTTAAGTTAGAGAATAATTGTTATTCTGTTTACATGAATAAAACCTTCTATCGTCATACTCCCAATGTGAATGGTTTATTGAATCTCAGTCGTAGTGATACACATATTCATAATATTGATGCCAAAAGATGAAAAGTTGATAATGATAGTGCAACATACTTGTGGCACTGCCGTTTAGGTCATATTGGTGTAAAGCGCATGAAGAAACTTCATGCAGATGGATTTTTGGAATCGCTTGATTATGAATCATTTGATACCTGCGAACCATGACTCATGGACAAGATGACTAAAACTCTGTTCTCCGAAACAATGGAGCGAGCTAATGACTTATTAGAAATAATACATACCGATGTATGCGGTCCGATGAGTGTTAAGGCTCGTGGCGGGTATCGTTATTTTCTGACCTTCACAGATGATTTGAGCAGATATGTGTATATCTACTTAATGAAACACAAGTCTGAAACATTTGAAAAGTTGAAAGAATTTCAGAGTGAAGTGGAGAATCATCGTAACAAGAAAATAAAGTTTCTACAAATTTGATCACAGAGGCTAATATTTGAGTTACAAGTTTGGCCTTCATTTAAAACAATATGGAATAGTTTCACAACTCATGCCACCTGGAACACCACAACATAATGGTGTGTCTAAACGCCGTAACCGTACTTTATTAGATATGGTGCGATCTATGATGTCTCTTACCGATTAACCACTATCATTTTGGGGTTATGCATTAGAGACAATTGCATTCACTTTAAATAGGGCACCGTCTAAATCCGTTGAGACGACACCGTATGAACTGTGGTTTGGCAAGAAACCTAAGCTGTTGTTTCTTAAAGTTTGGGTTTGCGATGCTTATGTGAAAAAGCTTCAGCCTGATAAGCTCGAACCCAAATCGGAGAAGTGCGTCTTCATAGGATACTCAAAAGAAACTGTTAGGTACACCTTCTACCACATATCCGAAGGCAAGATCTTTGTTGCTAAGAATGGATCCTTTCTAAAGAAGGAGTTTCTCTCGAAAGAAGTGAATGGGAAGAAAGTAGAACTTGATGAGGTAATTGAACCTTCTCTCGAATTGGAAAGTAGCTCATCATAGAAAACCGTTCTCGTGATGCCAACACCAACTAGAGAGGAAGCTAATGATAATGATCATGAAACTTCAGATCAAGTTACTACCTAACCTTGTTGGTCAACCAGAGCACGTTCCGCACCAGAGTGGCATGGTAACCCTGTTCTAGAAGTCATGTTACTAGACCATGACGAACCTACGAACTATGAAGAAGCGATGATGAGCCCAGATTCCGATAAATGGCTTCGGGCCATGAAATCTGAGATAGGATCCATGTATGAGAACAAAGTGTGGACTTTGGTTGACTTGCCCGATGATCGGCGAGCGATGTCTACTACGCAACTTTATTCTTGTAGACACGTGTTGCGCCTCCAAGCGCAGAGTTTTGTAGGACAGTAGCAATTTTCCCTCAAGTGGATGACCTAAGGTTTATCAATCCGTGGGAGGCGTAGGATAAAGATAGTCTCTCTCAAACAACCCTGCAACCAAATACAAGAAATCTCTTGTGCCCCCAACACACCTAATACAATGGAAAATTGTATAGGTGCACTAGTTCGGCGAAGAGATGGTGATAAAAGTGTAATTTGGATGGTAGAAGTATATCTTTATAATCTGAATAAAAAAACAACAAGGTAGCAAATAGTAAACGGGCACAAAAATGGTATTGCAATGCTTGAAAATGAGGCCTAGGTTCCGTACTTTCGCTAGTGCAATCTCTCAACAATGCTAATATAAGTGGATCATATAACCATCCCTCAACATGCAACGAAGAATCACTCCAAAGTTCCTATCTAGCGGAGAACATAAGAAGAAATCGTTTGTAGGGTACGAAACCACCTCGAAGCTATTCTTTCCGATCGATCTATCCAAGAGTTCGTACTAAAATAACACCAAATAATTTCAGATTCATAATACTCATTCCAACACAAAGAACCTCAAAGAGTGCCCCAAGATTTCTACCGGAGAAACAAAAGACGAGAATGTGCATCAACCCCTATGCATAGATTACCCCAATGTCACCGCAGGAATCCGCGAGTTGAATGCCAAACACATATCAAGTGAATCAATATGATACCCCATTGCCATCACGAGTATTCATATGCAAGACATATATCAAGTGCTCTCAAATCCATAAAAGTATTCAATCCGATAAAATGAAATTCCAAAGGGAAAACTCAATTCACAACAAGATAGAGAAGGGAAAACACCATATGATCCGACTGTATTAACAAAGCCCGCGATACATCAAGATCATGACATCTCAAGAACACGAGAGAGAGAGAGGGAGAGAGAGATTAAACACATAGCTACTGGTACAAACCCTCAGCCCCTAGGGTGGACTGCTCCCTCCTCATCGTGATGGCCGTCGGGATGATGAAGATGGCCACCGGTGATGATTTCCCCCTCCGGCAGAGTGCCGGAACGGGGTCTAGATTGATTTTCGGTGGCTAAAGAGGCTTGCGACGATGGAACTTCTCATCTAGGGTTACCCCCGAGGGTTTCGGAATATTTGGTGATTTATAGGGCAAAGAGGGGTGTGGGAGGCCACTGAGGTGGGCACAACCCACCTGGGCATGCCTGGGCCCCCAGGCGCGCCCTGGTGGGTTGTGCCCCCCTTGGGGCACCCCCCAAGGTGCTTCTATGGCCCATTGGATGCCTTCTGGTCCATAAAAATCCACAAAAAGGTTCACGGTGTTTGGAGTCCGTTTGATATTGATTTCCTGCGATGTAAAAAACAAGCAAAAAACAACAACTGACACTAGGCACTGTGTCAATAGGTTAGTCCCAAAAAATGATATAAATTTGCTATAAAATGATTGTAAAACATCCAAGAATATAATAAAACAGCATGAATACTTCATAAATTATAGATACGCCGGAGATGTATCAGCATCCCCAAGCTTAATTCGTACTCGTCCTCGAGTAGGTAAATGATAAAAGAAATAATTTGTGAAGTGTGAATGCTAGCAAAGTGCACAAGTTTGATCAATGAAAATTTCAATCACCTTTGCTATCATCATAACAACAATTCTTTCTTATAAAACTTCTCATGTTAAAGTAGCAACCAATTCACATGTTAAGGTTCAAACAATGAATTCTCTTAAAACTCAACAACCTATGTTCTCAATCACCAAGCAATTTCAATTCAACTTATTCAACAGAGTCTAAGTAAGAGCTCCACATACTCAACCATCATATAGTCTTCTATGATTGCTAACACTCATTGCATACACATGAGCAAAACGTTTCAACCGGACACATAGAAAGATAGGGGCTTATAATTTCGCCTCCCAACGTATTCACCTCGAGGGTGATGTCAACAATAATAACTCATGCTACCCATATCCAACTGGATATATGTGCCTAGATCTTTCCTCACCGTATGATGCTTGCCAAAAGATAAAAATAAAAAGGAATAGAGAGAAAAACTTTGACTCTTGCATGAAAGTAAATACATAAAAGTAAAAGATAGGCCCTTCGCAGAGGGAAGCAAAGGTTGCCATGCACTTATTTGTTTGTATGTCCAACCCCTTAGTGCAAAAGAACATCACGTTATATTGCCCCTTATGATAGCAACCTTTATTATGCAGTCTGTCGCTTTTATTCTTTGCCATCACAAGTTCGTACAACGCTCAATTTTCTCTTACACTAAATGATCTAACACTTTTAGAAGCAATTTTTATTACCTTATTGCATCGATGACAACTTACTTGAAGGATCTTGCTCAATCCTTAGGTAGGTATGGTGGACGCTTGAAAATAAGATTTGGGTTTAAGGGTTTTTGGATGCACAAGTTGTATCTCTACTTGGTGCAGAATTTTTGGCTAGCAAGGATGAGGGGCAAGCACCGCATGTTGAAGGATCTATGACAATATAACTTCTATGTGAATATGAACAAACATAAACCATTATGTTGTCTTCCTTGTCCAACGGCAACAATTTTGGCATATAATATTTTGATGGGAGCTCACAATCACAAAAGATTTACAAGATAGTGTGTTTGCATGTGAAAGTTATCTTCCTTATACTAATTATTCATGATTTGCTTGTATGACCAATATTGTGATTGTCAAGCTTCAAAAGATTTCACTTTATAAACCCAATGTGAAGCTACCACTTGGCATGATATAATTTCAACTTCATGACATTCAATTCATTCAACAATTTACTCATATGATATAAGTGAAGCACAAGAGTAAATGACAAGCTACTCCAAAAAGATATAAGTGAAGATCAAGCAAGTAGTTAAGTAAATAAGTAGCTAATTGCAGACTCTCTCTTATTTAAAAACTTTTAGATCTAAGTATTTTATTAAAACATCAAGCAAAACAAAATGACATTCCAAGAATAGCACAACTCAAGTGAATAAGCAAAAACTTAGGCTCAACCGATACTAACCGATAATTGTTGAAGAAGAAAGGTGGGATGCCTACCAGGGCATCCCCAAACTTAGATGCTTGATACTTCTTGAAATATTATCTTGTGATGCCTTGGGCACCTCAAGCTTGAGCTTTTGTGCCTCCTTAATTCCTTTTATATCACAGTTTCCCTAAATCTTAAAGGCTTCATCCACACAAAACTAAACAAGAACTCGTGAGATAAGTTAGTATAAACCAATGCAAAAACTTTATCATTCTCTAGTGTAGAAAATCACTAAAATTATTATTTAACATTGCATACTAAATTTCTCTGCATATTTAACACCCCTATCCTCAAATAGAATCATTAAACAAGCAAACATCTGCAAACAATGCAAACATAACAGCAATTTGCCAAAATAGTACAGTCTGTAAAGAATGCAAGAGTATCAATACTTATTTAACTCCAAAAATTATGAAACTTTACCACACTGTATAAAATTTATCAGATCTTACTATGCAAAAAGTTTCAGCATTTTATCACATTCTGACGTTTCTAGGGAATTTTTGCAACAACGGTAAACTTTCTGTTTTGAAACAACAACATATAGACTTGCAAAATAAGCATGGTAAAGGCTATCCTTGGCATTTTTATTGAAAAGAAGGATGCAAAACATTATTTTAAATAACAGCAAGAAAAACCTAACAAAATAAAATGATGCTCCAAGCAAAACACATATCATGTGACGAATAAAAACATAGCTCCAAGTGAGGTTACCGATAATGTTGGAGACGAAAGAGGGGATGCCTTCCGGGGCATCCCCAAGCTTAGTTGCTTGGATCTTCCTTGAATATTAACTTTGGGTGCCTTGAGAATCCCCAAGCTTAAGGTCTTGTCACTCCTTATTCTCCTCATATTGATGTCTCACCCAAAACTTGAAAACTTCAGTCACACAAAACTTAACGGAACTTCGTGAGATAGGTTAGTATGATAAAGAGCAAACCATTTCACTTTGGTACTGTCAAAGACAAGATTCATAATTGTTTCCACACAATGCCTATTTAGCATATCATTTACACAATTTATATTGAGCAATATAAGCCATAGAAACTAGAAAACAAGCAAACTATGCATTGAAAACAGAACCTGTCAAAAAACAGAACAATTTGTAATGATCTGAACAACAACCATACTTATGCTACTTCAAAAATTCTGAAAAATTAGGAAATCCTGGGAAATTTGTATATAAATCTTGTGAAAAAATAATCATGATTTTATCACGCTTCTGTAAAAAAATGAAAATTATTTTACTGGGCGCAAAAGTTTCTGTTTTTCAGCAAGATCAAATTAACTATCACCAAACATAATCCCAAAGGCTTTACTTGTCACTTTATTGGAACGAAAGCTATAAAACATGATTGCTATAGTAGACCAATCATGTGAACACACCAAAACAGTAGGTAAAAGTGTTGGATTGTCTCCCAACAAGCGCTTTTCTTTAATGCCTTTCTAGCTAGGCATGATGATTTCAATGATGCTCACATAAAATATAAGAATTGAAACATAACAAGAGCATCATGAAACACATGACAACCACATTTAAGCCTAACCCACTTCTTATGCATAGGGATTTTGTGAGCAAACAACTTATGGGAACAATAATCAACTAGCGTAGGAAGGCAAAACAAGCAAAACTTCAAGATTTTCAACACATAGAGAGGAAACTTGATATTATTGAGATGTGTATAAGCATAAGTTCCTCCCTCATAGTAATTTTCAGTAGCATCATGAGTGAATTTAACAATATAACTATCACATAAAGCATTCTTTTCATGATCCACAAGCATAGAAATTTTATTACCCTCCACATAAACAAACTTCTTATCATCAATAGTGGTGGGAGCAAACTCAACAAAATAACTATCATGAGATTGAAAATTAAAATCATGATGACAAGTTTCATGGTTATCATTATTCTTTGTAGCATACATTTCATCACCATAATCATCATAGATAGAAACTTTGTTATCATAGTCAATTGAAGCCACATCCAAAATGGTGGATTCATCACTAAATAAAGGCATGACCTCTCCAAATCCACTTTCATCATTGTAATCATCATAAATATGAGGCATGCTACCATTATAACAAATTTGCACATCAAAACTTGGGGGAATAAAAATATCATCTTCATCAAACATAGCATCCCCAAGCTTATGGCTTTGCATATCGTTAGCATTATGGATACTCAAAGAGTTCGTACCAACAACATTGCAATCATGCTCATCATTCAAAGATTTTTTGTCAAACATTTTATAGAATTCTTCTTATATCAATTGAGCACAATTTTCCTTTCCATCATTTCCACGAAAGACATTATAAAGATGAATAATATGATGCAACCTCAATTCCATTTTTTGTAGTTCTATTTTTAACCAAACTAGTGATAAGATAAGAAACTAAAAGATTCGATTGCAAGATCTAAAGATATACCTTCATTCACTCACCTTCCCCGACAACGGCGCCAGAAAAGAGCTTGATGTCTACTATGCAACTTTATTCTTGTAGACACGTGTTGGGCCTCCAAGCGCAGAGTTTTGTAGGACAGTAGCAATTTTCCCTCAAGTGGATGACCTAAGGTTTATCAATCTGTGGGAGGCATAGGATGAAGATAGTCTCTCTCAAACAACCCTGCAACCAAATACAAGAAACATCTTGTGTCTCCAACACACCTAATACAATGGCAAATTGTATAGGTGCACTAGTTCGGCGAAGAGACGGTGATAAAAGTGTAATATGGATAGTAGAAATATATTTTTATAATCGGAATAAATAAAAATGGCAAGGTAGCAAATAGTAAATGGGAACAAAAATGGTATTGCAATGCTTGAAAATGAGGCCTAGGGTCTGTACTTTCGCTAGTGCAATCTCTCAACAATGCTAATATAAGTGGATCATATAAACATCCCTCAACGTGCAACGAAGAATCACTGCAAAGTTCCTATCTAGTGGAGAACATAAGAAGAAACCGTTTGTAGGGTACGAAACCACCCCGAAGCTATTCTTTCCGATCGATCTATCCAAGAGTTCATACTAAAATAACACCAAATAATTTGAGATTCATAATACTCAATCCAACACAAAGAACCTCAAAGAGTGCCCCAAGATTTCTACCGGAGAAACAAAAGACGAGAATGTGCATGAACCCTATGCATAGATTACCCCAATGTCATCGCGGGAATTCGCGAGTTGAATGCCAAAACACATACCAAGTGAATCATGATACCCCATTGTCACCACGAGTATTCATATGCAATACATATATCAATTGCTCTCAAATTCATAAAAGTATTCAATACGACAAAACAAAATCTCAAAGGGAAAACTCAATTCACAACAAGATAGAGAAGGAAAAACACCATATGATCCGACTATATTAACAAAGCCCACGATACATCAAGATCATGACATCTCAAGAACACGAGAGAGAGAGAGAGAGAGAGAGAGAAAGAAAGAAAGAGAGAGAGAGAGAGATTAAACACATAGCTACTGGTACAAACCCTCATCCCCGAGGGTGGACTACTCCCTGTCGTGGTGGCCGCCGGTATGATGAAGATGGCCACCAGTGATGATTTCCCCCTCCCGCAGAGTGCCGAAACGGGGTCTAGATTGGTTTTCAGTGGCTATAGAGGCTTGCAGCGGTGGAACTTATCATCTAGGGTTACCCCCGAGGGTTTTAGAATATTTGGTGATTTATAGGGCAAAGAGGGGGTGCGGGAGGCTACTGAGGTGGGCACAACCAACCTGGGCGTGCCTGGGTCCCCAGGCACATCCTGGTGGGTTGTGCCCCCTTTGGACACCCCTGATGTCGCTTGAAGCTACATCGGTATTTCCTCAAAGAGGAAGGGATGATGCAGCACAGCGGCAGGTAGGTATTTCCCTCAGATATGAAACCAAGGTTATCGCACCAGTAGGAGAATCAAGCAACACAACGTAAACAACCCCTGCACACAGATAAGAAATCCTCGCAACCCCACGTGTTAAAGGGGTTGTCAATCCCTTTCGGGTAACGGTGCTAGAAATTGGCAAACAGTCTTGAGAGAGTTGTAAATATTGATAGATCGAACGCCAAATAAAATAAATTGCAGCAAGGTAATTTTGGCCTTTTGGGTTAATAGATTTGAAAATAAAAGCAAATAAAAATAGATCGCAAAGGCAAATAATATGAGAAAGAGACCCGGGGGCCGTAGGTTTCACTAGTGGCTTCTCTCGAGAAAAATAGCAAAGCGGTGGGTGAACTTATTAATGTTGGGCAATTGATAGAACTTCAAATAATTATGAAGATATCCAGGCAATGGTCATTACATTGGCATCACGTCCAAGTTTAGTAGACCGACTCCTGCCTGCATCTACTACTATTACTCCACACATCGACCACTATGTAGCATGCATCTAGTGTATTAAGTTCATGGAGAAATGGAGTAATGCAATAAAAACAATGTCATGATGTAGGCAAGATCTATCTATGTAGAGATAGACCCCATCGTTTTATCCTTAGTAGCAACGATACATACGTGTTGGTTCCCCTTCTGTCACTGGGATCAAGCACCGTAAGATCGAACCCACTACAAAGCACCTCTTCCCATTGCAAGATAAATAGATCAAGTTGGCCAAACAAAACCCAAATATCGAAGAAGAAATACGAGGCTATAAGCAATCATGCATAAAAGAGATCAAAGAAACTCAAATACTTTCATGGATATAAAAAGATAGATCTGATCATAAACTTGAAGTTCACCGGATCCCAACAAACACACCGCAAAAGAGTTACATCATATGGATCTCCAAGAGACCATTGTATTGAGAATAAAGAGAGAGAGATGAAGCCATCTAGCTACTAACTACGGACCCGAAGGTCTACAAAGAACTAATCACGCATCATCGGAGAGGCACCAATGGAGGCGGTGAACACCATCTGTGATGGTGTCTAGATTGGATCTGGTGGTTCCGGACTCTGCGGTGGCTAGATGAATATTTCGTCGACTCCCCTAGGGTTCTGGAAATATTGGGGTATTTATAGAGCAAAGAGGCAGTCCCGGGGGCGCCCGAGGTGGGCACAACCCACCAGGGCGCGCCTGGGCCTCCTAGCGCGCCCTGGTGGGTTGTTCCCTCCTCGAGACTCCCCCTAGTGCAACCAGGGCCCAACATGTTCCTTCTGGTCCATAAAAAATCTCTGTAAAGTTTCGTGGCATTTGGACTCCGTCTGATATTGATTTTCTGCGATGTAAAAAACACGAAAAAAATAGGAACTGGCACTTGGCACTATGTCAATAGGTTAGTACCAAAAATGATATAAAATGACTATAAAATGGTTATAAAATATCCAAGATTGATAATATAACAACATGGAACAATCAAAAATTATAGATACGTTGGAGAGGTATCAGCATCCCCAAGCTTAACTCCTACTCGTCCTCGAGTAGGTAAGTGATAAAAACAGAATTTTTGATGTGGAATGCTGCCTATCATGTCATATCATATTTCTTTCTTTATAGCATGGACATATGGACTTTTAGTTGTTCAAAGCAATAGTCTATTTTTGACATGATAATTTAGATACTCGAGCATATCAACAAGCAACCATGTCTTTCAAAATATCAACGCTAAAATAAGCCATCCCTAACCCATTATGCTCAAACATTGATCCCTTCATGAAACACACTCGAATATTAGCTACACCCAATACTTAAGTACGATCATATTGCCTCCTAGTTGGTGATTTTATAAGAGAAGATGGAGACTCAAAATAAAAATTGCATAAAGTAAAAGAAAGGCCCTTTGCAGAGGAAAGTAGGAATTTGTAGAGGTGCCAGAGCTCAAAGCGAAAAACTTAGAGATAAAAACATTTGAGAGGTGTATCCATCCCACCAATGAAAATGACTTAGAGTTCCCAATACTTTCCATGCATAGATATATCATAGGCGGTTCCCAAACAGAAAATAAAGTTTATTCCTTTTTCCATCATACTTTCACTTCCATGCCTAGCCGTATCCACGGTTGCCCTCCATACCAACACTTTCCAAGGAATTTATTATTTGACAACATAAAGTAAATTCATTTTTTTGCATTTCGGGACTGGGCATCCCTAATACCTTTGCCTTACTCTCGTGCAATGACAAGTGAATCAACACTCATCTTGAGAATAACACATCTAGCATGGAAAATATTAGCCACCCCTCACTGCTCCGCGAGCGAAACAAACAAACACACAAAAGAGAAGTTTATTTTGAAAATTAGAGATGGCACATGCAAATTTGCTTAGAACTGCAAAAGAATACCGCATATAGGTAGATATAGTGGACTCATGTGGCAAAACTGGGTTAAAGGATTTTGGATGCACAAGTAGTGATCATACTTAGTGCAAAATGAAGGCTAGCAAAAGATTGGGAAGCGACCAACTAAGAAACAAATAATCTCATAAGCAAGCATTAAGCATAAATAACACCGAATAATGCACCACAAGTAGGATATAATTTCATTGCATGACTATTGACTTCCGTACTTGCATAGGGAATCACAAACCTTGACACCAATATTCTTACTAAAGCATAATTACTCATCAACATGACTCACATATCACATCATCATATCTCAAAACTATTACTAAGAATCAAGTTTCACTACTGCATGATGCTGCTAACGCGACACTACGATCATAGACCCTTCGAGAAACTGTGTGCGATGCAATAATCGCAAACGGTGCTGTATGAAAACCGTCAGAAATGTGTAAAACATTTGCGATGACGGATGCATCAAACAGGGTTCAGGTTTTAGTTGCGTGTGCGATGAAGGGCATACAGTTCAGTTCAATGAACTGTTTGAGATGAGGAGGAACAAAAGAAACGGGCAGCCAGATGAAGGCGTGTGCGATACACAGCATACGGTTCACTCGAATGAACTGTTTGTGATTAGGCAACACAAAAGAAACGGCCAGCCAGATCGAGGTGTGTGCAATATACGGCATGCGGTTCACTCGGATGAACTGTTTGTGTTGAGACATGAGAACAGAAATGGTTCAACTTAACAAGATGTGTGTGATATGCGGCAAACAGGTCTGTAATCAGAAATATGTGTGAAGACCGATAATAACACAAAAGGTTGCTGCTAATAAGGACGTGTGTGTTGTGCGATGGGATTGCATACAGAACAACAATACACACACACACACCACACACACACACACACACACACACACACTTATAAGGACATGCTTGCATAACCAAATTAAACATCCACTTACATAGGTGGCTACTACAACCATGGCATTTGCACACACCAAAGTAAACTATTACATGCATAATTACATAGGTGGCTACTACACACATGACATTTCCACACACACCAATAAAGTAAAGTATATATTACATGCATGATTAACTAGCATAGATCATCTGATTATCATCTACTTCTTGTGACGCTTGCTCTGCTTGTGACTCGATCCGGGCTTGTCGATTTGGGTAACGAGGCACTTCCTCATGTCAACGATCTTGGCCGCAAAACTGAGGTGAGGTTCATCCAGTTGCCGCATCCAGGCCTTGTGCCAGGATACGTGACTTGTTCTTTGGGCACCCTGCTTCATCTTTTCGTAGTAGGGGTCGATGATGGCCGAGGCGAGTTCGACCAGGGAGTCCTGCTTCGTGCTGCCCCAGACCCTGTAGTGGTCACGAATTTCGACAAGGTTCTTGCAGGCCAAGCCCGTAACACTAAGCGCTTTTATATCATCTTTGGTATCCACCGTGGCGAACTTGTAGTCGGTGATGTTGATAAACCTGTTGAAATGGTCGCAAGGCTCTGTGGCCATGCAGTATTGGTAGATGAGGACATGATGGTGCACGCGCAACTGGGCGACGACAACCTTCTGATCTATGCCGGGACGACCGACGGTGTACTGGAGGTCGATGCCGACCACCTTGTACTTGTCTCTAGCAAGCAACTACTCAACGATGTTGATGTAGTCATCCACCACAGCCAGGTCGATGGTGTACACCACCGAGAGATCCGTCTTCCTCGCATGGGTCTCCACTCTATGCTCGCCGAACTCCATTGGAGCGCC
Source organism: Triticum aestivum (assembly GCF_018294505.1). Classification (NCBI taxonomy): domain Eukaryota; kingdom Viridiplantae; phylum Streptophyta; class Magnoliopsida; order Poales; family Poaceae; genus Triticum; species Triticum aestivum. The sequence goes on from NC_057803.1 coordinate 485,478,080, forward strand.
GCCGGACATCCGCTCTCAATGTGTCGTCGTGGGTGTGCTTGTCGTGTTGCGGGGCACGATCGAAAGGTTGAAGAGACTAAGGTTATAATGGCCGCGGGAATTAAAGGGGAAGCCGGATGGATAGGAATATTGGCAGGTCCTGATGGAAGTTCTAATTTGCAGCGCATAACTCCATCGTGCCGCATGTAACTGCATCGCGTGGCAACGCGCGCGGCGCAACCGCATGCATATGGGGCCCCGACGTGATCGTGCGCACGCCCAACCACTGGCAGAGCGCGCGCGGAGGGACGCAAGCAGAGCGCTCCGCGGTCGCCTCAAGGAAAAGCTGTCCACAAGCCGAGCGCGCCGACGGACACGAGCAGAGCGCGCCAACGGACGCGACAGATCGCGCCAACGGATGCGACAGAGCGCGCCACGGCGCCTAACGGCGAGCACAGCGTGATGCGGCGCCTAACGACGAGCAGAGCTTGCCGAGGGACGCGAGCAGAGGACGACACAGTGATATGTGGCAAATAAGACGAATTGTGCGAGCAATGTCGGAGACATCAAGCATGAATCAGATTAGAGTTGCGTGTGCGATACGTGGCAGACAGTTGACCCATCAGAGTTGTTTGTGATGGAATAAGCCGTGTGTTGCGGGCAAACACTTGCTGGTGTATAACCTTAAATTTAACCAAAAAAGTGTTAATGCATGTTACAAAAATTGTATAGCTGGAAACTATGTTCAAATACGACTCCAACTATATAATCTGTGGCGACATGCATTCGTATTTTATTAGTTAAATCCTACTTATAAACCAGGATGGGGGTATAGTAGGTAATTAAATCGCAAACGTTTTTTGGATAATAGCTTGGGATGCTGGGCCATCCCCAAGCTTAGTTGGTTGCTCATTTTTGGATAATAGCTTGGGATGCCGGGGCATCCCCAAGCTTAGGCTCTTCCATCATTCCTTCATCCATCATAAGATAACCCAAAACTTGAAAACTTCAATCACACAAAACTCAACAAAACCTTGATGAGATCCGTTAGTACAAGAATAATAAACCACTACTATAACTGATGTATCAAACCAATTCATATTTGTACGTGTATTAGATCTATTGTATTCCAACTTTTATATGGCAAAAACTAATCAAATAAAACCATACAGCCATCAAAATAAGCACACAACACAAAGAAAACATAATCTGTCAAAACAGAATAGTCTGTAGCAATCTGACTGTTTTGAATACATCTGTAACTCCAAAACTTCTGAAAAATTAGGAAGACCTGAGAAATTTGTATATTGATCTACTGCAGGTGGAATGAGTATTTTATCGCTCTATGGTAAAAAATGAAAATTAATTTCGTGAGCGTAAAAGTTTCTGTTTTTCAGCAAGATCAAACAACTATCACCCAAGAAGATCCTAAAGGCTTTACTTGGCACAAACACTAATTAAAACATAAAAACACAATCATAATAGTAGCATAATTGTGTTAACACACAAAAACAGGAAGCAAAAAGGAAAAACAAAATTTATTCATTGGGTTGCCTCCCAACAAGCGCTATAGTTTTATGCCCTTAGCTAGGCATAAAGCAAGGATCTAAGTTTTGTCATCCTTGTCCAACTCTTCAATCAAACACTTAGGATCCTTCAGAGATTCAGCATAAAGATTTTCAATAACAATACTCCTAGGAATAAATTGAAATATTTCATTCTTGCAAAAAGGATCTCTTATCACTTCAACAAAATCCGGGTGAACACTAATCATCTTAAGATCTCCATTATTACTATTACTAGAAGTTGCATCCTTGTTCTTTGATCTACCCCTCCTTACGGGAGTTTTCTCTATAGGGTTAGCGGAAGCAAAAGCCGTGCTTATATTACTAAAGATTTCTTCTAATTTATCAATCCGAGACGGACTTTCTTCTATTCTTTCATGGATTAAGGTACCCTTATTTTTTAACAACTTAAGAATATCTCCCACTTTTAACCCAATATTGGTAGAAAAGTTATGAATCTTTTTATCTATAATTTCCATATGATCTTTGGTGAGCATTTTCTTTTCAATAGCATCTAATCTTTCCATAACATGCTCAAGAGTAAAGTTGTTTCATTAATCATGAGAGGTGGTGATCCCACTAAATTTCCCATAGCATTAAGGCATCAAAGATAAGGACACATCAAGAAATTTCCACCGGTAATCGTATCAAGGACGAATCTATACCAAGTGGTGATGCCAACATAAAAACAATGAAGAAGAACAATGGTAGATTGCTTACGGGTAGATCTATTGTGAGCATTGCATATCCTATACCAAGCATCTTTTAAATTTTCTCCTCCCCTTTGTTTAAAGTTGAGAACCTCGTTCTCGGGAGTGCAAGCAATAGAGGAAGAACTATCCATAATAATGGCAAACAAGGTTGCACACGAAAACAGATCCGGCAATAAAACGACGAACGAAAAAGAGAGGCGAATAAGACATCAAATTTTTGTGAAGTGGGGGAGAGGAAAACGAGAGGCAAATGGCAAAAAATTTAAATTGCAAGGAGATGATATTTGTGATTAGGAACCTGGTATATGTTGAAGATCCTCCCCGACATCGGTGCCAGAAATTCCTATTGATGTCGCTTGAAGCTATGTCAGTATTTCCCCAAAGAGGAAGGCATGATGCAGCACAATGGTGGTAGGTATTTCCCTCAGATATGAAACCACGGTTATCGAACCAGTAGGAGAACCAAGCAACACAACATAAACAACCCCTGCACACAGATAACAAATCCTCGCAACGTAAATAGACCCCATCATTTTATCCTTAGTAGCAACGATACATACGTGTCGGTTCCCCTTCTGTCACTGGGATCAAGCACCATAAGATCGAACCCACTATAAAGCACCTCTTCCCATTGCAAGATAAATAGATAAAGTTGGCCAAACAAAACCCAAATATCGGAGAAGAAATACGAGGCTATAAGCAATCATGCATAAAAGAGATCAAAGAAACTCAAATACTTTCATGGATATAAAAGGATAGATCTGATCGTAAACTCGAAGTTCATCGGATCCCAACAAACACACCGCAAAAGAGTTACATCATATGGATCCCAAGAGACCATTGTATTGAGAATCAACAGAGAGAGAGAGAGAGAGAGAGAGAGAGAGATGAAACCATCTAGCTACTAACTACGGACCCGAAGGTCTACAAAGAACTACTCACGCATCATCGGAGAGGCACCAATGGAGGTGGTGAACCCCATCCGAGATGGTGTCTAGATTGGATCTAGTGGTTCTGGACTCTGCGGCGGCTGGATGAATATTTGGACGACTCCCCTAGGGTTCTGGAAATATTGGGGTAGTTATAGAGCAAAGAGGCGGTCCGGGGCACCCGAGGTGGGAAGAACCCACCAGGGCGCGCCTGGGCCTCCTGGCGCGCCCTGGTGGTTGTCCCCTCCTTGGGGATCCCCCCCAGGTGCAACCAGGGCCCAACATGTTCCTTCTGGTCCATAAAAAATCGGCGTAAAGTTCCGTGGCATTTGGACTCCGTCTGATATTGATTTTTTGCGATGTAAAAAACAGGGGAAAACAGGAACTGGCACTTGGCACTATGCCAATAGGTTAGTATCAAAAATGATATAAAATGACTATAAAATGATTATAAAACATCCAAGATTGATAATATAACATCATGGAACAATCAAAAATTATAGATACGTTGGAGACGTATCAACCCCCAGGTGCTGCTTTGGCCCACTAGATGTCTTCTGGTCCATCAAAAATCCATAAAAAGTTTCGCGGTGTTTGGACTCTGTTTGATATTGATTTCCCGCAATGTAAAAAACAAGCAAAAAACATCATCTGGCACTAGGCACTTGGTCAATAGGTTAGTCCAAAAAAATGATATAAAGCTGCTATAAAATGATTGTAAAACATCCAAGAATGATAATAAAATAGCATGAATACTTCATAAACTATAGATATGTCGGAGACGTATCAGCGAGCCATAGAAAATAAATGGATCTTCAAGAAGAATACTGATGCTGATGGTAATATTACTATCTACAAAGCTTGACTTGTCGCAAAATATTGTTGACAAGTTCAAGGAGTTGACTACGATTAGACTTTCTCACCCGCAGCGATGCTTAATCTGTCTGAATCATGTTAGCAATTACCGTGTTTTATGATTATGAAATCTAGCAAATGGACGTCAAAACTGCATTCCTTAATGGATTTCTTAAAGAAGAGTTGTATATGATGCAACCAGAAGGTTTTGTCGATCCTAAATATGCTAACAAAGTGTGCAAGCTCCAGCGATCCATCTATGGACTGTGAGTTGGAATATACGCTTTGATGAGGTGATCAAAGCATATGGTTTTATACAGACTTATGGTGAAGCCTGTATTTATAAGAAAGTGAGTGGGAGCTCTATAGCATTTTTGATATTATATGTGGATGACATATTATTGATTGGAAATGATATAAAATTTCTGGATAGCATAAAAGGATACTTGAATAAGAATTTCTCAATGAAAGACCTCGGTGAAGCTACTTGCATATTGAGCATCAAGCTTTATAGAGATAGATCAAGACGCTTGATAGGACTTTCACAAAGCACATACGTTGATAAAGTTTTGAAAAAGTTCAAAATGGATCAGTCAAAGAAAGGGTTCTTGCCTGTGTTACAAGGTGTGAAGTTGAGTAAGACTCAAAACCCGACCACGGCAGAATATATAGAGAGAATTAAAGTCATTCCCTATTTCTCAGTCATATGTTCTATAAAGTATGCCATGCTGTGTACCAGACGTGTTGTGTGCCTTGCCATGAGTTTGACAAGGGGGTACCATAGTGATCCAGGAGTAGATCACTGGACAACGGTCAATATTATCCCAAGGTACCTAAAGAGGACTAATGAAATGTTTCTCAGTTATGGAGGTGATAAAGAGTTCATCATAAAGAGTTACGTCGATGCAAGCTTTGACACTAAACTGGATGACTCTAACTCTCAATCTAGATACATATTGAACGTGGGAGCAATTAGCTAGAGTAGCTCCATGCAGATCATTGTAGACATAGAAATTTGCAAAATACATATGGATCTGAATGTGGCAGACCCGTTGACTAAACTTCTCTCACAAGCAAAACATGATCACACCTTAGTACTCTTTGGGTGTTAATCACATAGTGATGTGAACTAAGATTATTGACTCTAGTAAACCCTTTGGGTGTTGGTCACATGGTGATGTGAACTATGGGTGTTAATCACATAAAGATGTGAACTATTGGTGTTAAATCACATGGCGATGTGAACTAGATTATTGACTCTAGTGCAAATGGGAGACTGAAGGAAATATGCCCTAGAGGCAATAATAAAGTTTTTATTTTATATTTCCTTATATCATGATAAATGTTTATTATTCATGCTAGAATTGTATTAACTAGAAACTTGATACATGTGTGGATACATAGACAAAACACCGTGTCCCTAGCGAGCCTCTACTAGACTAGCTCGTTAATCAAAGATGGTTAAGTTTCCTAACCATAGACATGTGTTGTCATTTGATGAACGAGATCACATCATTAGGAGAATGATGTGATGGACAAGACCCATCTGTTAGCTTAGCATATTGATCGTTCAGTTTTATTGCTATTGCTTTCTTCATGTCATATACATATTCCTTTGACTATGAGATTATGCAACTCCCGGATACCGGAGGAATACCACGTGTGCTATCAAATGTCACATCGTAACTGGGTGATTATAAAGATGCTCTACAGGTATCTCCGAAGGTGTTTGTTGGGTTGGCATAGATCGAGATTAGGATTTGTCACTCCGAGTATCGGAGAGGTGTCTCTGGGCCCTCTCGGTAATGCACATTGATACGTCTCCAACGTATCTATATTTTTGATTGTTCCATGCTATTATATTATCTGTTTTGGATGTTAATGGGCTTTATTTTACACTTTTATATTATTTTTGGGACTAACCTATTAACCGGAGGCCCACCCAAATTGCTATTTTTTTTGCCTATTTCAGTGTTTCTATCAGGACCCCGACTCAATGCCACATCGATCTAGCATGTAACACCTCATATCATTTTGCGGCCTCACGCACGGTATTCCCACGGGTGTCGCCTTACCTTTGCCCGGGACCGTTTGCGCCTTTTGGCACACGTATATGATAGTGTCGCTAGCATCCATATGATAAGGAGCCCGGGCTGACATGGCTAGTCGTAAACCCAAAGTGGCACAGACTTACAGGGACAGGCATCCATGACCCAGCATCGAACGTGTCGGTCATCAGCGAGTGAACCCAGGCTGTAGCACTGGGCTAGCAGGACTCCGGTGAACCGGGCTGTAGCGGGCTAACAGGACTCCGGTATTCATCGCGTGACATTTCCCCGAAGGGACAGACACAGGAACGAAGAAGGACACATGCCGGCCATCCTAAGTGTTCCGGAGCAGTAGCAAGCTACCATGGCTCAGTGGAAACACTAGGAGACATTTCCCGGTAAGAGAGGCTACTAAAGATAAACAACTAGATGGTCAGATCCCACACATACCAAGCATTTTAATAACATACACACAATATGCTCGATATGTGCAAATACAACATGGCATCACAACATGACTCTACAACTCAAGTATTTAATCAATAGGCTCCGAGGAGCGAGATATTACAAATATGGGTCTCATGACCCAACACTCAGAGCATACAAGTCAAAGCACAAGCGGAAGCTATCATGTCTGAGTACAGACATCTATAAATGAAAAAGGCTGAGAAGCCTGACTATCTATCAGATCCTGCCGAGGGCACAAGATCGTAGCTGAGGTATCAAGCTAAACGTCGAAGTCCACGCGGAACTACTAGCGAGACCGAAGTCTCTCTGCAAGAAACATAAAATAGGCAAACGTGAGTACAAATGTACCCAGCAAGACTTACATCAGAACTATCTACATATGCATCATTATCAACAAAGGGGTGGTGGGGTTTAACTGCAGCAAGCCAGCTTTGACTCGGTGGCTATCCTAAACTACGACTGCGAGTAACTCTTTTGAGGTGGCGCACATGAGTCCACATATTCACCATATCAAAACACCACTATGGATCCGCTCCCGTCTCCCTACGAGAACGCCATCCATAGCACTCACACTTATCTTGCGTATTTTAGAGTATCCACTTTCACTTGTCTATGAACTGATATAAGCAACCCAGAAGTCCTTTACCGCGGACACGGCTATTCGAATAGATGATATTAACCCTGCAGGGGTGTACTTCTTCATACATGTTTCCACCACTTAGCGTCTGCACACGACATGTGCTCGGCAGACTTCAAGCGAAAGCCGACGTGGGTGTAGACCACGACCTACCTAAACACTCAAGTCTCTAGTCCAGGTTTATCGCCTATTCGGGTTCCATCCATGAGGAGATCCGGCCGGAGTTTCGCTCACAGCCCCAAACGATGTGAACAGGGTTCCCGAGATACCAAATGGGCATCCGGTACACCGTGCCACGTACCTACCGCATCACAGCCCACCCCTATGGTCAGCGCTGTCCACGGCCTCCAGTAAGCTACAAACACCAGAAACTACTTGCAACTCCTGGACAGAGGACAAGGGTGAATAAGAAGTCGAGCGGGGTCATATTTCAGGGCCCAATGTATGGTAGTAGCTGAATCATGGATCACAAACACAGAACTCAGTTCCTAAGGACGGCTTCAATGAGACAACCCACCATGTACTCCTACATGGCCTCTCACCGATACCTTTTACCAAATCGTGTTCACACACTTAGCTTACACACAGTAGGACAAGTTCACACACTTCTGATTCATCCCCGATGAATCAGACCTGACTCAACTCTAAGCAGTAGCAGGCATGACAAACAAGCATGAATGAGTAGGCACAACAGGGCTCAAACAACTCCTACTCATACTAGTGGGTTTCATCTATTTACTGTGGAATGACAGGTCATGCAAAGGATAAAGGGGTTCAGCTACCGCAGCAAGTAACAGATGAATCGTTGTTGTCCTAATGCAGTAAAAGAGAGCAGGAGCGAGAGAGTGGGATTGTATCGGAATGAACAAGGGGGTTTTGCTTGCCTGGCACTTCTGAAGATAATATAGTTCTTCATCGGTGTCATCGATCACATCGCCGGTACACGTCTATCGAGAGGGGACAATACCGGCAACAAAGAAGAACACAATCAATGCAATGCACAATATGATGCATGCTCATGACATGGCAATATGAATGTGTTTTGAGCTAATGCAACTAGCAACAGATTAAATGAAGTTGGTTTGAATACAAGATTCAAATTCAAACTCCATATGTGATTATTCAAATGCCATTTAATTGATTTGTGCTATACAGCAGCTATAAGTTGTTCTAACATGCATGAAAATGGTACAGATGGGTTCCTTGAATTTTTCTGATAATTTTTCATATATAAATTATTTAATTTGGAGTTAGGGTTGAATTTCTATGATTTTTAGAAGTTTTAGGCATTTTCTAGAATTTCCTGAATATTAATAAATCCAGAAAATGATTTAACTGCGTCAGCCTGAAGCCAGCATGACGTCAGCGAGTCAACGGCCAGGTCCAGGTCAAACCTGACGTGTGGGGTCCACACATCTGTGACACAGGTTAGACAGGGGGGGGGGTTAGTTTAGTTTAATTAGAGATTAGGGGCACTAGGGCCCACATGTCAGTGGCTCTAGGCCCGGGTTAGCGGGGTGGTTAGGCCCTAATGACCGGCCACGTCAGCTCTCGCCGGAGTTTAGCCGGCGACGACCACAGAGCACGGCGGGGGACACCGGACTTGCGCTAGGGGCATCGGATCGACGCGCCAAGGGCACCAGGAGGTAGCCCGTGCCCGTGCGCATCTAGGGGGACCAACGGGAGGTGCGGGGGTGGCCGGGGTTCGCCGGAGTGGAGCCCGAGGCGGCGGCCGGAGCTCGGGGTTGGGGCGAGTTAGTGCTACGGTGTGCAAACGAGCGAGGTGAGCGGCTAGCGGGGCGCTACGCGGTGCGGGGAGCGAGTTAGGCATGCCAGGGTGACCAAATGGTCACCGGAGCTACGCCGGCGACGAGCTCAGGCGGCGGCGTGCTACGGCCAGCTATGAAATGGCGGCTACGGCGAGCGGCAAGCCACGGGGTTAGGGGCAAAACGTGCAGGAGCTCACGGTGGTTCGGATGGGGTAGATGACGAGCTCGGGGAAGCGGAGACGGCGGCGAATCGACGGTGAAGATCCTCGGCGGCCGGCGATGGAAACGGCGATGATGGCAGCGTTGCAGCGTGTCCGGGACCTTGTGGCTCGGTGGGGAGAAAGAGGGGGTCGTGGCGGAGCCTTTGAGCGCATCGGCGAGGCTAGGGGGTGGCGGTGGCCGCGAGGGAGCTCGTCGGTGGCGGCGGCTCCGTTCGGGCGAGTGAGAGAGAGGTCCAGGGGAGAGGATGAGGACGCGGGAGAGTGAGGGAGAGAGGCAGGGAGGTGCGTGGCGTCTCCGGGCGTCGAGGAAGAAGCAGGAGGTGGCCAGGGGGAAGCAGGAGGTGGCCGAGGCCTCTCGGGCGCGCGCCACGCCTCGCCTCTGCCTACTGGCAGAGGAAGACGACAGGGGGGGGAGTGGAGATGGGCTGGGCCGTGCTGGGCCAGGTAAGTGGGCGCCAGGTAACTTCCTTCTCTCTCTCTCTCTTTTATTTCTTTTCTATTTCTGTTATTTTGTTTTTGGTTTGATTTAAAATACCAAATCATTTAATAAAATCCTGGAAACAATTATGGGTGCTTTCTGAATTATTTCAGTGACCCTTAACAACTTCCAACATTTATTTGAACATTTAAATTATTTATAGTATTTAAATGCCCAAAGTCAAATACAATATGATTTAATTCAAAAATCCAAAAATGACCTAAGAATATATTCATCATTTTTGGCAGAGGTTTCCACCTTAACCAGAAATCATGAACTTTTCTTAGGAACCTTTTGGGTTTATTGAAAAGATTTTAATTCACCCTAGTTGAGTTGATTTAATGCTAGGGTTTGAACATCCCCATTTCAATTTTTGGCAAAATTTAAACATGATGCAATACATGACTAGCTAGCTCAGAGCAAACCAGAAGCTAGGGATGTGACAACTCACCCCCACTAAACAAGAATCTCGTCTCGAGATTCAAGCGTAGGGTAAGGTGAAGGGGTAACGCAAACTAGTATAATCTTCACGATCCAGGGTGCACTTCAATTGAACGTTGATTCATTCACCATCATTGTCTTGAAGTCTTGCCTTGAGAACTCCAACTATCATGACAACGAGAGGAAAGGAAAGACCCTAAAAGAATTGTTCTTCTCGAAGGTCGAACAACTCAGGATTAACCCACGGAATGAGACATAACAACATCTCTCGAGCTGAGAGACGAAGTACACATCCATAGGAATTGGAGTGAAGCAGATGACAAAGGTTCACTAGGTAGACAACAATTCCACACCTAAGAAGGTGGTGAACGGTTGTCAACGTAGCGAGGAGTTGAGTTGCCATGATACCTCAACGAGACATCCTGGAGGGGGGGGGTGATTCATAGATTATTACCCTAAGTGGCAAAAAGAATTACCTTTGATCCAGAGATCATTGAAACTCTTCATACCAGCCTAAGGCAATTCTCGAGCAATCGTTTGGAGGGGGTCGGTAGAATGGCATACTCGGACTTGGATGATGTGGACTACCTTGTTGAAGACAACGCAATGTATGATTTTTGCTTATCACCGGAAATGGAAGAGACCCATGGTAGAACGGCACATTGGCGGTGCAAGCTGGAAACAAAATGCAAATGCTGGGAATGATTCTGGTAACTGGGGAAGAACCCAACACTAGAGAGTTAATTCACTGGTTGAAAAGGTCATAGCATTGCCGAGGAAACCGAGAGAAATCCCAGTTAGCGTCAATGATAACACCTAGCGCTTGAGCGTGCTCTCAAGAACTTGAGCATTTCCACAATCATCAAGGTTTTACCAATATCCATGTCAAGGATCCTGGCAACACAACTTGCTACCATGATGGCTAATGATGGATGATGCAGATGCAAAGGAAGATAACACCTTCTTAGATTTCACCTTAGCGAGGCCAAGGAAATAAAAATCTGGATGATCGACCGAGAGACATTTAGCACTCCGCTTCTAATGTTCTCCTTGATGTGCTAGTGTAACCCATTCATAGATATGGTTTGATATCTAGAACATCAAGTAAAAAGGTCGGACTTCGGGATCTCAAAATCCATAGGGGCAACTAGGGAGTAAATCCTACGAAATCCCTATGGGGAGGTGGCCAACTTCCTCAATCAAGATATTATAATAATAGGTCTTCCGGTTGGGTGTGTTGGCCACGACATCCACTTTACCGGTTATCGAGGGATCAATATTATAGTTCTTGGAAAATGTTCCAACCATCATATCTGCCTGAGATTCAGATCTGGTTGGTGTTAGGATATTCCAGACTCATCGAGTCTAGGAAGAAAAATGAAAGTTTGCAACACAATTCGACGAGATGACGTTGCGAGATTCTCGGGGAATGAACTACGATAGCAAGCTCCAAAACATGAGCTGGTTCTGCTACGCACGTGTGAACATGTTGTCTCAGACAAACATGATCACATGGTAGTCTTACAATAAAACACTACCGAGTTCTGGGTGGGAACCATCACCGTGGATAACGAAGTCCTTGCATAAGTCATATGATTAGCTCTTATGAAGGAACTTCTTCTCCTTGAACAAATCAATCAGTGGCTTGGTGTGCTCGGGACACATATGGAATGAAGGTTGCAAGTCTTCAAACCACATAATTCTTCGCACGTGTGCATGACTGATTTGGGATGATTCCAAAGGAAACAACATTAACTTTCTCAAATTCACGGCGGCAACTTTCACCAAATGCACGTGTATAAGAGGAAGTTACTCCTTTCATCAAACACATACCCCATGAGCTAGCATGAGGAAAATGCTTTCAAAAGTTTTCCAACACTAGCTTAATGTTCAGCAAAATTATGGAGAAGACAAGGATGTTGTCAATGGGATCAACAACAATTCATCCGGGTTTCCTTTTAAAAGGAATTCCATAGCTAAGTGGACACGGTGATAGCATTGGTCAGACCAAAGAATATAATGGTGTATGCTCGAGGAAAAACCCACGAATAAGACAACATTACGAACATCGTTGGTTCTGACTTGATTTGAGGATAGCCCACACCCAAATCAAAGTTTTTATAAGGCAATAGGTCCAATAACTGATCACAGGGACCAATCGATGAAGATATCATCTTTCTTCAGCACACACTACACAAGAATATCCCTTTGGAACGAACTAAGTTAGGCAAGCTTTTATCTTCCAATTCTCCAAGTTGTTGTCTAGCTTAACCAACTAGCTCAGGGATATCCAACACAGATTCTTGGAGAAAGGGTGGTTTATAAGAAAACCAACTTGATCACGAGCTCAACATAGCGGTCAGGTGACAACCTGGTAATATTTCCGAGAAGATCTTCGGAAAATCACGAACCACCGGTATGTTACTAAGCTTGAGAACAATCTTGCTGTTCAGGGCAAGACAATATAATCAAACAAGCAAGGATTGACACTATCCTAACTCATTGATTGAAAAGTGCACCAGGAATAAGGACTAGGTAGCACGATCAATCTTAGAATGATGACTCAATAATCAGCACGCTAAGAATGAGGTTGTTGTCCATTTAACTACCAAGCAACGGAGTTGCTAGCAGTATTGATTTCATACACCACGATTCACTTGTTGGCATTCCGGTTACAATAACACAGGAACCGAGGAATGAACAATGATGGCAAGAAGTATCACTGTACCAAGAGTTCATAGGATGGTGTGCAATTCCTATAACAATCCCGATATAAAGATGGTAATACTCCAAGGTAGAACAGAGCAAAAGCTGGATTGACATTTTGATCTGCGGAGCACAACTTCTTTGACCCAATCCTGGATATGGAAGAGGTACTGGAGTTTGTTTCTCCTGGTCATTCTACGATAGAATGGCTTGACGGACCACAAGAGTAATAGGCATCGATAAACGAACGCACGCATACTCTTGACTATCAATTGATAGGCGAGGGTCAGAGGACAACTAAAGAGGGACAACTCAAAGGAACATACGATTTTCTGAGTTGTGGATGCATGGTTTAGCATGTCGAACGAAGTTCAACATAATTCTTCTGGATAACCCATGCAGAAAGGTAGAACTGGCAGAGCCACAATATATAATGGAGAACTCATCAAGAATAATCCTGTTGTGATATTTCAGTTCAACGAGGAACTTCTGCCATAAGTAGTTCATGGTATTTGGAAGAAGAAGACACCACGGACTTCAAGGACTATCGCAAAGGTTACTAATATCCTAAAGGAACTAGCAACACTATCAACATGATGTAAGTAGAGTGAATCTCGGGTTCAAAACCCAGGAGTAGAATACCTACTAACTATGTGGCATCACGGGATGCTTTCGAAAATAAAGGCCAGAATCATCACACTGGGACACAAATCATGGCTAAATTACTAGATGATCCCCTAAGACACCTAGGGTCATAATAGCTCCAACATATATGTCAAGGCAATAAATTACCTCAACTCAACAATTTGGGTGATTAACCTGGCCTAAAAGACATTGAAACCAGAGGAAAAGGATTTTGCAAATGCATCAGACTCTTTGGAAACCTGGGATGACTCAGACAGCATAACGGCTGTAAATGCTCAGAAAAGATTTGAGACATTCACAAAAATGGTGGCATAACCACTTAGAAGCACAATATCAAGGTTCCAAGATCAACAATTAACATACGGAAGTAGTAGGAACTGAACTGAGACTTAAATCCAACAATCTTATAAGTCTACGGATTAGTAACACGTGATCCTGATAGAAAGAAGAGAAAACCTAGTTCTTAATCCCCGTAGAAGAGAAGATGATGACTCAGATCAGAAGGGCATAAGGTATAAGGAGTAAAAATAGCCTTACGTTCCATCCCACAATCAATTCCCTTATATACCTAAAGAATTTCTAGACTCAACTTCGACCAGTTTGGCTTGGTAATCCTACAGGCAGTCAAGCTCTGATACCAACGCTGTCAGGACCCCGACTCAATGCCACATCGATCTAGCATGTAACACCTCATATCATTTTGCGGCCTCACGCACGGTATTCCCACGGGTGTCGCCTTACCTTTGCCCGGGACCGTTTGTGCCTTTTGGCACACGTATATGATAGTGTTGCTAGCATCCATATGATAAGGAGCCCGGGCTGACATGGCTAGTCGTAAACCCAAAGTGGCACAGACTTACAGGGACAGGCATCCATGACCCAGCATCGAACGTGTCGGTCATCAGCGAGTGAACCCAGGCTGTAGCACTGGGCTAGCAGGACTCCGGTGAACCGGGCTGTAGCGGGCTAACAGGACTCCGGTATTCATCGCATGACATTTCCCCGAAGGGACAGACACAGGAACGAAGAAGGACACATGCCGGCCAGCCTAAGTGTTCCGGAGCAGTAGCAAGCTACCATGGCTCAGTGGAAACACTAGGAGACATTTCCCGGTAAGAGAGGCTACTAAAGATAAACAACTAGATGGTCAGATCCCACACATACCAAGCATTTTAATAACATACACACAATATGCTCGATATGTGCAAATACAACATGGCATCACAACATGACTCTACAACTCAAGTATTTAATCAATAGGCTCCGAGGAGCGAGATATTACAAATATGGGTCTCATGACCCAACACTCAGAGCATACAAGTCAAAGCACAAGCGGAAGCTATCATGTCTGAGTACAGACATCTATAAATGAAAAAGGCTGAGAAGCCTGACTATCTATCAGATCCTGCCGAGGGCACAAGATCGTAGCTGAGGTATCAAGCTAAACGTCGATGTCCACGCGGAACTACTAGCGATACCGAAGTCTCTCTGCAAAAAACATAAAATAGGCAAACGTGAGTACAAATGTACCCAGCAAGACTTACATCAGAACTATCTACATATGCATCATTATCAACAAAGGGGTGGTGGGGTTTAACTGCAGCAAGCCAGCTTTGACTCGGTGGCTATCCTAAACTACGACTGCGAGTAACTCTTTTGAGGTGGCGCACACGAGTCCACATATTCACCATATCAAAACACCACTATGGATCCGCTCCCGTCTCCCTACGAGAACGCCATCCATAGCACTCACACTTATCTTGCGTATTTTAGAGTATCCACTTTCACTTGTCTATGAACTGATATAAGCAACCCAGAAGTCCTTTACCGCGGACACGGCTATTCGAATAGATGATATTAACCCTGCAGGGGTGTACTTCTTCATACATGTTTCCACCACTTAGCGTCTGCACACGACATGTGCTCGGCAGACTTCAAGCGAAAGCCGACGTGGGTGTAGACCACGACCTACCTAAACACTCAAGTCTCTAGTCCAGGTTTATCGCCTATTCGGGTTCCATCCATGAGGAGATCCGGCCGGAGTTTCGCTCACAGCCCCAAACGATGTGAACAGGGTTCCCGAGATACCAAACGGGCATCCGGTACACCGTGCCACGTACCTACCGCATCACAGCCCACCCCTACGGTCAGCGCTGTCCACGGCCTCCAGTAAGCTACAAACACCAGAAACTACTTGCAACTCCTGGACAGAGGACAAGGGTGAATAAGAAGTCGAGCGGGGTCATATTTCAGGGCCCAATGTATGGTAGTAGCTGAATCATGGATCACAAACACAGAACTCAGTTCCTGAGGACGGCTTCAATGAGACAACCCACCATGTACTCCTACATGGCCTCTCACCGATACCTTTTACCAAATCGTGTTCACACACTTAGCTCACACACAGTAGGACATGTTCACACACCTCTGATTCATCCCCGATGAATCAGACCTGACTCAACTCTAAGCAGTAGCAGGCATGACAAACAAGCATGAATGAGTAGGCACAACAGGGCTCAAACAACTCCTACTCATACTAGTGGGTTTCATCTATTTACTGTGGAATGACAGGTCATGCAAAGGATAAAGGGGTTCAGCTACCGCAGCAAGTAACAGATGAATCATTGTTGTCCTAATGCAGTAAAAGAGAGCAGGAGCGAGAGAGTGGGATTGTATCGGAATGAACAAGGGGGTTTTGCTTGCCTGGCACTTCTGAAGATAATATAGTTCTTCATCGGTGTCATCGATCACATCGCCGGTACACGTCTATCGAGAGGGGACAATACCGGCAACAAAGAAGAACACAATCAATGCAATGCACAATATGATGCATGCTCATTACATGGCAATATGAATGTGTTTTGAGCTAATGCAACTAGCAACAGATTAAATGAAGTTGGTTTGAATACAAGATTCAAATTCAAACTCCATATGTGATTATTCAAATGCCATTTAATTGATTTGTGCTATACAGCAGCTATAAGTTGTTCTAACATGCATGAAAATGGTACAGATGGGTTCCTTGAATTTTTCTGATAATTTTTCATATATAAATTATTTAATTTGGAGTTAGGGTTGAATTTCTATGATTTTTAGAAGTTTTAGGCATTTTCTAGAATTTCCTGAATATTAATAAATCCAGAAAATGATTTAACTGCGTCAGCCTGAAGCCAGCATGACGTCAGCGAGTCAACGGCCAGGTCCAGGTCAAACCTGACGTGTGGGGTCCACACATCTGTGACACAGGTTAGACAGGGGGGGGGGTTAGTTTAGTTTAATTAGAGATTAGGGGCACTAGGGCCCACATGTCAGTGGCTCTAGGCCCGGGTTAGCGGGGTGGTTAGGCCCTAATGACCGGCCACGTCAGCTCTCGCCGGAGTTTAGCCGGCAACGACCACAGAGCACGGCTGTCACATCCCTAGCTTTACCCTGGCCTTGGACTAGCTTGGTTGCTGCATCATGTTTAAATTCAAATGAAAATTGAATTGGGGAATTTTCAAAGCCTCAGAATCCTTTTAAAAAAATGATCAAGATAAAATCGCTTCAAATAAGTCCAAGAAAATGTTCCTGTTATCCTCTGGAAATATTGGCAAGAGGCAAAATCCAAACCAATATTTTTGGTGTCTCAGAAACATTTAATTTGGGCATTTGAATTAAATCAATAATTATTTGAATTGGATTTATATCTACTATTAAATAAATATAGGTCCAATAATTCTGAAATATTTTGTGGAGCATTGTTTTAATTCTTTTAGCTCCTAAAAATATTGTCAGAAGCAAAATAAATTGAATTGGTTTCAAAACCAAATTCAAAACAAACCTGCAAAATAGAAAACTGAAATAATTAGAAAAAGGAGAGAGAGTCTTACCTGGCCCCTTACCTGGCTGGCCCAGTGGACAGCCCAGCCCACTGGCCTGGTGCCAGTCGTCCTCTACCTCTGCCAGTAGGCAGAGGAGGGAGACAGCGCACGCGCGCGCCGTGGCGCCACGCCACCTCCCTGCCTGCCTGCGTCCCTCGCCACCGCGACGCCTCGGGCCTTCTCTTCGGCGCCGCCTCGAACCCCTGGACCCCCTCACTCATCCCCTTCTCCTGCTCTCCCTCTCGCTCCGCACCTCGGGCCCGAACGGAGCCGCCGCCACCGACGCCGATTGCCGCAGCCACCGTGCACCCCTAGCCTCGCCGATGCACCCAGGAGCTCCGCCTCGACCCCCTCTTCCTCCCCACCGATCCACAGCCCTCCGGAAGCCCTGCATCGCCGCCATCGCCGTCGTCTTCTACCTCGGACCCGCCGGCCATCTTCGTCAAATTCGCCGGCTCCGGACCGTCCCCGACCTCGCCGAGCATCTCTTCGTGACCGTGGTGAGCCCCCGGTCCTCTTCCCCCTAATCCCGCCTTCGTTTGCTTGCCGTAGCCGCCGCCCCCTTGCTTACCGTAGCCGTCGCCGCGCGGGCTCGTCGCCGGCGAAGCCCCGGTGACCAAATGGCCCCGCGCGTGCGTCCGTTGCACTCGCAACGACCCGTGGAGTAACGCTAGCGTGGCAGCTAGCTCGTTTGCAAGCCGCAGCGCTAACCCCGCACCCACCCGAGCTCCGGCCGCCGCCTCGCTCGCCGCCGGCACCGATTCCGGCCGCCCCGAGCGCAACTGACTCCACCAAGAGCTTCGGCTCGTCCCCAGCTCCTCCTAGATGCCCTCCGCGGCCCATTTGGTCGCCGGAGTGGCCAAAACCACTCTCGCCGCCGCGTCGGGCTCGCCGGCGGCTAAACGCCGGCAGCCGACTTTGACTTTGACCACGGGTGGGCCCCGGTTGACTCTCCTGAGTCAATGACAGGTGGGGCCCAGCCCTGTTAACTATTAGGATTAGTTTTAATTAATTTTAGTTAAGCTAATCACAC
This sequence comes from Triticum aestivum, assembly GCF_018294505.1. Taxonomy (NCBI): domain Eukaryota; kingdom Viridiplantae; phylum Streptophyta; class Magnoliopsida; order Poales; family Poaceae; genus Triticum; species Triticum aestivum. Next base: position 485,496,427 of record NC_057803.1, read on the forward strand.
TGACATGTGGGTCCCAGTGTCAGGTTTGACCTGGACCCGGTCTGTTGACCTGCTGAGGTCAGCATGACGCAATGATGACGCAGATAATCATTTTCTAAAATAATTCAGAAAATCCAGAAAATTGTATAAACTTCTAAAATTCATAGAAAATTAACCGTAACTCCAAATTAAATAATTATATATGAAAAATTATCAGAAAAATTCAAGGAATCCATCTGTACCATTTTCATGCATGTTAGAACAACTTATAGCTGCTGTTTAGCACAAATCAAATAAAGGGCATTTAAATATCCACATATGGAGTTTGAATTTGAATCTTGGATTCAAACCAACTTCATTTAATTTGGTTTTAGTTGCATTAGCTCAAAACACATTCATTTTGCCATGTCATGATCATGCATCATATTGTGCATTGCATTGATTGTGTTCCCTTCTGTGTTGCCGGTATTTGTCCCCTCTCGATAGACGTGATACCGATGATGTGATCGTTGACACTGATGAAGACTCAACGTTATCTTCAGAAGTGCCAGGCAAGCAAAACCCCCTTGTTCATTCCGATACAATCCTACTCTCTCGCTCCTGCTCTCTTTTACTGCATTAGGACAACAACGATCATCTTGTTACTTGCTGCGGTAGCTGAACCCCTTTATCCTTGCATGACCTGTCATTGCCACAGTAAATAGATGAAACCCACTAGCATGAGTAGGAGTTGTTTGAGCCCTGTTGTGCCTACTCATTCATGTTTGTTTGTCATGCCTGCTACTGCTTAGAGTTGAGTCAGGTCTGATTCATCGGGGATGAATCAGAGGTGTGTGAACATGTCCTACTGTGTGTGAGCTAAGTGTGTGAACACGATTTGGTAAAGGTAGCGGTGAGAGGCCATGTAGGAGTACATGGTGGGTTGTCTCATTGCAGCCGTCCTCAGGAACTGAGTTCTGTGTTTGTGATCCATGATTCAGCTACTACCACGCATTGGGCCCGAAACCAATGGACCCTCTCGGCTTCTTGATCACCCTTGTCCTCTGTCCAGGAGTTGCAAGTAGTTTCTGGTGTTTGTAGTATGCTGGAGGCCGTGGCAGCGCTGACCGTAGGGGTGGGCTGTGATGCGGTAGGCACGTGGCACGGTGTAACCGGGCGCCCGTTTGGTGTCTCGGAACCCTGTTCACATCGTTTGGGGCTGTGAGCGAAACTCCGGCCGGATCTCCTCATGGATGGAACCCGAATAGGCGATAAACCTGGACTAGAGACTTGAGTGTTTAGGCAGGCCGTGGCCGACACCCACGTTGGGCTTCCGCTTGAAGGTTGCCGAGTACATGTCGTGTAAACGGCGGTAAGTGGTGAGAGCGTGTGTGAAGAAGTACACCCCTGCAGGGTTAACATCATCTATTCGAATAGCCGTGTCCGCGGAAAAGGACTTCTGGGTTGCTTATATCAGTTCATAGACAAGTGAAAGTGGATACTCTAAAATACGCAAGATAAGCGTGAGTGCTATGGATGGCGTTCTCGTAGGGAGACGGGAGCGGATCCATAGTGGTGTATTGATATGGTGAATATGTGGACTCGTGTGCGCCACCTCAAAAGAGTCGCTTGCAGTCGTAGTTTAGGATAGCCACCGAGTCAAAGCTGGCTTGCTGCAGTTAAACCCCACCACCCCTTTGTTGATAATGATGCATATGTAGTTAGTTCTGATGTAAGTCTTGCTGGGTACATTTGTACTCACGTTTGCCTATTTTATGTTTTGCAGAGAGACTTCGGTCTCACTAGTAGTTTCGCGTGGACTTCGACGTTTAGCTTGATACCTCAGCTACGATCTTGTGCCCTCGGCAGGATCTGATAGATAGTCAGGCTTCTCAGCCTTTTTCATTTATAGATGTCTGTACTCAGACATGATAGCTTCCGCTTGTGCTTTGACTTGTATGCTCTGATTGTTGGGTCATGAGACCCATGTTTGTAATATCTCGCTCCTCGGAGCCTATTGAATAAATTACTTGAGTCGTAGAGTCATGTTGTGATGCCATGTTGTATTTGCACATATCGAGCATATTGTGTGTATGTTATTGAAATGCTTGGTATGTGTGGGATCTGACCATCTAGTTGTTTATCTTTAGTAGCCTCTCTTACCGGGAAATGTCTCCTAGTGTTTCCACTGAGCCATGGTAGCTTGCTACTGCTCCGGAACACTTAGGCTGGCCGGCATGTGTCCTTCTTCGTTCCTGTGTCTGTCCCTTCGGGGAAATGTCACGCGATGAATACCGGAGTCCTGTTAGCCCGCTACAGCCCGGTTCACCGGAGTCCTGCTAGCCCAGTGCTACAGCCTGGATTCACTCGCTGATGACCGACACGTTCGATGCTGGGTCATGGATGCCTGTCCCTGTAAGTCTGTGCCACTTTGGGTTTACGACTAGTCATGTCAGCCCGGACTCCTTATCATATGGATGCTAGCGACACTATCATATACGTGAGCCAAAAGGCGCAAACGGTCCCGGGCAAAGGTAAGGCGACACCCGTGGGGATACCGTGCGTGAGGCCGCAAAGTGATATGAGGTGTTACAGGCTAGATCGATGTGACATCGAGTCGGGGTCCTGACAGCGTTGGTATCAGAGCTTGACTGCCTGTAGGATTACCAAGCCAAACTGGTCGAAGTTGAGTCTAGAAATTCTTTAGTTATATGTAGGGGAATTGATTGTGGGATGGAACGTAAGGCTCTTTTTACTCCTTATACCTCATGCCCTTCTGATCTGAGTCATCTTATCTTTCCTGCGGGGATTAAGAACTAGGCTATCTCTTCTTTCTATTAGGATCACGTGTTACTAATCCGTAGACTTATAAGATTGTTGGATTTAAGTCTCAGTTCAGTTCCTACTACTTCCGTATGTTAATTGTTGATCTCGAACCTTGATATTGTGCTTCTGAGTGGTTATGCCACCATTTTTGTGAATGTCTCAAATCTTTTCTGAGCATTTACAGCCGTTATGCTGTCCGAGTCATCCCAGGTTTCTAAATAGTCTGATGCATTTGCAAAATCCTTTCCCTCTGGTTTCGATGTTCCTTATGGCCAGCTCAATCACACTAATCGGTGAGTTGAGGTACTCTATTGCCTTGACATATATGTTGGAGATATTATTATGACCCTAGGTGTCTTAGGGGATCATCTAGTAATTTAGCCATGATTTGTGTTCCCAGTGTGATGATTCTGGCCATCATTCTCGAAAGCATCCCGTGATGCTACTTAGTAATAGGTATTCTGTTCCTGGGTTCTTGAACCCGAGATTCACCCTACTTGCTTCATGTTGATAGTTTTGCTCGTTCCTTTAGGTTATTAGTAACCTTTGCATTAGTCCTCGATGCTCGTGGTATTCCTTTCTTCCAAATACTATGAACCGCTTATGGCAGATGTTCCTCGCTGATCGAAAGATCACAATCAGAGTGCTCTCGATGGGTTCTCGATTCTACATTGTGACTCTGCCAGTTCTACCTTTCTGCATGGATTATCCGGAAGAAATATGTGGAATTCGTTCGACATGCTAAACCATGCATCCACAACTCAGAAAATCGTATGTTCCTTTGAGTTGTCCCTCTTTAGTTGTCTTTTGACCCTCGTCTATCAATTGATAGTCAAGAGTATGCGTGCATTCGTTCGTCGATGCCTATTACCCTTGTGGTCCGCCAAGCCATTCTATTTCAGAATGAATAGGAGAAACAAACTCCAGTACCTCATCCATATCCAGGATTAGGTCAAAGAAGTTGTGCTCCGCAGAACAAATTGCTAATCCAGCTTTTGCTCTGTTCTACCCTGAAGTATTACCGTCTTTATGTTAGGATTTTCATGAGGATTGCACCGGCTCTTGTGAATTCTTGATGTAGTGATACTTCTCACCATCATTATTCATCCCTCGGTTCCGTGTTGTCGCAACCGGAATACCGACAAATGAATTGTGATGTGTGAAATCAATACTCCTAGCAACCTCGTTGCTTGGTAGTTAAAGGATAATAACTTTATTCTTAGTATGTTGGTTATTGAATCACCATTCTAAGATTGATCGTGCTACCTAGTCCTTATTTCCTGGTGCACTCTTTGATTGATGAGTTAGGATCTTGTCAAGTCCTCACTCATTTGATCATATCGTCTTGCCCTCAAAAGCGAGATTGTTCTCGAGCTTAGTAACATATCGGTGGTTCGTGATTTTCCGAAGATCTTCTCAGAAGTACTACCAGGTTGTCACCTGACCGCTATGTTGAGCTCGTGATCAAGTTGGTTTCTTGTGAACCACCTTCTCTCCAAGAATCGGTGTTAGATATCCCTGAGCTAGTTGGTTAAGCTACACGACAACTTGGAGAGTTGGAAGATAAAAGCTTGCCTGACTTAGTTCGTTCCAAAGGGATATTCTTGTGTAGTGTGTGTTGAAGAAAGATGATATCTTCATCGATTGGTCCCTGTGATCAGTTGCTGGACCTATTGTCTTATCAATCCTTGATTTGAGTGTGGGCTATCGTCAAATCAAATCAGTACCAACGATGCTCGTAATGTTGTCCTATTCGTGGTTGATCCCTCGAGCATACACCATTACATCTTTGGTCTGACCAATGCTATCACCGTGTTCACATGATGGTGGAAGTCCAGTGATATGGAAATTCCGATGAGTTGCTGTTGAGCCCATCAGTAGCATTTTGTCTCCCCCCATGAATCATGTTGAACATCAACCTAGTGTTGGAAACTTGTGTAAGCATTTCTTCGTGTTTCGTTCATGAAGCATATGTTTGGATGAAAGTAGTGATTTTCCCTAATTCATGTGCATATGATGCAAGTTGCCGCCATGAATTCGAGGAAGATTGTTTTGTTTCCTTGGAATCATCCCAAATCAGTCATGCACACGTGCGAAGTATTCTGTGGTCTGGAGACTTGCAACCTTCATTCCATATGTGTCCCGAGCACACCAAGCCACTGATTGATTTGTTCAAGGAGAAGAAGTTCCTTCATAAGAGCTAATCATATGACTTATGCAAGGACTTCGTTATCCATGGTGATGGTTCCCAACCAGAACTCGGTAGTGTTTTATTGTAAGACTACCATGTGGTCATGCTTGTCTGGGACAACGTGTTCACATGTTTGTAGCAGAACCAGCTCATGTTTTGGAGCTTACTATCGTAGTTCATTTCCCCGAGAATCTCGCAACGTCATCTCGTCGATTTGTGTTGCAAACTTTCATTTTTCTTCCTAGACTCGATGAGTCTGGAATATCCTGACACCAACCAGATCTGAATCTCAGGCAGATATGATGGTTGGAACATTTCCCAAGAACTATAATATTGGTCCCTCGATAACCGGTAAAGTGGATGTCGTGGCCAACACACCCAGCCGGAAGACCTATTATTATATATCTTGATTGAGGAAGTTGGCCACCTCCCCATAGGATTTCGTAGGATTTCCTCCCTAGTTGTCCCTTATGGATTCTTGTGTTCCCGAAGTCCGACCTTTACTTGATGTTCTAGATACCAAACCATATCTATGAATGGGTTACACTAGCACATCAAGGAGAACATTAGAAGCGGAGTGCTAAATGTCTCTCGGTCGATCATCCAGATTTTATTTCCTTGGCCTCGCTAAGGTGAAATCTGAGAAAGTGTTATCTTCCTTTGCATCTGCATCCTCCATCATCATTCATCATGGTAGCAAGTTGTGTTACCGGACCCTTGACACGGATGTTGGTAAAACCTTGATGAATATGGAAATGCTCAAGTTCTTGAGAGCACGCACAAGCGCTAGGTGTTATCGTCGGCACTAACTGGGATTGCTCTCAGTTCTCCTCGGCTATGCTATGACCACTTCAAACAGTGAATTCACTCTTTATTGTTGGGTTCTTCCCCAGTTACCAGAATCATTCCCAGCATTTGCATTTTGTTCCCAGCTTGCACCGCCAATGTGCCATTCTACCATGGGTCTCTTCCATTTCCGGTGATAAGCAAATTCATCCATTACGTTGTCTTCAACAAGGTAATCCACATCATCCAAGTCTGAGTATGCCATTCTACCGACCCCCTCCAAATGATCGCTTGTGATTGCCTTAGGCTGGTATAAAGAGTTTCAATGATCTCTGAATCAAAAGTAATTCTTTTTGCCACTTAAGATAATAATCTACGAATCACCCTTCTCCAGGATGTTTCGTTATGGTATCATGGCAATTCAACTCCTCGCTACGTTGACAACCGATCACCACATTCTTAAGTCTGGAGTTGTTGTCTACCTAGCGAACCTTTGTCATCTGCTTCACCCCATTCCTATGGATGTGTGCTTCGTCTCTCAGCTCGAGAGAGGTTGCTATGTCTCATTCCGTGAGTTAATCTTGAGTTGTTCGATCTTCGAGAAGATCGACCCTTCTAGAGTCTCCTTCTTCTCTCCATGTCATGTTGGCAGGATTTCTCAGAGCAAGACTTCGAGACAACGATGGTGAACGAATCAACATTCAATTGAAGTGCAACCTGGATCGTGAAGATTATACTAGTTTGCGTTTTCCCTTCACCTTACCCTACGCTTGAATCTCGGGACGAGATTTTTATTTAGTAGGGGTGAGTTGTCACATCCCTAGCTTTACCCTGGCCTTGGACTAGCTTGGTTGCTGCATCATGTTTAAATTCAAATGAAAATTGAATTGGGGAATTTTCAAAGCCTCAGAATCCTTTTAAAAAAATGATCAAGATAAAATCGCTTCAAATAAGTCCAAGAAAATGTTCCTGTTATCCTCTGGAAATATTGGCAAGAGGCAAAATCCAAACCAATATTTTTGGTGTCTCAGAAACATTTAATTTGGGCATTTGAATTAAATCAATAATTATTTGAATTGGATTTATATCTACTATTAAATAAATATAGGTCCAATAATTCTGAAATATTTTGTGGAGCATTGTTTTAATTCTTTTAGCTCCTAAAAATATTGTCAGAAGCAAAATAAATTGAATTGGTTTCAAAACCAAATTCAAAACAAACCTGCAAAATAGAAAACTGAAATAATTAGAAAAAGGAGAGAGAGTCTTACCTGGCCCCTTACCTGGCTGGCCCAGTGGACAGCCCAGCCCACTGGCCTGGTGCCAGTCGTCCTCTACCTCTGCCAGTAGGCAGAGGAGGGAGACAGCGCACGCGCGCGCCGTGGCGCCACGCCACCTCCCTGCCTGCCTGCGTCCCTCGCCACCGCGACGCCTCGGGCCTTCTCTTCGGCGCCGCCTCGAACCCCTGGACCCCCTCACTCATCCCCTTCTCCTGCTCTCCCTCTCGCTCCGCACCTCGGGCCCGAACGGAGCCGCCGCCACCGACGCCGATTGCCGCAGCCACCGTGCACCCCTAGCCTCGCCGATGCACCCAGGAGCTCCGCCTCGACCCCCTCTTCCTCCCCACCGATCCACAGCCCTCCGGAAGCCCTGCATCGCCGCCATCGCCGTCGTCTTCTACCTCGGACCCGCCGGCCATCTTCGTCAAATTCGCCGGCTCCGGACCGTCCCCGACCTCGCCGAGCATCTCTTCGTGACCGTGGTGAGCCCCCGGTCCTCTTCCCCCTAATCCCGCCTTCGTTTGCTTGCCGTAGCCGCCGCCCCCTTGCTCACCGTAGCCGTCGCCGCGCGGGCTCGTCGCCGGCGAAGCCCCGGTGACCAAATGGCCCCGCGCGTGCGTCCGTTGCACTCGCAACGACCCGTGGAGTAACGCTAGCGTGGCAGCTAGCTCGTTTGCAAGCCGCAGCGCTAACCCCGCACCCACCCGAGCTCCGGCCGCCGCCTCGCTCGCCGCCGGCACCGATTCCGGCCGCCCCGAGCGCAACTGACTCCACCAAGAGCTTCGGCTCGTCCCCAGCTCCTCCTAGATGCCCTCCGCGGCCCATTTGGTCGCCGGAGTGGCCAAAACCACTCTCGCCGCCGCGTCGGGCTCGCCGGCGGCTAAACGCCGGCAGCCGACTTTGACTTTGACCACGGGTGGGCCCCGGTTGACTCTCCTGAGTCAATGACAGGTGGGGCCCAGCCCTGTTAACTATTAGGATTAGTTTAATTAATTTTAGTTAAGCTAATCACACTGACATGTGGGTCCCAGTGTCAGGTTTGACCTGGACCCGGTCTGTTGACCTGCTGAGGTCAGCATGACGCAATGATGACGCAGATAATCATTTTCTAAAATAATTCAGAAAATCCAGAAAATTGTATAAACTTCTAAAATTCATAGAAAATTAACCGTAACTCCAAATTAAATAATTTATATATGAAAAATTATCAGAAAAATTCAAGGAATCCATCTGTACCATTTTCATGCATGTTAGAACAACTTATAGCTGCTGTTTAGCACAAATCAATTAAATGGCATTTGAATAATCACATATGGAGTTTGAATTTGAATCTTGTATTCAAACCAACTTCATTTAATCTGTTGCTAGTTGCATTAGCTCAAAACACATTCATTTTGCCATGTCATGATCATGCATCATATTGTGCATTGCATTGATTGTGTTTCCTTCTGTGTTGCCGGTATTTGTCCCCTCTCGATAGACGTGATACCGATGATGTGATCGTTGACACTGATGAAGACTCAATGTTATCTTCAGAAGTGCCAGGCAAGCAAAACCCCCTTGTTCATTCCGATACAATCCTACTCTCTCGCTCCTGCTCTCTTTTACTGCATTAGGACAACACCGATTCATCTGTTACTTGCTGCGGTAGCTGAACCCCTTTATCCTTTGCATGACCTGTCATTGCCACAGTAAATAGATGAAACCCACTAGCATGAGTAGGAGTTGTTTGAGCCCTGTTGTGCCTACTCATTCATGTTTGTTTGTCATGCCTGCTACTGCTTAGAGTTGAGTCAGGTCTGATTCATCGGGGATGAATCAGAGGGTGTGAACATGTCCTACTGTGTGTGAGCTAAGTGTGTGAACACGATTTGGTAAAGGTAGCGGTGAGAGGCCATGTAGGAGTACATGGTGGGTTGTCTCATTGCAGCCGTCCTCAGGAACTGAGTTCTGTGTTTGTGATCCATGATTCAGCTACTACCACGCATTGGGCCCGAAACCAATGGACCCTCTCGGCTTCTTATCACCCTTGTCCTCTGTCCAGGAGTTGCAAGTAGTTTCTGGTGTTTGTAGTATGCTGGAGGCCGTGGACAGCGCTGACCGTAGGGGTGGGCTGTGATGCGGTAGGCACGTGGCCGGGTAACCGGGCGCCCGTTTGGTGTCACGGAACCCTGTTCACATCGTTTGGGGCTGTGAGCGAAACTCCGGCCGGATCTCCTCATGGATGGAACCCGAATAGGCGATAAACCTGGACTAGAGACTTGAGTGTTTAGGCAGGCCGTGGCCGACACCCACGTTGGGCTTCCGCTTGAAGGTTGCCGAGTACATGTCGTGTAAACGGCGGTAAGTGGTGAGAGCGTGTGTGAAGAAGTACACCCCTGCAGGGTTAACATCATCTATTCGAATAGCCGTGTCCGCGGAAAAGGACTTCTGGGTTGCTTATATCAGTTCATAGACAAGTGAAAGTGGATACTCTAAAATACGCAAGATAAGCGTGAGTGCTATGGATGGCGTTCTCGTAGGGAGACGGGAGCGGATCCATAGTGGTGTATTGATATGGTGAATATGTGGACTCGTGTGCGCCACCTCAAAAGAGTTACTTGCAGTCGTAGTTCAGGATAGCCACCGAGTCAAAGCTGGCTTGCTGCAGTTAAACCCCACCATCCCCTTTGTTGATAATGATGCATATGTAGTTAGTTCTGATGTAAGTCTTGCTGGGTACATTTGTACTCACGTTTGCCTATTTTATGTTTTTGCAGAGAGACTTCAGTCTCACTAGTAGTTTCCGCGTGGACTTCGACGTTTAGCTTGATACCTCAGCTACGATCTTGTGCCCTCGGCAGGATCTGATAGATAGTCAGGCTTCTCAGCCTTTTTCATTTATAGATGTCTGTACTCAGACATGATAGCTTCCGCTTGTGCTTTGACTTGTATGCTCTGATTGTTGGGTCATGAGACCCATGTTTGTAATATCTCGCTCCTCGGAGCCTATTGAATAAATACTTGAGTCGTAGAGTCATGTTGTGATGCCATGTTGTATTTGCACATATCGAGCATATTGTGTGTATGTTATTGAAATGCTTGGTATGTGTGGGATCTGACCATCTAGTTGTTTATCTTTAGTAGCCTCTCTTACCGGGAAATGTCTCCTAGTGTTTCCACTGAGCCATGGTAGCTTGCTACTGCTCCGGAACACTTAGGCTGGCCGGCATGTGTCCTTCTTCGTTCCTGTGTCTGTCCCTTCGGGGAAATGTCACGCGATGAATACCGGAGTCCTGTTAGCCCGCTACAGCCCGGTTCACCGGAGTCCTGCTAGCCCAGTGCTACAGCCTGGATTCACTCGCTGATGACCGACACGTTCGATGCTGGGTCATGGATGCCTGTCCCTGTAAGTCTGTGCCACTTTGGGTTTACGACTAGCCATGTCAGCCCGGGCTCCTTATCATATGGATGCTAGCGACACTGTCATATACGTGTGCCAAAAGGCGCAAACGGTCCCGGGCAAAGGTAAGGCGACACCCGTGGGGATACCGTGCGTGAGGCCGCAAAGTGATATGAGGTGCTATAGGCTAGATCGATGTGACATCGAGTCGGGGTCCTGACAGCGGCGGGGGACGCCGGACTTGCGCTAGGGGCATCGGATCGACGCGCCAAGGGCACCAGAAGGTAGCCCGTGCCCGTGCGCATCTAGGGGGACCAACGGGAGGTGCGGGGGTGGCCGGGGTTCGCCGGAGTGGAGCCCGAGGCGGCGGCCGGAGCTCGGGGTTGGGGCGAGTTAGTGCTACGATGCGCAAACGAGCGAGGTGAGCGGCTAGCGGGGCGCTACACGGTGCGGGGAGCGAGTTAGGCATGCCAGGGTGACCAAATGGTCACCGGAGCTACGCCGGCGACGAGCTCAGGCGACGGCGTGCTACGGCCAGCTATGAAATGGCGGCTACGGCGAGCGGCAAGCCACGGGGTTAGGGGCAAAACATGCAGGAGATCACGGTGGTTCGGATGGGGTAGATGACGAGCTCGGGGAAGCGGAGACGGCGGCGAATCGACGGTGAAGATCCTCGGCGGCCGGCGATGGAAACGGCGATGATGGCGGCGTTGCAGCGTGTCCGGGACCTTGTGGCTCGGTGGGGAGAAAGAGGGGGTCGAGGCGGAGCCTTTGAGCGCATCGGCGAGGCTAGGGGTGGCGGTGGCCGCGAGGGAGCTCGTCGGTGGGGCGGCTCCGTTCGAGCGAGTGGAGAGAGGTCCAGGGGAGAGGATGAGACGCGGGAGAGTGAGGGAGAGAGGCAGGGAGGTGCGTGGCGTCTCCGGGCGTCGAGGAGGAAGCAGGAGGTGGCCAGGGGGAAGCAGGAGGTGGCCGAGGCCTCTCGGCGCGCGCCACGCCTCGCCTCTGCCTACTGGCAGAGGAAGACGACAGGGGGGAGTGGAGATGGGCTGGGCCGTGCTGGGCCAGGTAAGTGGGCGCCAGGTAACTTCCTTCTCTCTCTCTTTTATTTCTTTTCTATTTCTGTTATTTTGTTTTTGATTTGATTTAAAATACCAAATCATTTAATAAAATCCTGGAAACAATTATGGGTGCTTTCTGAATTATTTCAGTGACCCTTAACAACTTCCAACATTTATTTGAACATTTAAATTATTTATAGTATTTAAATGCCCAAAGTCAAATACAATATGATTTAATTCAAAAATCCAAAAATGACCTAAGAATATATTCATCATTTTTGGCAGAGGTTTCCACCTTAACCAGAAATCATGAACTTTTCTTAGGAACCTTTTGGGTTTATTGAAAAGTTTTAATTCACCCTAGTTGAGTTGATTTAATGCTAGGGTTTGAACATCCCCATTTCAATTTTTGGCAAAATTTAAACATGATGCAATACATGACTAGCTAGCTCAGAGCAAACCAGAAGCTAGGGATGTGATAGTTTCGTAGAAAAGGAATATCAAATGGAGTCCAAACGGAATGAAACCTTTGGGAACATGATTTTTGGAACAAACGTGATCCAGAGGACTTGGAGTGGACGTGAAGCAATTAATGAGGTGGCCACGAGGCAGGGGGCGCGCCTACCCCCCTGGGCGCCCTCCCCCTCGTGGGCCCCTCGTTGCTCCACCGACCTACTTCTTTCTCCAATATATGTACACATACCCCGAAAACATCTAGGAGCACCATGAAACCCTATTTCCACCGCCGCAACCTTCTACACCCAAGAGATCCCATCTTGGGGCCTTTTCCGGAGCTCCACCGGAGGGGGCATCGATCACGGAGGCCCTCTACATCAACTCCATGGCCCCTCCGATGATGTGTGAGTAGTTTACTTCAGACCTTCGGGTCCATAGCTAGTAACTAGATGTCTTCTTCTCTCTCTTTGGATCTCAATACAAAGTTCTCCTCGATTCTGTTGGAGATCTATATTGGAAATATGCCCTACAGGCAATAATAAAATGGTTATTATTGTATTTCCTTGTTCATGATAATTGTCTATTGTTCATGCTATAATTGTATTAACCGGAAACCGTAATACATGTGTGAATACATAGACCACAACATGTCCCTAGTAAGCCTCTAGTTGACTAGCTCCTTGATCAATAGATGGTCATGGTTTCCTGACCATGGACATTGGATGTCATTGATAACGGGATCACATCATTAGGAGAATGATGTGATGGACAAGACCCAATCTTAAGCGTAGCACAAGATCATGTAGTTCGTTTTCTAAAGCTTTTCTAATGTCAAGTATCATTTCCATAGACCATGAGATTGTGCAACTCCTGGATACCGTAGGAATGCTTTGGCTGCACCAAACGTCACAACATAACTGGGTGGCTATAAAGGTGCACTACAGGTATCTCCAAAAGTGTCTGTTGGGTTGGCACGAATCGAGACTGGGATTTGTCACCCCGTATGATGGAGAGGTATCTATGGGCCCACTCGGTAATGCATCATCATAATGAGCTCATTGTGACTAAGTAGTTGGTCATGGGATCATGCATTACGGAACGAGTAAAGTGACTTGTTGGTAACGAGATTGAACAAGGTATTGGGATACCAACGATCGAATCTTGGGCAAGTAACGTACCAATTGACAAAGGGAATTGTATACGGGATTGCTTGAATCCTCGACATCATGGTTCATCCGATGAGATCATCATGGAACATGTGGGAGCCAACATGGGTATCCAGATCCCGCTGTTGGTTATTGGCCGGAGAGTTGTCTCGGTCATGTCTGCATGATTCCCGAACCCGTAGGGTCTACACACTTAAGGTACGATGACGCTAGGGTTATAGGGAAAGTTTCTACGTGGTTACCGAATGTTGTTCGGAGTCCCGGATGAGATCCCGGTCATCACGAGGAGTTCCAGAATGGTCCGGAGGTAAAGGATAATATATAGGAAGTGAGGTTTTGACCACCGGAAGTGTTTTGGGTGTCACCGGTAATGTACCGGGACCACAGGAGGGTTCCGGGGGTCCACCGGGAGGGGCTTCCAGCCCCGGAGGCTTGCATGGGCCAAGAGTGGGAAGGGACCAGCCCCTGAGTGGGCTGGTGCGCCTCCCGCCAGGGCCCAAGGTGCAGCTAGGAGGAGAAGAGGGGAAACCCTAGGCGCAGATGGGCCTAAGGCCCACCCTAGGGCGCGCCCCCCTTCTCCCCCTCTTGGACGCCCCCTCCATCCCATCTAGGGCTGCCGCCCCCTAGGGGTGGGAACCCTAGAGGGGGCGTACCCTCCTCCCCTCCTCCTATAAATAGTGGGGTTTTTGGGGCTGCCCAACACATGAGTCTCTCTCCCTCTTGGCGCAGCCCTATGCCTCTCCCTCCTCGTCTCTTGCAGTTCTTGGCGAAGCCCTGCTGGCGTGCCATGCTCCTCCACCATCACCACGCCGTCGTGTTGCTACTGGATGGAGTCTTGCCCAACCTCTCCCTCTCTCCTTGATGGATCAAGGTATGGGAGACATCACCGGGCTGTACGTGTGTTGAACGCGGAGGCGCCGTTGTTTGGCACTTAGATCGGAATCGGCCGTGATCTGAATCGCTGCGTGTATGACTCCACCAACCACGTTCTTGTAACGCTTCTGTTTAGCGATCTTCAAGAAGGGTATGAAGATGCACTCCCTCTCTCTCATTGGTAGTATCTCCTAGATTGATCTTGGTGAAACGTAGGAAATTTTGAATTATTGCTACGTTCCCCAACAGTGGCATCATGAGCTAGGTCCATGCATAGACTCTATGCACGAGTAGAACACAAAGCAGTTGTGGGCGATGATTTGTTCAATTTGCTTACCGTTACTAGTCTTATCTTGATCCGGCGACATTGTGGGATGAAGCAGCCCGGACCGACCTTACATGTACGCTTACGTGAGACTGGTTCCACCGACTGACATGCACTTGATGCATAAGGTGGCTGGCGGGTGTCTGTCTCTCCCACTTTAGTCGGATCGGATTCGATGAAAAGGGTCCTTATGAAGAGTAAATAGCAATTGGCATATCACCATTGTGGTTTTGCGTAGGTAAGAAATGTTCTTGCTAGAAACCCATAGCAGCCACGTAAAACATGCAACAACAATTAGAGGACGTCTAACTTGTTTTTGCAGGGTTTGCTTTGTGATGTGATATGGACAAAAGGATGTGATGAATGGTATATGTGATGTATGAGATTGATCATGTTCTTGTAATAGGAAACACGACTTGCATGTCGAAGAGTATGACAACCGGCAGGAGCCATAGGAGTTGTCTTAATTTATTTATGACCCGCATGTCAATGAAAACACCATGTAATTACTTTACTTTATTGCTAACCATTAGCCATAGTAGTAGAAGTAATAGTTGGCGAGGCAACTTCATGAAGACACGATGATGGAGATCATGGTGTCATGCCGGTGACGATGGTGTTCATGCCGCGCCTCGAAGATGGAGATCAAAGGCGCAAGATGATATTGGCCATATCATGTCACTTTATGATTTGCATGTGATGTTTACCATGTTTTTACATCTTATTTTCTTAGAACAACGGTAGCATAAATAAGATGATCCCCCATTAAAATATCAACAATTGTGTTCCCCCTAACTGTGCACCGTTGCTAAGGTCCGTTGTTCCGAAGCACCACGTGATGATCGGGTGTGATAGGTTCTAACGTTCGCATACAACGGGTGTAAGCCAGATTTACACACACAATACACTTAGGTTAACTTGACAAGCCTAGCATGTACAGACATGGCCTCGGAACACGGAAGACCGAAAGGTCGAACATGAGTCGTATAGTGGATATGATCAACATGAAGATGTTCACCGATGATGACTAGTCCGTCTCACGCGATGATCAGACACAGCCTAGTTGACTCGGATCATGTATCACTTAGATGACTATAGGGATGTCTATCTAAGTGGGAGTTCATTGAATAATTTGATTAGATGAACTTAATTATCATGAACATAGTCAAAAGGTCTTTGCAAATTATGTCGTAGCTCATGCTTTGGTTCTACTGTTTTAGATATGTTCCTAGAGAAAATTTAGTTGAGAGTTGACAGTAGCAATTATGCGGACTGGGTCCGTGAACTGAGGATTGTCCTCATTGCTGCACAGAAGGGTTATGTCCTTAATGCACTGCTCAGTGTGTTGAACCTCGAGCATCGTCTGTAGATGTTGGGAAACATCTGACATACACGTTTTGATGACTACATGATAGTTCAGTGCGTAATACTAACGGTTTTGAATTGTGGCACCAAAGACGTTTTTAAAACGTCGTAGAACATATGAGATGTTCCAAAGACTAAAATTGGAATTTCAGACTAGTGCCCACGTCAAGAGGTATGAGACCTCTGACAAGTTTATTAAGCCTGCAAACTAAGGGAGAAAAGCTCAATCGTCGAGTATGTGCTCAGATTGTCTGAGTACTACAATCGCTTGAATCGAGTGGGAGTTAATCTTCCAGATGAGATAGTGATGGTTCTCCATAGTCACTGCCACCAAGCTATTGGAGCTTCATGATGAACTATAACATATCAGGGATAGACATGATGATCCTTGAGCAACTCGCGATGTTTGACACCGAGAAAGTAGAAATCAAGTAGGAGCATCAATTGTTGATGGTTAAACCACTAGTTTCAAGAAGGACAAGGGAAAGAAGGGATACTTCATAAAACGGCAAATCAGTTGCTGCTCTAGTGAAGAAACCCAAGGTTGAACCCAAACCCGAGACTAAGTGCTTCTGTAATGAGGGGGTCACTGAAGTAGAACTACCCTAGATACTTGGTAGATGAGAAGGCTGGCAAGGTCGACAAAAGTATTTTGGATATACGTTATATTAATGTGTACTTTACTAGTACTCCTAGTAGCACCAGGGTAATAAATACCGGTTCGGTTGCTAAGTGTTAGTAACTCGAAATAAAAGGCTACGGAGACTAGCTAAAGGTGAGATGATGATATGTTGGAAGTGTTTCCAAGGCTGATGTGATCAAACATCACACACTCCCTCTACCATCGAGATTGGTGTTAAACCTAAATAATTGTTATTTGGTGTTTGCATTGAGCATAGACATGATTGGATTATGT
This sequence comes from Triticum aestivum, assembly GCF_018294505.1. Classification (NCBI taxonomy): domain Eukaryota; kingdom Viridiplantae; phylum Streptophyta; class Magnoliopsida; order Poales; family Poaceae; genus Triticum; species Triticum aestivum. The sequence goes on from NC_057803.1 coordinate 485,513,009, forward strand.
TTATCACAATACGGTTATTCATTTAAGGAGAATAATGGTTACTCTATTTATTTGAATAATACCTTCAATGGTCGTGCACCGAAAAATGAATGGTTTATTGAATCTCGATCGTAGTGATACACATGTTCATGCCAAAAGATATAAGATAATAATGATAGTACCACATACTTGTGGCACTGCCATTTGAGTCATGTTGGTATAAAACGCATGAAGAAGCTCCATGTTGATGGATCTTTGGACTCACTCGTTTTGAAAAGATTGAGACATGCGAACCATGTCTATTGGTAGATATGCATGAAGAAACTCCATACATATGGATCGTTTGGACTCACTTGATTTTGAATCACTTGAGACATGCAAATCATACCACATGGGCAAGATGACTGAAAGACCTCGTTTTCAGTAAGATGGAACAAGAAAGCAACTTGTTGGAAGTAATACATTTTGATGTGTGCAGTCCAATGAGTGCTGAGGCACGCAGTGGATATCGTTATGTTCTTACTTCACAGATGATTTGAGTAGATGCTGAGTATATTTACTTGATGAAACACAAGTCTGAATTATTGAAAGGTTTAAGTAATTTCAGAGTGAGTTGAAGATCGTCGTGACAAGAGGATAAAATGTCTATGATATGATCATAGAGATGAATATCTGAGTTACGAGTTTGGCACACAATTAAGACATTGTGGAAATTGTTTCACAACTAATACCGCCTGGAACACCATAGTGTGATGGTGTGTCCGAACATCATAACTGCACCCTATTGGATATGGTGCATACCATGATGTCTCTTATCGAATTACCACTATCGTTTATGGGTTAGGCATTAGAGACAACCGCATTCACTTTAAATAGGGCACCACGCAATTCCATTGAGACGACACCGTATGAACTATGGTTTAGAGAAACCTAAGCTGTCGTTTCTTAAAAGTTTGGGGCTGCGACGCTTATGTGAAAAAGTTTCAGGCTGATAAGCTCGAACCCAAAGCGGATAAATGCATCTTCATAGAATACCCAAAAATAGTTGGGTATACCTCCTATTTCAGATCCGGAAGCAAAAGTGATTGTTTCTAAAAACGAGTCCTTTCTCGAGGAAAAGTTTCTCTCGAAAGAATTTAGTGGGAGGATGGTGGAGACTTGATGAGGTTGTTGAACCGTCACTTCAACTAGTGTGTAGCAGGGCACAAGAAGTTGTTCCTGTGGCACCTACACCAATTGAAGTGGAAGCTTATGATAGTGATCATGAAACTTCGGATCAAGTCACTACCAAACCTCATAGGTCGACAAGGATGCGTACTACTTCAGAGAGGTACGTAATCCTGTCTTGGAAGTCATGTTTCTAGACAACAATGAACCTACGAGCTATGGAGAAGCGATGGTGGGTCCGGATTCTGACGAATGGCTCGAGGCCATCAAATCCGAGAGAGGATCCATTTATAAAACAAAGTATAGACTTTGAAAGAACTACTTGATGGTCGTAAGGCTATTGGGTGCATATGGATTTTAAAAGGAAGATGGACAATGATGGTAAGTGTCACCATTAAGAAAGCTTGACCTGTCGTTAAGATGTTTCCCGACAAGTTCAAGGAGTTGACTACGATGAGACTTTCTCACTCGTAGCGATGCTAAGAGTCTGTTGGAATTATGTTAGCAGTTACTGCATTATTTATGAAATCTTGCAGATAGGATGTCACAACATTGTTTCCTCGATGTTTTTCTTGAGGAAAGGTTGTATGTGATACAACCAGAAGGTTTTGTCAATCCTGAAAGATGCTAACAAGTATGCAAAGCTCCAGCAATCCTTCTAAGGACTGGAGTAAGCATCTCGGAATTGGAATGTATGCTTTGATGAGATGATCAAAGATTTTGGGTTTATACAAAGTTTATGAGAAACTTGTATTTCCAAAGAAGTGAGTGGGAGCACTATAGAATTTTTGATGAGTATATGTTGTTAACATATTGTTGATCAGAAATGATGTAGAATTTCTGGAAAGCATGCAGGGTTATTTGAAAAGTGTTTTTCAATGGAAAACCTGGATTAAGCTACTTGAACATTGAGCATCAAGATCTATAAGGATAGATAAAAAATGCTTAATAGTACTTTCAAATGAATACATACCGTGACAAGATTTTGAAGGAGTTCAAAATAGATCAGCAAAGAAGGAGTTCTTGGTTGTGTTACAAGGTGTGAGTATTGAGTAAGACTCAAGACCTGACCACGGCAGAAGAGAGAGAAAGGATGAAGGTCGTCCCCTATGCTTTAGACGTAGGCTCTACAGTATGCTATGCTGTGTACCGCACCTGAAGTGTGCCTTGCCATGAGTCAGTCAAGGGGTACAAGATGATCCAGGAATGGATCACATGACAACAGTTGAACTTATCCTTAGTAACTAGTGGACTAAGGAATTTTCTCGATTATGGAGGTGGTAAAAGAGTTCGTCGTAAAGGGTTACATCGATGCAAACTTTGACACTAATCCGGATGACTCTGAGTAGTAAACCGGATTCGTATAGTAGAGCAGTTATTTGGAATAGCTCAAAGTAGTGCGTGGTAGCTGCATCTACAAGATGACATAGAGATTTGCAAAGCACACATGGATCTGAAAGGTTTAGACCCATTGACTAATAAACCTCTCTCACAAGCAAGATATGAACAAACCCCATGGGTGTTGGATTCATTACAATCACATAGTGATGTGAACTAGATTATTGACTCTAGTGCAAGTGGGAGACTATTGGAAATATGCCCTAGAGGCAATAATAAAATGGTTATTATTGTATTTCCTTGTTCATGATAATTGTCTATTGTTCATGCTATAATTGTATTAACCGGAAACCGTAATACATGTGTGAATACATAGACCACAACATGTCCCTAGTAAGCCTCTAGTTGACTAGCTCGTTGATCAATAGATGGTCATGGTTTCCTGACCATGGACATTGGATGTCATTGATAATGGGATCACATCATTAGGAGAATGATGTGATGGACAAGACCCAATCTTAAGCGTAGCACAAGATCGTGTAGTTCGTTTGCTAAAGCTTTTCTAATGTCAAGTGTCATTTCCTTAGACCATGGGATTGTGCAACTCCCGGATACCGTAGGAATGCTTTGGGTGCAGCAAACGTCACAACGTAACTAGGTGGCTAAAAAGGTGCACTACAGGTATCTCTGAAAGTGTCTGTTGGGTTGGCACGAATCGAGACTCAGATTGGTCACTCCGTATGACGGAGAGGTATCTCTGGGCCCACTCGGTAATGCATCATCATAATGAGCTCATTGTGACTAAGTAGTTGGTCACGGGATCATGCATTACGGAATGAGTAAAGTGGCTTGCTGGTAACGAGATTGAACGAGGTACTGGGATGCCGACGATCGAATCTCGGGCAAGTAATGTACCGATTGACAAAGGGAATTGTATACGGGATTGCTTGAATCCTCGACATCGTGGTTCATCCGATGAGATCACCGTGGAACATGTGGGAGCCAACATGGGTATCCATATCCCGCTGTTGGTTAATGGCCGGAGAGTTGTCTCGGTCATGTCTGCATGATTCCCAAACCTGTACGGTTTACACACTTAAGGTCCGATGACGCTAGGGTTATAGGGAAAGTTTGTACGTGGTTACAAAATGTTGTTCGGAGTCCTGGATGAGATCCCGGACGTCACGAGGAGTTCCGGAATGGTCCGGAGGTAAAGGATAATATATAGGAAGTGATGTTTTGACCATCAGAAGTGTTTCTGGTGTCACTGGTAATGTACCGGGACCACAGGAGGGTTCCGGGCGTCCACCGGGAGGGGCTACCAGCCCCGGAGGCTTGCATGGGCCAAGAGTGGGAAGGGACCAGCCCCTGAGTGGGCTGGTGCGCCTCCCACCAGGGCCCAAGGCGCAGCTAGGAGGAGAAGGGGGGAAACCCTCGGCGCATATGGGCCAAAGGCCCACCCTAGGGCGCGCCCCCCTTCTCCCCCTCTTGGCCGCCCCCCTCCATCCCATCTAGGGCTGCCCCCCTGTTGGGGAACGTAGCAAAATTTTAAAATTTTCTATGCATCATCAAGATCAATCTATGGAGTCATCTAGCAACGAGGGAGAGGGGAGTGCATCTACATACCCTTATAGATCGCGAACGGAAGCGTTCAAGAGAACGGGGTTGATGGAGTCGTACTCGTCATGATCCAAATCACCGATGACCTAGCGCCAAACGGACGACACCTGCGCGTTCAACACACGTACGGTTGGGAAGACGTCTCCTCCTTCTTGATCCAGCAAGGGGAAGGAGAGGTTGATGGAGATCCAGCAGCACGACGACGTGGTGGTGGAAGCAGCGGTGATCTCGGCAGGGCTTCGCCAAGCTCCAACGAGAGAGAGAGAGAGGTGTTACGTGGGGAGAGGGAGGCGCCAAAGACTTGGTGCGGCTGCCCTCCCTCCCCCCACTATATATAGGGTCCCTAGGGGGCGCCGGCCCTAGGAGATCCAATCTCCAAAGGGGGGGTGGCGGCCAAGGGGGCTTGCCCCCCAAGTCAAGTGGGGCGCCCCCACCCCTAGGGTTTCCAACCCTAGGCGCAGGGGGAGGCCCATGGGGGGCGCACCAGCCCACTTGGGGCTGGTTCCCCTCCCACTTCAGCCCATGGGGCCCTCCGGGATATGTGGCCCCGCCCGGTGGACCCCCGGGACCCTTCCGGTGGTCCCGATACAATACCGATTACCCCCGAAACTTTCCCGATGGCCGAAACTGGACTTCCTATATATAAATCTTCACCTCCGAACCATTCCAGGACTCCTCATGACGTCCGGGATCTCATCCGGGACTCCGAACAACTTTCGGGTTACCGCATACTAATATCTCTACAACCCTAGCGTCACCGAACCTTAAGTGTGTAGACCCTACGGGTTCGGGAGACATGCAGACATCACCGAGACGACTCTCCGGTCAATAACCAACAGCGGGATATGGATACCCATGTTGGCTCCCACATGTTCCACGATGATCTCATTGGATGAACCACGATGTCGATGATTCAATCAATCCCGTATTCAATTCCCTTTGTCAATCGGTACGTTACTTGCCCGAGATTCGATCGTCGGTATCCCAATACCTCGTCCAATCTCGTTACCGGCAAGTCACTTTACTCGTTCTATAATGCATGATCCCGTGACCAAACACTTGGTCATATTGAGCTCATTATGATGATGCATTACCGAGTGGGCCCAGAGATACCTCTCCGTCATACGGAGTGACAAATTCCAGTCTCGGTCCGTGTCAACCCAACAGATACTTTCGGGGATACCTGTAGTATACCTTTATAGTCACCCAGTTACATTGTGACGTTTGGTACACCCAAAGCACTCCTACGGCATTCGGGAGTTACACGGTCTCATGGTCTAAGGAAATGATACTTGCCATTGGAAAAGCTCTAGCAAACGAACCACACGATCTTGTGCTATGCTTAGGATTGGGTCTTGTCGATCACATCATTCTCCTAATGATGTGATCCCGTTATCAATGACATCCAATGTCCATAGTCAGGAAACCGTGACTATCTATTGATCAACGAACTAGTTAACTAGAGGCTTACTAGGGACATGTTATGTCTATGTATTCACACATGTATTATGATTTCCGGATAACACAATTATAGGATGAACAATAGACAATTATCATGAACAAGGAAATATAATAATAATCATTTTATTATTGCCTCTAGGGCATATTTCCAACAGTCTCCCACTTGCACTAGAGTCAATAATCTAGTTACATTGTGATGAATCGAACACCCATAGAGTTCTGGTGTTGATCATGTTTTGCTCGAGGAAGAGGTTTAGTCAACGGATCTGCGACATTCAGGTCCGTATGCACTTTGCAAATATCTATGTCTCCATTTTGAACATTTTCATGAATGGAGTTGAAGCGACGCTTGATATGCCCGGTCTTCCTGTGAAACCTGGGCTCCTTGGCAAGGGCAATAGCTCCAGTAGTGTCACAGAAGAGAGTCATCGGGCCAGACGCATTGGGAATAACTCCTAGGTCGGCAATGAACTCCTTCACCCAGATTGCTTCTTGTGCTGCCTCCGAGGCTGCCATGTACTCCGCTTCACATGTAGATCTCGCCACGACGCTTTGCTTGCAACTGCACCAGCTGACTGCTCCACCATTCAAAATATACACGTATCCGGTTTGTGACTTAGAGTCATCCAGATCTGTGTCGAAGCTAGCATCGACGTAACCCTTTACGACGAGCTCTTCGTCACCTCCATAGACGAGAAACATATCCTTAGTCCTTTTCAAGTACTTCAGGATATTCTTCACCACTGTCCAGTGTTCCATGCCGGGATTACTTTGGTACCTTCCTACCAAACTTACGGCAAGATTTACATCAGGTCTGGTACACAGCATGGCATACATGATAGACCCTATGGCCGAGGCATAGGGGACGACACTCATCTTTTCTCTATCTTTTGCCGTGGTCGGGCATTGAGCTGTGCTCAATCTCACACCTTGCAATACAGGCAAGAACCCCTTCTTGGACTAATCCATATTGAACTTCTTCAATATCTTGTCAAGGTATGTACTTTGTGAAAGACCAATGAGGTGTCTCGATCTATCTCTATAGATCTTGATGCCTAATATATAAGCAGCTTCTCCAAGGTCCTTCATTGAAAAACACTTGTTCAAGTAGGCCTTTATGCTTTCCAAGAATTCTATATCATTTCCCATCAATAGTATGTCATCCACATACAATATGAGAAATGCTACGGAGCTCCCACTCACTTTCTTGTAAACGCAGGCTTCTCCATAAGTCTGCGTAAACCCAAACGCTTTGATCATCTCATCAAAATGAATGTTCCAACTCCGAGATGCTTGCACCAGCCCATAGATTGAGCGTTGGAGCTTGCACACCTTGTCAGCATTCTTAGGATCGACAAAACCTTCTGGCTGCATCATATACAATTCTTCCTTAAGGAAACCATTAAGGAATGCCGTTTTGACGTCCATTTGCCATATCTCATAATCATAGAATGCGGCAATTGCTAACATGATTCGGACGGACTTCAGCTTCGCTACGGGTGAGAAAGTCTCATCGTAGTCAACCCCTTGAACTTGTCGATAACCCTTAGCGACAAGCCGAGCTTTATAGATGGTCACATTACCATCCGTGTCTGTCTTCTTCTTAAAGATCCATTTATTTTCTATGGCTCACCGATCAACGGGCAAGTCAGTCAAAGTCCATAATTCGTTTTCATACATGGATCCTATCTCGGATTTCATGGCTTCCAGCCATTTGTCGGAATCTGGGCCCGCCATCGCTTCTTCATAGTTCGAAGGTTCACCATTGTCCAACAACATGATTTCCAGGACAGGGTTGCCGTACCACTCTAGTGCGGAACGCGTCCTTGTGGACCTTCGAAGTTCAGTAGCAACTTGATCTGAAGTTTCATGATCATCATCATTATCTTCCTCCCTAGTTGGTGCAGACACCTCAGGAACAATTTCTTGAGCTGCGCCACTCTCCGGTTCAAGAGGCAATACTTCATCAAGTTCTACTTTCCTCCCACTTACTTCTTTCGAGAGAAACTCTTTCTCTAGAAAGGATCCATTCTTGGCAACAAAGGTCTTGCCTTCGGATCTAAGATAGAAGGTATACCCAATAGTTTCTTTAGGGTATCCTATGAAGACGCATTTTTCCGATTTGGGTTCGAGCTTTTCAAGTTGAAGTTTCTTGACATAAGCATCGCATCCCCAAACTTTCAGAAACGACAGCTTAGGTTTTTTGCCAAACCACAATTCATACGGTGTCATCTCAATGGATTTCGACGGAGCCCTATTTAAAGTGAATGCGGCAGTCTCTATAGCATAACCCCAAAATGATAGCGGTAGATCGGTAAGAGACATCATAGATCGTACCATATCCAATAGGGTGCGATTACGACATTCAGATACACCATTACGCTATGGTGTTCCAGGCGGCGTGAGTTGTGAAACTATTCCACATTTCCTTAAGTGCGTGCCAAATTCGTGACTCAAATATTCTCCCCCACGATCTGATCGCAAGAAATTGATTTTCCTGTCACATTGATTCTCAACCTCACTCTGAAATTCCTTGAACTTTTCAAAGGTCTCAGACTTGTGTTTCATTAAGTAGACATACCCATATCTACTTAAGTCATCAGTGAGGGTGAGGACATAACGATAGCCACCGCGAGCCTCAACGCTCATTGGACCGCACACATCAGTATGTATAATTTCCAATAAGTTGGTTGCTTGCTCCATTGTTCCGGAGAACGGAGTCTTGGTCATTTTACCCATGAGGCATGGTTCGCACGTGTCAAATGATTCATAATCAAGAGACTCCAAAAGTCCATCTGCATGGAGTTTCTTCATGCGTTTGACACCAATGTGACCAAGGCGGCAGTGCCACAAGTATGTGGGACTATCATTATCAACCTTACATCTTTTGGCATTCACACTATGAATGTGTGTAACATCACGTTCGAGATTAAATAATAATAAACCATTGACCAGCGGGGCATGACCATAAAACATGTCTCTCATATAAATAGAACAACAATTATTCTCAGATTTAAATGAGTAGCCATCTCGCATTAAACGAGATCCAGATACAATGTTCATGCTCAAAGCTGGTACTAAATAACAATTATTGAGGTTTAAAACTAACCCCGTAGGTAAATGTAGAGGTAGCATGCCGATGGCGATCACATTGACCTTGGAACCATTCCGACGTGCATCATCACCTCGTCCTTCGCCAGTCTCCGTTTATTCTACAGTTCTTGTTTTGAGTTACAAATATGAGCAACTGCACCGGTATCAAATACCCAGGAGCTACTACGAGCACTGGTAAGGTACACATCAATAACATGCATATCACATATACCTTTGGTATTGCCGGCCTTCTTTTCCGCTAAGTACTTGGGGCAATTCCGCTTCCAGTGACCGTTTCCCTTGCAATAAAAGCACTCAGTCTCAGGCTTGGGTCCATTCTTTGACTTCTTCCCGGCAGCTTGCTTACCGGGCGCGGCAACTCCCTTGCCGTCCTTCTTGAAGTTATTTTTACCCTTGCCTTTCTTGAACTTAGTGGTTTTATTCACCATCAACACTTGATGTTCCTTTATGATTTCCACCTCCGCTGATTTCAGCATTGAATACACCTCGGGAATGGTCTTTTCCATCCCCTGCATATTGAAGTTCATCACAAAGCTCTTGTAGCTAGGTGGGAGCGACTGAAGGATTCTGTCAACGACCGCATCATCCGGGAGATTAACTCCTAGCTGAGACAAGCAGTTATGCAGCCCAGACATTTTGAGTATGTGCTCGCTGACAGAACGGTTCTCCTCCATCTTACAAATGTAGAACTTGTCAGAGACTTCATATCTTTCGACCCGGGCGTGATCTTGGAAAACCATTTTCAGCTCTTGGAACATCTCATATGCTCCGTGTTGCTCAAAATGCTTTTCGAGCCCCGGTTCTAAGCTATAAAGCATGCCGCACTGAACCAGGGAGTAATCATCACTATGTGTCTGCCAAGCGTTCATAACGTCTTGTTCTGCAGCGAAAACAGGTGCTTTACCTAGCGGTGCATCAAGGACATATGCTTTCCTGGCAGCTATGAGGATAATCCTCAAGTTACGGACCCAGTCCGTGTAGTTGCTGCCATCGTCTTTCAGCTTGGTTTTCTCTAGGAACGCGTTGAAGTTGAGGGCAACATTAGCATGGGCCATTTGATCTACAAGACATATTGCAAAGATTTTAGACTAAGTTCATGATAATTAAGTTCATCTAATCAAATTATTTAATGAACTCCCACTCAGACAGACATCCCTCTAGTCATCTAAGTGATACATGATCCAAGTCAACTAGGCCGTGTCCGATCATCACGTGAGATGGTCTAGTCATCATCGGTGAACATCTTCATGTTGATCGTATCTTCTATACGACTCATGTTTGACCTTTCGGTCTTCCGTGTTCCGAGGCCATGTCTGTACATGCTAGGCTCATCAAGTCAACCTAAGTGTATTGCGTGTGTAAATCTGGCTTACACCCGTTGTATTCGAACGTTAGGATATATCACACCCGATCATCACGTGGTGCTTCGAAACAACGAACCTTCGCAACGGTGCACATTTAGGGGGAACACTTTCTTGAAATTATGTGAGGGATCATCTTATTTAAGCTACCGTCGTTCTAAGCAAATAAGATGTAAAACATGATAAACATCACATGAAATCAAATAGTGACATGATATGGCCAATATCATTTGCTCCTTTTGATCTCCATCTTCGGGGCGGCATGATCATCATCGTCACCGGCATGACACCATGATCTCCATCATTGTGTCTTCATGAAGTTATCTTGTCATCTATTACTTCTACTACTATGGCTAACGGTTTAGCAATAAGGTAAAGTAATCACATGACGTTTATGTTGACATGCAGGTCATAAATAAATTAAGACAACTCCTATGGCTCCTGCCGGTTGTCATACTCATCGACATGCAAGTCATGATTCCTATTACAAGAACATGATCAATATCATACATCACATATATCATTCATCACATCCTTTTGGCCATATCACATCACATGGCACATGCTGCAAAAACAAGTTAGACGTCCTCTAATTGTTGTTGCAAGTTTTTACGTGGCTGCTATAGGTTTCTAGCAAGAACGTTTCTTACCTACGCCAAAACCACAACATGATATGCCAATTTCTATTTACCCTTCATAAGGACCCTTTTCATCGAATCCGATCCGACTAAAGTGGGAGAGACAGACACCCGCTAGCCACCTTATGCAACTAGTGCATGTCAGTCGGTGGAACCAGTCTCACGTAAGCGTACGTGTAAGGTCGGTCCGGGCCGCTTCATCCCACAATGCCGCCGAATCAAGATAAGACTAGTAACGGCAAGTAAATTGACAAAATCAGCACCCACAACAACTTGTGTTCTACTCATGCATAGAAACTACGCATAGACCTAGCTCATGATGCCACTGTTGGGGAACGTAGCAGAATTTTAAAATTTTCTACGCATCACCAAGATCAATCTATGGAGTCATCTAGCAACGAGGGAGAGGGGAGTGCATCTACATACCCTTGTAGATCGCGAATGGAAGCGTTCAAGAGAACGGGGTTGATGGAGTCGTACTCATCGTGATCCAAATCACCGATGACCTAGCGCCAAACGGACGGCACCTCCGCGTTCAACACATGTATGGTTGGGAAGATGTCTCCTCCTTCTTGATCCAGCAAGGGTAAGGAGAGGTTGATGGAGATCCAGCAGCACGACAGCGTGGTGGTGGAAGCAGCGGTGATCTCGGCAGGGCTTCGGCAAGCTCCAACGAGAGAGAAAGGTGTTACGTGGGGAGAGGGAGGCGCCAGAGACTTGGTGCGGCTGCCCGCCCTCCCCCCACTATATAGGGTCCCTAGGGGGGGCGCCGAACCTAGGAGATCCAATCTCCAAAGGGGGGGGGCCAAGGGGGGCTTGCCCCCCAAGTCAAGTGGGGCGCCCCCCACCCCTAGGGTTTCCAACCCTAGGCGCAGGGGGAGGCCCATGGGGGGCGCACCAGACAACTTGGGGCTGTTTCCCCTCCCACTTCAGCCCATGGGGCCCTCCGGGATAGGTGGCCCCGCCCGGTGGACCCCCAGGACCCTTCCGGTGGTCCCGGTACAATACCGATTACCCCCGAAACTTTCCCGATGGCCGAAACTGGACTTCCTATATATAAATCTTCACCTCTGGACTATTCCGGAACTCCTCTGTGACGTCCGAGATCTCATCTGGGACTCCGAACAACTTTCGGGTTACCGCATACTAATATCTCTACAACCCTAGCGTCACCGAACCTTAAGTGTGTAGACCCTACGGGTTCGGGAGACATACATACATCACCGAGACGACTCTCCGGTCAATAACCAACAGCGGGATATGGATACCCATGTTGGCTCCCACATGTTCCACGATGATCTCATTGGATGAACCACGATGTCGATGATTCAATCAATCCCGTATTCAATTCCCTTTGTCAATCGGTACGTTACTTGCCCGAGATTCGATCATCGGTATCCCAATACCTCGTCCAATCTCGTTACCGGCAAGTCACTTTACTCGTTCTATAATGCATGATCCCGTGACCAAACACTTGGTCATATTGAGCTCATTATGATGATGCATTACCGAGTGGGCCCAGAGATACCTCTCCGTCATACAGAGTGACAAATTCCAGTCTCGATCCGTGTCAACCCAACAGATACTTTCAGGGATACATGTAGTATACCTTTATAGTCACCCAATTATGTTGTGACGTTTGGTACACCCAAAGCACTCCTACGGCATCCGGGAGTTACACAATCTCATGGTCTAAGGAAATGATACTTGACATTGGAAAAGCTCTAGCAAACGAACCACACGATCTTGTGCTATGCTTAGGATTGGGTCTTGTCCATCACATCATTCTCCTAATGATGTGATCCCGTTATCAATGACATCCAATGTCCATAGTCAGGAAACCGTGACTATCTATTGATCAACGAACTAGTTAACTAGAGGCTTACTAGGGACATGTTATGGTCTATGTATTCACACATGTATTATGATTTCCGGATAACACAATTATAGCATGAACAATAGACAATTATCATGAACAAGGAAATATAATAATAATCATTTTTTTATTGCCTCTAGGGCATATTTCCAACACCCCCCTAGGGGTGGGAACCCTAGAGGGGGCGCACCCTCCTCCCCTCCTCCTATAAATAGTGTGGGTTTTGGGGCTGCCCAACACACGAGTCTCTCTCCCTCTTGGCGCAGCCTTACCCCTCTCCCTCCTCGTCTCTTGCAGTGCTTGGCGAAGCCCTGCTGGCGTGCCACGCTCCTCCACCATCACCACGCCGTCGTGCTGCTGCTGGACGGAGTCTTCCCCAACCTCTCCCTCTCTCCTTGCTGGATCAAGGCGTGGGAGACGTCACCGGGCTGTACGTGTGTTGAACGTGGAGGCGCCGTTGTTCGGCACTTAGATCGGAATCGACCGTGATTTGAATCGCTGCGTGTACGACTCCACCAACTGCGTTCTTGTAACGCTTCCGTTTAGCGATCTTCAAGAAGGGTATGAAGATGCACTCCCTCTCTCTCGTTGGTAGTATCTCCTAGATTGATCTTGGTGACACGTAGGAAATTTTGAATTATTGCTACGTTCCCCAACAATCTATTCGATGTAATCTTGTTTTGTGGTGTGTTTGTCGAGATCCGATGAATTGTGGGTTTATGATCCAGATTATCTATGAACAATATTTGAATCTTCTCTGAATTCTTTTATGTATGATTGGTTTATCTTTGCAAGTCTCTTCAAATTATCAGTTTGGTTTGGCCTACTAGATTGATCTTTCTTGCAATGGGAGAAGTGCTTAGCTTTGGGTTCAATCTTGCGGTGCTTGATCCCAGTGACAGAAAGGGAAACGACACGTATTGTATTCTTGCCATCGAGGATAAAAAGATGGGGTTTATATCATATTGCATGATTTTATCCCTCTACATCATGTCATCTTGCTTAAGGCATTACTCTGTTCTTATGAACTTAATACTCTAGATGCATGCTGGATAGCGGTCGATGTGTGGAGTAATAGTAGTAGATGCAGGCAGGAGTCGGTCTACTTGTCATGGACATGATTCCTATATACATGATCATGCCTAGATATTCTCATAATTATTCGCTTTTCTATCAATTGCTCGACAGTAATTTGTTCACCCACCGTAATACTTATGCTATCTTGAGAGAAGCCACTAGTGAAACCTATGGCCCCCGGGTCTATTTTCCATCATACAAGTTTCCAATCTATTTTATTTTGCAATATTTACTTTCAATCTATATCATAAAAATACCAAAAATACTTATCTTATTATTATCATCTCTATCAGATCTCACTCTTGCAAGTGGCCATGAAGGGATTCACAACCCCTTTATCGCATTGGTTGCGAGGTTCTTATTTGTTCGTGTAGGTACGAGGTGACTCGCACGTGGTCTCCTACTGGAATGATACCTTGGTTCTCAAAAACTGAGGGAAATACTTACGCTGCTTTACAACACCACCCTTTCCTCTTCAAGGGAAAACCAAGGCAGTGCTCAAGAGGTAGCACACATCATAAGAAGACTTGCAAGCAAGGTGACTAATGAGTTAGTTACAGGATGAAGTATTATAGAACGAGTAAAGAGACTTGCCGGTAAGGATATTGAACTAGGTATGAAGATACCAATGATCGAATCGTGGGCAAGTAACATACCGATGGACAAAGGGAATTATGTATGTTGTCATAAGGTTCAACTGATAAAGATCTTCATAGAATATGTGAAGAAAATGAAGCATGGCCAAACTATATGACTTTGTAGGGATAAGTTTTCTTTGGCTATGGTATTTTGATAAGACATAATTGCTTGATTACCACACCTGGAGTATTACTATTTTTATGTCAACAATAAACTTTTATCTTGAATCTTTCAGATCTGAACATTCATGCCACAATAGAGAAAAATGCATTGAAGAAAATTCTAGAAAGCATTCCACATCAAAAATTCTGTTGTTATCATTTACCTACTTGAGGACGAACAGGAATTAAGCTTGGGGATGCTGATACTTCTCCAATGTATCTATAATTTTTGATTGTTCCATGCTATTATATTTTTTGTTTTGGATGTTAATGGGCTTTATTTTACACTTTTATATTATTTTTGGGACTAACCTATTAACCGGAGGCCCAACCCAAATTGCTGTTTTTTGCCTATTTCAGTGTTTCGTAGAAAAGGAATATCAAATGGAGTCCAAACGGAATGAAACCTTCGGGAACGTGATTTTTGGAACAAACGTGATCCAGAGGACTTGGAGTGGAAGTCAAGCAATCAACGAGGCGGCCACGAGGCATGGGCGCGCCTACCCCCTAGGCGCGCCCTCCCCCCTCGTGGGCCCTCGTTGCTCCACCGACCTACTTCTTCCTCCTATATATGTTCACATACCCTTCAAACATCCAGGAGCACCACGAAACCCTATTTCCACCGCCGCAACCTTCTACACCCAAGAGATCCCATCTTGGGGCCTTTTCCGGAGCTCCGCCGGAGGGGGCATCGATCACAGAGGGCCTCTACATCAACTCCATGGCCCATCCGATGATGTGTGAGTAGTTTACCTCAGACCTTCGGGTCCATAGCTAGTAGCTAGATGGCTTCTTCTCTCTCTTTGTATCTCAATACAAAGTTCTCCTCGATTGTCTTGGAGATCTCTTCGATGTAATCTTCTTTTGCGTTGTGTTTGTCGAGATTCGATGAATTGTGGGTTTATTATCTATGAACAATATTTGAAACTTCTCTGAATTATTTTATGTATGATTGGTTTATCTTTGCAAGTCTCTTCGAATTATCAGTTTGGTTTGGCCTACTAGATTGATCTTTCTTGCAATGGGAGAAGTGCTTAGCTTTGGGTTCAATCTTGCGGTGCTCGATCCCAGTGACAGAAAGGGAAACGACACGAATTGTGTTGTTGTCATCGAGGATAAAAAGATGGGGTTTATATCATATTGCATGAGTTTATCCCTCTACATCATGTCATCTTGCTTAAGGCGTTACTCTGTTCTTATGAACTTAATACTCTAGATGCATGCTGGATAGCGGTCGATGTGTGGAGTAATAGTAGTAGATGCAGGCAGGAGTCGGTCTACTTGTCATAGACGTGATGCCTATATACATGATCATGCCTAGATATTCTCATAATTATTCACTTTTCTATCAATTGCTCGACAATAATTTGTTCACCCACCGTAATACTTGTGCTATCTTGAGAGAAGCTACTAGTGAAACCTATGGCCCCCGGGTCTATTTTCCATCATACAAGTTTCCAATCTATTTTATTTTGCAAACTTTACTTTCAATATATATCATAAAAATACCGAAAATACTTATCTTATTATTATCATCTCTATCAGATCTCACTCTTGCAAGTGGCCATGAAGGTATTGACAACCACTTTATCGCGTTGGTTGCGAGGTTCTTATTTGTTTGTGTAGGTATGAAGTGACTCGCGCGTGGTCTCCTACTGGATTGATACCTTGGTTCTCAAAAACTGAGGGAAATACTTACGCTGCTTTACTGCACCACCCTTTCCTCTTCAAGGGAAAACCAATGCAGTGCTCAAGAGGTAGCAAGATGGATTTCTGGCGCCGTTGCCGGGGATATCTACGCGAAGTCAAGACATACCAAGTACCCATCACAACTCTTATCCTTCGCATTACATTATTTGCCATTTGCCTATAGTTTTCCTCTCCCCCACTTCACCCTTGTCGTTTTATTCGCCCTCTTTTCCGTCCGCCTTCTTCCCGTATGTATCCTTATTTGTGTTTCCATGTGCCTTCTATTTGCTTGCATCTTTGCTTGCTAAAAATCTATTGATATGGATCCACTTAAAGTGTTCTACTTGGATCATCTTTGATCCTTATGCGCTCGTGGTGAAACCCCAACTAGCCTAGTTGATGGGAAATCTTTAGATGAGCATGCTCATTTTGTGCATCACCGTTTGTCTGAAAAAGGGAGACTCTTATGGGATCAAATAAACATATTGCTATGTTATGCTTGGAATCTTTGTGAAATTTGTGATTTTACTTGTTGCTCTAAGAACCCTAAAAACACCTCCCCTACCTATGTGAGTTTAATGATAATGAAATCTTATCTTCTTATGCAAAGGGTGTTTATAATTACTACGATATCGAACAAATCAAAGAATTTGTTTCTTTTAAGGGTGCTTATGAAGTTGCTTCTTTGATTGAAAAGTATGATGTTACTCTCTACGAATCTGAAA
Source organism: Triticum aestivum (assembly GCF_018294505.1). Taxonomy (NCBI): domain Eukaryota; kingdom Viridiplantae; phylum Streptophyta; class Magnoliopsida; order Poales; family Poaceae; genus Triticum; species Triticum aestivum. The sequence goes on from NC_057803.1 coordinate 485,529,854, forward strand.
ATTTTGACATACTTAAATATTGCTATGAAAACTATGCTCATAATGTCTATGTCAAAGAATTTATTGTAAGAATGACCATTCCTTCTGAAGAAAATAATGATATGTATGAATCTATAGATAATTATGGTTCCGATGATTTGATTGAAATATCCCATGATGAACATGATGCTTGCTATTCTTGTGTCCATGATGCCAATACTTATGAAGATGAGTTTGCTATAGTTCCTTATGTTAAACATGAGATCGTTGCTATTGCACCCATAGTTGATAGTTACTTCGATGAAAAGCATGATTGCAATGATGTTATCATAAATTATCTTAATGCCAATTGTGTCAATGATATGCAAAACCTCAAGCTTGGGGATGCTAGTTTTGCTATGACTACTATTTGTTGCAATGATCATGATTGGGGTGATACTTCTTTTGATCTTGAAATTTTATTTAAGCCCCGTGATGAATATGAGATTGATAATGGTGTTTGCAATATTGAAAGTCGGTTTGGAAGAGTGTCAACTTTAGATCCCACATATTTGGAGAATGTTCAATCTTATGAAGTTTTTGATAAAAGTGGGTTTGGAGAGGTCATGACTTTAGTTAATGTTAATCCCACTACTTTGGAAGAGTGTCAACTTTGCATACATGTGGATCTTGTTAAGAATATGTTTTGTGATAGCTATATTGTTGAATTTTCTTATGTTCCTACATGTAATTATTATGAGAGAGGAAAATATGGTTGTAGAAATTTTCATGTTACTAAATTGCCTCTCGTTATGTTGAGATTGCTATTGTTTCGTTCCACTTCCTTGCATATGCTAATTTTTGCTTGCCTTGATAATTTGTTTGCCTATAAGATGCCTATGCATAGGAAGTATTTTAGACTTAGATGTGTTTGTCACATGTTTCATGATGCTCTATTTTTCTTAATTATTATCTTCCGTGTGAGCATCGTTGAAATATTATGCCTAGCTAGGGGTGTTAAACGATAGCGCTTGTTGGGAGGCAACCCAATTTTATTTTTATTCCTTGCTTTTTTCTCCTGTTTAGTAATAAATAATTTATCTAGCCTCTGTTTTGGTTGTGTTTTTTGTGTTTAATTAGCGTTTGTGCCAAGTACAACCGTTGGGAAGACTTGGGGGAAAGTCTTTTTGATCCTGCTGTAAAAAACAGAAACTTTAGCGCTCACGAGAATTGCTGTCATTTTTTATTGGAGAGGGATATTTAGTTAATTCTTTTTTAAGATGATTAATAGATAAATTCCTCACGTTCAGCAATTTATTTTAGAATTTTTTGGGTTCCATAAGTGGTAGAAACCTACATATTACTACAGACTGTTCTGTTTTTTTTACAGATTCTGTTTTTCGTGTGTTGTTTGCTTATTTTGATGAATCTATGGCTAGTAATAGAGTTTATCAACCATAGAAAAGTTGGAATACAGTAGGTTTAACACCAATATAAATTAATAATGATTTCATTACAGTACCTTGAAGTGGTGATTTGTTTTCTTTTACTAGCGGAGCTCACGAAGATTTTCTTTTAAGTTTTGTGTTGTGAAGTTTTCAAGTTTTGGGTAAGGATTTGATGGATTATGGAACAAGGAGTGGCAAGAGCCTAAGCTTGGGGATGCCCAAGGAACCCCAAGGTAAAATCCAAGGACACCAAAAAGCCTAAGCTTGGGGATGCCCCGGAATGCATCCCCTCTTTCGTCTTCGTCTATCGGTAACTTTACTTGGAGCTGTATTTTTATTCGCCACATGATATGTGTTTTGCTTGGAGCGTCTTGTATTATTTGAGTCTTTGCTTTTTAGTTTACCGAAATCATCCTTTCTGTACACACCTTTTGGGAGAGACACACATGAATTGGAATTTATTAGAATACTCTATGTGCTTCACTTATATCTTTTGAGCTATATAGTTTTTGCTCTAGTGCTTCGCTTATATCTTTTAGAGCACGGCGGTGGTTCTACTTTATCGAAATAATTGATCTCTCATGCTTCACTTATATCATTTTGAGAGTTGGTAATTCACTTTGGTTATAAATTTTAAATGCTAAGAGAAGTTGGATGCTTGATAGATGGTTTTGAGATATAAAGGTGGTAATATTAGAAGTGTGCTAGTTGAGTAATTGTGAAATTGATGAATACTTGTGTTGAAGTTGGCAAGTCCCGTAGCATGCACGTATGGTGAACGTTATGTGACAAATTTGAAGCATGGGGTGTTCTTTGATTGCTTTCCTTATGAGTGGCGGTCGGGGACGAGCGATGGTCTTTTCCTACCAATCTATCCCCCTAGGAGCATGCACATAGTGCTTGGTTTTGATGACTTGTAGATTTTTGCAATAAGTATGTGAGTTCTTTATGACTAATGTTGAGTCCATGGATTATATGCACTCTCGCCCTTCCACCATTGCTAGCCTCTTAGGTACCATGCATTGCCCTTTCTCACCTTGAGAGTTGGTGCAAACTTCGCCGGTGCATCCAAACCCCGTGATATGATACTCTCTATAACACATAAGCCTCCTTATATCTTCCTCAAAACAGCCACCGTGCCTACCTATTATGGCATTTCCATAGCCATTCCGAGATATATTGCCATGCAACTTTCCACCGTTCCATTTATTATGACACGCATCATCATTGTCATATTGCTTTGCATGATCATGTAGTTGACATCGTATTTGTGGCAAAGCCACCGTTCATAATTTTTTTCATACATGTCACTCTTGATTCATCGCAATCCCGGTACACCGCCGGAGGCATTCACATAGAGTCATATTTTGTTCTAAGTATTGAGTTGTAATTCTTGAGTTGTATGAAAATATAAGTGTGATGATCATCATTAGAGCATTGTCCCATGCGAGGAAAGGATGATGGAGACTATGATTCTCCCACAAGTCGGGATGAGACTCCGGACGAAAAAAAGAGAAAAAAAAGAAAGAAAAGAGGCAAAAAAAGAGAAGGCTCAAATAAAAAAGAATAAATAAATGAGAGAAAAAGAGAGAAGGGATAATGTTACTATCCTTTTTCCACACTTGTGCTTCAAAGTAGCACCATGATCTTCATGCTAAAGAGTCTCTTATTTTGTCACTTTCATATACTAGTGGGAATTTTTCATTACAGAACTTGGCTTGTATATTCCAATGATGGGCTTCCTCGAATGCCCTAGGTCTTCGTGAGCAAGCGAGTTGGATGCACACCCACTTAGTTTCATTGATGAGCTTTCATACATTTATAGCTCTAGTGAATCCGTTGCATGGCAATCCCTACTCCTTGCATTGACATCAATCGGTGGGCATCTCCATAGCCCATTGATTATCTGCGTCAATGTGAGACTTTCTCCCTTTTGTCTTCTCACACAACCTCAATCATCATATTATATTCCACCCATAGTGCTACTATGTCCATGGCTCGCGCTCATATATTGCGTAAAAGTTGAAAGAGTTTGAAAAGGCTAAGTATGAAACAATTGCTTGGCTTGTCATCGGGGTTGTGCATGATGAGAGCATTTTGTGACGAAAATGAAGCATGGACAAACTATATGACTTTGTAGGGATAAGTTTTCTTTGGCTATGGTATTTTGATAAGACATAATTGCTTGATTACCACACCTGGAGTATTACTATTTTTATGTCAACAATAAACTTTTATCTTGAATCTTTCAGATCTGAACATTCATGCCACAATAGAGAAAAATGCATTGAAGAATATTCTAGAAAGCATTCCACATCAAAAATTCTGTTGTTATCATTTACCTACTTGAGGACGAGCAGGAATTAAGCTTGGGGATGCTGATACTTCTCCAACGTATCTATAATTTTTGATTGTTCCATGCTATTATTATTTTTATTTTGGATGTTAATGGGCTTTATTTTACACTTTTATATTATTTTTGGGACTAACCTATTAACCGGAGGCCCAACCCAAATTGTTGTTTTTTGCCTATTTCAGCATTTCGTAGAAAAGGAATATCAAATGGAGTCCGAATGGAATGAAACCTTCGGGAACGTGATTTTTGGAACAAACGTGATCCAGAGGACTTGGAGTGGAAGTCAAGCAATCAACGAGGCGGCCACAAGGCAGGGGCGCGCCTACCCCCCTAGGCGTGCCCTCCCCCCTCGTGGGCCCTCGTTGCTCCACCGACCTACTTCTTCCTCCTATATATGTTCACATACCCTTCAAACATCCAGGAGCACCATGAAACCCTATTTCCACCGCCGCAACCTTCTACACCCAAGAGATCCCATCTTGGGGCCTTTTCCGGAGCTCCACCGGAGGGGGCATCGATCACAGTGGGCCTCTACATCAACTCCATGGCCCCTCCGATGATGTGTGAGTAGTTTACCTCAGACCTTCGGGTCCATAGCTAGTAGCTAGATGGCTTCTTCTCTCTCTTTGTATCTCAATACAAAGTTCTCCTCGATTCTCTTGGAGATCTCTTCGATGTAATCTTCTTTTGTGGTGTGTTTGTCGAGATTCGATGAATTGTGGGTTTATGATCCATATTATCTATGAACAATATTTGAAACTTCTCTGAATTATTTTATGTATGATTGGTTTATCTTTGCAAGTCTCTTTGAATTATCAGTTTGGTTTGGCCTACTAGATTGATCTTTCTTGCAATGGGAGAAGTGCTTAGCTTTGGGTTCAATCTTGCAGTGCTCGATCCCAATGACAGAAAGGGAAACGACACGAATTGTGTTGTTGTCATCGAGGATGAAAAGATGGGGTTTATATCATATTGCATGAGTTTATCCCTCTACATCATGTCATCTTGCTTAAGGCGTTACTCTGTTCTTATGAAGTTAATACTCTAGATGCATGCTGGATAGCGGTCGATGTGTGGAGTAATAGTAGTAGATGCAGGCAGTAGTCGGTCTACTTGTCATGGACGTGATTCCTATATACATGATCATGCCTAGATATTCTTATAATTATTCGCTTTTCTATCAATTGCTCGGCAGTAATTTGTTCACCCATCATAATACTTATGCTATCTTGAGAGAAGCCACTAGTGAAACCTATGGCCCCCGGGTCTATTTTCCATCATACAAGTTTCCAATCTATTTTATTTTGCAATATTTACTTTCAATCTATATCATAAAAATACAAAAAATACTTATCTTATTATTATCATCTCTATCAGATCTCACTCTTGCAAGTGGCCATGAAGGGATTCACAACCCCTTTATCGCGTTGGTTGCGAGGTTCTTATTTGTTCGTGTAGGTACGAGGTGACTCGCGCGTGGTCTCCTACTGGATTGATACCTTGGTTCTCAAAAACTGAGGGAAATACTTACGCTGCTTTACAGCACCACCCTTTTCCCTTCAAGGGAAAACCAAGGTAGTGCTCAAGAGGTAACACACATCATAAGAAGACTTGCAAGCAAAGTGACTAATGAGTTAGTTACAGGATGATGTATTATAGAATGAGTAAAGAGACTTGCCGGTAAGGATATTGAACTAGGTATGAAGATACCAATGATCGAATCGCGGGGAAGTAACATACCGATGGAAAAAGGGAATTATGTATGTTGTCATAAGGTTCGACCGATAAAGATCTTCATAGAATATGTAGGAGCCAATATGGGCATCCAGGTTCCGTTATTGGTTATTGACCGGACATATGTCTCGGTCATGTCTACATAGTTCTCGAACTCATAGGGTCCGCATGCTTAACGTTCATTGACGATATAGTTTTATATGAGTTATGTATGTTGGTGACCGAAATTTTTTCGGAGTCCCGGATGTGATCATTGACATGACGAGGAGCTCTGGAATGGTCCGGAGGTAAATATTGATATACGGGATAATAGTGTTTGGTCTCCGGAAGGGGTTCCGGATGTTTCCCAAAATGTTTGCTTACGAGAACACTTTATTTGGGCCAAAGGGGAAAGCCCATGAGGCTTTTGGAAAGTGCAAAAGGGAGTTTTGCGGAGACCAGAGGCTAGACGCCAGGAACCCTGGCGTCTAGGTGGTAGACGCCGGGAACCCTGGCATCTAGCCCTGGAGTCCGAGAAGGACTCTTGCCTTTCAGGCAAAACCGACTTTGAGGAGGCTTTTACTCCAAGTTTCGACCCCAAGGCTCAACATATAAATAGAGGAGCAGGGCTAGCACCCAAGACACATAAAGATTCACCAAGCCGTGTGCCGACAACCCCGTCCCCTCTAGTTTATCCTCCATCTAGTTTCTGTAGTGCTTGGCAAAGCCTTGCAGAGATTGTTCTTCATCGCCTACCGTCACCATGCTGTCGTGCTGCCGGAACTCATCTACTACTTTGCCCGTCTTGCTGGATCAAGAAGGCGAGGACGTCATCGAGCTGAACGTGTGCTGAACGCGGAGGTGCCGTAGGTTTGGTACTTGACCGGGACGGATTGTGAAGGTGTACGACTACATGAACCTCGTTGATAAATGCTTCCGCTTTGCGATCTTCAAGGGTATGAAGATGCTCTCCCCTCTCGTTGTTGTGCTTCTCCTAGATAGATCTTGCGTGAGCGTAGGAATTTTTTTGAAATCGTGTGCCACGTTTCCCAACATATTGATGGATATATAGATAGATGGATGGATGGATAGATGTTAGGGCTAGAACTATAGTGACAATTTTTTAGGGTTAGCACTAGGTTTTACAATTTTTTTTAGTGAATGTAGGTATTTTGAATCAGCATAATAAGGTTTAGTTGATAGCTTATAGGGTTTCACTAAGTCCTAAGATGAGGATAATAATGTTTTTGTTTATATTTTGTTTTTGTAGAAATCAAGGAGCCCCTGCATCATCCCCGCCGTCATCCCCGTCACCGACCCCCTCCAACCTCAAGGTGAGACCAGCCAAATCCCCATGTCGATGATGATGTAGATGTTTTGATAGTTGTAGTAGAGTAGTAGCTACATGAGTAGTTGTGACAATGTTCTGTAGTACTAGTGATTTCCCAAGTGGCCTATGTTTGCAAGGAACACCTCACAGTGACCTATGTTTTGCTGGAGTGTTAATTAATTTCCATTCCGGCAAATTTCAGGCACTCGATATATCATTTTTTAGCAAAGGTCATGCCGGATTTTCCCATGAATTTTGGCATGGCTTGTACTATAATATAGGAAATATCGAGTGTGTTGGAAATGCCGAAAAGATCATTTAATGCCATTTTGGGTTTTGCCGTCAAGTTATAATCTTTGAATTTTGAACACAGGAGATGTCTGATGACGATGGGATCCCGGAGTGCAGGTACTGCTACGATGACCGGGGTTTGTGTGACAGGTTTCCTCACCTGCAAAATGATAGGTTTTTCATCGTGAAGCTGGAAGAGACCTTTGATGTTTGTACGGTACGCAACACCAAGCATTTCATCGTAATTAATATCATCACTTATGCTTCTTTTGTTCAACGTGTAATTTCTGGATTATTTCAATTCGATTAGTACACCCCGTGCCATGCTAGACCATATGTATTGGAGAAGCTTGGTTTTGGTTTATATGACTTTGAGAATGTGGAGACAAGGAGGGCTCACTTAAGAACTAAACATGGTTATGAGTTTCTGGTTAAGTTGTACAATGGGGTCAATCACTCCCATTTCGGTTGCTCTAATTGGGAAGCTCTTTGCAAGGCATATGGATTTGAGGAGGGAATGCAAATAAGATTTGATATTCATCCTGAAGATTATGATGATGATGATAATATCGACATCTAGGTGGATGTGGATATGCCTCCAGTTTTGCCTAGATGTGAGTTTGCCAAAATAATTTGTTAAGTTCAGTAATTTATATTGTTAATTTAATTTTTTTGGTGTTCGTTGGTACTAAACTGATTTATTATAATTGTCAGCTTATTTCTTATCTTCAAGAAATACTCGGAAGGTTGTAGATAGCACATACTATAGCTATGACTCTAAGCTTAACTGTGAGGAGAAAGGTTATCTTGTCTCATTCATAGAAGATGTTGAGGCCTTTAAACCAATCATCTATCAGCCCAAATTATACTAGATACGTGCCACTAGTCCATAAATTGCTTGATGGTAACTTCATTGCCAAAAACTTGGTAAGATTTTGTTAATGATGGTAACTTCATTGCATACATTATTTTAAGTAAACTACATTCCTAACTATATGTTACTATTACATTTTTCAATAGAGGCTCCTGAAGGAGGTTGTGCCTGACATGCTGTTTACCGAAGGTGATATGCATATGGTTAGCTTACGACCAACTCCTTTGAAGGCTTACCATGCTGCATACTCGATTTCTTCAAATGATGGAAGGCTCAAAATCAAAGAATGGAGCAAAGTGATGACTGCGCACACGCAACTAATTGGAGACAAAATGAATGTGCGCAAGCCACAAGTTGGAGATAGGTTTATGTCCATTCTCCATTATGGAGATGGACTAGTTATCTGTTTTATGGTATTTTACCTAGGAGAGAGGAGTAGGTCCTAGGTATTAAGAGCAATTAGTTAGTGTTGATTATATATGACTATGATGATGATGAGAAGTTTTTATTATGTGCTACAATATGTTAGAGTTGATGGTGATGCTGAGGAGGAGGAGGAGTGATTATGAGTACTATGATGCTGATGATGAGGAGTTGTTATTATAACTAGTGACCAAGTTGTTACATGATGTCTCATGGACGAAAATGATGATGATGAGGAGTTGTTATATGACAATGATGCATTATGATGATAAGTTGTTAATTATATTATGATGATGATGATGATGAGTTATTATGTCATTGGGTGAAAGAACCGTGGATTAGTTTCAAGTGGATGCCATCCACTTGAAACTAATCCACGGTTCTTTCACCCAATGATGTAATAACTCATTATGATGTAAAAACAATCTCTAAATTGCTATTGTATGAAAACTTGTATAATGGTGTATGAATACGACATAAAACAAAAAAGAAATAGAATACATAATAATAGTAGTAGCGCGGGTGGAGAGGAGCGCTGCTAGTAACTACCAGTAGCGCTTTCTACCAAAAGCGCTACTACTAACTAGGTATAGCAGTAGCGCGGGAAAACCCATGCTACTGCTACACTTAAGTTGTAGCACCGTAGCATTAGCACGGTGCCCCACGCTACTGCTATACCTAAAACCGATGCTACTGCTAGGCTTTTCCCTAGTAGTGTACGGTTGGGGGCCGATCGGCCGAAACTTTCGGCCCGCGCACTGGCGCCCAGTGGTGCCCTTTTTGAAATTGGCATCTTGAACCATTAGGCCTCCTTTGGCTTGGAGGAATATTTTAGGAATTCTAGAGGATAGGAATTTTGTAGGGAAACTTCCTTTAGGGCATTTTGGTTTGTAGGAATGGTTTCCTATTCCTATGTAGGATAGGAACCAATCCTTCATGTTTCAAAGGGAAAAAATTTAGCCTAGACTCAATGGAAAAATTCCTATCCTATGAATCAAGTGACATCTTTTTCTTGATAGGAATTGCAATGCATGCCACCTCACTTCCTATGAACCAAAGGAAGCCTTAGGTTTCTTTCAGTACAAAGGATTTTAAAAAGCGGTGTAGCTAGATCTTAGTCCGGCTGAAACTTAACAAAGTCTGAGTGAGGTGCTACCTCTTGAGCACTGCGTTGGTTTTCCCTTGAAGAGGAAAGGGTGATGCAACAAAGTAGCGTAAGTATTTCCCTCAGTTTTTGAGAACCAAGGTATCAATCCGGTAGGAGGCCACATGCAAGTCCCTTGTACCTACACATACAAATAAGAACCTCGCAACCAACGCGATAAAGGGGTTGTCAATCCCTTCACGATCACTTACGAGAGTGAGATCTGATAGAGATGATAAGATACTATTTTTGGTATTTTTATGATAAAGATTAAAAGTAAAGATTGCAAAATAAAAGGTAATAGAAATAGCTTGTTGACAAAGATTAATATAATGGAGAATAGACCCGGGGGCCATAGGTTTCACTAGTGGCTTCTCTCAAGATAGCATAAGTATTACGATGGGTGAACAAATTACTGTCGAGCAATTGATAGAAAAGTGAATAATTATGAGAATATCTAGGCATGATCATGTATATAGGCATCACGTCCGTGACAAGTAGACCGACTCCTGCCTGCATCTACTACTATTACTCCACACATCGACCGCTATCCATCATGCATCTAGAGTATTAAGTTCATAAGAACAAAGTAACGCATTAGGTAAGATGACATGCTGTAGAGGGATAAACTCAAGCAATATGATATAAACCCCATCTTTTTATCCTCGATGGCAACAATACAATATGTGTCGTTTCCCTTTCTGTCACTGGAATCGAGCACCACAGGATTGAACCCAAAGCTAAGCACTTCTCCCATTGCAAGGAAGATCAATCTAGTAGGCCAAACCAAACTGATAATTCGAAGAGACTTCCAAAGATAACCAATCATACATAAAAGATTTCAGAGAAGAATCAAATATTGTTCATAGATAGACTTGATCATAAACCCACAATTCATCAGATCTCGACAAACACACCACAAAAAGAGTTACATTGAATAGATCTCCAAGAAGATCGAGGAGAACTTTGTATTGAGATCCAAAGAGAGAGAAGAATCCATCTAGCTAATAACTATGGACCCGAAGGTCTGAAGTAAACTACTCACACATTATTGGAAGGGCCATGGAGTTGATGTAGAGGCCCTCCGTGATCGATGCCCCCTCCGTCGGAGCTCCGGAAAAGGCCCCAAGATGTGATCTCTTGGGTACAGAAGGTTGCGGCGGTGGAAATAGGGTTTCGTGGTGCTCCCGGATGTTTTCAGGGTATATGAGTTTATATAGGAGGAAGAAGTAGGTCGGTTGAGCCACGAGGGGGAGGGTGCGCCCAGGGGGTAGGCGCGCCCCCTGCCTCGTGGCCTCCTCAGTTGTTTCTTGATGTCCACTCCAAGTCCTATGGATCACGTTTCCAAAAATCACGTTCCCGAAGGTTTCATTCCATTTGGACTCTGTTTGATATTCCTTTTCTGCGAAACACTAAAATAGGCAAAAAACAGCAATTTGCACTGGGTCTTGGATTAATAGGTTAGTCCCAAAAATAATATAAAAGTGTATAATAAAGCCCATTAAACATCCAAAATAGAATATATAATAGAATGGAACAATAAAAAATAATAGATACGTTGAAGACATATCAAGCATCCCCAAGCTTAATTCCTGCTCGTCCTCGAGTAGGTAAATGATAAAAATAGAATTTTTGATGTGGAATGATTTCTAGCATATTCTTTAATGTAATTTTCTCTATTGTGACATGAATGTTCAGATCCGAAAGATTCAAGATAAAAGTTTAATGTTGACATAAAAATAATAATACTCCAAGTATGCTAACCAAGCAATTATGTCTTATCAAAATAACATAGCCAAAGAAAGCTTATCCCTACAAAATCATATAGTTTGGCCATGCTTCATTTTCGTCACACAAAATGCTCTCATCATGCACAACCCCGATGACAAGCCAAGCAATTCTTTCATACTTTGCCTTTTCAAACTCTTTCAACTTTTACGCAATATATGAGCGCGAGCCATGGACATAGCACTATTGGTGGAATATAATATAATGATTGAGGTTGTGTGAGAAGAAAAAAAGGGAGAAAGTCTCACATTGACGCGGCTAATAAATGGGATATGGAGATGCCCACCAATTGATGTCAATGCAAGGAGTAGGGATTGCCATGTAACGGATGCACTAGAGCTATAAATATATGAAAGATCATCAAAGAAACTAAGTGGGTGTGCATCCAACTTGCTTGCTCATGAAGACCTAGGGCATTTGAGGAAGCCCATCATTGGAATATACAAGCCAAGTTCTATAATGAAAAATTCACACTAGTATATGAAAGTGACAAAATAAGAGACTCTCTATCATGAAGATCATGGTGCTACTTTGAAGCACAAGTGTGGAAAAAGGATAGTAGCATTGTCCCTTCTCTCTTTTTCTCTTATTTTCTTGGGCCTTCTTTTCTCTCCTTTTTTAGTCCGGAGTCTCATCCGGACTTGTGGGGGAATCATTGTCTCCATCATCCTTTCCTCACATGGGACAATGCTCTAATGATGATCATCACACTTTTATTTATTTACAACTCAAGAATTACAACTCGATACTTAGAACAAAATATGACTCTATGTGAATGTCTCCGGCAGTGTACCGGGATTGCGATGAGTCAAGGGTGACATGTATGAAAAATTAATCATGGTGGCTTTGCCACAAATACGATGTCAACTACATGATCATGCAAGGCAATATGACAATGATGATGCGTGTCATAATAAATGGAATGGTGGAAAGTTGCATGGCAATATATCTCGGAATGGCTATGGAAATGTCATAATAGGTAGGTATGGTGGATGTTTTGAGGAAGATATAAGGAGGCTTATGTGTGATAGAGCGTATCATATCACGGGGTTTGGATGCACCGGCGAAGTTTGCACCAACTCTCCAGGTGAGAAAGGGCAATGCATGGTACCGAAGAGGATAGCAATGATGGAAGGGTGAGAGTGCATATAATCCATGGACTCAACATTAGTCATAAAGAACTCACATACTTATTGCAAAAATCTAAAAGTCATCAAAACCAAGCACTACGCGCATGCTCCTAGGGGGATAGATTGGTAGGAAAAGACCATCGCTCGTCCCCGACCGCTACTCATAAGGAAAGCAATCAAAGAACACCTCATGCTTCAAATTTTTCACACAACGTTTACCATACGTGCATGCGACGGGACTTGCAAACTTCAACACAATTATTTCTCAATTTCACAATTACTCAACTAGCACACCTCTAATATTACCACCTTTATATCTCAAAACAACTATCAAGCATCCAACTTCTCTTAGTATTTGAAATTTATAACCAAAGAAAATTAACATGCTGTTCTAAAGGACTCTCAAAATAATATAAGTGAAGCATGAGAGATCAATTATTTCTATAAAATAGAACCACCACCGTGCTCTAAAAGATATAAGCGAAGCACTAGAGCAAAATTATCTCACTCAAAAGATATAAGTGAAGCACATAGAGTATTCTAATAAATTCCAATTCATGTGTGTCTCTCCCAAAATGTGTGTACAACAAGTATGGTTGTGGTAAACTAAAAAGCAAAGACACAAATCATACAAGACGCTCCAAGCAAAACACATATCATGTGGTGAATAAAAATATAGCTCCAAGTAAAGTTACCGATGGATGAAGACAAAAGAGGGGATGCCTTCCGGGGCATCCCCAAGCTTAGGATTTTGGTTGTCCTTGGATTTTACCTTGGGGTGCCTTGGGAATCCCCAATCTTAGGCTCTTGCCTCTCCTTGTTCCATAATCCATCAAATCTTTACCCAAAACTTAAAAACTTCACAACACAAAACTTAAAAGAAAATCTCGTGAGCTTCGTTAGTAAAAGAAAACAAACCACCACTTCAAGGTACTGTAATGAACTCATTCTTTATTTATATTTGTGTTAAACCTACTGTATTCCAACTTTTCTATGGTTCATAAACTCTATTACTAGTCATAGATTCGTCAAAATAAGCAAACAACACACGAAAAACAGAATCTGTCAAAAACAGAATAGTCTATAGTAATCTGTAGGTTTCGTATACTTCTGTAACCACAAAAATTCTAAAATAAATTGTTGGACGTGAGAAATTTATATATTAATCATCTTCGAAAAGAATTAACTAAATAGCACTCTCCAGTAAAAATGGCAGCAAATCTCGTGAGCGCTAAAGTTTCTGTTTTTTACAGCAAGATCGCAAAGACTTTCCCCAAGTCTTCCCAAAGGTTCTGCTTGGCACAAACACTAATTAAAAGCATAAAACCACATCTAAACAGAGGCTAGATGAATTATTTATTGAATAACAGCAAGGAAAAATATTGGGTTGTCTCCCAACAAGCGCTTTTCTTTAAAGCCTTTTAGCTAGGCATTGATAATTTTAATGATGCTCAAATGAAAGACAAGAATTGAAGCACAAAGAGAGCATCATAAAACATGTGACAAACACACTTAAGTCTAACATGATTCCTATGCATAGGCATCTTAAAGGCAAACAAATTAGCTAGGCAAGCAAAAACTAGCATATGCAAGGAAGCGGAAAGAAACAATAGCAATCTCAACATAACGAGAGGTATTTAGTAACATGAAAATTTTTACAACCATATTTTCCTCTCTCATAATAATTACATGTAGGATCATCAGCAAATTCAACAATATAGCTATCAAAAAACATATTCTTAACACGATCCACATGTATGCAAAGTTGACACTCTTCCAAAATAGTGGGATTAACATTAACTAAAGTCATGACCTCTCCAAACCCACTTTTATCAAAAACTTCATCAGATTGAACATTCTCCAAATATGTGGGATCTAAAGTTGACACTCTTCCAAACCCATTTTCAATATTTTTGCAAACATTATAATCAATCTCATATTCATCATGGGGCTTAAAAAAATTTCAAGATCATAAGAAGAATCACCCCAATCATGATCATTGCAACAAGTAGTAGACATAGCAAAACTAGCATCCCCAAGCTTAGGGTTTTGCATATTATAAGGACAATTGACATTAATAGAATTTATACTATCATCATTGCAATCATGCTTTCTATTCAAAGATCCATCATGAATCACTCCATAAAGTACTTCATCCCAATTTTCAGATTCACGAATTTCAAGCAAAACTTCATAAAGATAATCTAGTGCAAAAAACTCACTATCAATTGGTTCATCATAATTGGATCTCTTAAAAAGATTAGAAAGCGGATGAGGATCCATAGATCTTAGGTTCTCTGTTTAGCAATAAATAAACAACTATTCCAACCAAACGAGCAAACGAGCCAAGTAAGACATCAAAGCAAATGGAAAGACGAACAGAAGAAGGGCGAATAAAATGGCAAGGGTGAAGTGGGGGAGAGGAAAACGAGAGGCAAATGGAAAATAATGTAATGCGAGGGATAGGAGTTTGTGATGGGTACTTGGTATGTCCTGACTTGTGCGTAGACTCCCCGGCAACGGCGCCAGAAATCCTTCTTAATACCTCTTGAGCACTGCGTTGGTTTTCCCTTGAAGAGGAAAGGGTGATACAACAAAGTAGCGTAAGTATTTCCCTCAGTTTTTGATAACCAAGGTATCAATCCAGTAGGAGGCCACACGCAAGTCCCTCGTACCTACACAAACAAATAAGAACCTCGCAACCAACGCGATAAAGGGGTTGTCAATCCCTTCAGGTCACTTATGAGAGTGAGATCTGATAGAGATGATAAGATAATATTTTTGGTATTTTTATGATAAAGATTAAAAGTAAAGATTGCAATATAAAAGGTAATAGAAATAGCTTGTTGACGGAAGATTAATCTAATGGAGAATAGACCCGGGGGCCATAGGTTTTCACTAGTGGTGAGGGAGTCCTGGAATAACCCACAACAAGACCGGCTGGCACGTTCCGAGCAGGCGTAGCAATGCGGCCCCAACCCCAACCCTCGCAAAAAGGCGACACCAGTACTTCGCGTACATAACTACGCTCTAGAAATACCATGGGCATAGGGGGAGGGGCACTATCACAGCACACCCAAAACATGGCTTAAACCGCACCAGGGGCTGCCGATTTTTTACTTTTCTCTTACTTCCAGGACTCTACTCTTCGGAAGGCCTGTCCGGCAGTTCAATTGCCGCACAAACGATGCAAGAACCAGGGAAGCAGACGAGCCATGCCGCATTACGAAACTCTCAGGTGGTCTCTATCACGAGTAGTATACCTGTTCCGCATTCTATTCCGCAGCTTGCCCCTGGAGCAGACATGTTAAATAGTCCAGCTTTTTGTTTATCGCATTACTTGTATCGTTCTGCTTCGATCGCAGCTATTTTTAATAAACAATGCACAGCTTTTGTCTATTTTTGCATTACCTCTTTATAAATATATGTTCCTTAACGACATGTTGCTCCCGTACAATTTGGTACAGCCAAAATACGCCAGGGGCTTCAGTATCCCTCAATATGGTGTGAGAAGTCCGAACACTTTCACAAGTGCGGCACCCCGAACTTATAGCATTATATGCATCGGCTCCGAATCATGTCTTGGGTCAATAGTTGGGTTTGCCCGGCTCCTATGTTTTGGTGCCTTACATTCCTCTATATCGGCTAAGGTAGCACTAGGAGAACCACTGCGATTGTGCCCCAGTTGAGCTGGGTCGAGCACCTCAGTAGAAAGCTAAAACTGACTGTCATGATGAAGCGAGAGCTGGTCGCTGTTCGAGAGGTTTTTTCGAGTCCCTAAAGACTTATGCCGCTTAGGGCGAGGAGTCGGCTCTGTCCGGCCAAGGCGTGGATAGCGCCCCGAACTCGGTCTTCCGAATACCAGGGGCTTCGCCGAAATTTAAAACTATAGAATTCTATGGTTAAGTGAGAGTGTTCACGCATTATAGTCGGATTGGCTTGTTCGGTGGGCTGAGCGCCTCCCTCGAAGGAACCAAATATGGGAAAAAGAGCGCCCAGGTTTATCCCCGAACACCCCAGCACTAGCGGCATGGGGGCAGAAGCCGACGACTCGCCATCTCTCAGTATTGATAAACAGCCGCACAGAAGGTAATATTTTAAATTCAAACAGCATTGCTCAGCGCATATGAACAAGTTTTCAGCGCACAGGATAAAAACGAGCGAGTTTTACTCAAAAATTACATCCCTAGTACATTCATCCGCCACAAGGCGGGCACCCTTCAAAACATCCTTATCGTAATTTTCGGGCTTGCGATGCTCTTTCCCCGCTGGTGGCCCGTCCTTCACAAGCTTCTCAGCATCCAGCCTGCCCTAGTGCACCTTAGCATGGGCAAAGGCCCTACGGGCACCTTCAATACAGACGGAGCGCTTGATGACTTCGAGCCTCGGACAGGCCTCCACCAGCCGCCGCACCAGCCCGAAATAGCTCCCAGGCAGAGCCTCTCCAGGCCACAGCCAAACTAGGAGG
Source organism: Triticum aestivum (assembly GCF_018294505.1). Classification (NCBI taxonomy): domain Eukaryota; kingdom Viridiplantae; phylum Streptophyta; class Magnoliopsida; order Poales; family Poaceae; genus Triticum; species Triticum aestivum. Next base: position 485,546,777 of record NC_057803.1, read on the forward strand.
CCCTTCATGGCCTGTTCGACCACCTTGTGGAGCTCGACCAGTTGCTTCAGCTGGTCGCCCAAGGGTAGGGGGTGTCCGGCCTCAGCATACTGAGACCAGAACACCTTCTCTGTCGAGCTGCCCTCCTCGGCTCGATAGAATGCGGCGGCATCGGATACACTCCGTGGAAGATCTGCAAATACCCCTGGAGAGCTCCGGATTCGGGTAAGTATCAAGTAACTCACGTTTGTGTGTTTACTTTGCATAAAGAATGCCTTACCCGCCGCTATCTTCTTCACCTCATCCAACTCCTGGAGGGTCTTCTGGGATTCGCTCTTGGCAGACTTGGCATTTTCGATAGCCGCCGCGAGCTCGGACGCTCGTGTCTTCGATTCAAGCTCCAAACTCTCATGTTTCTTCATGAGAACCTGGAGCTCTTGCCGCACCTTGCCAACCTCGGCCTCATATTTCTCCCGCTCAGTGCGCTCCGCGGCCGCACTCTTCTCGGCCTCGAGCAGCGCTTGCTTAAGGGTTGCCACCTCAGACGTGGTCCCTACAATAGCCATGTTAATCCTGTCATTTTTTGCAATTGCACCTTTTTTTATGTATATTCAAACAAGGTATTTCTTACCTTCCTTCTCCTCAAGCTGCTTCTTGGCACGCCCGAGCTCCTGCTCGGACTTCTCGAGGCTCTGCTTCAGCGCGTCCACTTCCGCAGTCGGTGCGGCGGACGCTAGCAGAGAAGCCTGCATACGCATATTGACTCCTTTTGTTAGACTCCTGCGAATTTTTTGATCCTCTATTCGGCTTTTCTTCCCGAACGCCCAACAGAGCATTAGGGGCTACTATCTATGCGGTAATATTATTTACACATTGTTTACTTACCTCAAAGCCTGTCAAAAGGCTTGTACAAGCTTCAGTCAGCCCGCTCTTGGTGGACTGAACCTTCTGGATCACCACACTCATAATAGTGCGGTGCTCCTCGTCGATGGAGGCGCTCCTCCAACATATTGTCCGGTGCCTCCGGTTGGACGGGGGCCGCCGGCACGGTGGACTTGCTCCTCTTAGAAGGAGGCCCCCCGCCGGACTCCGGAACCTTTGAAGATTCCGGAGCGGTGTCCGGCCTAGAACCTGTCACGACCGGTTTTCCAATAAAAATATTTATTGAAAAGCCAATCTTTTAAGTCCAGTATGAGAGAAATCCTCCACACTGGCAGACAAATTCTTGATACAATAAGCCAGTAGCATAAAATATATTACAGGGTCGAACTACGGTTGCTCAACCAAATTATTACAAGTATGCCAATAATCATACATAATGGCGGACAGAACACAGTGGTGTGGAGACATACTACTGACTCAAGGATAGGCTGGTGGTGGAAAAACACAGCGGGGAGAGAAAGACAAGACTCTACGTCTGTCATCTCATCGAACGTCGAGGAGAGGCTCGATGAATCTATTTGGTAGCGGAAGCGGATATAAAACAGTGGCCAAATCCAGGGTCGCACAAGACTGACTGGGACTCCTCTAAGTGTCGGGCTCGCTATCGAACTCTTCATCCATGAGATCGCCTTCGTCAGCATCTGGCCAAATCAACAAGCCAGTGAGTACTTTGAAAGTACTCGCAAGACAGTTCGGGCGTAAGATATAACAAATGCATGCATGGATGCAACATGATTAATTCCTTAATGCACAATAAATAAAACTGGCATAACGGGTAAGTAAAAAGGGAAAACGGCGGTAGTCCGCCTGAAATTCCACAGAACATAAATAAGGACCGATCGGGTGTCTGAAGCGACGCCTCGAAAGGTGAACAAATAAAAATAAGGAAAATGATGCCACAGTCGGGCATCTTAGCGACACCACATAAAGGGCTTTAAAAGAAATGCCACAGTTGGACGTCTGAGCGACATCACATAAAGGGCTTTAAAAGAAATGCCACAGTCGGACGTCTGAGCGACATCACATAAAGGGCTTTAAAAGAAATGCCACAGTCGGACGTCTGAGCGACATCGCAGAAAGGGCTTTAAAAGAAATGCCACAGTTGGACGTCTGAGCGACATCACATAAAGGGCTTTAAAAAGAAATGCCACAGTCGGACGTCTGAGCGACATCACAAAAAGGTCTTTAAAAGAAATGCCACAGTCGGACGTCTGAGCGACATCGCAGAAAGGGCTTTTATTCACAAGTAAATAATACTCATAATAAACATTCAATTCATGAAAACAAACGGGTTAGTCCATCCACAGGGGTGATCATTTAACCGGACTTAGCACTCATGCGATTCACCGGAGTCTCTGTCATCAAAGCTGACAATTGATTAGGATAAGAAGGAACGAAACTTGACATGGAAGAGATGATTTGGAGGAATATATGACTCTGCAGAGTTTGTACAAAATTTTTCCCACAGTCAACGGATTTCCGTAGTCACGAAGGACTAGTTCCGTTTACGGTATTTCAGAAGAAAACACAACTAACCGGTACACACCCATCCTACCTCTCGATGCTAGGAATCACCCTAGTCATCGTCCAAGAAAAACTTTTGAGACGGGGAGATCACAATCTCGAATAGCATGGGATCAAATTTATATACGCGCGCTCTAAGGGGTGCCCCCCTCTCGGTCCCAACCGGAAACACCCATGCCCCCTGACCGGATGACTGGCTTTAATCCAGGGCCATGGAACCATCATCACGGCCTCTCCTCTTTGGTGTGTACCATGAAAGCGGTTTGGAACTTACTAAACCATATTCCTTGCGGAAAACATGTGGTAGTACAAGGAAGGAAATGATAGGTACTGGACCGATATGGTTTGACACTGAAGTCACATAGTCTGGCGTAAGACTGGCATGCTACAACACTGCCGTCGTACCCATCCTCATGCCAACACATGGCCATTCATATTCACATTCATCCACGTATGGATCATCGAACTCACTTACCTCATTATCACATAAAATAACGTTCATCGGTATACTCACCGGCATGCCATGAAACTAACTAAATGCAAAACATGCCAAGACACTCATCATATCAAAAGTTCAAACATGCTTGCCTGGTTCAGAGTAGTCGGAGCCTAGCTCGGTGAAGTTCGCGGCTCCGTCACCTCCTTCGGTATCTACGTTTAAAGAAGATATATGCGCTAACGTAAATACCAAGGAGAGCACAGAAGGTAAACCAAATATTTTTCAAATAAATCTGATAAAAAACTAGACAAAATTTTAAAGAGAACAGAAAAAGAATCAATCAAAAATACTTTTCTGATTAAAAGTTATAAGGGTTTTTGTCCAGGGACTTATCTGTAATGAAACAGAAGATTTCCAGGGGCTAGTTTATAAAAGCAGAAAACGCTTCGGTAGCGATTACGCCAGCCCGAAGAGAAAACGTATTTGGCAGAAGGCGTTTTCAGATAACGCTTCGTTTAGAAAGGACAGAGAGGCTGACAGCGGGTCCCACTTGTCATGTTTAAATTTCAAATGGGAGGGACGAGGCTCGTCGGCGCCCGAGAGCTGCTGTGGTCGCCGGCGGCGATCCACGGCGAGGCATGGGGATCAGAGGTTACCAATGTGCTCACCGTGTCCTTCCGCAACGGTGGGTGGTGGTGTTGGTCGCCGGTGAGCAGCACGTCGACGGCGGTCTCAACTCTGGCGGACGGTGGTTCGGGCGTGGATGGAGCTCGTCGGAGAGGGCTGCAAAGATTTAATTGAGGTGGGGGTTAGACTACTGGGTGCAAGAGAGGGCTACGGACGAGGTTTGGGCGCCGGAGGTGGCCTCACCGAAGTGAATCGAGCTGGAGGCCGAGGCGGATCGGGGTGGCCGGAGCCGGGGAAGGAGACCTCCTCGAGGTCCTCCCAGTGGCCTGGCGGGGTGTTGGTGAGTAGTGGAGGTGCTGCGTGCACGAGAGTGAGCTCGGGACCCCTTTATATAGGCGGTCCGAGGCGGTTGCCGTGAACGAGGATCACCGGCGAGCGATTACGGTGGCGCAGTGCTCGGTCGGGGTGGTTAGGGGGTCGAGCGTCATCACGGAGGTTCAACGGGTCCATTTTTGTGCTAAGCTGGCCGGGGTTTGGGCATTTGGGTCGAGCTCGACGGAACGGGGGTGGCGCGGGCCCGTCGGCGGCAGAGAGCGCTCTCCGTGCGTGCTGCGCCACGGCGACGGTGCCGCATGCGTGCGCTGGCACGGAGAAGGCCACGCGGAGCCACCAGAAGATTTGGGCGGTGCCGAACGGCATTGCGCCGCTGTTCTCCTCCCTGTCGGCCGTTACGGGGAGCCGGCCGCCGCAAGACACGCTGGCGCAGGCGGGCTAGGGCGCCACCGACGCCAGGGTCGCGCCAAGTGCGCGTGTGAAGCTTCGGACAAGCAAACGAGGCCGCGAGCAACGTGCCAAGTGCACTGTGGCCGCGTGACTGAAACTGTCGAAACTGAAGATGACACTGAAACTGAATTTCTGAACATTGAACAGTAACAGTGCCCACAAGGTGTTCGACCGAATGAAATTGGCCTCTGGTGATTTTTCCTTGAGCTGATTTTTGGTGGAGTGGCTTCTCCTTGCTCAAATAGGCTGCCTGAATTTTGGTGGAATTTTTGGAGGAGTGTAGATATGAATTTCACCAAATTTGGCAAATCTGGTCCAAACTTGCAGAGACTGAATTTTGAAAAATTTGAAAAGAGGAGGAGTGGATCAAGATGGTTCTGGGTTGTGGGTTCAAAGGACAATCCAGGAGAATTGGTTTGAGGTCAAAACTCAAATGCAATAGGGCACTTGCTTTGAAAATCTCTCAGGCTCCAAATAATTTTCAGAATTGAATTGAGGGAAAAATAATTGGAACAAAAATCCAAAACCAGTTTGGATTAGTTGGGACAGAGAATTTAGGTTGATCACAAGTTGTAGGGGAGGTTTTGGAGGGGTTTTACCACATGGGCAAGAATGCCAAGTCATGGTGGTTCCAAGATATGAAGATCCCAAATTTCCTGGAGTTTCTTTTTAAAAGAAAAAGATTAAACTCCCAAAAATAATTTAGAGAGAGAACCAACAGAGAAGAAGTTTCAAAAGGTCAAACACCAAAGTTTGAAGCCAGAATAAAAACCTTGCCAAAGAAAGAAAGTCTCTTAAGAGGAAGGTTTTCTGGAAATTTTTAAATGGCCTCTTTTCAAAAACCACAAAGTTTTTGCTGAAAACCAAAGTAAAATTTTTGGAGTGTCACAACACCTACCCCCTTAGGAAAAATCTCGTCCCCGAGATTTCAGCTGATCCTTAAATAAGTGTGGATGCTCTGTCCGAAGAAAATCCTCGCTTTCCCAGGTTGCTTCACTGTCGGTGTGATTGCTCCACTGGACTTTGAAAAACTTGATGGTTTTCTGTCGGGTCCTCCTTTCAGACTCCTCTAATATTCTTATGGGACGTTCTCGATAAGTGAGGTCTGGCTGTATGTCAATGTTCTCATGAGATACTTGTTTCTCTGGGTTGCTTACGCACTTCCTTAATTGAGAGACGTGGAACACGTCGTGAATGTCGGACAAGTCTTCGGGTAAGTCTAGCTGGTAGGCTACAGTGCCTCTTCGTGCCACTATGCAAAATGGTCCAATGAATCTTGGTGCTAATTTTCCTTTAATCTTAAACCATTGCAATCCTATCATCGGGGATACTCTCAAGTATACGAATTCACCGGGTTCGAAGCTGACCCTACGATGTTTCTGATCATAATAACTTTTCTGTCGACTTTGAGTGGTCTTAAGTCGGTCCCTGATTAGCTTGACTTTTTCCTCGGCTTCTCTGAGCATATCTGGTCCGAAGATGCGGCTGTCTTCGGTCTCTGACCAATTTAACGGGGTACGACATCTCCTTCCGTATAGGGCTTCGAAAGGAGCCATTTGCAGGCTGGCCTGGTAACTATTGTTGTATGCGAACTCGGCATATGGCAGGCTGTCCTCCCAACTGGTTCCATAGGTGAGGACACATGCTCTCAGCATGTCTTCTAAAACTTGGTTTACGCGTTCTGTTTGTCCATCAGTCTGAGGATGGTATGCGGTACTGAAGGCTAGTTGGGTTCCCAGAGCCTGTTGTAATTGCTCCCAAAATCTTGAGACGAACTGAGTGCCTCTGTCGGAAATTATAGTCTTCGGGACACCGTGCAGACAGACTATGCGGGAAAGATAAATTCTGGCAAGCCTCTGAGTGGTGTAGGTTGTCTTCACTGGAATAAAGTGTGCTACTTTGGTCAACCTGTCAGTGATGACCCATATGGCATCATTCCCGTGTCGTGACCGAGGTAATCCGACAATAAAATCCATCCCTATTTCATCCCATTTCCACTCAGGTATTTTGTTAGGTTGCAGTAGTCCGGCTGGTCTCTGATGTTCAGCTTTTATGCGTTGACACGAGTCGCAGCATGCAATGAAAGCGGCTATGTCCCTCTTCATACCGTGCCACCAAAATCTTTCCTGAATATCCTTATACATTTTGGTTCCTCCAGGGTGGATCGAATATGGGGTGGTGTGTGCTTCAGTTAAAACTTGCTGTTTAAGGTCTTCTATGTTTGGCACGCATAGCCTTTCTCCATACCATAATATTCCTTCATTGTCTATGACGAATTCCGAGGCCTTGCCCATACTCAACTTCCTTTTAATTCCTTCAATGCTGGGGTGACCGGACTGAGCCTCTTTAATTTTCTCCACAAGGTGTGGTTGTATTTCCAAGTTTGATATGGTGCCTTCTGCTACCATTATCAAGTTGAGCTTGACAAATTCTTGATGGAATTCGGGCCTCAAGCTGTGCAGATAGTTCCCGTCGGAGCTGGGGTTCCGACTCAGGGCATCGGCCACTACGTTTGCTTTCCCTGGATGGTAATGGATACCAACATCATAATCCTTTACCAATTCTAACCAGCGGCGTTGCCGTAAATTTAGTTCTGGCTGCGTAAAAATGTATTTGAGGCTTTTGTGATCCGTATATATCTCACATCGATTCCCAAGTAGAAAATGCCTCCATTCCTTGAGTGCATGAATAACTGCTGCCATTTCTGAATCATGAGTGGGATAATTTCCTCGTGTTTGCGAAGTTGCCTTGAAGCGTAGGCGACAACCTTGCCTTCTTGCATCAACACACATCCGAGACCCTTTCTGGATGCGTCACAAAATACTTCAAAATTCTTGTGTATATCGGGTACAATTAATACTGGTGCTGTTGTTAACTTCCGCTTTAGCTCTTGGAAGCTTTTCTCGCAGGCTTCTGTCCATTCAAACTTCTTATCTTTCTTGAGTAACTGTGTCATAGGCTTGGATATGGTGGAAAATCCTTCAATAAATCTGTGGTAATACCCTGCCATTCCCAAGAAACTTCTTATGTCTGTTACGCTGGCTGGTGACTTCCAGTCGAGTACGGCCTTGACTTTCTCTGGGTCCACTGCTATACCGTCTTGAGTCAGCACGTGGCCTAGAAAACCTACTTGTCTTAGCCAAAATTCGCACTTGCTGAACTTGGCATACAATTGGTGTTTCCTTAGCTCTCCTAGTACAATCCTGAGATGTTCTGCGTGCTCTTCTGGTGTTTTGGAGTATACCAGAATATCGTCGATGAATACTACGACGAATTTGTCCATAAACTTCATAAATACTTTGTTCATGAGGTGAACAAAATATGCCGGGGCGTTAGTTAATCCAAATGGCATCACTGTGAACTCGTACAGTCCATATCTGGAGGTGAAGGCTGTTTTGGGGATATCTTCCGTTCGTACCTTCAATTGATGGTATCCTGACCTTAAGTCAATCTTTGAGAATACCTTGGCCTGAGCAAGTTGATCAAACAAATCATTTATCCTTGGCATCGGGTATTTGTTTTTGACTGTGACCATGTTAAGTGCTCGATAGTCGATACACAATCTCAGCGTTCCATCCTTCTTCTTGGCAAATAAAATTGGTGATCCCCAAGGTGAGGAGCTGGCCCGAATGTACCCTTTATCCAGTAATTCCTTTATCTGCTTCTTCAATTCGATCAACTCGGATGGTGCCATTCTGTATGGTTTCTTGTATATGGGGGTGGTTCCTGGTGCTAGCTCAAAGCGGAATTCTATTTCTCGATCTGGTGGCATGCCTGGCAGCTCTTCAGGGAATACATCTGGAAATTCACACACTACTGGAACCTTGTTTAGCTCAGAAACGTCCACCTTATTTAATCTCGGTTGCCGGGGTCTTTTTCCTTCCTTGGCTGATACTCTTATTGTCTTCCCATGGTGGTGTGTGAGAATCACGGTCCTGTTGAAACAGTCTATAAAACCTTTATTGGTGGTTAGCCAATCCATCCCTAGGATGACATCCAGCCCTTTATTTTCCAATACAATAAGATTTGCGTAAAACTCCAATCCTTCAAACTCAATGACCACATTCTGACAGTAATTCTGAGAAACTTGCTGAATCCCGGGGGACTTGATTATTATGGATTTCTCCAAAGGAAGCATCGAAAAATTATTTTGCAAAGCAAAACTTTTCGAGATGAAAGAGTGAGAAGCTCCAGAATCAAACAAAACCATTGCAGGTATTGTGTTGACAGGAAACGTACCGAGTACGATATCCGAAGCATTTTGTGCCTCCTCTTTGGTTACGTGGTTCAGATGACCCTTCCTGTGGTTATTGTTGGGATTGAAATTGTTTTGTTTGGGCGCTGAATTATTGCTGTCGTTGTTCGGCTTTGGGGTTGATTTCCTTGGCTTGGGGCACTGTTTGGCATAGTGCCCTTCTTCTCCACAAGCGTAACAAGTAACACCGGGGCGATAGGTGAATTCCTTGTCCCTTGCATGAAAATTCTTGATTGGGCGTGAGACATTGGATGAGAATTTGGGTGTCCCACCCTTTTTAAAATCTACCTTGCTTCGGTGATTGCGAGTGTGGTTAGTCTGGTCCCTTTTTCGCTTGCGGATATCTTCCAGACTGCATCTCTCATTTTCCAGAGTAATGGCCTTGTCCACCAGCGTTTTAAAATCAGGAAAAGTGTGCACGACCAGTTGGCATTTAAGTGTGGGCGCCAGACCGTCAAGGAATTTCTCCATCTTCTTGATTTCAGTCATACGCTCCTCATTGGCGTAGCGGGATAATAGGGTAAATTGACTGTTGTAATCTGACACTGTCATGTTCCTTTGTTTGAGGTCATCAAATTCTCTCTTCTTGATTTTCATAATACTCTTAGGAATATGTGCACCACGGAAACCTTCCTTGAAATCATCCCAGGTTATGTCATTTTCGTTGGGATGCATGTGCAGAAAATTCTCCCACCACGATGCGGCTGCTCCTGTGAGATAGTGTGGAGCATATAGTACTTTCTCGAGATCTGAACACTTTGCAATAATTAATTTCCTCTCCATATCTCGAAGCCAGTCCTCGGCTTCAAGAGGCTTGTCAGTGTGAGAAAATGTTTGAGGACGTGTCTTCTGTAGCTCAGATAACTTGGAATGTTGCTGATACTGTCCATGGTGATTTCCCATGTTGATGACTTGGTTCATTATTTCACGATGTTGTTGCTGACTCTGTTCATAAAGGTGGCACATTTGTGAAAGTGCCGATTCATTTCCCGGTTGGCTTGACTGTCCCTGAGTGAACTCGTTGCTGGGTTGTGCATCATAATTTTCCTCTGATGGAATTGGCATGGAGCGAGTCCAAGGACGAGACATTTTTCACTCTGGGGATATATTTTGCAAAACCCATAAGAAAAGCGGAAAGAGTCGCCAAAACAAAACCATAAAATGCATAAAGCTGGCAAATAGAATTAAATAACTCCGCTTACTTAAGAAAAAAATAAAACGACTAGCGCACGGCGAAGGACTGCTCATTACACATCTTACACGCGGGCGGTAATTATACAGTACATCACTCAGGATATGCGTACCTAATCCTGACATGTTATTAAGGCTAGTGCACTTCTCCAGATCCTACATGATGCGAAAACAGGCTACTTCTCCCAGCCTATGCACATATCTTACAAAGCGGTACAACACACGGCAGCTAAGCGTACTCAGGCAGAAATGTTGACGACCTCCCTTGCCCTGCCGAGGGCGAGGCGTAGCGAGGTTGGGGACTCGACCTCCTCCTCGCTAATGGGCTCCATACGTGTAGTGTTGCGCAGAGCGGGCGGAGCGGTCGCCAGGGGCGGAGCAACACGTACAGGAGTGGGCGCGAAGGTTGGTGTAGTACGCGCTGGAGTGGGTGCAATGACTTGGTTAAATTCTTCGGTAGAAGGCAGGCGACGAGTAGGCGTAAAAGATGCTGATGATGAGACAAAAGTCGGTGGCGGAGCGATGGGTAGGAGCTCCCTCCTGTTGGCAGCACAGCCATGGACTGAGTCCATGCGGGTAGCTACGAAGTCGTCCACCAGGTTGTCGAAGGCTGCCTCCAGGGCCTGGAGATACTCAATGAGCATCTCAAAAGCCTCGTCTCGTTCTCCTCTGGGGCAGGAATATGCGTAGTGACAAGTGTAAGGCACATGGCACAGAAGATAACGGTAACGACGAGTCTTCATCACGGGAAGGACATCCCTGAGACGAGCTATCGCCTCGCGGGCTGCCATCTGCATAGCATGCCTCTCCGTAGGCATGGCTCTTCCCACGAACCGGAAGCGGCGTAACTCACCACGCCCTCCCCTGAACTGCACCGCGGCCTGGTGCATGGTCAGACTGTCTTTGACTCGGTGCTGGTAGAGTGTGAAGACTGGGCGCACGGATGGCCCCATCGCGACCTGAACGATGGAAGAAAGAAGCTTGACGAACCCATCGGGTACGTTGGCGAAGGTCTGAGACTCGCAGCTGACGTCGGCCATCTACAAAAGTAGGCAAAATTCTGTAGGGTCAGATCATAAATTTATGCTGACTGACAGAAAATGACTACCATTGCAAAAATATAAATTAGCTCTATCAGGCTAATAACCAATTAGCGATCGCACCTAGTGGCTTCCTACAGTCAGGCTGGCTCTGGTACCAAGCTTGTCACGACCGGTTTTCCAATAAAAATATTTATTGAAAAGCCAATCTTTTAAGTCCAGTATGAGAGAAATCCTCCACACTGGCAGACAAATTCTTGATACAATAAGCCAGTAGCATAAAATATATTACAGGGTCGAACTACGGTTGCTCAACCAAATTATTACAAGTACGCCAATAATCATACATAATGGCGGATAGAACACAGTGGTGTGGAGACATACTACTGACTCAAGGATAGGCTGGTGGTGGAAAAACACAGCGGGGAAAGAAAGACAAGACTCTACGTCTGTCATCTCATCGAACGTCGAGGAGAGGCTCGATGAATTTATTTGGTAGCGGAAGCGGATATAAAACAGTGGCCAAATCCAGGGTCGCACAAGACTGACTGGGACTCCTCTAAGTGTCGGGCTCGCTATCGAACTCTTCATCCATGAGATCGCCTTCGTCAGCATCTGGCCAAATCAACAAGCCAGTGAGTACTTTGAAAGTACTCGCAAGACAGTTCGGACGTAAGATATAACAAATGCATGCATGGATGCAACATGATTAATTCCTTAATGCACAATAAATAAAACTGGCATAACGGGTAAGTAAAAAGGGAAAACGGCGGTAGTCCGCCTGAAATTCCACAGAACATAAATAAGGACCGATCGGGTGTCTGAAGCGACGCCTCGAAAGGTGAACAAATAAAAATAAGGAAAATGATGCCACAGTCGGGCATCTTAGCGACACCACATAAAGGGCTTTAAAAGAAATGCCACAGTCGGACGTCTGAGCGACATCACATAAAGGGCTTTAAAAGAAATGCCACAGTCGGACGTCTGAGCGACATCACATAAAGGGCTTTAAAAGAAATGCCACAGTTGGACGTCTGAGCGACATCACATAAAGGGCTTTAAAAAGAAATGCCACAGTCGGACGTTTGAGAGACATCACAAAAAGGGCTTTAAAAGAAATGCCACAGTCGGACGTCTGAGCGACATCGCAGAAAGGGCTTTTATTCACAAGTAAATAATACTCATAATAAACATTCAATTCATGAAAACAAACGGGTTAGTCCATCCACAGGAGTGATCATTTAACCAGACTTAGCACTCATGCGATTCACCGGAGTCTCTGTCATCAAAGCTGACAATTGATTAGGATAAGAAGGAACGAAACTTGACATGGAAGAGATGATTTGGAGGAATATATGACTCTGCAGAGTTTGTACAAAATTTTTCCCACAGTCAACGGATTTCCGTAGTCACGAAGGACTAGTTCCGTTTACGGTATTTCAGAAGAAAACACAACTAACCGGTACACACCCATCCTACCTCTCGATGCTAGGAATCACCCTAGTCATCGTCCAAGAAAAACTTTTGAGACGGGGAGATCACAATCTCGAATAGCATGGGATCAAATTTATATACGCGCGCTCTAAGGGGTGCCCCCCTCTCGGTCCCAACCGGAAACACCCATGCCCCCTGACCGGATGACTGGCTTTAATCCAGGGCCATGGAACCATCATCACGGCCTCTCCTCTTTGGTGTGTACCATGAAAGCGGTTTGGAACTTACTAAACCATATTCCTTGCGAAAAACATGTGGTAGTACAAGGAAGGAAATGATAGGTACTGGACCGATATGGTTTGACACTGAAGTCACATAGTCTGGCGTAAGACTGGCATGCTACAACACTGCCGTCGTACCCATCCTCATGCCAACACATGGCCATTCATATTCACATTCATCCACGTATGGATCATCGAACTCACTTACCTCATTATCACATAAAATAACGTTCATCGGTATACTCACCGGCATGCCATGAAACTAACTAAATGCAAAACATGCCAAGACACTCATCATATCAAAAGTTCAAACATGCTTGCCTGGTTCAGAGTAGTCGGAGCCTAGCTCGGTGAAGTTCGCGGCTCCGTCACCTCCTTCGGTATCTACGTTTAAAGAAGATATATGCGCTAACGTAAATACCAAGGAGAGCACAGAAGGTAAACCAAATATTTTTCAAATAAATCTGATAAAAAACTAGACAAAATTTTAAAGAGAACAGAAAAAGAATCAATCAAAAATACTTTTCTGATTAAAAGTTATAAGGGTTTTTGTCCAGGGACTTATCTGTAATGAAACAGAAGATTTCCCGGGGCTAGTTTATAAAAGCAGAAAACGCTTCGGTAGCGATTACGCCAGCCCGAAGAGAAAACGTATTTGGCAGAAGGCGTTTTCAGATAACGCTTCGTTTAGAAAGGACAGAGAGGCTGACAGCGGGTCCCACTTGTCATGTTTAAATTTCAAATGGGAGGGACGAGGCTCGTCGGCGCCCGAGAGCTGCTGTGGTCGCCGGCGGCGATCCACGGCGAGGCATGGGGATCAGAGGTTACCAATGTGCTCACCGTGTCCTTCCGCAACGGTGGGTGGTGGTGTTGGTCGCCGGTGAGCAGCACATCGACGGCGGTCTCAACTCCGGCGGACGGTGGTTCGGGCGTGGATGGAGCTCGTCGGAGAGGGCTGCAAAGATTAAATTGAGGTGGGGGTTAGACTACTGGGTGCAAGAGAGGGCTACAGACGAGGTTTGGGCGCCGGAGGTGGCCTCACCGAAGTGAATCGAGCTGGAGGCCGAGGCGGATCGGGGTGGCCGGAGCCGGGGAAGGAGACCTCCTCGAGGTCCTCCCAGTGGCCTGGCGGGGTGTTGGTGAGTAGTGGAGGTGCTGCGTGCACGAGAGTGAGCTCGGGACCCCTTTATATAGGCGGTCCGAGGCGGTTGCCGTGAACGAGGATCACCGGCGAGCGATTACGGTGGCGCAGTGCTCGGTCGGGGTGGTTAGGGGGTCGAGCGTCATCACGGAGGTTCAACGGGTCCATTTTTGTGCTAAGCTGGCCGGGGTTTGGGCGTTTGGGTCGAGCTCGACGGAACGGGGTGGCGCGGGCCCGTCGGCGGCAGAGAGCGCTCTCCGTGCGTGCTGCGCCACGGCGACGGTGCCGCATGCGTGTGCTGGCACGGAGAAGGCCACGCGGAGCCACCAGAAGATTTGGGCGGTGCCGAACGGCGTTGCGCCGCCGTTCTCCTCCCTGTCGGCCGTTACGGGGAGCCGGCCGCTGCAAGACACGCTGGTGCAGGCGGGCCAGGGCGCCACCGACGCCAGGGTCGCGCCAAGTGCGCGTGTGAAGCTTCGGACAAGCAAACGAGGCCGCGAGCAACGTGCCAAGTGCACTGTGGCCGCGTGACTGAAACTGTCGAAACTGAAGATGACACTGAAACTGAATTTCTGAACATTGAACAGTAACAGTGCCCACAAGGTGTTCGACCGAATGAAATTGGCCTTTGGTGATTTTTCCTTGAGCTGATTTTTGGTGGAGTGGCTTCTCCTTGCTCAAATAGGCTGCCTGAATTTTGGTGGAATTTTTGGAGGAGTGTAGATATGAATTTCACCAAATTTGGCAAATCTGGTCCAAACTTGCAGAGACTGAATTTTGAAAAATTTGAAAAGAGGAGGAGTGGATCAAGATGGTTCTGGGTTGTGGGTTCAAAGGACAATCCAGGAGAATTGGTTTGAGGTCAAAACTCAAATGCAATAGGGCACTTGCTTTGAAAATCTCTCAGGCTCCAAATAATTTTCAGAATTGACTTGAGGGAAAAATAATTGGAATAAAAATCCAAAACCAGTTTGGATTAGTTGGGATAGAGAATTTAGGTTGATCACAAGTTGTAGGGGAGGTTTTGGAGGGGTTTTACCACATGGGCAAGAATGCCAAGTCATGGTGGTTCCAAGATATGAAGATCCCAAATTTCCTGGAGTTTCTTTTTTAAAAGAAAAAGATTAAACTCCCAAAAATAATTTAGAGAGAGAACCAACAGAGAAGAAGTTTCAAAAGGTCAAACACCAAAGTTTGAAGCCAGAATAAAAACCTTGCCAAAGAAAAGAAAGTCTCTTAAGAGGAAGGTTTTCTAGAAATTTTTAAATGGCCTCTTTTCAAAAACCACAAAGTTTTTGCTGAAAACCAAAGTAAAATTTTTGGAGTGTCACAGAACCGGACTGGGAGCCCGGGAGGGTTTCATCCCCTTTACTCCTGGAGTCCAGGAGGTCGCCTTGCGGCGCCTCCAGGACCACCTCCTCCCTGCTTGGAGCATGTTGGGACAACACCTCGGTGTCGTCCGTAGGACGGGGGGAGGAAGCCGTCGGAAGCGAGTTCACATCCGACGAGTCTAGTGAGCCGCTCGATGACGCGTCGAGTCGGTCTTGGGGTGGGCTGCATAAACATATTCGACATAAGGGAAGGCTGTGCAATAAACGAATACTTAGAATTGCTCCGGTATCCGGATACTTATGACTTTGCCAGGGGCTTAGCCCTAGGCTGCCACTCCTCTCCTCCGTTGTCGGTGTCGGTGGAGTAGTCCGGAGGAAGGGTTTTCCACTTCTTGGACCCTCTGGCCTCCTCAGAGAGGGCGGCCTTCCTTTTCTTCTCTCCTCTCACTGGAGGGGGAGAGGTTTCTTCTTCTTCCTCCTCGTCTTCACGAGAGGAAGGCGCTTCGGGACCGTCGGATGATGAATCCGACACCTCCTGGCGCCGGGAACTCTTTCGAGTCCCCGTGGCCCTTTTCGCGGCCTTCTTCTCCGGCACCACATAGGGCGCCGGAACCAGCAGCTTCGCCAAGCGAG
Organism: Triticum aestivum; assembly: GCF_018294505.1. Taxonomy (NCBI): domain Eukaryota; kingdom Viridiplantae; phylum Streptophyta; class Magnoliopsida; order Poales; family Poaceae; genus Triticum; species Triticum aestivum. The sequence goes on from NC_057803.1 coordinate 485,562,377, forward strand.
CGTCTGCTGGGCCTTCGGGCAAAGGAGCCGGACAGTTGATCTGTCCGGACGTCACCTGCCAATCTTGTCAAAGGCAAGGGAGCTTAGATCCCGCATGGAGTCAAACTATGATAGCCTGATGTCCTATGAAAGGAAAAATAACAGCTTACCGCATGAGCGTGATGCTGCGTACTGAATCCGCGATCCTCGGTAGCGGATGCGGGAGCCTCGGCTCCCTTGAAAAGCATCCTACAGGCATCTTCGTATGTCGTGTCGAAGAGCCTGTTTAGAGTTCGGTATTACGCCGGGTCGAACTCCCACAGGCTGAAGGCCCGTCGTTGACATGGGAGGATCAGGCGGATGAGCATCACCTGGACTACGTTGACAAGCTTGAGCTTCTTGTCCACCAGGGTTTGGATGCATGTTTAGAGTCCGGTCATCTCTCCTTTTTTACCCCAAGACAGGCCCATCTCCTTCCAGGAGGTGAGCCGCATAGGGGGGTCGGATCGAAACTCAGGGGGTGCGACCCATTCGGCGTCGCGCGGCTCGGTGACATAAAACCACCACGATTGCCACCCCTTCAGGCTCTCCACAAAGGAGCCCTCGAGCCACAGGACGTTGGCCATCTTGCTGACCATGGCACCGCCGCACTCTGCCTGGCTGCCGCGCACCACCTTCGGCTTGACGTTGAAAGTCTTAAGCCATAGGCCGAAATGGGGGCGGATGCGGAGGCAAGCCTCGCACACAACGATAAACGCCGAGATGTTGAGGACGAAGTTCGGGGCCAGATCGTGGAAATCAAGGCCGTAGTAGAACATGAGCCCCCGGACAAATGGATGCAGAGGAAAACCCAGTCCGCGGAGGAAATGGGGGAGGAATACCACCCTCTCATGGGGCCTAGGGGTGGGGATAAGCTGCCCCTTTTCGGGAAGCCGGTGCACGATGTCGCTAGACAGATATCCGGCCTTCCTCAGCTTTTTGATGTGTCCCTCCGTGACGGAGGAGACCATCCACTTGCCTCCCGCTCCGGACATGACTGGGGAAGGTTGAGGTGGTAGTGCGGACTTGGGCGCTGGAGCTCGAGTGCGCAAGAATGGATAGGCAAAGGAGGAAGAAGGCGTGGGTGAAAAGGTGGATCCTTATCCCCTTATATGGATGGACGCAACTACATGTCCCCACCAGCCTGGTAAAACTCGCTTATCTCCAAGCGCCGTAATCAAGGGCGCGGTTGGGTTACCCACGCCCGTATTGATGAGAATCCCGGAATAAGGGGGACACGATCTCTGCTTTGACAAGACGTGCCAAGGAAACCGCCTCGCATGATGCGCTGAGGTGGGATAGTGAAACGACTCGGATAAAGGCTTGGCCGCGGTGTGTCGCACTACGGAATACGTCAGCAGATTAGATTTGTGTAAATGTTATTCTCTCTATGGCAATATGTGGAAAACTTATTTTGCAGAGCCGGACACTATCTTTGTGTTTAAAATCTTCTATGAAGTACTTGGAGGAGGAACCCGCCTTGCAATGCCGAAGACAATCTGCGCGCCGGACTCGTCGTCATTGAAGCCTAGTTCAGGGGCTACTGAGGGAGTCCTGGATTAGGGGGTGTTCGAATAGCCGAACTATACCTTCAGCCAGACTCCTGGACTATGAAGATACAAGATTAAAGACTCCGTCCCGTGTCCGGAAGGGACTTTCCTTGGCGTGGAAGGCAAGCTTGGCGATACGGATATTCAGATCTCCTACCATTGTAACCGACTCTATGTAACCCTAACCCTCTCCGGTGTCTATATAAACCAGAGGGTTTTAGTCCGTAGGACAACATACACATAACCAATCATACCATAGGCTAGCTTCTAGGGTTTAGCCTCTCTGATCTCGTGGTAGATCTACTCTTGTACTACCCATATCATCAATATTAATCAAGCAGGACGTAGGGTTTTACCTCCATCGAGAGGGCCCGAACCTGGGTAAAACTTTGTGTCCCTTGCCTCCTGTTACCATCCGGCCTAGACGCACAGTCTGGGACCCCCTACCCGAGATCCGCCGGTTTTGACACTGACAAGTGGCTTCTCTTAAGATAGCATAAGTATTACGGTGAGTGAACAAATTACTGTCGAGCAATTGTTAGAAAAGCGAGTAATTATGAGAATATCTGGGCATAATCATGTATATAGGCATCACGTCTATGACAAGTAGACCGACTCCTGCCTGCATCTACTACTATTACTCCACACATCGACCGCTATCTAGCATGCATCTAGAGTATTAAGTTCATAAGAACAGAGTAACGCATTAGGTAAGATGACATCATGTAGAGGGATAAACTCAAGCAATATGATATAAACCCCATCTTTTTATCCTCGATGGCAACAATACAATACGTGCCTTGCTGCCCCTACTGTGACTGGGAAAGGACATCACAAGATTGAACCCAAAGCAAAGCACTTCTCCCATTGCAAGAAAGATCAATCTAGTAGGCCAAACCAAACTGATAATTCAAAGAGACTTGCAAAGATAGCCCATCATACATAAAAGATTTCAGAGAAGAATCAAATATTGTTCATAGATAGACTTGATCATAAACCCACAATTCATCGGATCTCGACAAACACACCGTAAAAAGAGTTACATCGAATATATCTCCAAGAAGATCGAGGAGAACTTTGTATTGAGATCCAAAGAGAGAGAAGAAGCCATCTAGCTAATAACTATGGACCCGAAGGTCTGAAGTAAACTACTCACACATCATCGGAAGGGCCATGGAGTTGATGTAGAGGCCCTCCGTGATCGATGCCCCCTCCGGCGGAGCTCGGAAAAAGGCCCCAAGATGGGATCTCTTGGGTACAGAAGGTTGCGTCGGTGGAAATAGGGTTTCGTGGTGCTCCCGGATGTTTTCAGGGTATATGAGTATATATAGGAGGAAGAAGTAGGTCGGTTGAGCCACGAGGGGCCCACGAGGGGGGAGGGCGCGCCCCCTGCCTTGTGGCCTGCTCGGTTGTTTCTTGACGTCCACTCAAAGTCCTCTGGATCACGTTTCTTCCAAAAATCGCGTTCCCGAAGGTTTCATTCCGTTTGGACTCCGTTTGATATTCCTTTTCTGCGGAACACTGAAATAGGAAAAACAACAACAATTTGCACTGGGCCTTGGGTTAATAGGTTAGTCCCAAAAATAATATAAAAGTGTATAGTAAAGCCCATTAAACATCCAAAACAGAATATATAATAGCATGGAACAATCAAAAATTATAGATACGTTGGGGACATATCATGAGGTGACAGAACATATAAAAAAGAAAAAATTACATGGATCTTCATGTAAGAAATCCTGGATATAACATCGACTGAAACTTCGTTAAGTCTCAGTCGACTGAGATTTAGCAGTCCCGTTTAAAAAGAAAATTTGAAGGACTCTAACTCATGAATCCTAAGCTTGTGGTTTTTGAAAGTGGCATCTTGAACCTTTAGGTTTCTTTCAATTCAAAGGGTATCAAAAAGAAATTTTGAAGGATTCTAAATCATAAGCAATTTTCCTTTATATCCTCTTTGATTCACAAAATTGTAAAAACACGAAATAGAAAAACACGGGATTGAAATGTCGTCTCACTCAAATCATATAAGAGTTGAGTTTGTTTAATTGCATCATGCGACAAACAGATGAAACTTTTTTTCCTAGCGATCTATATGACTAAACACTATATTGCTATGAATAGCTCATTTTATTAAAGGAAGGACTCTTTTGGTTTGTAGGAATCTATAGAATGAGATTTTTCAAAGGTTCATTTGGAGTCCTTTGGTTTGTAGGAATAAAATCATATTCCCATGTAAGATAGCAACCAATTATTCACATCCCAAAGGAAAAAATATTAGTCTAGACTCAAGGCAAAAATCATATCCTATGCATCAAATGACATATCTTTTCATATAAAAATTGAGATGCATTTCATCTCATTGTTTATGTTTTTTCCTATGATACTCTTATGCTATGAACCAAAGGAGGCCAAAAATGGAACATATTGTGGTACTATGCATTCCTTCGGTTGAGAGGATTGAACTGACCTCGACTTCAAAGGATAAACACAACTATTTTGACAACTACTTAGGGCATCTCCAACGTCGACTCCCAAACCGAACAACACATCCGTCCGCAGACCGAAGGGACCAGTTCATGGACACTGATGCGGGAGCCTGCCATTTAACCATAGCCACATACATTTCAAATTGGATTTTAACTAATCAGACACATTACATCAAACACAGCTAAATTTAAAAAAGTTTGAATAGAAAATAGCACAAATCATCCATACATAACATGCAAATATGTCTAGTATAACAATAGTTCAAATTCAACGAGATAAATCGGATGTTCAACAAGATTTCCATGGATGGGTCATGTTGTCCCACACATACTACCCCTTGAGCTTTATCCAACATTATACATGCGCCAATGGGCTATCCTCTGAGTTGTGGTACATCACGGCAGCACGCGCAAACAACACAACGTGTAGACCAACATTGAGTGAATGAATGAATCGATCAACATGTAGAGCAAGAAGGAGCCAAACTTATAATCTCCTGCGCTGCCACTTGCAATGGCCACATTGCCTTTAATCGATCAACCGTGCCACAAAACTTCCTGATAGAGTTAAGGATGGTTTACCATCGATACACTAACGACTTCACATTGATTTTCATGAATGATGTGCATGTCATAGGGCGCAATATGCTTTCTCGCATGAAACAAACCATGTACACACTGCCAATAGAGCCCCCTTCTGCTCCTGCCTACGAAGTCCGCAGATATGGCCGACCACGCATCGCACAACAACTCATCCTCCTTCACCGAGTACCCCGCCATCCTTTTTACTCTAAAAACCGTCATCAAGTTCGAAAAAAGGCTCAATGGCAGTTGACCTAACACCTATCGGGCGTGGTGCCCGCCATAGATGACATTGACGGGGAGTTGAGGGTACCCAGCTACGGACGGATCCTGGGTGGACATCGTTGTAGTAGAAGGCGAGCGGGCGCGTGGGTGGGGGCTGCAGACGTTAGGCAATGCCTGAGCAGCGGCAGGAGAGGTACAACGACAATGTCGAAAGAGGAGGGCGCAAATGCAAAATAAGGGGGAACAAGCGCAGAGTGGAAATGAATGGGACCGGGAATAGGATTTGACGAGGCTGGGGGTGATGGAGTCATACGTGGTGGCAGTACAGACTCCCGCGGAGCCCCCATGCTTGCTTCTGATTTGTGGAAAATGGACGTTCTCACTATTGGACCAATAGGACATGGTGTTGGATGGCAGAATTGGTATGATCAACTTGGTCCAGATTGATGCAAACGGGTTATAGCTCGGTGTTGAACATGTCCATTTGTTCATTGTCTGTTGTGCTGACCGACATGAAAAGGACAAAAGTGGACACATTTTGGGTCGATGCAAGTTCGGCCTAAGGGCAACTCCAACGCGGGGACCCAAACAGACGTCGGTTTTGTCCCTTTTTTGTCCGTTTGGGTCACCCGCCCGCCTGGCCGTGTTAGCTCTTTCGTTTGCGTCGGCCGGTGCGCCCAATGGGGGCCAGACGTATTTTGTGCATGTTGATGACCCACAAGTATAGGGGATAAATCATAGTCCTTTCTATAAGTAAGAATGTAGAATCCAACGAGGAGCAAAACGAAATGACAAGCGGTTTTTAGTAAGGTATTTTTTGCAAGCACTGAAATTATCAGTAACAAATAGTCTCGTAGTAAGATAATTCGTAACGGGTAACAAGTAACAAGTATAATAAAAAGTGCAGCAAGGTGGCCCTGTCCTTTTTATAGCAAAGGACAAGCCTGGACTAACTCTTATATAAAGCAAAGCGCTCCCGTGGACTCATGGGAATTACCATCAAGTTAGTTTTCATCATGCTCATATGATTCACGTTCGCTACTTTGATAGTTTGGTATGTGACATCTTTTGTCCTACCCTCCCGTGGCAGCGAGTTCCTATCGGAAACTAAGGGATATCAAGGCCTTCTTTTAATAGAGAACCGGAACAAAGCATTAACATACGGTGAATACATGAACTCCTCAAACTATGGTCATCACCGGGGGTGGTCCCGAGTATTGTCACTTCGGGGTTGCCGGATCATAACACGTAGTAGGTAACTATAACTTGCAAGATCGGATCTAGAACATGGATATAATGGTGATAACATCAACGGTTCAGATCTGAAATCATGGCACCCGGGCCAAAGTGACAAGCATTAAGCATGGTAAAGTCATAGCAACATCAATCTTAGAACATAGTGGATACTAGGGATCATGCCCTAACAAAACTAACTCGATTACATGATTAATCTCATCCAACTCCTCACCGGCCAGCGAGCCTGCGAAGGAATTACTCACTCCCGGTGGGGAGCATCATGGAATTGGCGATGGAGAAGGGTTGGTGATGACTAAGAACGAAGACCCCCCTCTCCGGAGCCCCAAACGGACCCCAGATCTGGCCTCCCGATGAAGAATAGGAGGTGACAGCGGCTATGTCTTGTGGATCACAATAATTCTTTCTCCCTAATTTTTTTCTGGAAAAATATGATTTTATAGCATCGGTTTCAGGGTCTGCAGGGCCACCAGGTGGGTACAACCCACCTGGGCGCGCCAGGAGGGGGGGGGCGCCCTGGTGGGTTGTGCCCACCCAGGTGCCCCCTCTGGTGGATCTTGGCTCCAGAAATTCTTGTTTATTGTATAAAAATCCTTGCAAAGTTTCGTTCCATTCCAAGAACTTTTATTTCGGCACAAAAACAACACCATGGTAGTTCTGCTGAAAAGAACGTTAGTCCGGGGTTTGTTTCATTCAAATCATGCAAATTAGAGTCCAAAACAAGAGGAAAAACGTTAGGAAAAGTAGATATGTTGGAGATGTATCAACTCCCCCAAGCTTAAATCTTTGCTTGTCCTCAAGCAATTCAGTTGATAAACTAAATGTGAAAAAGAAAAGCTTTTACAAACTCTTTTGCTCTTGTTTGCATAAATAAGCTTAAACAGCACCCAGGTTTTTAGACAACATTATAACTAACCATGCCGACAATAACTCTTAAAAATTATATTAACTCATATCAATGACATAATCAGCTAGCGAGCAATAATAAGATATCTCAAATGGCAACACGTTGTCAAAACAACCATGATATAATATGACAATAGTGGTATCTCGCTAGCCCTTTCTGAGACCGCAAAACATAAATGCAGAGCACCTCCAAAGTTCAAGTAGTGACTAAACATTGTAATTTATGGTAGAAAAGATCAAGTCATGATGCACCCAACATTAGCTACACACAATGCATAAGCATGAAAGCAGTGCTCTCGGGTTCTGATGCTTATTTTAGAAGGTGATGACACAACATAAAAGTAAATAGATAGTCCCTTCGCAGAGGGAAGCAGTGATTTGCAGAGGTGCCAGAGCTCAAGTTTTAAAATAGAGGTAAATGATATTTTGAGACATGCACCCTTCTCATTTACTTCACGACTATCAGTTATCAATATCTTCCATGCTAAGCATGCTAGTGGTGGTTCCCAAGCGATAAAAGTAAAGGTTTACTCCCCCTCCACCAACAATCACACTCCACGGCTTGTCCGAAACAACGGGTGACGTCCAAACCAACAACAGTCCCAGGGGAGTTTTTGTTTAATTATTTGCATTTTGAGTTCTGGACTGGGAATCCCTATTACTGCCCTTTTCTCATGCGATGGTGAGTGAATAAACACTCAACCTGAGAATAACCCGCTTAGCATGGAAGATACTGACCACCTCCTGTCGTTCCATGAACGATCCAGGCACACAAAAAGGATATTTATTAGAAGTTTTTAGAGGTGGCACATGCAAATTTACTTAGGACGGCAGGGTAATACCGCATATAGGTAGGTATGGTGGAGTCATCTGGAATAACTTTTGGGTTCAAGGTTTTTGATGTACAAGCAGAATTCCCACTTAGTACAGGCGAAGGATAGCAAATAGGTTGAGAAGTGGCCAGCTAGAGAGCAACACCGATCATGAACATGCATTTTGCATAAGTAACATTGGACACTAGCATGAGTAGGATATGAACACCATGAACATAAATATCATAGAGGCTTTGTTGGTTTTGATTCAATTACATGCATGAACATGTGCCAAGTCAAACCACTCTAGCATTCGGAGGAGGATACCATATCATAATACTACATCACAATCATTTTAACGCAATGTTGATATCCAAGATAAATCATTATCCACTCCTAGCTACTTATGCATGGCATGAGAAACTATAATCTCTAATTATCATTGCAAACATGTTTAATTATAATGGGCTGAATAATGGATACTAGGTTAAACATATTTACACAAACAGAACAAGTCGAGTTCATACCCATTTCTCTCTGCCACGGCCAGTTCATCGAATATCGTCATCATTGCCTTTCACTTGCACGACCGAAAGATATGAAAATAATAATAGTGCAAGAGTGTCGTGGACTAAGCTGGAATCTGCAAACATTTTATTCAACAGGAGAAGACAAGGTAAAATGGGATCTTTACTAGACCAACAGTTATTCATAAGAGAGTCACTCAACACTTTCATCGTGGTCTTCTCCTTGATACGACTCGAATAAACAGAAAAAAATTTCAAAGAAATACACTGAAATATTTTTGGAGTTTTTGGTTTTCTTAAACAAGCAAATAAAAGGGAAAAGTAAAAACGAGAAAAACTATTTACACGAGAAAGCTCCCAACAAATAAAAGAAGAACAAGGAGATCTTTTTGGGTCTCCTTTTTAAAAGAACACATAGAAAGTAAGCTAACTACAACTAATTTTTTTGTTTTTCTAAGATTTTTCAAACTCAAAAGAAGAAAGCAAGAAAATAAAATTAAGCATGGATGATACAATGAAAAAGTGTGAACACTGACAAATGAAATAAGTGAACATGAATGTAATGTCGGTGAGAAACACGTACTCCCCCAAGCTTAGGCTTTTGGCCTAACTTGGTAATCAATCGAAAGCGTGAATAATAGTCGGGGTACTGAGGAGCGGGCATCCACTTATCCCACTACTGAGGCTCTTCCTTCTCCTCTGCAGCCTGATCATTCCGGTAGGCGATGATGTCTGCAGGTATAATCCTATATCCGCCCCTGGCAACAGGATCAAACAAAGAAGGAGCATGCAATGGAACAATATCATGAGTGTTAACGCTAAAAACCAGGTTATAAGGAATAGGGATGTTAGGAGATTCGATATCAGTAAAATGGTGATGATCCATGGTCGCGCGATCTAGGTAAACCTTGGTCAGGGGGTAATCATGAAGCCGTATCTCAACCTCGAAGTGAGCCGCCAAACAAGTAGCGAAAATCCCACATGTTTTTACCCTTGGACCTATTAATGTGAAGGCGACGTGCCACAATATCTCCCAAGCTATAAGTGTTGTCCCCCTCTGGTGCATGACATAAAACACCAAAGTCTGGTGCGCTAGGCGCACACACTTTTTCCCTAGCAAGCAAACACTTAGCGATAAATAAAGTAAAATAATGCACGACGGGAAAGTGTATGCTAGTGGCAGTGACGGCTGACACCCCTCTCTCATCTCCCACCATCAAGGTACGATAAAAGGCCTCAAACTCTGCCGGCCTAGGCTCAGCTAAGCTCCCATCAGAAGGGATCATGCATATGTTACAAAATTTAGTAAGTGGTATCTGATGGGTTTCAGCATATAAATCAAACCGCACCTCAGGAGGATTATTTCTAGGAAGGAAAGTAAAACTTTGAACAAAGATGTTTGTGAGGAGATCATATTGTTCGCATTCGGCTACGATGAAGCCGGTGAGGCCGGCATTAGCAGCATATTGTGTGAACTCCTGAAGGATTCCAGCCTCTTCCATGAACGGGGTGTGCGGCCATTCGCACGGCCGTACTTCCGCCAACCTCTGAGGATGGAGATCACTGTCAGATGACTCCTCAATAACACCCTTGGAGTTCTTCTTGGAACTGAACTTCCTAAAGATATTCATGGTTTTCCTATGAACAAAAATTCTGAAATTTTTAGTCCACAAATTTTTATCAACAAAACTTCGCAAAATTAGTAGCAACTACTCATAGGGTGTAACATCCCAAAATTCTAAATTTCGGAATGTTATAATAAGTAGGTAGATTGATTGTTTGTTTGATTGTTGTGTGATTGATTGAGTGAAATTCGAAACTTTTTGAAAGTTAAATGAGAGGGAATAAAAGGACTTTCTCAAACTATCACCTTTTTGCATTTTGATCTCCGTGAATTCAAAATCTTTTCAAATACAAAACCCTCGAGAGAAGATGATATGGCTTCTTCCATTTAATTAAATGAAAAGGGGTTTTTGAAAAGATTTGAATTTTATTTGGAAATATTTCAAATTCACAAACTTTAAGCAACTCAATGATTTTCATGAGATAAGAGAAAATCACTTCTTCAAAATATATGAAATACGAGTTAGAAGTTTAAAAGGATCAAATTTAAAGTTCGTTTGAAATTATTTTCAATTTGGAGTTCTTTGGGTTTTATTGAAATTATTTTTCTCCAAAAATAAAATAAATGGAAAATAGGGTAAAATGATTCCCTACATAAAAACATTGGAGAGAAATAATTTTGAAATCATTTTGGTATTTCTAAAATGATTTTTATTGGGTTTTATTGTAGAAGTAGCACTGTTTGAATTATTTGAATTTTTGTGAAATTTATTTGGCACTAGAGAAATGTTCATGTTGTAGAAAATCTTTTTCTAACATTTTTGATATATCATATGCCTATATAAAATTTTATTTTCTTATCGTTATCCAGTTTACTTTTTTTGTTTCTATATATAAAAAATCTACGCGTGCGCCTGGAACTAACCGCCGCCCACATGCGTAGCATAGCAGCAGGCCGGCCCGTTTTTCTTTTGTTTTCTTTTGTCTTTTTTATTTTATTTTTGTTAATGTTTAGTTTTTTTTGAAACAAATTTCAGAAAAAATAGACTTCGGAAAAAAAATGCAGCCTGTGTACGGCGCGGGGCCGGCCGAGGCCTTTAGGCCCGTGCGAGACGTTAGCCTTTTTCTTCTCTGTTTCGTATATTTTCGTCTACGTTTAGTCCTACATTGCCTAACCTTTGACCCTTAAACCTCTTTTCCACCTATAAATATGAACCCATAGAGCCTCCAAAAATTATCCGATTCGAGTTAAATCAATATTTTGGTTTGACTAGATTAATTTAAGAAAAATATATTTCTCCTCTCCGACGCGACTTCTGGAAATTGACTCTTCTCTTCAAAGTCATCTTTTCTCTGCCTTATAAAGGTATCTTTCTTTGTTTTTTTATACTTCCGTAGTTTATTATTTCTAGACTAATACGATAGAATAATTAGATTATCAGTTAGTCTACGTATTTATACATTAGACCTTAGCCGTAGCTATTTTTGTTTCGTAAAACAGCTTGGCCCTGATTTTTCAAATAGCCATAACTTTTTACCCGTTCATCCAAATTAGATGAAACCAATGCCCACTTCTTCGTTACGATCTCCTCTATCCAGTAAAACAACTTAAACATGTTTTTGAAAGTTTTAAAAATTTGAATTCAAACAAGATTGTATTCAAACTTCTTTTGTTCATAACTTGAGTTTTATAACTCCGATTTAGTTGATTCTTTTTACAAATCGAAGCTCTTGACTTAAACTTTCTGATAAGGCCAAATTCACATAATTTTGGTACTGTTAGAAATTTTTTTATGTTGCAAGAGTTATTTGTTGGTTTTGATGTTTTCCGAACTGTCCTCTTCGTTCTTCCCGATCTTTTGAGTGATTGCTTATGTGTTGTTACTATTGCTTGCTCACGATAGATTAAACGGAGTGTGACGAGTAGAATTATCAAGAGTTATGAGTGTGAATCATCTTCATCAACAGTACAAGGCAAGTTCACACTTTGATCATATCCCTTTCATACCCAGTTTTTATGCATTAGTTTCAACCCTCAAACATTACATGGTTAGGACTTGATAACATGTGGGTATCGGGAAGTAGTTGATGAGGTAGGAACCTATTTCCCTGCATTCAAACCCTGGGAGTTACTTTTACGTTATGCTCATACTGCTATGTTGTGCTCGTAGACATGGATTGGTTTGAGAGAATTCATGACAAATGTGAGATAAGGTGGCTACTTTAATACACATCTGGGTGGATTGGTTGGGGCACCCTGGAGCACCCCAGTGGTTTGCCCGGGCACCTGGAGAACCCAGTGTTTGCCCAAGGGGATCCCGGAGGGCTCGTTTGGTCACCCTATGGAATGCCACCCAGGCTCAAAGGGATCATAAGATTATTCATGCTAGAAACTTCCGTGTGCAGCCACAAGCTATTATGAGATCTAGCATAGTTGAGTAAGTTGCGTGAAGCTCTTGAAGAGATAGACTAGTAGGTAGTGGGTTGTAGGTGGTATAGTCTATCCGGAGTAGAGAGTTAATGCTTATGAAAGACTGTGTCTCGGTCACCCGTTTCTCAAACACCCGGAAGTGCGAGAAATTCAATGGAGGAGATCGGGTCTTATGGGGAAAAGTGCGCAAACCTCTGCAGAGTGTACAAACTAATCATGGTTAGCCGTGTCCCCAGTTATGGACATCTTGAGTATCTGGTTCTTGGATTATCATATTGATCTCATCATGTTACTTAAATAATTTGTTGGTTTATTGATGTTAATTTGGGATTGAGTTGGAGGAACCTTCTCAATATTTTCAACCAACTTTGTAGTTAAATAAATTATATTCCTTTGTAGTAGGGAAAAATTGGCTTTTCACAAAAACATTATAACCATAGAGCCTTTCCACCAGCCAAATATGCATGTAGTGATAGCCTTTATTCATCATTATCCTATGGTGTGAATTTGCCAGTACATTCAATGTACTGACCCTTTGTGGCTGCAATGTCTCATGTTGTAGGATTCTGACGACGAGTAAGTGATACGTTAGGGTTACGATTTCTACACTCAACTTTGTCGTTGGTGTTGATGGGAATCCACAACCTTTGTTACTTCCGCTATATGGATTGAGGTAATAGTATTTATGTTACTTTATACATGTGATTTACCTCTGTTATAAATCCTCGAGTACTGTATGTGTCAGCATACCGATCCAGGGATGACACTTAAGTACAGAGACTTGACCGTCTGAGGTCGGGTCGCTACATAGGGATACATAGAAGTCATAGCAAGCATTCAAACTACTTAGAACTCTAAGAATTCAACATGCAAGCTCATCTACAACAGCACCAAGAGTAGCTAATTATTCAAAATATAAACCACTAAAACAAAAACGAATTGGGCAAACGGTGGAGGCACATACCAAGCAACAATCCCCCGAAACAGTTTTAGAAAAGGAGCTTCGAGTAAAGAGATCGAAATCCGTGGGTTTGAGAGCAAGAACATGGCAGAGAGAGCAATGGAGAATTTTTCCTGGAGGTAAGTGACGATGTGGTGTGAAGGGATAAGTGAGGGGGGCCCGCGTGGGGACCACAACCCACCAGGGCGCGCCTGGGGTCCTGGCGTGCCCAGGTGGGTTGTGCCCACCTGGTGCACCTCCCTCTGATATTATTTGCACCAAAAATTCAGAAATATTCAAAAAAATCTTATTGAATTTTTAGAGCATTCTGAGAACTTTTATTTTGGGTCATTTTTATTGCACGGGAAAATCAAAAAACAGACGAAACATGGCATTTTATATTATTTAACTAATAAAACAGAAAACAAAGGTAGGGACAAAAGGTAGTGCTTACTAAATTCATCAACTTCATACTGCTCAAAAATGATCCATTAATAAGGTTGATCGAGTCTTATTAACAACCACTTTTGATTAGCATGAAACCGGAGAACTTCCGTAAATCACTAAGTTACCTCAATGGGGATATGAATGTCCCCAACCATAAGCATTTCATATTCTTTCTGACAGTGGGTAGAGGTATTTGAAAACTTCCAATAGTGATTGTCGGAGATTTTTCAATAACATTAATACCATTCACTTGGAATTGTTTCTTTGGAAAGTGCACCGTATGCTCATTACCATTGATATGAAAAGTGACCTTGCTTTTATTGGAATCAATAACAGCCCCTGTAGTATTCAAGAAGGGTCTACCAAGGACAATCAACATGTTGTCGTCCTCGGGCATCTCAAGTATATCAAAGTCAGTCAAAATAGTAACATTAGGAACAACAATGGGCACATCCTCACAGATAGCGATAGGTATGGCAGTTGATTTGTCAGCCATTTGCAAAGATATTTCAGTAGGTGTGAGTTTATTCAAATTAAGTCTTTTATTTAAAGAGAAAGGCATAACACTAACACTAGCTCCTAAATCACACAAAGCAGTTTTCACATAGTTCTTTTTGATGGAGCAAGGTATAGTTGGTATTCTCGGATCTCCAAGTTTTTTAGGTACTCCATCTTTAAAAGTATAATTAGCAATCATGGTGGATATTTCATCTTCCGGTATTTTTCTCTTATTAGTGATGATGTCTTGCATGTACTTTGCATAAGGAGGTATTTTCAAGATATCAGTCAAGCGAGTACGCAAAAAGACCGGCCTTAGCATCTCAGCAAAGTGTTCAAATTCTTCATCATCTTTATTTTTAGCTGACTTAGGTGGAAAATGCATAGGTTTTTGAACCCACGGTTCTCTTTCCTTACCGTTTTTTCTAGCAACAAAGTCATTTTTATCATACCTTGTATTCTTAGGTTGTGGGTTATCAAGATCAATACATGGTTCTATCTCAACATCATTGTCTTGTTCTTTATTATTATTAGGTTGAGAGTCTTCATGAACACTAGCATTATCTTTTTCATTATCACTAGGTGAATGTTCATTACCAGACTGAGTTTCAACATCAGAGATAGAAGTTTCATTATCATTATCAGGAGGTTTTTCTATTTCAGGTTCACTAGAAGCATGCAAAGTCCTATCATTTTTCTTCTTCTTTTTCTTTTTAGAAGGACTACGTGCATCAGTGTTAACTCTTTGTGAATCTTGTTCAATTCTTTTTGGGTGTCCCTCAGGATAAAGTGGTTCCAGAGTCATTTCACCTCCTCTAGTTGCTACTCTAACAGCAAAGTCATGTTTATTATTATTCATTTCATCTAGCAACTCTCTTTGAGATTTAGCAACTTCTTCTAACTGGGTTTGTACCATAGAAGCATGCTTTCCAACACCTCTAACATCATTTGAGATTCTAAATAACAAGTCACTCAAGCGAGCAATCATATCAGAATTATATTTCAATTGTTTCATAACATTTGCATTAAAGTGATCTTGTTTTCTAATGTAGTTTTCAAACTCATAAAGGCATTGGCTAGGATGCATATTGTGAGGATTGTCATTATCACTGAATTTCACGAGAGAATTTACCTCTACCACCTTAGGCAGTGGTGGTGTATTAAGCCCATGTATTTCTTCAATAGGAGGTAAATTTTTAACATTCTCGGCTTTAATACCTTCTTCCTTCATAGATTTCTTTGCCTCATGCATATCTTCACGACTAAGATATAATATACCCCTCTTCGTCGGAGTGGGTTTAGGCGGTGGTTCAGGAAGAGTCCAATCATCATAATTTTTCAATATATTATTCAATAATTCTTCATCTTGCCCAACAGTTCATTCCCTGAAAACACAACCAACACAACTATCTAGGAAATCCCTAGTCAATTATAGCAGATATCAAGTATTTAATTTTTTCTTAAGAGGACGATCAGGAAAAGCATTAAGTAATTGGCAAAGCCTCCCCCAATCTTGTGGGAGACTTTCTTCTTTAATTTGAACAAAGTTAAATATTTCCTGTAAAGCAGCTTGTTTCTTATGAGCAGGGAAATATTTTTCAGAGAAGTAATAGATCATATCCTGGGACTACGCACACAACTGATGACCCACAAGTGTAGGGGATCTATCGTAGCCTTTTCGATAAGTAAGAGTGTCGAACCCAACGAGGAGCAGAAGGAAATGATATGCAGTTTTCAGTAAGGTAATCTCTGCAAGCACTGAAATTGTCTGTACCACATAGTTTTGTTATAAGGTAATTTGTAACGAGTAGCAAGTAATAAAAGTAAATAAGGTGCAGCAAGATGGCCCAATCCTTTTTGTAGCAAAGGACAAGCCTGGACAAACTCTTATATGAAGTAAAGCGCTCCCGAGGACACATGTGAATTATCGTCAAGCTAGTTTTCATCATGTTCATATGATTCGTGTTCGGTACTTTGATAATTTGATATGTGGGTGGACCGGTGCTTGGGTAATGCCCTTACTTGGACAAGCATCCCACTTATGATTAACCCCCATTGCAAGCATCGGCAACTACAACAGAAATATTAAGGTAAACCTAACCATAGCATGAAACATATGGATCCAAATCAGCCCCTTACGAAGCAACACATAAACTAGGGTTTAAGCTTCTATCACTCTAGCAACCCATCATCTACTTATTATTTCCAATGCCTCCCTATAGGCCGAAACAATGGTGAAGTTTCATGTAGTCGATGTTCACATGACACCACTAGAGGGATGACAACATACATCTCATCAAAATATCGAACGAATACCAAATTCACATGACTACTTATAGCAAGACTTCTCCCATGTCCTCAGAAACAAACGTAACTACTCACAAAGCATATTCATGTTCATAATTAGAGGGGTATTAATATGCATAATGGATCTGAACATATGATCTTCCACCAAGTAAACCAACTAGCATCAACTACAAGGAGTAATCAACACTACTAGCAACCCACAGGTACCAATCTGAGGTTTGGATACAAAGATGGATACAAGAGATGAACTAGGGTTTGAGATGAGATGGTGCTCGTGAAGATGTTGATGGAGATTGACCCCCTCCCGATGAGAGTATCGTTGGTGATGACGATGGTGATGATTTCCCCCTCCCTGAGGGAAGTTTCCTCGGCAGAACAGCTCTGCAGGAGCCCTAGATTGGTTCCGCCAAGGTTCCGCCTCGTGGCGGCGGAGTTTTTTCCCCCAAAGATTGCTTATTATTTTTTCTCGGATGAAATAACTCATATAGCAGAAGATGGGCATCGGAGGGCCACCAGGGGGCCCACGAGGCAGGGGGGACCCAGGGGGGTAGGGCGCGCCCCCACCCTCGTGACCAGGGTGTGGGCCCCCTCTGGAACTTTCTTCACTCGGTATTTTTTATATATTCTGGAAATAACTTCCGTGAAGTTTCAGGACTTTTGGAGCTGTGCAGAATAGGTCTATAATATTTGCTCCTTTGCCATCCCAGAATCCCAGCTGCCGACATTCTCCCTCTTCATGTAAACCTTCTAAAATAAGAGAGAATAGGCATAAGTATTGTGACATAATGTGTAATAACAGCCCATAATGCAATAAATATTGATATAAAAGCATGATGCAAAATGGACATATCAACTCCCCAAGCTTAGACCTCGCTTGTCCTCAAGCGAAAGCCGATATCGAAAAATATGTCCACATGTTTAGAGATAGAGGTGTCGATAAAATAAAATACGGACATGAGGGCATCATGGTCATTCTTAGAACAACAACATATATATAAATATATAGTCATATGATCTCTTATGCTAAAGTAACAATTCAATCACAATTTCAAGTATGAATCATAAACTTCATTGAGAACCAACAAACTCTAATCTCAGCCATTGAGGCAATTGCAATTTATCATAACATAGGAAAGAGTCAATATAAGAGCTTTTCAGCAAATCCACATACTCAACCATCTTTTAGTCATTCATAATTGCTAACACTCACGCGATATTTATGGTTATGAAGTTTTAATCGGACAAAGAGAAAGATAGGGGCTTATAGTTTTGCCTCCCAACTTTTTACCTCAAGGGTAATGTCAACAATAATAGTTCATGAAAACGCACATCCAATTAGCTATATATATCAGGATCTTTCCAACACATTGTGCTTGCAAAAGGATAAAATGTAAAAAGGAAAGGTGAATATCACCATGACTCTTTGCATGGAGTATAAGAAAAGAATAAAAGATAGGCCCTTCGCAGAGGGAAGCAGAGGTTGTCATGTGCTTTTATGGTTGGATGTACGAAATCTTAATGCAAAAGAACGTCACTTTATATTGCACTTGTGATATGGACCTTTATTATGCAGTCCGTCGCTTTTATTTCTTCCATATCACAAGATTGTATAAAGCTTATTTTCTCCACATTAATAAGTCATACATATTTAGAGAGCAATTTTTATTGCTTGGACCGATGACAACTTACTTGATGGATCTTACTCAACCCATAGGTAGATATGGTGGACTCTCATGGCAAAACTGAGTTTAGGGATATTTGGAAGCACAAGTAGTATATCTACTTGGTGCAACAAAATTGGCTAGCATGAGAGGGAAAGGCAAGCTCAACATGGTGTATGATCCATGACAATATAATTTATCTCAGATGCAAGAGAACATAACCCATTACGTTGTCTTCCTTGTCCAACATCAACTCTTTAGCATGTCATATTTTAATGAGTGCTCACAATCATAAAAGATGTCCAAGATAGTATATTTATATGTGAACCACTCTTTCTTTATTACGTCCTATTAGTTGCAAGAATGACCAAAACTATGTTTTTCAACTCTCAACAACTTTTATTCATGATACTCTTTATATGTGAGCTCATTACTCTCCATAAGATCCATATGATCTCTTTATTTATTTTTATTTCTTCTCTTTTATTCTATTCCCTCAAGATCATGGCAAAATAATCAAGCCCTTGACTCAACACTAATCTTTATTAGATATAGCTCACGGACTCGATTACATAAGAAGATCATAAAGCAAAACTCGCAATTAGATCATACTAAAACTTTATTCTACTAGATCAAGATATTATGAAAAGGATCAAACTAAGAAAAATGGTAAAGATAAAAGTGATGGTGATACGATACAGGGGTACTCCCCCAAGCTTGGCAGTTGCCAAGGGGAGTGCCCATACCCATGGCCCAGTTCTTCTTTGTTGGTGAAGAAGATGATGGTTTTGTTGATGGCGTAGGCTTCTTCCTTAATTTGCGCTTGAGGACAGAGTTTTGTTCCCTCAGGTCATCGATCTCCTGCTCTAGGCTTAGTATCTTTTTGCATAATTCCTGTTTGTTTTCCTGCAAGAGGCGAAAATGGATAAACTCGATCTTAGGTTTCTTTGCTCTATCCGGGAGGCTTGACTTTTTGAACTCCACATGCATGTCCCCAGGTTGAAGTAGTGGGACTTCATCTTCATCTGAGCTCGTCTCCTCCTTTCCCTTAGGTTCATAGTCCTCTTCTTCTTCCGTAGTCCAACCACAATGCTCCACATCCCCATAGACCTTAGGATCCGCAAGGTAATCAGCCACATAGCTTTCTCCTTCCGAATCCTGGGATGACATGTTGCTCAAATCTGCAGCAGGACAGCTCAAAACAAAGACAGGAGATATTTGCGTGATACGGTGGTCAAAACCTTCGGGAGGTTATATAATGAATTTTTACCGACTAAAAGAAGTATCGTGCAAGAAAACAGAGTCAGGAGGGCACACGAGGTGCCCACGAGGCAGGGGTGCGCCCAGGGGTAAGCCGCACCCTCCACCCTCGTGGAGGCCTCGTGTCCTTTCTGGTCTGCTTCTTATTTTCCTATTTTCTTAAATATTCCAAAACGGAGAAAAATTGCCATTAGAACTGTTTTGGAGTCGGCTTACTTACCGTACCACGTACCTATTCCTTTTCGGAGTCTGAAATGTTCTGGAAAGTGTCCCTTATGTATTCCTCCAGGGTTACGGTTTCAACAACATTAGTTTCAACATTTATAGGGTTACCTGAGATATAATGTTTGATTCTTTGACCGTTCACCACCCTCGGATTTGTGCCTTCGAAGTTGTTGATTTTTATAGCACCGGAATGATAGACCTCCTCGATGACGTAAGGACCTTCCCATTTAGATAGAAGTTTGCCTGCAAAAAATCTTAAATGAGAGTTGTATAGCAATACATAATCACCTACATTAAACTCACGTTTTTGTATCCTTTTATCATGCCATCTTTTAACTTTTTCTTTAAATAGCTTGGCATTTTCATAGGCCTGGGTTCTCCATTCATCAAGTGAGCTAATGTCAAATAACCTCTTCTCACCGACAAGTTTGAAATCATAATTGAGCTCTTTAATGTCCCAATATGCCTTATGTTCTAGTTCAAGAGGTAAGTGACATGCTTTACCATAAAGCGTTTTGTAAGGAGACATACCCATAGGTTTTTTGTATGCAGTTCTATAAGCCCATAATGCATCATCAAGTTTCTTGGACCAATTATTTCTAGATCTATTAACAGTCTTTTGCAAAATTAATTTAAGCTCTCTATTACTTAATTCTACTTGGCCACTAGACTGTGGGTGGTAAGGAGATGCAATTCTATGATTAAGATCATACTTACCAAGCATTTTACGAAAGGCACCATGAATAAAATGTGAACCACCATCAGTCATTAAATATCTAGGGACTCCAAACCTCGGAAAAATAACTTCTTTAAGCATCTTAATAGAGGTGTTATGATCAGCACTACTAGTTGGAATAGCTTCTACCCACTTAGTAACGTAAGCAACAACAACTAAAATATGTGTATACCAATTAGAGGAAGGGAAAGGTCCCATATAAACGAAGCCCCAAACATCAAATGGTTCAATAACAAGTGAATAATTCATAGACATTTCTTGACGTCTACTGATATTACCAATTCTTTAACATTCATCACAAGACGAAACAAACTTACGGGCATCCTTGAAGAGAGTAGGCCAATAAAAACCGGATTGCAATACCTTATGTGCAGTTCTGTCTCCAGCATGGTGTCCCCCATAAGCTTCGGAGTGACACTTGCGTAAGATCTGTTCCTGTTCATGCTTAGGTACACAACGTATAATAACACCATCTACTCCTTTGTAAAGATGTGGGTCATCCCAGAAGTAATGTCTTAAATCATAGAAAAACTTTTTCTTTTGCTGGTATGTGAAACTAGGTGGTATAAATTTAGCAACAATGTAATTTGCATAATCAGCATACCATGGAGCAGTATGAGAAGCATTTATGACAGCTAATTGTTCATCAGGAAAGCTATCATCGATAGGTAGTGGGTCATCAAGAACATTCTCTAACCTAGAGAAGTTGTCTGCAATGGGATTCTCAGCTCCCTTTCTATCAATAATATGCAAATCAAATTCTTGTAGCAGGAGAACCCATCTAATAGGTCTAGGTTTAGCATCTTTCTTTTCCATAAGATATTTAATAGCAACATGATCAGTGTGAATAGTTACTTTAGAATCAACAATATAAGGTATGAACTTATCACAAGCAAATACAAATGCTAAGAATTCCTTTTCAGTAGTAGCATAATTTCTCTGGGCATTGTCTAGAGTTTTACTAGCATATTGGATAACATTTAATTTCTTACCAACTCTTTGTCCTAGAACAGCACCTACAGCATAGTCACTAGCATCACACATGATTTCAAAGGGTAAATTCCAATCAGGTGGCTGAACAATAGGTGCAGAAATCAAGGCTTTCTTAAGTATTTCAAATGCTTCTACACAATCATCATCAAAGACAAAAGGAATATCTTTTTGTAATAGGTTAGTCAGAGGCTGGGAAATTTTTGAGAAGTCCTTAATGAACCTCCTATAAAAACCGGCATGACCAAGGAAACTTCTTATACCTTTGATGTCCTTGGGACAAGACATCTTTTCAATAGCATCACCTTTAGCTTTGTCAACTTCAATACCTCTTTGACAAATTTTATGCCCCAAGACAATACCTTCATTAACCATAATGTGGCACTTCTCCCAATTCAAGACAAGGTTAGTTTCTTCACATCTCTGCAAAACTCGATCAAGGTTGCTCAAGCAATCATCAAAAGAGGATCCATAAGCAGAGAAATCATCCATGAAAACTTCACAAATCTTTTCACAAAAGTCAGAGAATATAGCCATCATGCATCTTTGAAAGGTATCAGGTGCATTACATAAACAAAAAGGCATACGTCTATAAGCAAAGGTACCGAAAGGGCAAGTAAAAGTAGTCTTTGATTGATCATTGGCTGACACGAGTATTTGAGAGAAACCAGAGTAACCATCTAGAAAGCAAAAATGTGTATGTTTGGATAATCTTTCTAGCATTTGATCAATGAAAGGCAAAGGGTAATGATCCTTTTTAGTAGCTTTATTTAATTTGCAGAAATCAATCACCATCCTATAACCTGTAATAATTCTTTGCGAATCAATTCATCTTTATCATTAGGAACGATAGTACCTCCCTTCTTAGGGACACAATGGACAGGGCTTACCCACTGACTATCAGCAACGGAATAAATTATGCATGCTTCAAGGAGCTTTAATATTTCCTTTCTTACCACTTCTTTCATCTTAGGATTTAGCCGTCGTTGGTGATCAATAACTAGTTTGGCGTCTTTCTCCAAATTTATTTTGTGTTGACATAGAGTGGGACTAATGCCCTTAAGATCGTCAAGAGTATATCCAATAGCAGCACAGTGCTTCTACAGAGTTTTCATTAATTTCTTCTCTTCATGCTCTGAAAGGTTAGCACTAATAATAACAGGATATATCTTCTTTTCATCAAGATAAGCATATTTAAGAGTATCAGGCAATGGTTTAAGCTCAAACACGGGATCACCCTTGGGTGGAGGAGGATCCCCTAGAATTTCAACAGGCAAGTTGTGTTTCAAAATAGGTCCCTGTTTAAAAATACTTCATCTATTTCCCTTGTTTCATTCATGAACATATCATTTTCATGGTCTAGCAAATATTGTTCTAAAGGATCAGTAGGAGGCACAACAATAGAAGCAAGACCAATAATTTCATATTTACTAGGCAATTCTTTATCATGGGGTTGTCTACAAAATTTAGCAAAATTAAACTCATGAGACATATCCCCTAAACCAACAAAAACAATATCCTTATTGCAGTCTATCTTAGCATTAACAACATTCAAGAAGGGTCTACCAAATATAATGGGACAAAAGCTATCTTGTGGGGAACTGAGAACAAGAAAATCAGCAGGGTATTTAACTTTCCCACATAAGACTTCAACATCTCTAACAATCCCAACTGGTGAAATAGTATCTCTATTGACAAGCTTAATTGTAACATCAATCTCTTCTATCTTAGCAGGTGCAATATCATGCATAATTTCTTGGTATAAGGAGTGAGGTATTGCACTTGCACTAGCACCCATATCACATAAGCCATGATAACAATGATCTCCTATTTTAACAGAAATAACAGGCATGCCTACAACAGGTCTATGTTTTTTTAACATCAGGTCTAGCAATTCTAGCAGCTTCATTGGAGAAGTAAATAACATGCCCATCAATATTATCGGCCAAGAGATCTTTAACCATAGCAATCTTAGGTTCAACTTTAATTTGCTCAGGGGGTTTAGGTGTCTTAATATTACTTTTTTTAACCACAGTTGAAACTTTAGCATGATCCTTTATTCTAACAGGGAAAGGTGGTTTCTCAATATAAGCAGCAGGAACAACATGATCATCATAAGTGATAGTATTTTCTTCAACTTTAATAGGTGCAACTACTTTTACTTCAATGGGAGGATTATATTTAAACCACTTCTCCTTAGGGAGATCAACATGAGTAGCAAAGGATTCACAGAAAGAAGCTACTATCTCAGAGTCAAGTCCATATTCAGTGCTAAATTCATGAAAAGCATCGGTATCCATAAAAGATTTAACACAATCAAACTTAGGTGTTATACCTGACTCCTTACCTTCGTCGAGGTCCCAATCTTCAGAGTTGCATTTAATTATTTCCAATAAATCCCATTTGAATTCAATAGTCTTCATCATAAAAGATCCAGTACAAGAAGTACCGAGCATGGAGTAATTACTGAGAGAAAGCCGAGCATAAAAATTTTAAATAACCATTTCTCTTGATAGCTCATGATTGGGGCATGAATATAACATTGACTTAAGCCTCCCCCAAGCTTGAGCGATGCTTTCTCCTTCGCGAGGCCAAAAATTATATATATAATTACGATCATGTTGTGTTGCTCTAGCAATTTGTTCATCAAGAAAATCACCAAGTGGCACATCATTATCATTAAGCAAGGTACTAGCATCATCATAAGTATCATTCATAGTAGATGTAGTATCATCAATAACTTGTGACATACCAGGATTAATAGCATGTGGTGGTGTTCAAAGTTTACTTATAACAAAAGGTGAATCTAAAGTAGAACTGGATGGCAGTTCCTTACCTCCCCTCGTCTTAGAGGGAAATATCTTAGTCTTAGCATCCTTCAGATTCTTCATAGTGATAAATTGATAATAATCCCAAGTGACTCAACAAATATAGCTATGTTCCCCGGCAACGGCGCCAGAAAAAGATCTTGATAACCCACAAGTATAGGGAATCGCAATAGTTTCCGAGGGTAGAGTATTCAACCCAAATTTATAGATTCGACACAAGGGGAGCCCAAGAATATTTGAAGGTATTAGCAGCTGAGTTGTCAACTCAACCACACCTGGAGATTAATTATCTGTAGCAAAGTGATCAGTAGCAAAGTAGTATGATAGTTTTGATAATAGTAGCAACAACAACGGTAACGGTAACAGTGATAGCAGTAGTTTTGTAACAAGTGCAACAATAACAATAGCAGTAGTAACTTAGCAAGAACAATACAGGATAAATTCGTTGGCATTGGATCAGTGACTTGTTGGATGATATTCATCATGAGACAGTTATAACCTAGGGTGATACGGCACTAGCTCCAATTCATCAATATAATGTAGGAATGTATTCCGTAGATAGTCATACATGCTTATGGAAAGAACTTGTATGACATCTTTTGTCCTACCCTCTCGTGGCAGTAGGGTCCTATTGGAAACTAAGGGATATTAAGGCCTCCTTTTAATAAAGAACCGGAACAAAGCATTAACACATGGTGAATACATGAACTCCTCAAACTACGGTCATCACCGGGAGTGGTCCTGACTATTGTCATTCTGAGGTTGCCGGATCATAACACATAGTAGGTGACTATAACTTGCAAGATCAGATCTAGAAAATGGATATAATGGTGATAACATAAATGGTTCAGATCTAAAATCATGGGACCCGGGCCCAACGTGACAAGCATTAAGCATGGCAAAGTCATAGCAACATCAATCTTAGAACATAGTGGATACTAGGGATCAGGCCCTAACAAAACTAACTCGATTACATGATGAATCTCATCCAACTCCTCACCGACCAGCGAGCCTACGGAGGAATTACTCACTCCTGGTGGGGAGCATCATGGAATTGGCGATGGAGAAGGGTTGGTGATGACGAAGAATGAAGATCCCCCTCTTCGGAGCCCCAAACGGACTCCAGAACTAGCCTCCCGATGAAGATTAGGAGGTGATGGTGGCTTCGTCTCGTGGATTGCGATAATTCTTTCTCCCTGATTTTTTCTAGAAAAATAGGATTTTATAGCGTTGGTTTTAGGGTCTGCGGGGCAACCAGGTGGGGATAACCGACCTGGGCACGCCAGGAGGGGGGCGCGCCCTCATGGGTTGTGCCCACCCAGGTGCCCCCCCTCCAGTGGATCTTGGCTCTAGAAATTCTTGTTTATTGTATAAAAATCCTCGCAAAGTTTCGTTCCATTCCAAGAACTTTTATTTCAGCACAAAAACAACACCATTGTAGTTCTGCTGAAAACAGCGTTAGTCCGGGGTTAGTTTCATTCAAATCATGCAAATTAGAGTCCAAAACAAGAGGAAAAATGTTAGGAAAAGTAGATACATTGGAGACGTATCAATATGTGGGTGGACCGTTGCTTGGGTGTTGTCCTTACTTGGACAAGCCTCCCACTTATGATTAACCCCTCTCGCAAGTATCCGCAACTACGAAAGAAGAATTAAGATAAATCTAACCATAGCATTAAACATATCGATCCAAATCAGTCCCCTTACAAAGCAATGCATAAATTAGGGTTTAAGCTTCTGTCACTCTAGCAACCCATCATCTACTTGCTACTTCTCATTTCCTTCCCCTAGGCCCAAATCATGGTGAAGTGTCATGTAGTCTGCGTTCACATAACACCACTAGACGAATGACAACATACATCTCATCAGAAAATCGAACGAATAAAAAATTCACATGATTACTTATAACAAGACTTCTCCCGTGTCCTCAGGAAGCAAAGTAACTACTCACAAAGCATGTTCGTGTTCATGATCAGAGGGGTATTAAATATCATTAAGGATCTGAACATATGATCTTCCACCAAATAAACCAACTAGCATCAACTACAAGGAGCAATCAACACTACTAGCAACCCACAGGTACCAATCTGAGGTTTTGAGACAAATATTGAATACAAGAGATGAACTAGGGTTTGAGATGAGATGGTCCTGATGAAGATTGGTCCTCCCATGATGACATGATCATTGGTGATGACGATGGCTTTGATTTTCCCCTCTCAGAGGGAAGTTTGCCCGACGGAATCGCTCCACCAAAGAGCAAAAGTGCTCCTACCCAGGTTCCACCTCAAGACGGCGGCACTTCATCCCGAAAGCTATCTTTTGATGTTTTCTAGGTTAAAACACTCATATAGCATAAGATGGGCACCGAACACTGGCCAGGGGGCCACAAGCTCAGGGGCGCGCCCTGGGAGGATCCTTGGGAGGAACTTTTGGTAATGGCCTTGATCCTCTATGAGGTAGTGTGCACCCTCCAAGCTTGTGGCCACCTGGTGGGTCCCCTCCTGGTATTTCTTCGCCCCATATTTTTTATATATTCCAAAATAATTCCCCATAAAGTTTCAGGACATTTGGAGTTGTGCAGAATAGGGATCTCAGATTTTGCTCCTTTCAGGTACAGAATTCCAGCTGCGGGCATTCTCCCTCTTTATGTAAATCTTGCAAAATAAGAGAGAAAAGGCATAACGATTGCATTATAAAGTTTAATAACAGTCCATAATGTGATAAATATCAAATATAAAAACATGATGCAAAATGGACGCATCACATGTTCATCACGACATTTCGCTGAACACGTAGAAGGTAGGGAGCTCGCAGCAAGGCAGGGCGAGCACGGCGGGCATGGCGGCCTACAACATCATCGGTCGGGCGCGGGCGAGAGGCGAGGCTAGCGGTTTCAGCGTGAAGCTAGCTAGCTCGCGTGGGGTGCCATGCACAGGCCGACACCCACCATCCAGCAGAGCTAGCTAGCTCTTGCGGATGCCCATACTGCCCGCGGGCGTGCGCCAAGTAGGGAGGACGCGAGCAGGGAGTTCATCGCCGCGCCGTGTGCTCGCGTCGCCGCCGCCCCGGCTCCCGGCACATCTGCATGCTTGCGACCTTGTCCAGTCTCCCAGCCGCCACCTTCCACGGGCGCGGGAGTGTGAGCTGGGCGCCGCATGAGCTCGTCACCTCGCCACCTCGGCTAGAAGGGGATGGTGGGCATCCTCGAGCAGGAGCGACATCGGGAGCTCCATGATGACCCAAAAGTATAGGGGATCTATCATAGTCCTTTCGATAATTAAGAGTGTCGAACCCAACGAGGAACAGAAGGAAATGATAAGCGGTTTTCAGCAAGGTATTCTCTGCAAGTACTGAAATAAGTAGTAAGAGATAGTTTTGTGATAAGATAATTTGTAACGAGAAACAAGTAACGAAAGTAAATAAAGTGCAGCAAGGTGGCCCAATCCTTTTTGTAGCAAAGGACAAGCCTGGACAAACTCTTATATAAGGAAAAGCGCTCCCGAGGACACATGGGAATATTGTCAAGCTAGTTATCATCACGTTCATATGATTCGCGTTCGGTACTTTGATAATTTGACATGTGGGTGGACCGGTGCTTGGGTGCTGTTCTTACTTGAACAAGCATCCCACTTATGATTAACCTCTATTGCAAGCATCCGCAACTACAACAGAAGTATTGAGGTAAACCTAACCATAGCATGAAACATATGGATCCAAATCAGCCCCTTACGAAGCAACGCATAAGCTAGGGTTTAAGCTTCTGTCACTCTAGCAACCCATCATCTACTTATTACTTCCCAATGCCTTCATCTAGGCCCAAATAATGGTGAAGTGTTATGTAGTCGACGTTCACATAACACCACTAGAGGCTAGACAACATACATCTCATCAAAATATCAAACGAATACCAAATTCACATGACTACTAATAGCAAGACTTCTCCCTTGTCCTCGGGAACAAACATAACTACTCACAAAGCATATTCATGTTCATAATCAAAGGGGTAATAATATGCATAAAGGATCTGAACATATGATCTTCCACCAATTAAACCAACTAGCATCAACTACAAGGAGTAATTAACACTACCAGCAACCCACAGGTACCAATTTGAGGTTTGGATACAAAGATTGGATACAAGAGATGAACTAGGGTTTGAGATGAGATGGTGCTGATGAAGATGTTGATGGAGATTTCCCTCTCCCGATGAGAGGAGCCTTGGTGATGACGATGGCGATGATTTCCCCCTCCGGGAGGGAAGTTTCCCCGGCAGAACAGCTCTGCCGGAGCCCTAGATTGGTTCCGCCAAGGTTCCGCCTTGTGGCGGCGGAGTTTCATCCCGAAAGGTTGCCTCTGTTTTTTTTCTCGACGAAAGACTTCATATAGCAGAAGATGGTCATCAGAGAGCCACCAGGGGGGCCACGAGGTAGGGGGCACACACCCACCCTCGTGGAAAGGGTGTGGGCCCCCTGGTCTTCATCTTTGGCGAGGATTTTTCATTATTTATTATAAGGTATTCCGTGGAGTTTTAGGACTTTTGGAGTTGTGCAGAATAGGTCTCTAATATTTGCTCCTTTTCCAGCCCAGAATTCTAGCTACCGGCATTCTCCCTCCTTATGTAAACCTTGTAAAATAAGAGAGAATATCCATAAGTATTATGACTTAATGTGAAATAACAGCCCATAATGCAATAAATATCGATATAAAAGCATGATGCAAAATGGACGTATCAACTCCCCCAAGCTTAGACCTCGCTTGTCCTCAAGCGAAAGCCGATAACAATAAATATGTCCCCATGTTTAGAGGTAGAGGCGTCGATAAAAATAAAATACGGACATGAGGGCATCATGATTATTCTCATAACAGCAACATACATAGATATTGTCATATGATTACTTATGTTCAAGTGATGATCTATTCACAATGCAAAAGTATGAATCAAAAACCTTATTGAGAACCAACAAACTATAACCTCAGTCATTGAAGCAATTGCAATTTATCATAACATCAGAAAGAGTCTATGTCAGAGCTAAAAAGCAAGTCCACATACTCAACTATCATCTAGTCCTTCATAATTGCTAACACTCGCGCAATACTTGTGGTTACAGAGTTTTAATCGGACACAGAGAAAGATAGGGGCTTATAGTTTCGCCCCACAACCTTTTACCTCAAGGGTAATGTCAACAATAATAACTCATGCCCCCTACATCCAATTAGATATATATATATATATATATATATATATATATATATATATCAGGTTCTTTCCACCATGATGGGCTTGCCAAAGGATAAAATGAAAAAGGGAGAGGTGAAGATCACCATGACACTTGCATAAGGTAGAAGATAATAATAAAAGATAGGCCCTTCGCAGAGGGAAGCAGAGGTTGCCATGCGCTTTTATGGTTGGATGCACAAAATCTTAATGCGAAAGAACGTCACTTTATATTGCCCCTTGTGATATGAACCTTTATTATGCAGTCCGTCGCTTTTATTACTTCCACATCACAAGATCGTATAAAGCTTATTTCTCCCACACTAATCATACATATTTAGAGCAATTTTTATTGCTTTGCACCGATGACAACTTACTTGAAGGATCTTACTCAATCCATAGGTAGATATGGTGGACTCTCATGGCAAAACTGGTTTAAGGGTATTTGGAAGCACAAGTAGTATCTCTACTTGGTGCTGAGAATTTGGCTAGCATGAGGGGGAAAGGCAAGCTCAACATGTTGGATGATCCATGACAACATACTTTATCTCAGATATAAGAAAACATAACCCATTACGTTGTCTTCCTTGTCCAACATCAACTCTTTAGCATGTCATATTTTGATGAGTGCTCCCAATCATAAAAGATGTCAATAATAGTATATTTATATGTGAAACCTCTCTTTCCTTATTACTTCCTATTAATTGCAACGATGACCAAAGCTATGTCTGCCAACTCCCAACAACTTTTAATCATCACACTCTTTCTATGTGAAGTCATTACTATCAATAAGATCAATATGAACTTTTGTTTCTTCTTATTCTTTTTCTCTTTTCTTTTATTCACCCAAGATCATAGCAAGAAAATCAAGCCCTTGACTCAACACTAATCTTTATTATATAGCTCACGGACTCGATTACATAGAGAGATCATAAGGCAAAACTCAAAACTAGATCATGCCATAAACTTTATTCTACTAGATCAAAATACTACTAATAGGATCGAACTAAGGAAAACGGTAAAGATAGGAGTTGTGATTGTGATACGATACCGGGGCACCTCCCCCAAGCTTGGCAGTTGCCAAGGGGAGTGCCCATACCCATGTGATTATATCTCCTTGGTTGGTGAAGAAGGTGGAGGTGTTGTTGATGATGCGGGCTTGTCATCCATCTTCCAAGGCATAGGTTCACCATCATAGAAGGATGATCGAGTCTCCGGAATCCTCGAATCTGCAGCCAAACTCATTCTTTTGAATCTATATTCATACTCACAGTTTTGGTTTTGCAGGTCATAGATTTGGGCTTGGAGGTGCTCGATCTTCTCATGTAGCTTGAAGATGGCCTCCTCGGTGTTCTTGGCATCCGGCTTGTAGTTGTTAGTGAACTCCGCGAGCATCGTGTGGCTAGCGTTGATTCCACGCTCCACCATCCCCTGGCACTTGAAAACTTGTTGCTCCATTGCTTCGAGCCTCGTCTCCACGCTTCCGGTTCCCTTTGGTCCCTCAGCATCGCGGATGTGCAGCAACCCATCACGCATCTCAATGGTTTGAGGGTGTCGCAGCACCTCCGCGAGGTAAGGGTTGATGACCTTCTCGAAGAACTTGTCCTTGGAAGCACTTGGGGACGTCATGATAATCTAGATCTGTCAGAAAAACAGCTCGAAACAAGAACAGAGAATATTTGCGTGATACGGGAGTCAAAACCTTCGGGAGAATATATAGTGAATTTTTACCGACTAAAATACGTATTGTGCAAGAAAACGGAGTCCGGAAGGCACACGAGGAGCTCACGAGGTAGGGGCGCGCCCTCCATCCTCGTGGGGCCCTCGTGTCCTTCTCGGACTGCTACTTAATTTTCTATTTTTCTAAATATTCCAAAATAGAGAAATATTGCCTTAAAAATTGTTTTGGAGTCGGTTTACTTACCGTACCACATACCTATTCCTTTTCGGAGTCTGAAACGTTCTGGAAAGTGTCCCTTATGTATTCCTCCGGGGTTACGGTTTCAATAATATTGGTTTCAATATTTATGGGATTACCTGAGATATAATGTTTAATTCTCTGACTGTTTACCACCTTCGGATTTGTGCCTTCGAAGTTGTTGATTTTTATGGCACCGGAACGATAGACCTCCTCGATAACATAGGGGCCTTCCCATTTAGAGAGAAGTTTTCCTGCAAAAAATCTTAAACGAGAGTTGTATAGCAATACATAATCACCTACATTAAACTCACGCTTTTGTATCCTTTTGTCATGCCATCTTTTAACCTTTTCTTTAAACAACTTGGCATTTTCATAAGCTTGGGTTCTCCATTCATCAAGTGAGCTAATATCAAATAACCTCTTTTCACCGGCAAGTTTAAAATCATAGTTGAGCTCTTTAATAGCCCAATATGCCTTATGTTCTAGTTCGAGAGGTAAGTGACATGCTTTTCCATATACCATTTTATACGGAGACATACCCATAGGATTTTTATATGCAGTTCTATAGGCCCATAATGCATCATCAAGTTTCTTGGACCAATTCTTTCTAGACCTATTGACAGTCTTTTGCAAAATTAATTTGAGTTCTCTATTACTCAATTCTACTTGACCACTAGACTGTGGGTGATACGGAGATGCAATTCTATGATTGACGTCATATTTAGCAAGCATTTTACGGAAAGCACCATGAATAAAATGTGAACCACCATCAGTCATTAAATATCTAGGGACTCCAAACCTCGGAAAAATAACTTCTTTAAGCATTTTAATAGAAGTGTTATGATCAGCACTACTAGTTGGAATAGCTTCTACCCACTTAGTAACGTAATCAACAGCAACTAAAATATGTGTATATCCATTAGAGGCAGGAAAAGGTCCCATATAATCAAAGCCCCAAACATCAAACGGTTCAATAACAAGTGAATAATTCATAGGCATTTCTTGACGTCTACTAATATTACCAATTCTTTGACATTCATCACAAGATAGGACAAACTTACGGGCATCCTTGAAGAGAGTAGGCCAATAAAAACCGGATTGCAATACCTTATGTGCAGTTCTATCTCCCGCGTGGTGTCCTCCATAAGTTTCGGAGTGGCACTTGCGTAGGATCTGTTCCTGTTCATGCTCAGGTACACAACGTCTAATAACACCATCTACTCCTTCTTTATAAAGATGTGGGTCATCCCAAAAGTAATGTCTCAAATCATAGAAGAACTTTTTCTTTTGTTGGTATGTGAAGCTAGGTGGTATAAATTTAGCAACTATGTAATTAGCATAATCAGCATACCAAGGGGTACTACGAGAAGTACTTATGACATTTAATTGTTCATCAGGAAAGCTATCATCAATAGGTAGTGGGTCATCAAGAACATTCTCTAACCTAGATAAGTTGTCTGCAACGGGGTTCTCAGCTCCTTTTCTATCAACAATATGCAAATCAAATTCTTGTAGCAAGAGAACCCATCTAATAAGTCTAGGTTTAGCATCTTTCTTCTCCATAAGATATTTAATAGCAGCATGATCAGTGTGGATAGTTACTTTAGAATCAACAATATAAGGTCTGAACTTATCACAAGCAAATACAACTGCTAAAAGTTCTTTTTCAGTAGTAGCATAATTTCTTTGAGCATTGTCTAGAGTCTTACTAGCATAATGGATAACATTTAATTTCTTATCAACTCTTTGCCCTAGAACAGCACCTACAACATAATCGCTAGCATCACACATAATTTCAAAGGGTAAATTCCAATCAGGTGGCTGAACAATAGGTGCAGAGACTAATGCTTTCTTAAGTATTTCAAATGCTTCTACACAATCATCATCAAAGACAAATGGTATATCTTTTTGTAATAAATTAGTCAGAGGCCGAGAAATTTTTGAGAAGTCCTTAATGAACCTCCTATAAAATCCGGCGTGACCAAGGAAACTTCTTATACCTTTGATGTCCTTGGGACATGGCATCTTTTCAATAGCATCAACCTTGGCTTTATCAACTTCAATACCTCTTTCAGAAACTTTATGCCCCAAGACAATACCCTCATTAACCATAAAGTGGCACTTTTCCCAATTCAAGACAAGATTAGTTTCTTCACATCTCTGCAAAACTCGATCAAGATTGCTCAAGCAATCATCAAAAGAAGATCCATAGACGGAAAAGTCGTCCATGAAAACCTCACAAATCTTTTCACAAAAGTCAGAGAATATAGCCATCATGCATCTTTGAAAGGTAGCAGGTGCATTACATAAACCAAAAGGCATACGTCTATAAGCAAAAGTACCAAAAGGGCATGTAAAAGTAGTCTTTGATTGATCTTTAGCCGACACAGGTATTTGAGAGAAACCAGAATAACCATCTAGAAAGCAGTAATGTGTATGTTTGCATAATCTTTCTAGCATTTGATCGATAAAAGGTAAGGGGTAATGATCTTTCTTAGTAGCCTTATTTAATTTGCGGAAATCAATTACCATCCTATAACCTGTAATAATTCTTTGTGGAATCAATTCATCTTTATCATTAGGAACAACAGTAATACCTCCCTTCTTAGGGACACAATGAACAGGACTTACCCACTGACTATCAGCAACGGGATAAATTATACCTGCCTCCAGAAGCTTTAGTATTTCTTTTCTTACCACTTCTTTCATTTTAGGATTCAGACGTCGTTGAGGATCACGAACTGGTTTGGCATCTGCTTCCAAATTTATTTTATGTTGACATAGAGTGGGACTAATGCCCTTAAGATCATCAAGAGTATATCCAATAGCAGCACGGTGCTTCTTCAGAGTTTTCAATAATCTTTCTTCTTCATGCTCTGAAAGGTTAGCACTAATAATAACAGGATATATCTTCTTTTCATCAAGATAAGCATATTTAAGATTATCAGGCAACGGTTTAAGCTCAAACACGGGATCACCCTTAGGTGGAGGGGGATCCCCTAGGATTTCAACAGGCAAATTGTGTTTCAGAATAGGTTCCTGTTTAAAGAATACTTCATCTATTTCCCTTCTTTCATTCATAAACATATCATTCTCATGGTCTAGCAAATATTGTTCTAAAGGATCACTAGGAGGTACGGCAATAGAAGCAAGACCAATAATTTCATCCTTACTAGGCAATTCTTCTTCACGGTGTTGTTTACTAAATTTAGAGAAATTAAACTCATGAGTCATATCATCTAAGCCGACAGTAACAACATCCCTTGTGCAATCTATGGTAGCATTAACAGTATTTAAGAAGGGTCTACCAAATATAATGGGACAAAAGCTATCTTGTGGGGAACCAAGAACAAGAAAATCAGCAGGATATTTAGTTTTCCCACACAAGACTTCAACATCTCTAACAATTCCCATTGGTGAAATAGTATCTCTATTAGCAAGTTTAATAGTAACATCAATTTCTTCTAACTCAACAGGTGCAATGTCATGCATAATTTCTTTGTATAAGTCAATAGGTATTGCACTAGCACTAGCACCCATATCACATAAGCCATGATAACAATGATCTCCTATTTTAACAGAAATAACAGGCATGCCTACCACAGGTCTATGTTTATCTTTAGCACAAGGTTTAGCAATTCTAGCAGTTTCACCGCAGAACTGAATAACATGCCCATCAATATTATCAGACAAGAGATCTTTAACAATAGCAATATTAGGTTCAACTTTAACTTGCTCAGGAGGTGTATATGTTTTAATATTGCTTTTACGAACCACAGTTGAAGCTTTAGCATGATCCTTTATCCTAATAGGGAAAGGTGGTTTCTCAACATAACAAGTAGGAACAATAGGATCATTATAAGTGACAGTCTTTTCTTCAACTTTAATAGGTGCAGCTACTTTTACTTCTATGGGAGGATGATATTTAAACCACTTCTCCTTAGGGAGATCAACATAAGTAGCAAAAGATTCACAGAAAGAAGCTACTATCTCAGAATCAAGTCCATATTTAGTGCTAAACTTACGGAAAATATCGGTATCCATAAAAGATTTAACACAATCAAACTTAGGTGTCATACCTGACTCCTTACCTTTGTCGAGATCCCAATCTTCAGAGTTGCGTTTAATTCTATCCAATAAATCCCATCTAAATCCAATAGTCTTCATCATAAAAGAGCCAGCACAAGAAGTATCGAGCATGGTGCGATTATTTTCAGAAAGCCGAGCATAAATTTTTTGAAGAATTGTTTCTCTTGGGAGCTCATGATTGGGGCATGAATATAACATTGATTTAAGCCTCCCCCAAGCTTGAGCGATGCTTTCTCCTTCGCGAGGCCAAAAATTATATATATAATTGCGGTCACGATGAACAAGATGCATAGGGTAATACTTTTGATGAAATTCCAATTTCAATCTTCTATAGTTCCATGATCTCGTATCATCACATAGCCTATACCATGTCAATGCGTCTCCCTTCAAAGATAAAGGGAAGACCTTCTTCTTAGCAACATCATCGGGTATACCTGCAAGCTTAAATAATCCACAAACTTCATCCACATATATTAGGTGTTCATCAGGATGCTTTGTTCCATCTCCTGTAAAAGGATTAGCTAGCAGTTTTTCTATCATACCCGAAGGATACTCATAAGGAATTTCATTTTCAATAGGTTCAGTAGGTTGAGGAGCAACTCTTTGCTCTACTGGTCGGGGTGAAGATACCCCGAACAAGCCCCTCAGAGGATTACTTTCCATAGTAACAAGTGACAGTAAATTTCAGCACACTATATAAATTTTTCCTTACCAAATTCCACCTACCAAAGGCGCTTCACTCCCCGGCAACGGCGCCAGAAAAGAGTCTTGATGACCCACAAGTATAGGGGATCTATCGTAGTCCTTTCGATAAGTAAGAGTGTCGAACCCAACGAGGAGCAGAAGGAAATGATAAGCGGTTTTCAGCAAGGTATTCTCTGCAAGTACTGAAATAAGTGGTAACAGATAGTTTTGTGATAAGATAATTTGTAACGAGCAACAAGTAACAAAAGTAAATAAAGTGCAGCAAGGTGGCCCAATCCTTTTTGTAGCAAAGGACAAGCCTGGACAAACTCTTATATAAGGAAAAGCGCTCCCGAGGACACATGGGAATATCGTCAAGCTAGTTTTCATCACGTTCATATGATTCGCGTTCGGTACTTTGATAATTTGACATGTGGGTGGACCGGTGCTTGGGTGCTGTTCTTACTTGAACAAGCATCCCACTTATGATTAACCTCTATTGCAAGCATCCGCAACTACAACAAAAGTATTAAGGTAAACCTAACCATAGCATGAAACATATGGATCCAAATCAGCCCCTTACGAAGCAACGCATAAACTAGGGTTTAAGCTTCTGTCACTCTAGCAACCCATCATCTACTTATTACTTCCCAATGCCTTCCTCTAGGCCCAAATAATGGTGAAGTGTTATGTAGTCGACGTTCACATAACACCACTAGAGGCTAGACAACATACATCTCATCAAAATATCGAACGAATACCAAATTCACATGACTACTAATAGCAAGACTTCTCCCTTGTCCTCAGGAACAAACGTAACTACTCACAAAGCATATTCATGTTCATAATCAGAGGGGTAATAATATGCATAAAGGATCTGAACATATGATCTTGCACCAATTAAACCAACTAGCATCAACTACAAGGAGTAATTAACACTACTAGCAACCTACTAGCACCAATCCCGGACTTGGAGACAAGAATTGGATACAAGAGATGAACTAGGGTTTGAGATGAGATGGTGCTGATGAAGATGTTGATGGAGATTGCCCTCTCCCGATGAGAGGAATGTTGGTGATGACGATGGCGATGATTTCCCCCTCCGGGAGGGAAGTTTCCCCGGCAGGACAGCTCTGCCGGAGCCCTAGATTGGTTCCGCCAAGGTTCCACCTTGTGGCGGCGGAGTTTCATCCCGAAAGGTTGCTTCTGTTTTTTTCTAGACAAAAGACTTCATATAGCAGAAGATGGTCATCGGAGAGCCACCAGGGGGCCCACGAGGTAGGGGGCGCGCCCTAGGGAGGGCGCCCCCACCCTCGTGGAAAGGGTGTGGGCCCCCTGGTCTTCATCTTTGGCGAGGATTTTTCATTATTTATTATAAGGTATTCCGTGGAGTTTCGGGACTTTTGGAGTTGTGCAGAATAGGTCTCTAATATTTGCTCCTTTTCCAGCCCAGAATTCCAGCTGCTGGCATTCTCCCTCCTTATGTAAACCTTGTAAAATAAGAGAGAATAGCCATAAGTATTGTGACTTAATGTGAAATAAAAACCCATAATGCAATAAATATTGATATAAAATCATGATGCAAAATGGACATATCACTCCACCTCCTCGGGCGTGTGTAGGAGCGGCCTCGAGCAGAACCCGCCGTGAGCAGGAGTGCTGCCTTTTGCCTGCTCTTGCCATCGAAGTGGTTGCGGAGTTGTGAGCCCGAACTGCCCTAGTGGCCGTCAAGCTGTAGGGGATCCTGCGACGGAGCTGCATGTCGAGCAGGAGTGCCGCGGAGCACAGGCGGCTACCTCGTCTCATGTAGTGTGTGCCCAGCTACTGCTGCTCCTTCCCGGGTGGCGTGGTCACGGCATTTGATCCCACCCGATGAGGATCTGCTGCACCGGTGGCGTCCCGGAGGAGCTGCGGCGGGGAGACGCTGCATCGGCGGGCCGAGGCGATGCCGCGTCTGCTACGGGCGAGGTGTATACCATGGAGAGAGGGATTAAAAAATAAATAAAAAGGTGGGTGATACGTCTCCAATGTATCTATAATTTTTTATTGTTCCATGCTATTATATTATCTGTTTTGGATGTTTTATATGCATTTATATGCTATTTATATTATTTTTGGGACTAACCTATTAACCTAGAGCCCAGTGCCAGTTCCTGTTTTTCCTTGTTTTTTGAGTTTCGCAGAAAAGGAATACCAAATGGAATGAAACCTTTGCGATGATTTTTCTTGGACCAGAAGACAACCAGGAGACTTGGAGATGAAGTCGGAGGATCCATGAGGCGTCCACAAGGACCGAGGGCGCGCCCCCCACCCTTGTGGGCCCCCTGTGCACGTCCTGACCTAATTCTTTCGCCTATATATTCCCAAATATCCCCAAGCCACTAGAGGCATCCACCAAAACCATTTTCCACTGCCGCAACCTTCTGTACCCGTGAGATCCCATCTAGGGGCCTTTTCCGGCACCCTGTCGGAGGGGGATTCGATCATGGAGGGCCTCTACATCAACTCTATTGCCCTTCCGATGAAGCGTGAGTAGTTTACCACAGACCAAGGGTCCATAGCTAGTAGTTAGATGGCTTCTTCTCTCTCTTTGATTCTCAATATCATGTTCTCCTCGATGTTCTTGGAGGTCTATTCGACGTAATACTTTTTTGCGGTGTGTTTGCCAATATCCGATGAATTGTGGATTTATGATTAGCTTATCTATGAATATTATTTGAATCTTCTCTGAATTCTTTTATGCATGATTTGATATCTGTGTAATTCTCTTTGAACTATCGGTTTGGTTTGGCCAACTAGATTGGTTTTTCTTGCAATGGAAAGAGTGCTTAGCTTTGGGTTCAATCTTGCGGTGTCTGATACGTCCATGTTGCATCATGCTTTTATATCGATATTTATTGCATTATGGGCTGTTATTACACATTATGTCACAATACTTATGCCTATTCTCTCTTATTTTGCAAGATTTACATAAAGAGGGAGAATGCCGGTAGCAGGAATTCTGGGCTGGAAAAGGAGCAAATATTAGAGACCTATTCTGCACAGCTCCAAAAGTCCTGAAACTTCACGGAAGTCATTTTCAGAATATATAAAAAATACTGAGCGCAAGAAGTTCACCAAGGGGCCACACCCTGCCCACGAGGGTGGGGGCGCGCCCTACCCTCCTGGGCGCGCCCCCTACCTCGTGGGCCCCCTGGTGGCCCTCCGATGTCCTTCTTCTGCTATATAGAGTCTTTCGATGAGGAAAAAATCATAAGCCAGCTTTTGGGATGAGACTCCGCCGCCACGACGCGGAACCTTGGCGGAACCAATCTAGGGCTCCGGCGGAGCTGTTCTGCCGGGGAAACTTCCCTCTGGGAGGGGGAAATCATCGCCATTGTCATCACCAATGATCCTCTCATCGGGAGGGGGTCAATCTCCATCAACATCTTCACCAGCACCATCTCCTCTCAAATCCTGGTTCATCTCTTATATCCAATTCTTGTCTCCAAGTTTGGGATTAGTACCCGTGGGTTGCTAGTAGTGTTAATTACTCCTTGTAGTTGATGCTAGTTGCTTTATTTGGTGGAATATCATATGTTCATATCCTATATGCATATTAATACCCCTCTGATTATGAACATGAATATGCTTTGCGAGTAGTTACGTTTGTTCCTGAGGACATGGGAGAAGTCTTGCTATCAGTAGTCATGTGAATTTGGTATTGGTTTGATATTTTGATGAGATGTATGTTGTCTCTCCTCTAGTGGTGTTATGTGAATGTCGACATGACACTTCACCATTATTTGGGCCTAGAGGAAGGCATTGTGAAGTAATAAGTAGATGATGGGTTGCTAGAGTGACAGAAGCTTGAACCCTAGTTTATGCGTTGCTTCGTAAGGGGCTGATTTGGATCCATATGTTTCATGCTATGGTTAGGTTTACCTTAATACTTTTGTTGTAGTTGCGGATGCTTGCAATAGAGGTTAATCACAAGTGGGATGCTTGTCCAATTAAGGACAGCACCCAAGCACTGGTCCACCCACATACCAAATTATCAAAGTACCGAACGCGAATCATATGAACGTGATGAAACCTAGCTTGGCGATATTCCCATGTGTCCTCGGGAGCGCCTTACATCATATAAGAGTTTGTCCAGGCTTGTCCTTTGCTACAAAAAAGATTGGGCCACCTTGCTGCACTTTATTTACTTTTGTTACTTGTTACTCGTTACAAATTATCCTATCACAAAACTATCTGTTACCTATTATTTTAGTGCTTGCAGAGAACACCTTGCTGAAAACCGCTTATCATTTCCTTCTGCTCCTCGTTGGGTTCGACACTCTTACTTATCGAAAGGACTGCGATAGATCCCCTATACTTGTGGGTCGTCAAGACTCTTTTCTGGCGTCGTTGCCGGGGAGTGAAGCGCCTTTGGTAGGTGGAATTTGATAAGGAAAAATTTATATAGTGTGCTGAAATTTACTGGCACTTGTTACTATGGAAAGTAATCCTCTAAGGGGCTTGTTCGGGGTATCTTCACCCCGACCAGTAGACCAAAGAGTTGCTCCTCAACCTACTGAACCTAGTGAAAATTAAAATGTCTACTTTGAGATTCCTTCGGGTATGATAGAAAAACTGCTAGCTAATCCTTTTGCAGGAGACGGAACAATGCATCCTGATGAGCACCTAATATATGTGGATGAAGTTTGTGGATTATATAAGCTTGTAGGTGTGCCCGAGGATGTTATTAAGAAGAAGGTCTTCCCTTTATCTTTGAAGGGAGATGCATTAACATGGTATAGGCTATGTGATGATATGGGATCATGGAACTACAAACTATTGAAATTGGAATTTCATCCGAAGTTTTATCCTATGCATCTTATTCATCGTGATCGCAATTATATATATAATTTTTGGCCTCACAAAGGAGAAAGCATCGCTCAAGCTTGGGGGAGGCTTAAATCAATGTTATATTCATGCCCCAATCATGAGCTTCCAAATACCTGTGTCAGCTGATGATCTATCTAGGACCACTTTTACTTGCCCGTTCAGTACTTTTGCTTATAGACGTATGCCTTTTGGTTTAAGTAATGCACCTGCTACCTTCCAAAGATGCATGATGGCTATATTCTCTGACTTTTGTGAAAAGATTTGTGAGGTTTTCATGGACGATTTCTCCATCTATGGATCCTCTTTTGATGATTGCTTAAGCAACCTTGATCGAGTTTTGCAGAGATGTGAAGAAACTAACCTTGTCTTGAATTGGGAGAAGTGCCACTTTATGGTTAATGAAGGTATTGTCTTGGGGAATAAAGTTTATGAAAGAGGTATCGAAGTTGATAAAGCTAAGGTTGATGTTATTGAAAAGATGCCATGTCCCAAGGACATCAAAGGTATAAGAAGTTTCCTTGGTCACGCCGGTTTTTATAGGAGGTTCATTAAGGACTTCTCAAAAATTTCTCGGCCTCTGACTAATTTATTACAAAAAGATATACCATTTGTTTTTAATGATGATTGCGTAGAAGCATTTGAAATACTTAAGAAAGCATTAATCTCTGCACCTATTGTTCAGCCACCTGATTGGAATTTACATTTTGAAATTATGTGTGATGCTAGTGATTATGTCGTAGGTGCTGTTCCAGGACAATGAGTTGATAAGAAATTAAATGTTATTCAATATGCTAGTAAAATTCTAGACAATGCCCAGAGAAATTATGCTACTACTGAAAAAGAATTCTTAGCAGTTGTATTTGCTTGTGATAAGTTCAGACCTTATATTGTTGATTCTAAAGTAACTATTCACACGGATCATGCTGCTATTAAATATCTTATGGAAAAGAAAGATGCTAAACCTAGACTTATTAGATGGGTTCTCTTGCTACAAGAATTTGATTTGCATATTATTGATAGAAAGGGAGCTGAGAACCCCGTTGCAGACAACTTGTCTAGGTTAGAAAATGTTCTTGATGACCCGCTACCTATTGATGATAGCTTTCCTGATGAACAATTAAATGTCATAAATGCTTCTCATACTGCTCCATGGTATGCTGATTATGCTAATTACATTGTTGCTAAATTTATACCACCTAGTTTCACATACCTGCAAAAGAAAAGGTTCTTCTATGATTTGAGACATTACTTTTGGGATGACCCACATCTTTATGAAGAAAGAGTAGATGGTGTTATTAGACGATGTGTGCCTGAGCATGAATAGGAACAGATCCTACGCAAGTGTCACTCCGAAGCTAATAGAGGACACCACGCTGGAGATAGAATTGCTCATAAGGTATTGCAATCCTGTTTTTATTGGCCTACTCTTTTCAATGATGCACGTAAGTTTGTTGTATCTTGTGATGAATGTCAAAGAATTGGTAATATTAGTAGACGTCAAGAAATGCCTATGAATTATTCACTTGTTATTGAACCATTTGATGTTTGGGGCTTTGATTATATGGGACCTTTTCCTGCCTCCAATGGATACACACATTTTTTAGTTGATGTTGATTACATTACTAAGTGGGTAGAAGCTATTCCAACTAGTAGTGCTGATCATAACACCTCTATTAAGATGCTTAAAGAAGTTATTTTTCCAAGATTTGGAGTCCCTAGATATTTAATGACGGATGGTGGTTCACATTTTATTCATGGTGCTTTCTGTAAAATGCTTGCTAAATATGATGTTAATCATAGAACTGCATCTCCTTATCACCCACAGTCTAGTGGTCAAGTAGAATTGAGTAATAGAGAGCTGAAATTAATTTTGCAAAAGACTGTTAATAGATCTAGAAAGAATTGGTCCAAGAAACTTGATGATGCATTATGGGCCTATAGAACTGCATATAAAAATCCTATGGGTATGTCTCCGTATAAAATGGTTTATGGAAAAGCATGTCACTTACGTCTCGAACTAGAACATAAGGCTTATTGGGGTATTAAAGAACTCAATTATGATTTCAAACTTGCAGTGAGAAGAGGTTATTTGACATTAGCCCACTCGATGAATGGAGAACCCAAGCCTACGAGAATGCCAAATTATTTAAAGAAAAAGTTGATGGCATGACAAAAGAATACAAAAGCGTGAGTTCAATGTAGGTGATTATGTATTGCTATACAACTCTCGTTTAAGATTTTTTGCAGGAAAACTTCTCTCTAAATGGGAAGGTCCTTACGTTATCGAGGAGGTCTATCGTTCCGGTGCCATAAAAATCAACAACTTCGAAGGCACAAATCCGAAGGTGGTGAGCGGTCAAAGAATTAAACATTATATCTCATGTAATCCTATAAATGTTGAAACCAATGTTATTGAAACCGTAACCCCAGAGGAATACATAAGGGACACTTTCCGGAACGTTTCAGACTCCGAAAAGGAATAGGTATGTGGTACGGTAAGTAAACCGGCTCCAAAACAGTTCTAATGGCAATTTTCTTCCGTTTTGGAATATTTAGAAAAATAGAAAAATAAGAAGCAGTCTGGGAAGGACACGAGGGCTCCACGAGGGTGGAGGGCTCGCCCTACCCCCCTGGGTGCACCCCCTACCTCGTGGGCACCCCGTGTGCTCTTCGGACTCTGTTTT
This sequence comes from Triticum aestivum, assembly GCF_018294505.1. NCBI lineage: Eukaryota > Viridiplantae > Streptophyta > Magnoliopsida > Poales > Poaceae > Triticum > Triticum aestivum. Next base: position 485,606,091 of record NC_057803.1, read on the forward strand.
CTTACACGTTACGTATTTTGGTCGGTAAAAATTCATTATATAATCTCCCGGAGGTTTTGACTCCTGTATCACGCAAATATCTCTTGTGTTTGTGTTGAGTTGTCCTGCTGCAGATTAGAGCAACATGTCGTCCCAGGATTCGGAAGGAGAAAGCTATGTGGCTGACTACCTTGCAGATCCTAAGGTCTATGGGGATGTGGAGCATTGTGGTTGGACTACAGAAGAAGAAGAGGACTAGGAACCCAAGGGAAGGGAGGAGACGAGCTCAGAAGAAGATGAAGTCCCATTACCTCAACCTGGGGACATGCATGTGGAGTTCAAAAAGTCAAGCCTCTCGGATAGAGTAAACAAACCTAAGATCGAGTTTATCCCTTTTCACCTCTTGCAGGAAAACAAGCAGGAACTATGCAAAAAGATACTGAGCCTGGGGCAGGAGATCAAGGACCTAAGGGACCAAAATTCTGTCCTCAAGCGCAAATTAAGAAAGAAGCCTACACCATCAACAAAACTATCACCTTCTTCACCAACAAAGAAGAACTGACTATCGGGTATGGGCACTCCCCTTGGCAACTGCCAAACTTGGGGGAGTGCCCCGGTATCGTATCACCATCATGTCTATCTTTACCGTTTTCCTAGTTCGATCCTTTTGGTAATATCTTGATCTAGTAGAATAAAGTTTTAGTATGATCTAGTTGTGAGTTTTGCTTTATGATCCTTCTATGTAATCGAGTCTGTGAGCTATATATAATAAAGATTGGTGTTGAGTCAAGAGCTTGATTATTTTGCCATGATCTTGAGTGAATATAAGAAAAGAGAAAGAATAAAAAGAAACAAAGAGATCATATGGATCTTATGGAGAGTAATGAGCTCACATATAAAAAGTATGATGAATAAAAGTTGTTGAGAGTTGACAAACATAGTTTTGGTCATCGTTGCAATTAATAAGAAGTAATAAAGAAAGAGAGGTCTTCACATCTAAATACACTATCTTGGACATCTTTTATGATTGTGAGCACTCATTAAAGTATGACATGCTAAAGAGTTGACGTTGGACAAGGAAGACAACATAATGATTTATGTTTTCTTACATCTGAGATAAATTATATTGTCATGGATCATCCAACATGATTGAGCTTGCCTTTCCCCCTCATGCTAGCCAAATTATTTGCACCAAGTAGAGATACTACTTGTGCTTCCAAATATCCCTAAACTAGTTTTGCCATGAGAGTCCACCATACCTGCCTATGGATTGAGTAAGATCCTCCAAGTAAGTTGTCATCAGTGCAAGCAATAAAAATTGCTCTCTAAATATGTATGACTTATTAGTGTGGGAGAAAATAAGCTTTATACGATCGTGTGATATGGAAGAAATAAAAGCGACATACCGCATAATAAAGGTCCATATCACAAGTGGCAATATAAAGTGACGTTCTTTCGCATTAAGATTTTGTGCATCCAACCATAAAAGCGCATGACAACCTCTGCTTCCCTCTACGAAGGGCCTATCTTTTACTTTTATCTCCTACCTTACATAAGAGTCATGGTGATCTTCACCCTTCCTTTTTACATTTTATCTTTTGGCAAGCACAATATGTTGGTAAGATCCTAGTTTATATGGCTAATTGGATGTGAGTTTTCATCAACCATTATTGTTGACATTACCCTTGAGGTAAAACGTTGGGAGGCAAAACTATAAGCCCCTATCTTTCTCTGTGTTCGATTAAAACTCCATACCCATAAGTATTGCGTGAGTGTCAGCAATTGTGAAAGACTATATGATAGTTGAGTATGTGGACTTGATGAAAAGCTCTTATATTGACTCTTTCCTATGTTATGATAAATTGCAATTGCTCCAATGACTGAGATTATAGTTTGTTAGTTTTCAATGAAGTTTATGATTCATACTTGAAATTGTGATTTAATTGTTACTCTAGCATGAGAGATCATATGACAAGAATTATATAAGTTGTTGTTCTAAGAATGATCATGATGCCTTCATTTCCGTATTTTACTTTTATCGACACCTCTATCTCTAAACATGTGGACATATTTTTTGATTTCGGCTTTCGCTTGAGGACAAGCGAGGTCTAAGCTTGGGGGAGTTGATACGTCCATTTTGCATCATGCTTTTATATCGGTATTTATTGCATTATGGGCTGTTATTACACATTATGTCACAATACTTATGCCTATTCTCTCTTATTTTACAAGGTTTACATAAAGAGGGAGAACGCCGGCAGCTGGGATTCTGGGCTGGAAAAGGAGCAAATATTAGATACCTATTCTACACAGCTCCAAAAGTCCTGAAACTTCACGGAAGTCATTTTCAGAATATATAAAAAATACTGAGCGCAAGAAGTTCACCAGGGGGCCACACCCTGCCCACGAGGGTGGGGCGCACCCTACCCCCTGGGCACGCCCCCTACCTCGTGGGCCCCCTAGTGGCCCTCCGATGTCCATCTTCTGCTATATAGAGTCTTTCGATGAGGAAAAAATCATAAGCCAGCTTTCGGGACGAGACTCCGCCGCCACGAGGCGGAACCTTGGTGGAACCAATCTAGGGCTCTGGCGGAGCTGTTCTGCCGGGGAAACTTCCCTCCGGGAGGGGGAAATCATCGCCATTGTCATCACCAACGATCCTCTCATCGGGAGGGGGTCAATCTCCATCAACATCTTCACCAGCACCATCTCCTCTCAAATCCTGGTTCATCTCTTGTATCCAATTCTTTTCTCCAAGTCTGGGATTGGAACCCGTGGGTTGCTAGTAGTGTTAATTACTCCTTGTAGTTGATGCTAGTTGGTTTATTTGGTGGAATATCATATGTACATATCCTATATGCATATTAATACCCCTCTGATTATGAACATGAATATGCTCTGTGAGTAGTTACGTTTGTTCCTGAGGACACGGGAGAAGTCTTGCTATTAGTAGTCATGTGAATTTGGTATTCGTTCGATATTTTGATGAGATGTATGTTGTCTCTCCTCTAGTGGTGTTATGTGAACGTTGACTACATGACACTTCACCATTATTTGGGCCTAGAGGAAGGCATTGGGAAGTAATAAGTAGATGATGGGTTGCTAGAGTGACAGAAGCTTAAACCCTAGTTTATGTGTTGCTTCGTAAGGGGCTGATTTGGATCCATATGTTTCATGCTATGGTTAGGTTTACCTTAATACTTTTGTTGTAGTTGCGGATGCTTGCAATCGAGGTTAATCATAAGTGGGATGCTTGTCCAAGTAAGGACGGCAGCCAAGCACCGGTCCACCCACATATCAAATTATCAAAGTACCGAACGCGAATCATATGAACGTGATGAAAACTAGCTTGACTATAATTCCCATGTGTCCTCGGGAGCGCTTTTCTCTATATAAGAATTTGTTTAGGCTTGTCCTTTGCTACAAAAGGGATTGGGCCACCTTGCTACGTTTTATTTACTTTTGTTACTTGTTGCTCGTTACCAATTATCTTATCACAAAACTATCTGTTACCTATAATTTCAGTGCTTGCAGAGAATACCTTGCTGAAAATCGCTTATCATTTCCTTCTGCTCCTCGTTGGGTTTGACACTCTTACTTATCGAAAGGACTACGATAGATCCCCTATACTTGTGGGTCATCAGTGTCCTTTCTGAGTGACAGTAGGGGCAGCAAGGCACATATTGTATTGTTGCCATCGAGGATAAAAAGATGGGGTTTTCATCATATTGCTTGAGTAAATTCCTCTACATCATGTCATCTTACTTAATGTGTTACTACATTCTTTATGAACTTAATACTCTAGATGCATGCTGGATAGCGGTTGATGTGTGGAGTAATAGTAGTAGATGCAGAATCGTTTCGGTCTACTTGACACGGACATGATGCCTATATTGATGATCATTGCCTTAGATATCGTCATAACTTTGCGCTTTTCTATCAATTGCTCGGCAGTAATTTGTTCACCCACCATATTATTTGCTATGGCCCCCGGGTCTATTTTCCATGAATAAGTTTCTGATCTACTATTTTTCAATCTTTTACTTTCCGATCTATTAACCAAAAATACTAAAAATATTTACTTTATCGTTTATCTATCTCTATCATATCTCACTTTTGCAAGTAACCGTGAAGGGATTGACAACCCCTTTATCGCGTTGGGTGCAAGTTGTTTGATTGTTTGTGCAGGTATTCCGTTATTTGTGCGTTGTCTCCTACTGGATTGATACCTTGGTTCTCAAACTAGGGGAAATACTTATCTCTACTTTGCTACATCACCCTTTCCTCTTCAAGGGAAAAACCAACGCAAGCTCAAGAAGTAGCAGGAAGAATTTCTGGCGCCGTTGCCGGGGAGATCTACGCCAAGTGAAGACATACCAAGTACCCATCATAAACTCTCATCTCTTACATTACATTATTCGCCATTCACCTCTTGTTTTCCTCTCCCCCACTTCTAAAATGATTTTCAAAAAGATTTGCCTTTTCTTTGCCCCTCTTCCGTTCATCTTCTTTGTTTGCTTTTTGTGTGCTCGTGTGTCGGATAGCTTGCTTTGTCATGATGGCTCAAGATAATACCAAATTGTGTGACTTTTCCAACACCAATAATAATGATTTTATTAGTACTCCGATTGCTCCTACCACTAGTGCGGAATCTTATGAAATTAATGCCGCTTTGCGAAATCTTGCTATGAAAGATCAATTTTCTGGACTTCCTAGTGAAGATGCCACTTCCCATCTAAACAATTTTGTTGATTTGTGTGATATGCAAAAGAAAAAAATATGTGGATAATGATATTGTTAAATTGAAGCTATTTCCATTCTCACTTCGAGATTGTGCTAAAGCTTGGTTTTCATCTTTGCCTAAAAATAGTATTAATTCATGGAATAAGTGTAAAGATGCTTTTATTTCCAAGTATTTTCCTACCACTAAGATCATCTCCCTTAGGAATGATATTATGAATTTTAAGCAACTTGATCATGAACATGTTTCACAATCTTGGGAGAGGATGAAATTGATGATACAAAATTGCCCTACTCATGGTTTGAATTTGTGGATGATTATACAAAAAAATTATACTGAATTGAATTTTGCTTCCAGAAATCTTTTAGATTTGGCCACAGGAGTTACTTTTATGGAAATTACTTTAGGATAAGCTACTAAAATCCTATATAATATTATGGTTAATTATTCTCAGTGGCACACCGAAAGATCTTCCACTAGTAAAAAAGTGCATGCGATTGAAGAAATTAATGTTTTGAGTGGAAAGATGGATGAGCTTATGAAATTATTTGCTAGCAAGAGTGCTTCTATTGATCCTAATGATATTACCTTGTCTACTTTGATTGAAAATAATAATGAATCTATGGATGTGAATTTTGTTGGTAGGAACAATTTTGGTAATAACGCGTATAGAGGTAATTTTAATCCTAGGTTGTTTCCTAGTAATTCCTCTAATAATTATGGTAATTCCTACAACAATTCTTATGGAAATTATAATAATATGCCCTCTAATTTTGAGAATAGTGTTCAATAATTTATGAGTTCGCAAAAGAATTTCAATGCTTTGATTGAAGAAAAATTACTCAAGATTGATGATTTGGCTAGGAACGTGGATACAATTTCTCTTGATGTTGATTCTTTGAAACCTAGATCTATTCCACCCAAGCATGATATTAATGAGTCTCTCAAAGCTATGAGAATTTTCATTGATGAGTGTAAATAAAGAACAACTAAGATGCATGCTAAAAGAGATTGGTTTGTAAAAATGTGTTCTTCTAGTTTCCATGAAAATAATGATGAAGATCTTAAAGTGATTGATGTTACTCCTATTGAATCTTTGTTTTCCAATATAAATCTTGATAAAGATGGTACTAGAGATGAGTCAACTTTAGTTAAAAGGCGTCCCAATGATTCAGAGTTTTTAGATCTTGATGCAAAAATTGATTAAAGGGGGATTGGAGAGGTCAAAACTTTAAGTAGCAATGAACCCACTCTTTTGGATTTCAAGGAATTAAATTATGATAATTATTCTTTAATAGATTGTATTTTCTTGTTGCAATCCATGTTGAATTCTCCTCATGCTTATAATCAAAATAAAGCTTGTACTAAACATATTGTTGATGCTATGATGAAATCTTTTGAAGAAAAACTGGAGTTGGAAGTTTCTATCCCTAGAAAGCTTTATGATGAGTGGGAAACTACCATTAAGATTAAAATTAAAGATTATGAGTGCCATGCTTTGTGTGATTTTGGTGCTAGTGTTTCCACGATTCCAAAAACTTTATGTGATGTGCTAGGTTTCCGTGAATTTGATGATTGTTATATAAATTTGCATCTTGCGGATTCCACTATTAAGAAACCTATGGGGATGATTAATGATGTTCTTATTGTTGCAAATAGGAATTATGTGCCAGTAGATTTCATTGCTCTTGATATAGATTGAATCCTACATGTCCTATTATTCTTGGTAGACCTTTCCTTAGAATGATTGGTGCAATTATTGATATGAAAGAAGGAAACATTAGATTTCAATTTCCGTTAAGGAAGGGCATGGAACAATTTCCAAGAAAGAAAATTAAATTGCCATGTGAGTCGATTATGAGAGACACTTATGGATTGCATACCAAAGATGACAATACCTAGATCTATTTGTGGTTTATGCCTAGCTAAGGGCGTTAAACAATAACGCTTGTTGGGAGACAACCCAAATTTATTTATTTTTGCTTTTTAGGTTCTATTTTGCAATAAATAATTCATCTAGCCTCTGGTTAGATGTGGTTTTGTGTTTAATTTAGTGTTTGTGCCAAGTAAGACCTTTGGGATAGCTTACGGTGATAGTTGATTTGATCTTGCTGAAAAACAGAAACTTTTGCGCTTAGGAAAACAATTCTCATTTTTAACAGAAGCGTGATAAAATAATGATTCTTTTTGCAGAAGATTAATAAACAATTTTTTAGGTCATCCTTTTTTTAGAATTTTTGGAGTTACAGAAGTATTCGAGAGTTACAGATTACTACAGACTGTTCTGTTTTTGACAGATTATGTTTTCTATGTGTTGTTTGCTTATTTTGATGATTCTATGGCTAGTATCGAGGGGGTAATATGAACCATGGATAAGTTGGAATACAATAGATATTACACCAATATAAACAAAGAATGAGTTCACAACAGTACCAAAAGTGGTGATTTATTTTCTTATACTAACAGAGCTTATGAGATTTTCTGTTGAGTTTTGTGTTGTGAAGTTTTCAGGTTTTGGGTAAGGATTTGATGGACTATGGAATAAGGAGTGGCAAGAGCCTAAGCTTGGGGATGCCCAAGGCATCCCAAGGTAACATTCAAGGACAACCAAGAGCCTAAGCTTGGGGATGCCCAAGGCATCCCAAGGTAATATTCAAGGACAACCAAGAGCCTAAGCTTGGGGATGCCCCAGAAGGCATCCCCTCTTTCGTCTTCGTCTATCGGTAACTTTACTGGAGGCTATATTTTTATTCACCACATGATATATGTTTTGCTTGGATCATCTTGTATGATTTGAGTCTTTGCTCTTTAGTTTGCCATAATCATCCTTGTTGTACACACCTTTTGAGAGGGACACGCATGAATCGTGATTTATTAGAATACTCTATGTGCTTCACTTATATCTTTTGAGCTAGACAATTTTGCCCTGGTGCTTCACTTATATCTTTTTAGAGCATGGCGGTGGTTTTATTTTATAGAAATTATTGAACTCTCATGCTCCACTTATATTATTTTGAGAGTCTTTAAACAGCATGGTAATTTGCTTTGGTTATAAATTTAGTCCTAATATGATCGGAATCCAAGAGGGATACAATAAAATCTTTCATATAAAGTGCGTTGAATACTATGAGAAGTTTGATTCCTTATGATTGTTTTGAGATATAAATATGGTGATATTAGAGTCATGCTAGTGAGTAATTGTGAATTTGAGAAATACTTGTGTTAAAGATTGTGATTCCTGTAGAATGCACGTATGGTGAACCGTTATGTGATGAATTTGGAGCATGATTTATTTATTAATTGTCTTCCTTATGAGTGGCGGTCGGGGACGAGCAGTGGTCTTTTCCTACCAATCTATCCCCCTAGGAGCATGCGCATAGTACTTCATTTCGATAACTAATAGATTTTCGCAATAAGTATGTGTGTTCTTTATGACTAATGTTGAGTCCATGGATTATACGCACTCTCACCCTTCCACCATTGCAAGCCTCTCTAGTGCCATGCAACTTTCGCTGGTACCATAAACCCACCATATACCTCCCTCAAAACAGCCACCATACCTACCTATTATGGCATTTCCATAGCCATTCCAAGATATATTGCCATGCAACTTTCCACCGTTCCGTTTATTATGACACGCTTCATCATTGTCATATTGGTTTGCATGATCATATAGCTGACATCGTATTTCTGGCAAAGCCACCGTTCATAATTCTTTCATACATGTCACTCTTGATTCATTGCACATCCCGGTACACCGCCAGAGGCATTCATATAGAGTCATATTTTGTTCTAAGTATCGAGTTGTAATTCTTGAGTTGTAAGTAAATAAAAGTGTGATGATCTTCATTATTAGAGCATTGTCCCATGTGAGGAAAGGATGATGGAGACTATGATTCCCCCACAAGTCGGGATGAGACTCTGGACAAAAAAAGCGGACAAAAAAATGAGAGAAGGCCCAAATAAAAAAGATGAGAGAAAATATAGAAGGGACAATGTTACTATCCTTTTACCACACTTGTGCTTCAAAGTAGCTGAATGAAATATGCCCTAGAGGCAATAATAATTTTTTTATTTTATATTTCCTTATATCATGATAAATGTTTATTATTCATGCTAGAATTGTATTAACCGGAAACTTGATACATGTGTGGATACATAGACAAAACACCGTCTCCCTAGCGAGCCTCTACTAGAGTAGCTCGTTAATCAAAGATGGTTAAGTTTCCTAACCATAGACATGTGTTGTCATTTGATGAATGAGATCACATCATTAGGAGAATGATGTGATGGACAAGACCCATCTGTTAGCTTAGCATATTGATCGTTCAGTTTTATTGCTATTGCTTTCTTCATGTCATATACATATTCCTTTGACTATGAGATTATGCAACTCCCGGATACCGGAGGAATACCATGTGTGCTATCAAACTTCACAACGTAACTGGGTGATTATAAAGATGCTCTACAGGTATCTCCGATGGTGTTTGTTGGGTTGGCATAGATTGAGATTAGGATTTGTCACTCCGAGTATCGGAGAGGTATCTCCGGGCCCTCTCGGTAATACACATCATGATAAGCCTTGAAAGCAATGTGACTAATGAGTTAGTTATAGGATAATGTATTACGAAACAAGTAAAGAGACTTACTGGTAACGAGATTGAACTAGGTATGAAGATACCGACGATCGAATCTCGGGCAAGTAACATACCGATGACAAAGAGAATAACGTATGTTGTCATTACGGTACGACCGATAAAGATCTTTGTCGAATATGTAGCAACCAATATGAGCATCCAGGTTCTATTTGTTGGTTATTCACCGGAGAGGTGTCCCGGTCATGTCTACATAGTTCTTGAACCCGTAGGGTCTGCACGCTTAACGTTCGATGACAATTTTGTATTATATGGGTTATGTGATTTGGTGATCTAATGTTGTTCGGAGTGCAGGATGAGATCACGGACATGATGAGGAGTCTCTAAATGGTCGAGAGGTAAAGATTGATATATAGGATGATGGTATTCCGACACCGGAAGTGTTCCGGGGGTACCGGGTGCATATCAGGTCACCGGAAGGGGCTCCGTGCATCCCCCCGGCAACTACATGGGCCTTAATGGGCCAAGATTGTAGCGACCCGAGCTCAAGCGATCAAGTCTCTGTGCTTCAGTGTCATCCCTGGATCGGTAATGCTGACACACACAGTACTTGAGGATTTATAACAGAGTAGCAATCACACACTTATTACATCGAATGCCTCAAAAGAGAACTTATTACAATAAATATGGCTTAAGGCCATCTAATACGATAACAGCGGAAGGCTTGGAAGATAAAGTGAGTCCATCAACTCCAACGGCATAGCTGAGCTGCACGGCAACGACCTAACAAACCTTACTCCTCGTCTGAAAAGTCTGCAACATAATACGTTGCAGCCCGAAAACGGGTCAGCACATGGAATATGCTAGCAAAGTGACACAGTAGAGCAAGAACAGAATAATGCTATCACTACATGCATATTTGGCTGGTGGAAAGCCCTATGGTTACAGTTTTTGCAAAAGCCAATTTTTTCCTACAACAAAGGAATAGATTTTATTTAACTATCATGGTAGTTGAAACATCATTGAGAAGGTTCCTCCAACTCAATCCCAATTAAAGTAATTAGCAACCCAACAATATTATTTTAGAGTGATGAGATACTTATGATACTCAAGGTACTAGATACTCAAGATGTCCATAACCGGGGACACGGCTAACCATGATTAGTTTATACACTCTATAGAGGTTTGCGCACTTTTCCCCACAAGACCCGATCTCCTCTGTTGAATTTGTCGCACTACATGGTGTTTGAGAAACGGATGACTGAGACACAGTCTTTCAGAAGCATTAACCCCTTACTCCGGGCAGACCATACCAACCTACATCCCTCTACCTGCTGATCCACCTCTTCGGGAGCTTCACGCAACTTACTCAACTATGCTAGAGCCCATAATAGCTTGTGGCTGCACACGGAAGTTTCTAGCATGAAAATATCTCAGTTCCCTTTGAGCCTGGGTGGCGGACCATAGGATTATCTCACGGGTACTCCGGGATATCCTAGGACAACACTGGATTCCCCAGGTGCCCAACAAACAATCCACCTAGATGTGTATTCAAGTCGCCACCTTAAGTTGAACCATTAATTAACAATCTCACATCTGTCATGGATTTCGCTCACCCAAACCACGTATACGAGCATAGCATAGCAATATAAGCAATTCGTAGAAGTAACTCCCAAGGGTTTGAATATAACAGGGCAATAGGTTCTACCTCATCAACTACTTCCCAACCCACATGTTAATCATATCCTAACCATGCAATGTTTGAGGATTGGAACTAATGCATAAAAACTGGGTGATAAAGGGGTATGATCAAAGTGTTACTTGCCATGCTGATGATCCGTAAAACCTAGGGATCGTAGTAGCACGCTTCACACTTCGGGTGTTCTATCACAAACAAACAATAGCATACATAAGCAATCAAGCAAAGAAACACGAGTAAATCTCAAATAAGAAGATCTACCAAGAAAGTTCAACTTAAGAACTCCGGTTTGCGAAAAGAATCAAATCAAACGGAGCAACGAAACTCAAACTGCGAAAGAAACAAGATCCATTTACTAATCTGGACTAAGGTCAAATTTTACAGTAGCAAAATCTTATTCAAGTTGGTTAAACGGAAAGAGGGTTTCGAGACGAAGATCTAGGCGCTTGAATCGCCTGATTCTGACAAACGAGCGAAAAGATAAACTAAAACAAAAATCGGATAAACAATCGCGATTGAAAATAATCGCGGAAAATCCGAGAAAAAGAAAACTGACGAACAGGCTAACGAACGAGCGTTCGTTTTCTGCGGCTAACGAGTGAACTCCTTTCGTTAAAACGAATGTACGGAGGAACGTCCGCAAAGTAACTAAACCGCGAAAAATCGGCGAACCGATCTATCAAAAAAAACTAGGGTTTCTAACAAAAAACTGAACCGGGTTTTTTTATATAAAAAACGAACGACGCTATACCTCTGGCGAGGTTTCGGTGCGGCGGGGCGGCTCCGGCGAGTGGGGCGGGGCAGCGCGGGGCGGCGGCAGCGCGGGCAAGCGTCAGCGGTGGCGTTGCGGCACGGCAGCGAGGCAGCGGCGGGGTTGGCGGCTTGCGGCGGCGGGGTGGCTCGAGGCTCTAGGGGGGTGCGACGGCTTATAAGGGAGGGGGTGCGGCGGCTTGGGGAAGGGGGCGGGCGGCGCGTGTCCGGGTCGGACACGGCGGCGGCGACGGAGCCGCTCGGGACTCCTCTCCCAAGCCGGTGCGGGGAGGCGGCGCGGCTGGGCCTCGGCCCAGTGCGGGGAGGCGGGAGGTCTCTTTTTTTTAAATAATTTCGCCAGACTAAAATAAATCCTAGAAAATAAAATAAAATTCTAAAAATGCCAAAAAAAATCGCCGTCTAAATAAAATATTTAGAACAAGATGAACATTTTCTTGGCCCTAAAATGCAACTTTAGAAAATGTGCAATTTTTCTAATTCAAATAAAATAGCAATAAACTCCGCATAAAATCAAATATTTGATTTTAATCTTTTTCCTCCAATATTTCATTTATTTTGGAGAAGTCATATTATCTCCTGTCATATATTTTAATATGAAAAAAATTCGGAGAGAAAAATAATTAAAACCAAAAATCCTCGTTTCGATATTTGGTAAAACCCAAATATGAAAATAGGGAAATCCCCAACTCTCTCCGAGGGCCCTTGAGTTGCTTAGGATTTTCGAGGATCGCAAAATGAAATGCAACAAAATACGATATGCATGAATGATCTATGTATAACATTCCAAATTGAAAATTTGGGATGTTACAAACCTACCGCCCCTTAAGATGAATCTCGCCCTCGAGATTCGGGTTGGCTAGAGAATAGGTGTGGGTGGTCTTTGCGAAGATCATCCTCTCGTTACCTTGTGGCTTCATCCTCGGTATGGTGGCTCCACTGAACTTTGCAAAACTTAATAACCTTGCTGCGGGTGACTCAGTTGGAAAATTCGAGAATCCTGACTGGCTTCTCCTCATAGGTCAAATCACTGTCCAACTGAATCACCTCCAAGGGTACTGTATCTCTTAACAGTATATCGGTCATCTCAGCATGACACTTCTTCAGCTGTGAAACATGAAATACATCATGAAATCCTAACAGTCCTTCAGGTAACTCCAACTTGTAGGAAACTTCTCCCATACGTTCCAAAATTCGGTACGGTCCTACAAATCTTGGGGCTAACTTTCCCTTAACTCCAAAACGTTTCACTCCTCGCAGGGTTGACACTCGCAGATATGTTGTGTCTCCAATTTCATACATTATTTCCTTGCGTTTCGAATCTGCATAACTCTTCTGCCTGGACTGAGCTATCTTCAGTCTATCTCTGATCAACTTAACTTTCTCTTCAGACTCTTTGATCAAATCTGGTCCAAACAACTGTCGGTCTCCGAATTCATCCCACATCAACGGTGTTCCGCACCTTCGTCCATACAGGGCTTCGAACGGTGCCATTTTCAAACTGGCTTGGTAGCTATTGTTGTATGAGAACTCCACGTAGGGAAAATTTTCAGCCCAACTAGATCCATAATCTAGCGCACAGGCCCTCAACATATCCTCCATAATCTGGTTGACTCTCTCGGTTTGTCCATCTGTCTGCGGGTGGAATGTTGTACTGAACTCCAACCTTGTCCCCAAAGTTTGGTGCAGCTGATGCCAAAACTATGAAGTAAACTGTGTCCCTCTATCTGATACGATGGTCCCCGGAACTCCATGCATACATACGATCCTGGTCATATATATATCTTGGCCAACTTTGCACTTGTATAGGTGGTTTTCTCTAGGATAAAGTGAGCCACTTTGGTCAAGCGATCAACTACTACCCATATAGAATCTCCATCAACATCTTCATCAACATCTTCACCAGCACCATCTCCTCTCAAAACCCTAGTTCATCTCTTGTATCCAATTCTTGTCTCCAAGTTTGGGGTTGGTACCTGTTGGTTGCTAGTAGTGTTAATTACTCCTTGTAGTTGATGCTAGTTGCTTTATTTGGTGAAGATCATATGTTCAGATCATATATGCATACTAATACCCCTCTGATTATGAACATGAATGTGCTTTGTGAGTAGTTACGTTTGTTCCTGAGGACATGGGATAAGTCTTGCTATCAGTAATCATGTGAATTTGGTATTCGTTCGATATTTTGATGAGATGTGTGTTGTATCTCCTCTAGTGGTGTTATGTGAACGTCGACTACATGACACTTCACCATTATTTGGGCCTAGAGGAAGGCATTGGGAAGTAATAAGTAGATGATGGGTTGCTAGAGTGATAGAAGCTTAAACCCTGGTTTATGCATTGCTTCATAAGGGGCTGATTTGGATCCATATGTTTCATGCTATGGTTAGGTTTACCTTAATACTTTTGTTGTAGTTGCGGATGCTTGCAATAGAGGTTAATCATAAGTGGGATGCTTGTCCAATTAAGGACAACACCCAAGCACTGGTCCACCCACATACCAAATTATCAAAGTACCGAACGCGAATCATATGAACGTGATGAAACCTAGCTTGACGATATTCCCATGTGTCCTCGGGAGCGCCTTACATCATATAAGAGTTTGTCCAGGCTTGTCCTTTGCTACAAAAAGGATTGGGCCACCTTGCTGCACTTTATTTACTTTTGTTACTCGTTACTCGTTACAAATTATCCTATCACAAAACTATCTGTTACCTATTATTTCAGTGCTTGTAGAGAATACCTTGCTGAAAACTGCTTATCATTTCCTTCTGCTCCTCGTTGTGTTCGACACTCTTACTTATAGAAAGGACTACGATAGATCCCCTATACTTGTGGGTCATCAATACTCTTTTCTAGCGCCGTTACCGGGGAGTGAAGCGCCTTTGGTAGGTGGAATTTGGTAAGGAAAAATTTATATAGTGTGCTGAAATTTACTGTCACTTGTTACTATAGAAAGTAATCCTCTGAGGGTCTTGTTCGGGGTATCTTCACCCCGACCAGTAGAGAAAAGAGTTGCTCCTCAACCTACTGAACCTACTGAAAATGAAAATGTCTGCTTTGAAATTCCTTCGGGTGTGATAGAAAAACTGCTAGCTAATCCTTTTGCAGGAGACAGAACAACGCATCCTGATGAGCACCTAATATATGTGGATGAAGTGTGTGGATTATTTAAGCTTGCGGGTGTACCCGGAGATCTTATTAAGAAGAAGGTCTTCCCTTTATCTTTGAAGGGAGATGCATTGACATGGTATAGGCTATGTGATGATATGGGGTCATGGAACTATAAACGATTGAAATTGGAATTTTATCAGAAGTTTTATCCTATGCATCTTGTTCATCGTGATCACAATTATATATATAATTTTTGGCCTCGCGAAGGAGAAAGCATCGCTCAAGCTTGGGGGAGGCTTAAATAAATGTTATATTCATGCCCCAATAATGAGCTTCCAAGAGAAATAATTAGTCAAAATTTATATGCTCGGCTTTCTGATAACAATCGCACCATGCTCAATACTTCTTGTGATGGCTTTTTTATGATGAGGACTATCGAATTCAAATGGGATTTATTGTAAAGAATTAAACGCAACTCTGAAGATTGGGACCTCGACGAAGGTAAGGAGTCAGGTATGACACCTAAGTTTGATTGTGTTAAATCTTTTATGGATACCGATGTTTTCCGTAAATTTAGCACTAAATATGGACTTGACTCTGGAATAGTAGCTTCTTTCTGTGAATCTTTTGCTACTCATATTGATCTCCCTAGGGAGAAGTGGTTTAAATATCATCCTCCCATAGAAGTAAAAGTAGTTGCACCTATTAAAGTTGGAGAAAAGATGGTCACTTATAATGATCCTATTGTTCCTACTGCTTATGTTGAGAAACCACCTTTTCCTGTTAGGATAAAGATCATGCTAAAGCTTCAACCGTGGTTCATAAAAGCAATATTAGAACCTATACACCTCTTAAGAAAATTAAATTTGAACCTAATATTGCTATTGTTAAGGATCTCTTGGGTGATAATATTGATGGGCATGTTATTTATTTCTATGATGAAACTGCTAGAATTGCTAAACCTTGTGCTAAAGATAAACATAGACATGTGGTAGGCATGCCTGTTATTTCTGTTAAAATAGGAGATCATTGTTATCATGGCTTGTGTGATATGGGTGCTAGTGCTAGTACAATACCTATTGACTTATACAAAGAAATTATGCATGATATTGCACCTGCTAAGTTAGAAGATATTGATGTCACAATTAAACTTGCCAATAGAGACACTATTTCACCATTTGGGATTGTTAGAGATGTTGAAGTCTTGTGTGGGAAAACTAAATATCCTACTGATTTTCTTGTTCTTGGTTCCCCACAAGATAGCTTTTGTCCCATTATTTTTGGTAGACCCTTCTTAAACACTGTTAATGCTAAGATAGACTTCGAAAAGGATGTTGTTACTGTTGGTCTAGATGATATGTCTCATGAGTTCAACTTTTCTAAATTTTGCAGACAACACCGTGAAGAGGAATTTCCCAGTAAAGATGAAATTATTTGTCTTGCTTCTATTGCCATGCTGTCGGGGTGAACTGATCCTCGAACACCTATGGGGCCAGCGGACCGGACCCCTTTCGGTTCGGCGGGGGGCGGAGATAGCACGAAGAGCGGATCCAGGCGAAGCACACGAGCAGTTTACCCAGCTTCGGAGCTCTCCGGAGAGATAACACTCCTACTGCTGCTTGTCTAGTTGTATTATCTGGTGTTCTTGCTCTCGAGCGAGAGTGTGTGATGTTTCCTGTGCTACGAATGAATCGAAGCCGATTGTCTGAGGCCCCGAACTGAACCCCCAACCAACCCCCTCTACGTTGCGCATGGGCCTCCTTTTATACGCTAAAGGGGTCACCGACAGGTGGCAGCGCAGAGGAGGGTAAAAACGTAAAAAGCGAGGTAGTTGATACAGTTGCTTGCACAGTGCCCCCTACCTAACCCTGACGGCAGGGGACAAGGGCATTAAATGCCCGTCTGAGTCGCCCGAACAGTGCAGAAAAGGACCGTTAGGGGCGCCACCGTTCACCATGATGGCGATCTTGTCAGCTTCGCATGCCACTGCGCACCGCTGGCTGCACAGCCTCCCGCCACGCACGCCCGGAGAGGCCCCCAGAGCAACACGTTGGTGGATGCGCTGGAGCGCGGATGCAGAGTGGCCGCCTGCCGCGGCAAGCGCCTTGCCGCTGTTGTTATCTTGTCGGGTCTGGAAGCTTGTCGCTCACCGGGCTTCGAGGTACCTTGGTTGGTCTTCCCGGCAAGCTCCTCTTGCCGGGGCCTTGTTGCCTTGCCGGAGCGCGTGGCGCGTCGTGGCAAGTTCCTTGGAGTGCCTTGGTTGACCTTGCCGGCAAGCTCCTCTTGCCGGGGTCTTGTCTCCTTAGCTTAAATACTTTGTTCTTGGATGGCTCCAAGGGAACCTTGGGGGATCTTGGCGATCACCCGGCAAGCCTTTGCCGCGGGGTGCTGCAACTGCCCGTGCACAAGTTCGGGGTACTAGGGTACCCCTAATCTAGTACACCGACAGGAGCCCCCGGGCCTGGGCCAGACACGGTGCCGAGCGCTGTTGGGCCAGGCCCAAGACAGGGCACGGGCACACGCGGGCTGGGCCACGCCAAATCTTGTTCCGTATCCACCGCACTCTCCCATAACGGCATGCGTTGAATGCGGCATCGTGGGAGAGATCGTGGGTGGTTGTTTATTTGGAAGGCCGAAACGTCCGCCCCGTCCCTCTTTATAAGCAGAGGAAACAGGGGCAGTTTGTTCCCCCTCGCTGGTTGCTGCTACTCCTTCTTCACAAACTCCGCCGCTCCCCCCTTCTTCTCGAAGCCGAGAGAGCAGCGTTCCGCCCCCCGCCCCCCATTGCCACCAGCATCACCACGCCGTCGACCTTCCCCACCACCTCTGCCATGGCCCCGAAGGCCGACAAGGGAAAGGGCGTGAAGTTGGCCGAGGCGCAGCGGCTCGCGGCGCTGCGGAAGGAGCGGGCGATCTTCACCCCCAGCTCGGCGTGCAGGAGCTGAGGGAGTACTTCTACCTCTTTTGGGCGACGGAGACGCGTGCACATCCGTGCACGAGGGTACTCCCGGCCGCTGCCTCGGAGTCGGCTCCAAATGGGTACCCGTTCTTCCCGCTATTCTTCTATTGCGGGCTCTGCCCGCCCTTCTCGGAGTTCTTCTGTGATATTATGAACACATATGGCTTCCGCCTCCTTGACTTCACCCCCAATGTTGTCCTGACCATGGCAGTTTTCGCACACTTGTGCGAAAACTTTGTCGGAGTCCACCCTAGTGTAGCCCTTTTCCGCCATTACTTCATGCCTCGGGTAGAGAGAGGAGAGCCGCTTGCCGGAGGGATTGCTTGGATCTCGAGAGTCGGCAAGAAGGATGCGTACTTGGAGGGTGAGCTCCGCAGCAAGTGGGAGGAGTGGAGAGCGGAGTGGTGTTGGATCGTCGAGGAGGATCCGCAGCCCTTCACCATCGTGCGCCAAACTCCAATAGTGCGCGGCAATGACTGGAGCAACGTGGCCCCGGAAGACGAGAGGCTGACGATCGCCATCACTAGGATTCTTCGCCTCAGGCTTGCCGGGCTCACCGTAGGTGCTGTCGGGGCAGATTTCCTCCGCCGCCGCATTGCCCCCCTGCAGGAGAGGAGGAGGCCCACCTGGGAATTTAAGAATTCGGCGGACATCACGAGACTGCGGCCGGGCCTCAACTACAACTTCACTGTCTTGGAGTTGGATGCAATGCTCTTGGAATTATTCAAACGCGACCCCCAGCACCCATTCACACTGCCGAGGGGCGTAGTTCCTTTGTGCAATAACTCTTTGCTTGACTGGATCCGTGCCATGATGCCGTTGTGCGATTCACACGGCATTGTCCCAACTTGGCAAGAGCCTGCGGACGACGTTGTGCGAGCGTTCTTCGACACCTTGGAGGAATTGCCGGTCCGCGCTGACGAGCAGAAGAGCCTTACCCGTGATACCACCGACGAGGAGCTGCAGCTCATCGCTACTAGGGCGGAAGAGGATGCGGCCGCAGCTGCTGCGGGTGTGTTTGGGTTTACTGTGGAGGAGGCAGAGGCTGCAGAGGCGGCAAACCTTGCCGAACGCGCGGAGTTCATGGGCGAGGAGGAGCCTGCTGATTCCGAAGCCGAGTCGAGTGAGGCCGGCGAGGAGGAGGCTGAGCCTCCAGAGAGCTTGCCACAGGCGGAGCCCCCGGCCCCGCCAAGGAGGCGCCTTCGCAGGGCCGGGGACGCAACAGGGCGGCAGCCGGCTCCACAGCCACCGAGCCGCGCGACGCGCTCTACCGCAGCAAGCAATGTTGCCGCGGGAGCGCCTCCTGCAGCAGCGGCAACTGGAGCGGGATCTTCCCGGGCCACTGCCACTGCCCCCACCAAGCGGGCAAGGGATCCTACTCCTCCACCTCGCCGCACCGGAGGAGGGCCGGACTTCGATCTTTCCGCGCTCAGCTCCGACGAGGAGGAAGAAGAGTGAGTTCCTTTGGTGCTCTTATAATCCTTCAATCTTGCTATTTATATCTTGTATCTGACTTGCTCCAATCTGGACTCCTTTCTTTTCAGAACACTGGCCCAGAGAGCGGCGAAGAGGACCAAGGCCGCGGTGATCGTCATCGAGGATGACCCCATCACGTCGGCAAGAGGTGGGCCCGAGACCACCTTGACGGACCCGGCAATCACCCCTCGGAGCAGCCCCCAGCGCAGCCCCCAGCGTAAGTTCATAGTTTAGCCTTCTGATGTCGGGCGCACTTGAGTGTTTTTTCCTTTGTTGATATCTTGCTTGTTGACTTGTGCAGGAGCAGAGCAGCCTCATCAGGAGCGCCCGGAGGCCGGTCCCGAAGTGCCACCTTCTTCGACTGTGCCGTCAAGGGAGGAGTCCCCGGCAAGGGAGCGCTCTCCGGCAAGGGGGGACTCTCCGGCAAGGGACGGTACTGCTGATCCTGCAGCGACCGAGGCCGCAACTGAAGATCTTGGCGCAGGTAATCCATTTGCCCAAAAACTTTCCCTTGGGTTCTGCTTCTTCCGTTTTTCCTTTCTTGGACTTTTTTGATTGATTTTCCTCCCCTCTTCGTTCTTCAGACCCATCTTCGGCTGAGCCAATGGAGACAGAGGGCGCCGGCGAGGAAGGTGCTGGTGCTGATGTGACCGCCGGCAAGGAGGCCGCCAGGGCTGCTGCTGCGGAAGCCGGCGAGGGGTCGGGCGATCGCACTGACGACCCTGAGGCCGCAGGAGCGCCAGGCGCTGCACCGACCGCCGAACCCTCTGCCGCTTCTGTGGAGCCGGGCTCCGAGGAGCCCCAGCCCGGCGCCTACTTGCAGGCCGGTGACAACATCTTCATCAAGCTACCCTGGGCATCGAGCTCCAGGGCGCCAGTCGAGGGGGAGACTTTTGACGGGGAGGTGCTCGCCTCTGCCGGACTATCATTGGTTGACGCGCCCGGCAGCAGCAGTGGCGAGCCTGAGGAGGAGCAGCTGCTGCGGAAGCTGCTGTCACTCTACCGCACCCGGCAAGCCAAGCTGGCTTCCCGGGAAGCGCTTGTCGCGAAGGCGGCAGTTGACATGGAGAAGCGCGCAGAGGAGCTCCAGGGACAAAATCAAGAAGCTCTTCGATCCCTGGCGCAGGAGCGGGAGCGAGTAGACGAGGAGCGCACGGCCTTTCTCCTCGAGAAGGCCGAGGCTGAGGAGGAACAAAGGCTTGCTGCCGAGAAGCAGTCCGCGCGGGAAGGCGAGCTAGTGCAGCATAAGGCCCACCTCGACAGCTATGAGGAAGAGCTCGCCGAGCGTGAGCGAGCACTTGGCGGGGCGCTCAAGGAGGCAAAGGACGCCGCGGCAACTGCAGAGGCCGCCAAGAAAGAGCTAGAGGAGAAGGTGGCACGGCTGGAGGCCGATATTGGGAAGAGCGGTGAGGATCTTGTCGCGCTCAAGCGTGAGCGCGAGAAGGATGATGCCGCCCATGGTGAGCTGCAAGGCCTTCTCGCTGAGAGGGGCAAAGAGCTCAGCACCGCCAAGGATTCCAAAGCAGACCTGGAGCTGAAGCTGGCCACGCTGACGCAGACGCTGGAGGCCGCCAAGGAGCAGGAGAAGACCTTGGCGGAGAAGGTCAAGGCTGACACGGCGCTGCTGGAGAGCATTGTAGTTACCCAGAACTCGTTCAGAGACACGGTGGAGCACTGGACCGAGGGCCTGGTGAACACTGCCGCTATCATCAACGAGGAGCTGGCGCAGCTGGGGATGGATGACTTTGGGTATCCTTCCGACGAGAGCCTTGAACCCAGCGCCAAGCTCAGCCTATTCTTCAAGGGCGTGGCGACGGCACTCCAGCGGCTCCGGGAGAGGATCCCGAAGCAGCTGGCCGACGAGTCGCGCAAAATCTGCGTCGGGGTTCTCCAGAAGGTGCTGATGAAGGTAGCCTTCCGCAATCCAGGCCTCAGCTTCACTAACATCCTCAGGTCCCTGCTGCCTGACGCCGATCTGGATGCACTCAAGGCCCTTGCCGCACCCATTGTGGACAAGGTGAGCGAGATCAAGCGAGTCGAGGGCGGACGCGTAGATTAGGCCGCCCATTTCTTCTTTTCCCTTGTCGCTGCTAGTCATGTTATGAGAACAGTCTGTTAGAGCTGTGACAAGTTATCTTTGTAATATAACTTTATTTTTGTTATCAATTGCAATGTTATTTCCTCTACTAGATTCCTTCCTTTGTATGTTTTTACCCTACGCTTTTAGGGAACTTGTCGGCGCAGGCGCCCGAGCCGCGAGCGCTGAGTGCGGAACTTCAGCAGCCTGCTGGCGGCGCTGCTTCCGACAAGAAACCTTGTCGCGACTAGATGCAGCGCGCTTAAGCTGTTGAGCGGACTCGAAACAAAGTAAGGGCGCAACTAGCCATGAGTTGGTTCCTCCGCGCACAGGTTTTCCATACAAAGCAGGGTCGTTCGAGGAAGATAACTCAAAAATTTAAAAAAGTGATTGCTCAAACTTTGGCAACTTAGCTTTTCTGTCATTTGCTTCCCGGTAAGGCAAGTCTTTGCTTGAACGACGCCTGGCCCATACCACAATCTTCTCCTTCCCCCCGACAAACTTGTGTGCGAGAGAACCTTCTTTTCCTTTAAAAGAAAAAGAAAGAAGAGAAAATAATAATATGGAGCTCTTCGGCTCGTTACTGCTTACCGGATGTAGGTGCTGCACAAAGTGTCAGATAATCACGTGCAAGAAAGGAACTAACGCATGAAATAGACAAGCTGTGCGGAGCACATGGGGTTTTACTTTTGCACGGGATTTGCGCCCGGCTTTGTACAAAGGATTACATGCAACAGCGACAAGACTTGTACAAAAGGTGGTTGCCGGAACGGGTTCCGGCAACCGCGCCTTATGGGAAAAACTTACGAAGATGTTCTATGTTCCAGGAGTTGCTCACTGGAATGCCATCTTCGGTCTCAAGGCGGACAGCGCTAGGCCTTGTGACTCGTTTCACCCGATAAGGGCCTTCCCACTTCGGCGTCAACTTGTTGGAATTCTTGGCGGACTGAATGCACCGAAGAACAAGGTCGCCTTCCTCGAAGCTTCTGGCTTTAACTTTGCGGCTACGATAGCGGCGCAAAGCTTGCTGGTATCGAGCAGCTCGTACAGCAGCCTGAAGACGATCTTCCTCGAGGAGCAGCACGTCGTCTTGCCGCAGCTGTTCTTGCTCAAGCTCATCATAAGCGAGCACTCGAGGTGATCCGTATATGAGTTCCGTGGGGAGAACTGCCTCTGCTCCATAGACTAGAGCAAAAGGTGTCTGGCCAGTGGCTCGATTTGGCGTCGTTCTGATCGACCAAAGAACCACCGGCAGCTCCTCGATCCAGTTCCTTCCGCACCTGTGCAGCCTGTCGAAAGTTCTGGTTTTGAGCCCGCGCAGCACTTCAGCATTTGCCCTCTCTGCTTGACCGTTGCTTCTCGGATGAGCAACAGAAGCGAAGCAGACCTTGGCGCCAAGGTCTTGGACGTACTGCATGAAGGTGTGGCTCGTGAATTGCGTGCCGTTGTCGGTGATGATCCTGTTGGGAATCCCGAAACGGCAAACAATCGACCTGAAGAACTTGACTGCTGACTGTGCTGTCACCTTCCTCACTTGCTGCACTTCCGGCCACTTTGTGAACTTGTCGATTGCGACGTACAAGTACTCAAAGCCCCCGACGGCTCGGGGGAAGGGGCCGAGGATATCGAGCCCCCAGACCGAAAATGGCCAGGATAAAGGGATCGTCTGGAGAGCTTGAGCTGGCTGATGTATCTGTTTGGAGTGGAACTGGCACGCTTCACACTTGGTTACTTGTGCAGTTGCATCCTGGAGGGCTGTCGGCCAAAAGAAACCTTGCCGGAAAGCTTTGCCGGCAAGTGCTCTTGCGCCTATGTGGTGGCCACATATGCCTCCATGTATCTCTGCCAACAGCTTTTGTCCATCTTCCCGGCGAATACACTTCAATTTCACACCGTTGAGTCTTCTTCTGTACAGTATGCTATCGACAAACTGGTACATACTTGACTGCCGGGCTACTCTTTCCGCTTCTTCTTGCTCTTCGGGAAGTTCTCCCGTCTGAAGGAAATGGACAATCTGTTGTGCCCATGCTGGAGCTTGTGGCTCGACAACAAGGACTAAAGGCGCATCTGCTGCTGCGGGAACATCTGCTTCTACGGCAAGGATTTGCGGCCCTGCCGGAGCTTGATGTTCCCCGGCAAGCTTGCCGGAGCAAAACTTGTCGGGAGCGTCTGCTTCAACGGAACAAACCATTAGGCTTGCCGGAGCAGACTGCCCCTCAGCATCCTTGGTGTTGATCTTGGGGACTTTTTTGGCGGCGGCTTCGGGGAGCTCTGCCGGAAAGTAGTCACCAGAAACCAACTTCCTCTTTTTTCTTTGTCCAGTTGATGGTGTTACGGATGGTAGAGTCAACTTAAGCACAAAGATCCCTGGTTCCACAGGTAACTTTAGTGCGGCACACTTTGACAGGCCATCAGCAATATCATTCTGAGCTCTTGGGATATGCTCCATTTGTAGGCCGTCAAAATGCTCTTCTAGCTTCCTCACTTCATCGACATACGCTTCCATCAACGGACTCTGGTAGTTCTTGTTCACTTGTCGGACGACAAGCTGTGAGTCACCCCTGACAATGAGCTTCTTAATCCCAAGGTCTGCTGCGATTCTAAGACCGGCAAGTAATCCTTCATACTCTGCAGTATTGTTGGTTGCTTGCTCTTTGGGAAAGTGCATCTGGACTACGTACTTGAGGTGCTCTCCGGTGGGTGCGACAAGCAGCACGCCTGCACCGGCGCCTTGCAGCAAGAAGGCACCATCAAAGTACATCAGCCACTCTTTGCTTGCCTCTTTGACGGGGATGCTTGTTTCTGGAATTTCTTCATCTGGGGTTGGCGTCCACTCTGCTATGAACTCTGCCAATGCTCTGCTTTGGATAGTTGAGGTGCTCTCAAACTTGAGGCCAAAGCTTGACAGTTCCAGCGCCCACTCGACAATCCTGCCCGTTGCTTTTGGATTTTGCAGTATCCTCTTCAGCGGAAACCGAGTGACGACTGTGATCTCATGTGCTTAGAAGTAATGGCGCAGCTTTCTCGAGGCCATGAGGAGGCCGAAAAGCAACTTCTGCACACCAGAGTACCTTGATCTAGCCCCCTGCAGAAGGGAACTGACAAAGTAAACTGGGCGCTGCACCATTATCCTTGGCATCTTATCATGCTCCTGCGCAAACTCATGTTTATCGGGACCAGAGCTTGTCGGCGAAGCCCCTTGCTTGTCGCTGGATGGATCTGCCGTGGTTGCTGGCTCATCATCCGCCTCCCTCTCCGCCACTAACGCAGCACTAACCACTTGATTGGTTGCCGCTATATACAGCAGCAACTTCTCCTGCGGCTTAGGTGCGACAAGCGTTGGAGTGGAGGACAGGTATCTCTTCAAGTCCTGCAGCGCAGCCTCCGCTTCCGGAGTCCATTTCATTGGACCTGCCTTTTTCAGAATTTTGAAAAATGGCAGGGCGCGCTCAGCAGATCTAGAGATAAACCTGCTGAGAGCAGCCACGCAATCGGCAAGTCTTCGTACATCCTTGACGCGCTTTGGTGCTTCGATCTGCTCAATGGCTTTGATCTTGTCGGGATTGGCTTCAATTCCCCGCTGAGACACGAAGAACCCGAGAAGCTTGCCGGAAGAGACTCCAAACACGCACTTCTCGGGGTTAAGCTTGAGGTTGATCTTGCGCAGGTTTGCAAATGTTTCGTCTAAATCTTGAATCAAGGTCGCCTTGCTCTTGCTCTTGACCACTATGTCATCCATGTAAGCTTCCACATTTCTGTGTATTTGTGGCTCAAAAGCATGGTGGACTACCCTTGCGAATGTTGAACCAGCATTCTTCAAACCGAATGGCATTCGTACGAAGCAGTACATGCCACACAGGGTGATAAATGCGGTTTTCTCTTCATCCTCTTCGGCCATGAAGATCTGATGATATCCTGAGTATGCATCAAGAAACGAAAGCAAATCACATCCGGCTGTGGAGTCAACAATCTGGTCAATACGCGGCAAGGGAAATGGGTCTTTGGGACAAGCTTTATTAACATCAGTGAAGTCAATACAAAGTCTCCATTTCCCATTAGCCTTGCGCACAACAACAGGATTGGCCAACCACGTGGGATGGAGTACTCCTCTGACAAGGCCTGCTGCTTCCAACTTCTTGATTTCTTCTGCGATGAATTCTTGGCGCTCTACTGCCTGCTTCCTGACTCTCTGCTTGACGGGCCGCGCATGAGGACAAACGGCAAGGTGGTGCTCAATCACTTTCCTGGGAACACCGGGGATATCAGACGGTTGCCACGCAAACACGTCGACATTCGCCCGCAGGAAAGCAACGAGCGCGCTTTCCTATTTGGGGTCAAGAGTGGCGCTGATGGTGAAGGTACCACCAGTGCCATCCTCCTTGGCGGACACCTTCTTAGTCTCAGGTGGAGCTACCATTGCCTTCTTACACTTGTCGGTGGAGCTCGATGGTGCGTCCTCGACGGTAGCGTAGTACTCCGAGGAGGTGCGTTTGCCGGAGTAGGCATCAGAGCTCTTGCCGGACTTGGTCTTCTTCTTCCCCCCGGGAGCTTCAGCGGCAAGTGTCCTCCGTTCTGCTGCAGCTGCTGCTTCCCGGTAGATCTTGTCGGTACAAATAAGAGCATCTTTCTTGTCGCCAGGGACAGAGATGACACTTATTGGGCCTGGCATTTTCAGTACGTTGTACGCATAGTGAGAGGCTGCCATGAACTTGGCGAGTGCCGGACGGCCAAGGATCCCATTATAAGGTAATGGAATGTCGGCAACGTCAAACGTGATCCTCTCAGTCCTGAAGTTCAGCTCACTGCCAAATGTTACCGGCAACGTGATCTTTCCCTTTGGGTAGCTCCTTCCCGGGTTTATTCCTTGAAATGTGCCGGTCTCTTCGAGCTCGCTGTCATGGATCTGGAGCTTCTGGAGCACCGCGGAGGAGATCAGATTCAAGCCGGCCCCGCCGTCAACTAGCATCTTAGTGACCTTGAGGTTGCGGATTGTTGGTGAAACCAACATCGGCAAGCACCCGACCGCAGTTATGCGATCTGGGTGGTCCTCAATATCAAAGATGATAGGCGTGCCGGACCATTTCAGAGGCTTGTGTGACTCGACGGGTGGTTCTGCTGCATTAACTTCCCGCACCCACTGCTTGAGCTGGCGGTGCGAGGCATGCAGACAAGCACCACCGTCAACACACAGGACCTCTGTGGCTTTCTGGAACTCCTGCTCATCAGTCTCCTCATCATCCATATCTTCATCGTCGCCGTCATCTTCATCTTTGTCGCGGCCACGAGGAGGTCTGTCTCCTTGCCGCTGCTTGGCCTTGCCGCGGCGTCCTCCTCGGCCGGGACGTTTCTTGCCGGATCCACCAGCTCCTTCCTGGGCCTTCTCTTTGTCGCGCCGCTCATATTCAGCTTTCTGTTGCTCAACAAGCTGCTCGACTCTCTTACAGTTCTGAAGATCATGGCCCTTGGTGCGGTGAATCTTGCAATACTGCTTGTTGGTGCCGTCCTGCTTGTCGGCGACCGCCACCTCCGCGGCAACCTCCTTGCCGGAGTCACCAGTTTTGGCTTCCTTGGCGCCGCCACCGTTGCCGGACTGCTCAACAACTAGTACTTCTTTGCCTTTCCTCCTTTTGTTGTTCCGCCGCCGGTTTCTTCTTGTCGGGGCAGCATCTTCGCTGTCAGATCCTCCTGCTCCTATATTTTCTCCGGGGAGTCTCCTCCCTTCCTCAGCACGCGCACACTTGTCGGCCAGTGCATATAACTCACTGACGTCCCTGATCTTGCACATTGCCATTTCCTTCCGCATCCTGCGGTTCCGCACGTTCTGATGGAACGCGCTGATCACCGCGGCAGGGTGGACGTCTGGGATGTTGTGCTGCACGCTACTAAATCTCTGAATGTACTTGCGCAGGGGCTCTCCTTCCTTCTGGGCGAGCAAATGAAGATCACTCTCCTGGCCATGAGGCTTGTGTCCGCCGGTAAAGGCGCCAACAAACTGATGGCACAGATCAGCCCAAGAGGATATGGAGTTGTCCGGCAAGTGGATGTGCCAGGATCTGACATTGGGCTTGAGCACCAGCGGGAAGTAGTTGGCAAGGATCTTGTCATCTCATCCCCCGGCAGCTTGCACCACAATAGTGTAAATGCTGAGGAACTCTGATGGATGCGTCTTGCCGTCGTACTTCTCCGGTACATCTGGCTTGAAGTTCTTTGTACTGGGCCACTGGACTTGCCGCAGCTCACGAGTGAACGCAGGACAACCTACCGCATACGGCAGATCGCCTGGTTCCCCTAGCGCATGCATGTCAACAGAGGGCCCAGCGCGCTTGTCGGATTGACGTCGCGCTTCTCTTCGGCGCTCGATGCGGGTTCGAGCGTCTTCTTGTTGTCGATCATAAAGAACTTGGCGCTGATCGCGACGAGCTCGTGGATCCGACGATGCAGTGGAGTCGCTGTCGAGGTGGATCCGGCGAGTCGGCGATCTTGGCCTTTGGGGTGGTGATTGCATGGTAGTTGCACCTCCGCCCGTTTCATCGCCACCGCCTCGCGTCCGGCGGTCCTGCCGTGGCGGCGACGCGCTCGGCCGCCGTGGAGTGTCGCCGTTGGCGTAGCTGATGAGACTCTGGATGGTGGCCCTCCATTCGTCGATCTTGTCCGATGTTGGAGGGTAATCTAGGAGAAGTTGAGCTCGCGCCAAAGCTTCTGCTGGAGTGGTGGGTGGCAGTGGTGGACGGCGCGAGGAGCGGGACATGCTCGAACTTCTAACTACGTTAGAAGGAGCAGTATCCCGTCCAGGCGACCGTGCCCCGCTCGTGCCAGCACGCTGGCGCGCATGCTGGTCTTGAGCGCTCCGAGATCCACCAGCTTGGTCTTGGGCTATCATGCGTATGGCATTACTAGTGCCATGACGTTGTTGATCTTGCGCCTCCTGAGAGTGGCGTGGAACATGTATAGTCGCCGAGGTTTGTGCAGCCTTGTTCTTGGACCTGGCGGCATCATGGGCTTCCTCGTCGACGTCCTTTCTTCCGCCGGCGTCCATCCCACCACTCGTTTGCTCCAACGGTGGCGGAAGTGACGTGGATGGAGTGGCCGCCGCCGAAGTCTTCTTCTTCGGTGGCATGTTGATGAAGGGAATAAGGATCTAGCTCGTGTGAACGCCGGATCTGGTTCACACAATCTCGACACCCCCTACCTGGCGCGCCAAAGATGTCGGGGTGAACTGATCCTCGAACACCTATGGGGCCGGCGGACCGGACCCCTTTTGGTTCGGCGTGGGGCGGAGATAGCACGAAGAGCGGATCGAGGCGAAGCACACGAGCAGTTTACCCAGCTTCGGAGCTCTCCGGAGAGATAACACTCCTACTACTGCTTGTCTAGTTGTATTATCTGGTGTTCTTGCTCTCGAGCAAGAGTGTGTGATGTTTCCTGTGCTACGAATGAATCGAAGCCGATTGTCTGAGGCCCCGAACTGAACCCCCAACCAACCCCCTCTACGTTGCACATGGGCCTCCTTTTATACGCTAAAGGGGTCACCGACAGGTGGCAGCGCAGAGGAGGGTAAAAACGTAAAAAGCAAGGTAGTTGATACAGTTGCTTGCACAGTGCACCCTACCTAACCCTGACGGCAGGGGATAAGGGCATTAAATGCCCGTCTGAGTCGCCCGAACAGTGCAGAAAAGGACCGTTAGGGGCGCCACCGTTCGCCACGATGGCGATCTTGTCAGCTTCACATGCCACTGCGCACCGCTGGCTGCACAGCCTCCCGCCACGCATGCCCGGAGAGGCCCCCAGAGCGACACGTTGGTGGATGCGCTGGAGCGCGGATGCAGAGTGGCCGCCTGCCGCGGCAAGCGCCTTGCCGCTGTTGTTATCTTGTCGGGTCTGGAAGCTTGTCGTTCACCGGGCTTCGAGGTACCTTGGTTGGTCTTCCCGGCAAGCTCCTCTTGCCGGGGCCTTGTTGCCTTGCCGGAGCGCATGGCGCGTCGCGGCAAATTCCTTGGAGTGCCTTGGTTGACCTTCCCGGCAAGCTCCTCTTGCCGGGGTCTTGTCTCCTTAGCTTAAATACTTTGTTCTTGGATGGCTCCAAGGGAACCTTGGGGGATCTTGGTGATCACCCGGCAAGCCTTTGCCGCGGGGTGCTGCAACTGCCCGTGCACAAGTTCAGGATACTAGGGTACCCCTAATCTAGTACACCGACACATGCCTCCTAATGATCCTTTGGAACAATATTTGCTAGACCATGAAAATGATATGTTTATGAATGAAAGAAGGGAAATAGATGAAGTATTCTTTAAACAGGAACCCATCCTGAAACACAATTTGTCTGTTGAAATCCTAGGGGATCCTCCTCCACCCAAGGGTGATCCCGTGTTTGAGCTCAAACCGTTACCTGATACTCTTAAATATGCTTATCTTGATGAGAAAAAGATATATCCTGTTATTATTAGTGCTAACCTTTTAGAGCATGAAGAAGAGAGATTACTGAAAACTCTGAAGAAGCACCGTGCTGCTATTGGATATACTCTTGATGATCTTAAGGGCATTAGTCCCACTCTGTGTCGACACAAAATAAATTTGGAGGAAGATGCCAAACCAGTTCGTGATCATCAACGACGGTTGAATCCTAAGATGAAGGAAGTGGTAAGAAAGGAAATACTAAAGCTTCTTGAGGCAGGTATAATTTATCTAGTTGCTGATAGTCAGTGAGTAAGTCATGTCCATTGTGTCCCTAAGAAGGGAGGTATTACTGTCGTTCCTAATGATAAAGATGAGTTGACCCCGCAAAGAATTATTATAGGTTATAGGATGGTAATTGATTTCTGCAAATTAAATAAAGCTACTAAAAAAGATCATTACATCTTACCTTTTATCGATCAAATGGTAGAAAGATTATCCAAACATACACATTTTTGCTTTCTAGATGGTTATTCTGGGTTCTCTCAAATACCTGTGTCAGCCAATGATCAATCAAAGACTACTTTTACTTGCCCTTTTGGTACTTTTTCTTATAGACGTATGCCTTTTGGTTTATGTAATGCACCTGCTACCTTTCAAAGATGCATGATGGCTATATTCTCTGACTTTTGTGAAAAGATTTGTGAGGTTTTCATGGACGAATTTTCCATCTATGGATCCTCTTTTGATGATTGCTTAAGCAACCTTGACCGAGTTTTGCAGAGATGTGAAGAAACTAATCTTGTCTTGAATTGGGAAAAGTGCCACTTTATGGTTAATGAAGGTGTTGTCTTGGGGCATAAAGTTTCTGAAAGAGGTATTGAGGTTGATAAAGCCAAGGTTGCTGCTATTGAAAAGATGCCATGTCCCAAGGACATCAAAGGTATAAGAAGTTTCCTTGGTCATGCCGGGTTTTATAGGAGGTTCATTAAGGACTTCTCCAAAATTTCTCGACCTCTGACTAATTTATTACAAAAAGATATACCATTTGTTTTTTATGATGATTGTGTAGAAGCATTTGAAATACTTAAGAAAGCATTAATCTATGCACCTATTGTTCAGCCACCTGATTGGAATTTACCCTTTGAAATTATGTGTGATGCTAGTGATTATGCTGTAGGTGCTGTTCTAGGGCAAAGAGTTGATAAGAAATTAAATGTTATACAATATGCTAGTAAAACTCCAGACAATGCTTAGAGAAATTATGCTACTACTGAAAAAGAATTCTTAGCAGTTGTATTTGCTTGTGATAAGTTCAGACCTTATATTGTTGATTCTAAAGTAACTATTCACACTGATCATGCTGCTATTAAATATCTTATGGAAAAGAAAGATGCTAAACCTAGACTTATTAGATGGGTTCTCTTGCTACAAGAATTTGATTTGCATATTGTTGATAGAAAAGGAGATGAGAACCCCGTTGCAGACAACTTGTCTAGGTTAGAAAATGTTCTTGATGACCCACTACCTATTGATGATAACTTTCCTGATGAACAATTAAATGTCATAAATGCTTCTCATAATGCTTCGTGGTATGCTGATTATGCTAATTACATTGTTGCTAAATTTATGCCACCTAGTTTCACATACCAGCAAAAGAAAATGTTCTTCTATGATTTGACACATTACTTTTGGGATGACCCACACCTTTATAAAGAAGGAGTAGATGGTGTTATTAGACGTTGTGTACCTAAGCATGAATAGGAACAGATCCTTGATACGTCTCCAACGTATCTATAATTTTTGATTGCTCCATGCTATATTATCTACTGTTTTGGACTATATTGGGCTTTATTTCCCACTTTTATATTATTTTTGGGACTAACCTATTAACCGGAGGCCCAGTCTAGAATTGCCTTTTTTGCCTATTTCAGTGTTTCAAAGAAACGGAATATCAAACGGAGTCCAAACGAAATAAAATCTTCGGGAACGTGATTTTCTCACCGAACGTGATCCAGGAGATTTGGACCCTGCTCCAAGGAACAAAAGAGGCGATCACGAGGGTGGGGCGCCCCCCAGGGTGCGCCCCCTGCCTCGTGGGCCCCTCGGTGCTCCTCCGGCGTACTTCTTCCTCCTATATATACACACGTACCCCCAAACAATCAGAACAGGAGCCAAAAACCTAATTCCACCACCGCAACTTTCTGTATCCACGAGATCCCATCTTGGGGCCTGTTCCGGAGCTCCGCCGGAAGAGGGCCGTCATCACAGAGGGATTCTACATCATCCTAGCCCCTCCGATGAAGTGAGAGTAGTTTACCTTAGACTTTCGGGGCCATAGTTAGTAGCTAGATGGCTTCTTCTCTCTCTTTGAATCTCAATACAAAGCTCTCCCCCTCTCTTGTGGAGATCTATTCGATGTAATCTTCTTTTTGCGGTGTGTTTGTTGAGATCGATGAATTGTGGGTTTATGATCAAGTCTATCTATGAATAATATTTGAATCATCTCTGAATTCTTTTATGTATGATTGGTTATCTTTGCAAGTCTCTTCGAATTATCCATTTGGTTTCGCCAACTAGATTGGTAGTTCTTGCCATGGGAGAAGTGCTTAGCTTTGGGTTCGATTTTGCGGTGTCCTTACCCAGTGACAGAAGGGGCAGCAAGGCACGTATTGTATCGTTGCCATCGAGGATAACAATATGGGGTTTATTTCATATTGCATGAATTTATCTCTCTACATCATGTCATCTTGCTTAAGGCATTACTCTGTTTTTAACTTAATACTCTAGATGCATGCTGGATAGCGGTCGATGAGTGGAGTAATAGTAGTAGATGCAGAATCGTCTCGGTCTACTTGTCACGGACGTGATGCCTATATACATGATCATGCCTAGATATTCTCATAATTATGCTCAATTCTATCAATTGCTCAACAGTAATTTGTTCACCCACCGTAGAATACTTATACTGTTGAGAGAAGCCACTAGTGAAACCTATGGCCCCCGGGTCTATTCTCATCATATCAATCTCCATCACTTTAATATTGTTTTGCTATTTACTTTACTTTTTACTTTGCATCTTTATATCAAAATACCAAAAATATTCTATCTATCAGATCTCACTCTCGTAAGTGACCGTGAAGGGCTTGACAACCCCTAATCGCGTTGGTTGCGAGTAGCTATCGTTTTGTGCAGGTACGAGGGACTTGAGCGTGGCCTCCTACTGGATTGATACCTTGGTTCTCAAAAACCGAGGGAAATAATTACGCTACTCTGCTGCATCATCCATTCCTCTTCGGGGAAAACCAACGCAAGCTCAAGACGTAGCAATCCTACGCAAGTGTCACTCCAAAGCTTATGGGGGACACCATGCTGGAGATAGAACTGCACACAAGGTATTGCAATTCGGTTTTTATTGGCCTACTCTCTTCAAGGATGCCCGTAAGTTTGTTGTATCTTGTGATGAATGTCAAAGAATTGGTAATATTAGTAGACGTCAAGAAATGCCTATGAATTATTCACTTGTTATTGAACCATTTGATGTTTGGGGCTTTGATTGTATGGGACCTTTTCCTGCCTCCAATGGATACACACATATTTTAGTTCCTGTTGATTACGTTACTAAGTGGGTAGAAGCTATTCCAACTAATAGTTCTGATCATAACACCTCTATTAAGATGCTTAAAGAAGTTATTTTTCCAAGGTTTGGAGTCCCTAGATATTTAATGATTGATGGTGGTAAACATTTTATTCATGGTGCTTTCCGTAAAATGCTTGCTAAGTATGATGTTAATCATAGAATTGCATCTCCTTATCACCCACGGTCTAGTGGTCAAGTAGAATTGAGTAATAGAGAGCTCATATTAATTTTGCAAAAGACTTTCAATAGATCTAGAAAGAATTGGTCCAAGAAACTTGATGATGCATTATGGGCCTATAGAACTGCATATAAAAATCCTATGGGTATGTCTCCGTATAAAATGGTTTATGGAAAAGCATGTCACTTACCTCTAGAACTAGAACATAAGGCTTATTGGGCTGTTAAAGAGCTCAATTATGATTTCAAACTTGCCGGTGAGAAGAGGTTATTTGACATTAGCTCACTTGATGAATGGAGAACCCAAGCCTACGAAAATGCCAAGTTGTTTAAAGAAAAAGTCAAAAGATGGCATGACAAAAGAATACAAAAGTGTGAGTTTAATGTAGGTGATTATGTATTGCTATACAACCCCCGTTTAAGATTTTTTGCATGAAAACTTCTCTCTAAATGGGAAGGTCCTTACGTTATCGAGGAGGTCTATCATTCCGGTGCCATAAAAATCAACAACTTTGAAGGCACAAATCCGAAGGTGGTGAACTTTCAAAGAATTAAATATTATATCTCAGGTAATCCTATAAATGTTGAAACCAATGTTATTGAAATTGTAACCCCGAAGGAATACATAATGGACACTTTCCGGAACGTTTCAAACTCCTAAAAGGAATAGGTATGTGGTACGAAAAGTAAACCGACTCCAAAACAGTTTTGATGGCAATATTTGTCCGTTTTGGAATATTTAGAAAAATAGAAAAATAAGAAGCAGTCCGGGAAGGACACGAGGCCTCCACGAGGGTGGAGGGCGCGCCCTACCCTACTGGGCGCGCCCCCTACCTCGTGGGCACCTCATGTGCTTTCTGGACTCCGTTTTCTTACACGTTACGTATTTTGGTCGGTAAAAATTCATTATATAACCACCTGAAGTTTTTGACTCCCGTATCACACAAATATCTCTTGTCTTTGTTTCGAGCTGTTTTCTGTCAGGGTTATCAAGGCCAGGCATTATGTCGTCTCCCTCCTCCTCCAACCATGAGGGCAACGATGCTTGGCTAATGAAGATAGAGCTGAAGAGAGAAGAACCCATGGAGATCAACAAGGATGAAGGGATCAAGAAGGCCATGGAGGACCAAGTTCTGGCAACATAAGACATCCTTCAACTTGATCACAATCTTCTTACCCCAACTGAGATCGAAGTTTTCAAGATGATCGAGTTAGCTCATATACAAAATAAGTATCTCACACGTGAAAATATTTTGTGGAAGGAGCATATCATCGCACTCAAAGGCATTATCCGCAAGTTAGAAGACCTCCTACGCTTGATGTGCGACTATCCATCATCACCATCAAATTCTTCACCAACAAAGGAGACATAATCACATGGGTATGGGCACTCCCCTTGGCAACTGCCAAGCTTGGGGGAGTGCCACGGTATTGTATCACCATCACTTTTATCTTTACCGCTTTTCTTAGTTCGATCCTTTTGATAATATCTTGATCTAGTAGAATAAAAGTTTTAGTATGATCTTGTTATGAGTATTGCTTTATGATCCTTCTATGTAATCGAGTTCGTGAGCTACATAATAAAGATTAGTGTTGAGTCAAGGGCTTGATTATTTTGCCATGATCCCGAGGGAATAAAATAAAAGAGAAAGAAATAAAAAGAATAAAAGAGATCATATCGATCTTATGGAGAGTAATGAGCTCACATATAAAAGGTATGATGAATAAAAGTTGTTGGGAGTTGACAAACATAGTTTTGGTCATCGTTGCAATTAATAGGAAGTAATAAACAAAGAGAGGTCTTCACATATAAATATACTATCTTGGACATCTTTTATGATTGTGAGCACTCATTAAAATATGACATGCTAAAGAGTTGACGTTGGAAAAGGAAGACAATGTAATGGGTTATGTTTTCTTACATCTGAGATAAATTATATTGTCTTGGATCATCCAACATGATTGAGCTTGCCTTTCACCCTCATGCTAGCCAAATTCTTTGCACCAAGTAGAGATACTACTTGTGCTTCCAAACACCCTTAAACCAGTTTTGCCATGAGAGTCCACCATACCTACCTATGGATTGAGTAAGATCCTCCAAGTAAGTTGTCATCGGTGCAAGCAATAAAAATTGCTCTCTAAATATGTATGACTTATTAGTGTGGGAGAAAATAAGCTTTATATGATCGTGTGATATGGAAGAAATAAAAGCGACGGACTACATAATAAAGGTCCATATCACAAGTGGCAATCTAAAGTGACGTTCTTTCGCATTAAGATTTTGTGCATCCAACCGTAAAAGCGCATGATAACCCCTGCTTCCCTCTATGAAGGGCCTATCTTTTACCTTTATCTCCTACCTTACATAAGAGTCATGGTGATCTTCACCCTTCCTTTTTAAATTTTATCTTTTGGCAAGCACAACATGTTGGAAAGATCCTGATATATATGGCTAATTGGATGTGAGTTTTCATGAACTATTATCGTTGACATTACCCTTGAGGTAAAACGTTGGGAGGCAAAACTATAAGCCCCTATCTTTCTCTATGTCCGATTAAAACTCCATACCCATAAGTATTGCATGAGTGTTAGCAATTGTGAAAGACTATATGATAGTTGAGTATGTGGACTTGCTGAAAAGCTCTTATATTGACTCTTTCCTATGTTATGATAAATTGCAATTGCTCCAATGACCGAGATTACAGTTTGTTAGTTTTCAATGAAGTTTATGGTTCATACTTGAAATTGTGATTGAATTATTACCCTAGCATAAGAGATCATATGACAAGAATTATATAAGTTGCTCTTCTAAGAATGATCATGATGCCCTCATGTCCGTATTTTATTTTTTTATCGACACCTCTATCTCTAAACATGTGGACATATTTTTCGATTTTGGCTTTCGCTTGAGGACAAGCGAGGTCTAAGCTTGGGGGAGTTGATACGTCCATTTTGCATCATGCTTTTATATCGATATTTATTGCATTATGGGTTGTTATTACACATTATGTCACAATACTTACGCCTATTCTCTCTTATTTTACAAGGTTTACATAAAGAGGGAGAATGCCGACAGCTGGGATTCTGGGATGGAAAAGGAGCAAATATTATAGACCTATTCTGCACAGCTCCAAAAGTCCTGAAACTTCACGGAAGTCATTTTCAGAATATATAAAAATATTAAGCGCAAGAAGTTCACCAGGGGGGCCACACCCTGCCCACGAGGGTGGGGGCGCGCCCCCCTATCTCATGGGCCCCCTGGTGGCCCTCCGATGGCCATCTTGTGCTATATGGAGTCTTTCGATGAAGAAAAAATTAGAAGCCATCTTTCCGGACGAGACTCTGCCGCCACGAGGTGGAACCTTGGCGGAACCAATCTAGGGCTCTGGCGGAGCTGTTCTGCCGGGGAAACTTCCCTCCGGGAGGGGGAAATCA